>NC_135233.1:571525576-572725576 GCF_051348905.1 Ranitomeya variabilis | reverse complement strand
ACACTATGAAGTATATCCTCTAAATTAGGCTGTGCAGCTCTACTTTTTCCTTTATCTTTTTAGTCATTTTCCCCTTTAACGTTGAGGCCCAAGGCCACGGACCGGGTCGCAGCCACAGTGATATCCCCCTTGTGACCGGTCCCGGTACCGAGTACCCCACTGCCCTGGGGGCGACTCAACTACCCAAGCCTATTCCTGTCACACCTTATAATACCAGGGACATTTTATGCATTTGTAATACTAGGCAACCACTCACTCCCTGTATAATTGAGGTATGAGTAGTGTCATCAGTTTACACCTACTGTATGCGAACTCTCCCATTACCATAGGCACAGCTGTATCCTTCAGTGCATTAGTTTTTGACCAGTTGTTGGTAAATACTGCTACCTTTATCTGGGATGTATTTTTTAATTTTGTCCTGTTACTGTGTTTTTCTTCAACTTAGATCATAGTTACTGTTACGCATCTGCCTTGGCTCGGCAGGGCTTCTCCACATGCCCCTGTGGCTGTTGCCCTCTGTCCTGCTCCACGCTGGGTATTACAAGTGGCACATATTACTCCCATGTCATCATTTGCTTAGGACTTATAGGCCCACCAAGACAAATCCCTATGTCTTAGTATAAAGACTCTTGGTTCCGTTTGTTTTGCTGTGCACCTCTACCTGCTCCTGGCCTACTTCTGCCTGCATTGTCTTAGACTTTTCTGCATCCTGTCTGCCTGGAGTCTCCAGTGATTCATGCCCTTGCAGTATACCTTTTTTCCTTTGCCCTGAATGCCTGTGGCCTCTAGTGCTTCAAGTCTTTGCTCCATATGTGCCTTTCTGATGCTTCATCAATGCCCATGATCTGTGTGCCCACACGGATCTGGGCTTTGAAGATTCAATGGTTAGCCCTTAACAGATGCCAACATTTCTAAGAATGTCTAAGCTCTAACCAACCCTGTCCTGTCCTTAGAATACCAGAGCAGATAGTAAATTGCGCTCAACAGCTGGTTCGTTATAAAGTTAACTTTACTTTATTTTCAGAAACGGGTGAGAGAAAGTGTGGTGCAAACAGCTCTAGTTGGTTAGTACTGTACTCTCTGCACTTGAGGTCTTCCTTCTATTCTAAACTTTGATGCTGAGAACCATCAGCCTAATATTATCAGCTTGTAATCAAGACAACTCCCATTGATGTCGTTATGAAGGTAGTGCCAACTATCTTACGATATCGAAACCATCTTCAAATACCCTAGCCCTCCTTGGCCACTCCCAGCAGTGGCCTTGTCAATCGGCCTAGAATGCCAACTTTGGTTTATTTACATAAATTCATCCACTTTTTGACCACAGAAATCTGATAAATTTGGGACAGTTGGCAACTAATGCCTTTTATGACATTTATGATGCATTGGGTATGGTATTGTTGGTGGCAAGCATATAATTGGTACTGTTTAGAGAAGGGCATTGTGACACCAGCAGTTTAACCACAAGTTTACATTTTCTAAGTTACAACCAATGCAATTCATCTGCTGCAGATATAAAATTCTGACTTCCACTTTAGGACTACTTTCTGTAGTATTATGTTTAATTTACCATATTCTATAGGTCTTCTTAAATTTCCCCTTTTGGTTGCAACATAGAAAAACTTGTGCCTCTTCAATGATAAATATCCATAGAGGACATTCGACTGTGCCAATATTTAGCAGCCACAAAGTCCCCAGTAACAGCCACTTTACCACCAGATTCGGCAAACAACCCTACTCATGTGTACTGTCCTGCTTCTTCTACTAGAAAGATATTAGAGGGGTAATCCAGCTCTCACACACTTTTGTATGGGGGCATGAATGTGGTTGGTGAAATCACATCTACAGACATCTGCCGGCTTACAAACCCAACGTTCCTGCAACTAGCGAACGTGAGCCGGCGCATATCTGAAGACTTGCCTTCTTTGACGGTGCTCATCTCTCGATGCATAAGTGAGTGAAGCTAGATTACTCCTTTAACGTTCTGTCCCTATACCAATCAATTAGCTCACCTTACAGTTAATCTGCAAGAAAATCTGATATTTTCAATCATTTATAGTAGATCAGTACTTGTGAAACGTTATCTTTGGATCCTGTCTGCATCATAGTGACCAGGTATTGATAAGTATGGCCTTTTACTGGTATATTTGAATTTTTGCCTTTGATGTTCTTGTTGGTGAATTGCTTTGAATTTTAGTGTGGGGCCTCGCAAGACAATGAGGACCCTTGATGTGGGTTATGTGCTTGCATATTTTAATAAAATGACAACTAATAAGTCATGTTTGCTTTTTTCACATTTGCAGGATGCGGCCAGGTCCTGTATTGTTACCGGAGGGGAACTGGAGTGTCCGTCCTTGTGAGGTGTACTAACTTGGTGTTGGACAGAATATCTGATCTAAAAGTATGGGTCAGACCGGTATATATGGTGCACTACACTTCTCTGTATGTCTGGCACCTTATGCAAGTCTTATCTATATACAACTATAATACCAAGCAGCTACTTCTATGGATCAATGGTAGGTGGGTGAGTCAGGAGTGGAAATATCATTGGTACAACCTGTGCAACTGTTCAAGAGCTAAGGGGGCCACTACCACCTTCACCTCCAAAGCAGGTGGAATTTGGAATTATGATGACTTATTGGACTGCCAAGGGCCCATATATTGTTGTTACACAGGTGCTCTTCTGTCTGTGTCCACCAGAGGTGTGAGTGGTTGTACATTTGTATAGTGACCAGGTATTGGTAAGTTTTGCTGCTTATTTCTGTAATGTTTCATTTTTAGCTTATGAATGCAAAGCGCACGGAACATCCATCACAATTCTCAGAACATTGTCTTGATACTGAACATGACACACATAATGGTGATTCCGAAATCCTCTAGACAATCTTCTAAAGAAACATCCAAGTATCTATGAGTTCAAGAAACTCCCCGAACATCTGGCGGTAAACAATGATATAAATTATCTCTAGATGCAGTTGCAGCGGTAAAGCGTTGCTACACTGTGTACTGTCGAAAAGCATTGCCAGATCTGGGATAATGAACATGTCATAGACTGCTGATATTGAGCATCTCTATACATTTCCTTCATTTTCCAGGTGTCATACCTCCATAACCAATGTTGCAGGAAACAGCTAGACTAGTCCACATTTAATATACTCATAGGCTCATTCCCATATGTGATAACATCTCAGTCTAGAGCCAAAATCCCCATTTGCCGGTCTATTAGCAAATTCCAATTTATCTGAGTAATTTCTATAGAGGATAATTGTAAAATAAACAACTTGGTTTTAGGATAGTTCAATTCCTCAACCTCATTTTTATTTTTTTGTAATATAACCATTACTGTTTTACACAGATGTCCCCTGTCCACTCAATGCCACATGGGAGGCTTGTGGTCTCCTCTGTTCTTTGACTTGTCCTTATTAGAGATGGGCAGACCCCTGGATGTTCAGGTCTGACAGGTTGAGCCGAACAGTTAAAACAAGTTTGGGTACCAGAATAGTAGCCAGGCCTGAAAATTTAAAATGGTACTGGCAGTGTAGGTCAAAGCTGCCGTTAATACAAACTTTGTCCAAACATTCAATTATTTACAGCTTGGAAAAGCAACACAACAAGTGGTATAATATAACAATAAAACAAACAAAATACCGTAACCTCTCCGCCCCCCTTCACTTGAAAAGGGGGCTTGAATATCCAGTGTTTGCCACGCTGTCATGTGCATGACAGTCACAACCAAGACCAGCCAGATAAGCTGATCAGAGGAAAATATCCAAACTGTGCTTAAAACTTGAAAGCTTTATTATCAACACATAAAAGGGCCACAAATGGCGCTCAATGGAAGAAGCTAAGGGCAAAACGCGTGTTGGGGTGAGGGGGAACGCACGTGACTATACTGTTCCATTTGTGGCCATAGTATTGCAAGGTAATATAACTTACATATTTTGCAACTGAGCGTTTATTTTTATACAACATTAGGCACTTACCCTGTACATCAGTCATCTGTGGGCCCCTCTTCTTATTACTGTCCATCTAATTCAGTACCTATATACACATTATGTGTTATTTATATTCTGGGATTTATCTGATTGATCTATGTCATTCTTGTATTTGATAGCAGAGCATGTGGGTATTAATACAATATTAGGTTACTGATAGTACATTTGGATTATTCTTATTTCATTGTTCAGGATAGCACTGGAGTTCGCCCTACAGGGTACACCTTGTGTTCATTTGTCTTAAGCCTTTTACTCTTTTTGTAAGTTGATAATAAAACTTTCAAGTTTTAGGTACAGTTTGGATCTCTTCCTCTGATCAGCTTATCTGGCTGGTCTTGGTTGTGGTTGTATATCTAATTGAAGTGCCAGCTCGGTAATTTTTGGACATTTTTTGAATTACTCCTTATGTGCATGACAGGGCGGCAAATACTGCCTCTGGTAAAATCATAACCACCGGTCAGACAGCCATGGTTCCCATGCTATCAAATGACAGTGTGAGCCCGCAGCTGTGATTGAAGGTATAAAGTTTACTTTTGGTCAGTGGCGTCAGATGATGAGCCTACTGCTCACATCAGCCGACGCCTGCTGCCACTAATAGCAACAAGAGCAGGTGTCGGCTGATGGGAGTATTCATGAGCCTGCACTCTAAATAAATAATTAAAAGCAAATGGCAAAACTGAGATCTGTGGGCTGCAACCCTCAGCTGTCAGTTTTAGGAAGGTTGGTTATGAAGAATAGAGGGGTCTCTGTTGTGAATTCCGTTCTCGAACTCCCTCCTGTGGTCATGAATGGTACTTCGGTGAGTTCTGTCCGTGGACTCCCTCTGGTGGCTGTGAGTGGAGCTGCTAGTTCTGAGATTCCTTCCCCACCTGCCCTCGTTTAGGGCTAGGCTGGATTCTCTATTTAACTCCACTCAGATCATTACTCCATGCCAGCTGTCAATGTTCTAGTACTGGTTCAGATCTCTCCTGGATCTTTCTGAGGACCTGACTACTCCAGCAAAAGCTAAGTTCCGGCTTGTTCATTTGTTACTTATGGTTTTTCTTGCTAAGTTCTAGTCCAGCTGGCTATCTTGAAACTCCTGGCTAGCTGGAAGCTCTGGGGGTGCAGAGTGGCACCACCGCACCGTGAGTCGGTGCGGGGGTATTTTTTGCACACTCTTCGTGGTTTTTGTAGTTTGTTGTGTTGACCGCAAAGATCCCTTTTCTATCCTCAATCTGTTTAGTTAGACTGGCCTCTCTTTGCTAAAGCCTATTTCATCCTGTGTTTGTGATTTCCTCTTAACTCACAGTCAATACTTGTGGGGGGCTGCTTTTACCTTTGGGGAAATTTCTCTGAGGCAAGCAAGGCTTTGTTTCCTTTCTTTAGGGGTAGTTAGCTCTTAGGCTGTGAAGAGGTGTCTAGGCAGAGTCAGGCACGCTCCACGGCTATTTCTAGTTGTGTTGATAGGAGTAGGGTTTGCGGTCAGCAGAGTTCCCATTTCCCCAGAGCTCGTCCCGATTCCGTGTTTAACTATCAGGCCATTCCTGGTGCACCTAACCACCAGGTCCATAACAGTACAGCTGGCCCACAAAGTGTTAATGCATCTCAATAGAGGGAAAAGAGAAGTTCTGAGACCATTTTTTTTTTCTCTGCAGTGTGTTTTGCCTTTCTTTTCCCCTTAAACTCTGGGTGGTTCAGAACTCAGGTATGGATATGGACATTCAAGGTCTGTCCTCTAGTGTAGATCAACTCGCGGCAAGGGTACAAAAAATTCAAGATTATGTAGTTCAGAATCCTATGTTGGAGCCTAGAATTCCAATTCCTGATTTGTTTTCTGGGGATAGATCTAAATTTCTGAGTTTCAAAAACAATTGTAAACTGTTTCTTGCTCTGAAACCCCGATCTTCTGGTGACCCTATTCAGCAAGTGAGAATCATTATTTCTTTGTTGCGTGGCGACCCTCAAGACTGGGCATTCGCCCTGGCACCAGGAGATCCTGCATTGCGTAATGTAGATGCGTTTTTTCTGGCGCTGGGATTGCTTTATGATGAACCAAATTCTGTGGATCAGGCAGAGAAAATTTTGCTGGCTTTGTGTCAGCGTCAGGATGAAGCGGAGGTATATTGCCAGAAGTTCAGAAAGTGGTCTGTGCTTACTCAGTGGAATGAGTGTGCCCTGGCAGCAATTTTCAGAAAGGGTCTTTCTGAAGCCCTTAAGGATGTTATGGTGGGGTTCCCCACGCCTGCTGGTCTGAATGAATCAATGTCCTTGGCCATACAGATCAATCGGCGCTTACGTGAGCGCAAAACTGTGCACCATTTGGCGGTATCCTCTGAGCAGAGGCCTGAGCCTATGCAATGTGATAGGACTTTGACCAGAGCTGAACGGCAAGAACATAGACGTCAGAAGGGGCTGTGTTTTTACTGTGGTGACTCCATTCATGCTATCTCTGATTGTCCTAAGCGCACTAAGCGGTTCGCTAGGTCTGTCACCATTGGTACTGTACAGCCTAAATTTCTTTTGTCCGTTACTCTGATTTGCTCTTTGTCATCCTATTCTGTTATGGCATTTGTGGATTCAGGCGCTGCCCTGAATTTGATGGACTTAGAGTTTGCCAGGCGCTGTGGTTTTTTCTTGGAGCCCTTGCAGCATCCCATTCCTTTGAGGGGAATTGATGCTACGCCTTTGGCCAAGAATAAGGCTACTTTCACACTAGCGTTAACTGCAATACGTCGCAAATGCGTCGTTTTGCCGAAAATACGCATCCAGCAAAAGTTCTTGCTGGATACGTTTTTTTCGTCCTAGACTAACATTAGCGACGCATTTGCGACGCATTTGCGACGCATTTGCGACGCATTGCAAAACGTCGCATCCGTTTTGCGACGCTTGGGCGTGTGGTAGCGGACCGTCGGGAGAAAAAAACGTTACATGTAACGTTTTTTGCTCCCGACGGTCCGCTTTTTCCGACCGCGCATGCGCGGCCGGAACTCCGCCCCCACCTCCCCGCACTTCCCCGCACCTCACAATGGGGCAGCGGATGCGTGGGAAAAATGCATCCGCTGCCCCCGTTGTGCGGCGGAGACCACGCTAGCGTCGGGAACCTCGGCCGGATGCACAGCGACGGGTTGTTCCCGACGCTAGTGTGAAAGTAGCCTAAGCCTCAGTACTGGACCCAGTTGACCATGTGCATGGCTCCTGCACATCAGGAGGATATTCGCTTTTTGGTGTTGCATAATCTGCATGATGTGGTCGTGTTGGGTTTGCCATGGCTGCAGGTCCATAATCCAGTATTAGATTGGAAATCAATGTCGGTCTCTAGTTGGGGCTGTCAAGGGGTACATGGGGATGTTTCATTGTTGTCAGTTTCTTCCTCCACTCCTTCTGAAGTCCTTGAGTTTTTGTCGGATTACCTGGATGTATTTGATGAGCCCAAGTCTAGTGCCCTACCTCCTCATAGGGATTGTGATTGTGCTATTAATTTGATTCCTGGCAGCAAGTTCCCTAAGGGACGACTTTTCAATTTGTCTGTGCCAGAACACGCCGCTATGAGAAGTTATATAAAGGAGTCCTTGGAGAAAGGGCATATTCGCCCGTCGTCGTCACCATTGGGAGCAGGGTTCTTTTTTGTGGCCAAGAAGGATGGTTCTCTAAGACCTTGTATAGATTACCGCCTTCTTAATAAAATCACGGTCAAATTTCAGTACCCTTTGCCTCTACTGTCTGATTTATTTGCTCGGATTAAGGGGGCTAGTTGGTTCACCAAGATAGACCTTCGAGGGGCGTATAATCTCGTGCGTATTAAACAGGGCAATGAATGGAAAACAGCATTTAATATGCCCGAGGGCCATTTTGAGTACCTGGTGATGCCATTCGGCCTTTCTAATGCTCCCTCTGTGTTTAAGTCCTTTATGCATGACATCTTCCGAAAGTATCTGGATAGATTCATGATCGTATATTTGGATGATATTTTGGTCTTTTCGGATGATTGGGAGTCCCATGTGAAGCAGGTCAGAATGGTGTTCCAGGTCCTTCGTGCTAATTCCTTGTTTGTGAAGGGATCTAAGTGTCTCTTTGGAGTTCAGAAGGTTTCCTTTTTGGGTTTCATTTTTTCCCCTTCTACTATCGAGATGGATCCTGTTAAAGTCCAAGCTATTTATGATTGGACTTGGCCTACATCTGTGAAGAGCCTTCAGAAATTTCTGGGCTTTGCCAATTTTTACCGTCGCTTCATCGCTAATTTTTCTAGTGTTGTTAAACCGTTGACTGATTTGACCAAGAAGGGTGCTGATGTGGTGAATTGGTCCTCTGCGGCCGTTGAGGCTTTTCAGGAGTTGAAACGTCGTTTCTCTTCGGCTCCTGTGTTGTGTCAGCCAGATGTTTCGCTCCCTTTTCAGGTTGAGGTTGATGCTTCTGAAATAGGAGCAGGGGCTGTTTTGTCTCAGAGAAGTTCTGATTGCTCTGTAAAGAAGCCATGCGCTTTCTTTTCAAGAAAGTTTTCGCCTGCTGAGCGTAATTATGATGTTGGCAATCGGGAGTTGTTGGCTATGAAGTGGGCATTCGAGGAGTGGCTACATTGGCTTGAAGGAGCCAAGCATCGCGTGGTGGTCTTGACAGATCACAAGAATCTGACTTATCTCGAGTCTGCCAAGCGGTTGAGTCCTAGACAGGCTCGTTGGTCGCTGTTTTTCTCCCGTTTCAATTTTGTGGTTTCGTACCTTCCGGGTTCTAAGAATGTGAAGGCTGATGCCCTTTCAAGGAGTTTTGTGCCTGATTCTCCTGGGGTTCCTGAGCCAGCTGGTATTCTCAGAGAGGGGGTAGTTCTGTCTGCCATCTCCCCTGATTTGCGGCAGGTGCTGCAGGAGTTCCAGGCTGATAGACCTGACCGTTGTCCAGCGGAGAAACTGTTTGTCCCTGATAGATGGACTAATAGAGTTATCTCTGAGGTTCATTGTTCGGTGTTGGCTGGTCATCCTGGGATTTTTGGTACCAGAGATTTGGTGGCTAGGTCCTTTTGGTGGCCTTCTTTGTCGCGGGATGTGCGTTCTTTTGTGCAGTCTTGTGGGACTTGTGCTCGGGCTAAGCCCTGCTGTTCTCATGCCAGTGGGTTACTTTTGCCCTTGCCGGTCCCGAAAAGGCCCTGGACGCATGTTTCCATGGATTTTATTTCAGATCTTCCTGTTTCTTCAAGGATGTCGGTCATCTGGGTGGTTTGTGATCGCTTCTCTAAAATGGTCCATTTGGTACCCTTGCCTAAATTGCCTTCTTCCTCTGATTTGGTTCCATTATTTTTCCAACATGTGGTTCGTTTGCATGGCATTCCAGAGAACATCGTGTCTGACAGAGGTTCCCAGTTTGTTTCAAGGTTTTGGCGTTCCTTTTGTGCTAAGATGGGCATTGATTTGTCTTTTTCTTCGGCTTTCCATCCTCAGACAAATGGCCAAACCGAACGAACCAATCAGACTTTGGAAACCTATCTGAGATGCTTTGTTTCTGCGGATCAGGATGATTGGGTGACCTTCTTGCCATTGGCTGAGTTCGCCCTTAATAATCGGGCCAGTTCGGCTACTTTGGTTTCGCCTTTTTTTTGTAATTCTGGTTTTCATCCTCGTTTTTCTTCAGGGCAGGTTGAGCCTTCGGACTGTCCTGGTGTGGATTCTGTAGTGGACAGGTTGCAGCAAATTTGGACTCATGTGGTGGACAATTTGACCTTGTCCCAAGAGAAGGCTCAATGTTTCGCTAACCGCCATAGCCGTGTTGGTCCCCGACTTCGTTTTGGGGATTTGGTTTGGTTATCATCTCGTTATGTTCCTATGAAGGTTTCTTCTCCTAAGTTTAAGCCTCGTTTCATTGGTCCTTATAAGATTTCTGAAATTCTTAATCCTGTATCATTTCGTTTGGCCCTTCCTGCTTCTTTTGCCATCCATAATGTGTTCCATAGGTTGTTGCTGCAGAGATATGTGGCGCCTATGGTTCCCTCCATTGATCCTCCTGCTCCAGTGTTGGTCGAGGGGGAGTTGGAGTATGTGGTGGAGAAGATTTTGGATTCTCGTATTTCGAGACGAAAACTTCAGTACTTGGTCAAATGGAAGGGCTATGGTCAGGAGGATAATTCCTGGGTTGTTGCCTCTGATGTCCATGCTGCCGATATAGTTCGTGCCTTTCATTTGGCTCGTCCTGATCGGCCGGGGGGCTTTGGTGAGGGTTCGGTGACCCCTCCTCAAGGGGGGGGTACTGTTGTGAATTCCGTTCTCGAACTCCCTCCTGTGGTCATGAATGGTACTTCGGTGAGTTCTGTCTGTGGACTCCCTCTGGTGGCTGTGAGTGGAGCTGCTGGTTCTGAGATTCCTTCCCCACCTGCCCTCTTTTAGGGCTAGGCTGGATTCTCTATTTAACTCCACTCAGATCATTACTCCATGCCAGCTGTCAATGTTCTAGTACTGGTTCAGATCTCTCCTGGATCTTTCTGAGGACCTGACTACTCCAGCAAAAGCTAAGTTCCGGCTTGTTCATTTGTTACTTATGGTTTTTCTTGCTAAATTCTAGTCCAGCTGGCTATCTTGAAACTCCTGGCTAGCTGGAAGCTCTGGGGGTGCAGAGTGGCACCACCGCACCGTGAGTCGGTGCGGGGGTATTTTTTGCACACTCTGCGTGGTTTTTGTAGTTTGTTGCAAGGCTTTGTTTCCTTTCTTTAGGGGTAGTTAGCTCTTAGGCTGTGAAGAGGTGTCTAGGCAGAGTCAGGCATGCTCCACGGCTATTTCTAGTTGTGTTGATAGGAGTAGGGTTTGCGGTCAGCAGAGTTCCCATTTCCCCAGAGCTCGTCCCGATTCCATGTTTAACTATCAGGTCATTCCTGGTGCACCCAACCACCAGGTCCATAACAGGTCTCCAACCCAGTATTTTTTTTTTTTAAGTTTTAATAGCCCCCCCCCCCCATTTTTGACAACCAGCCAATCTAGAGCAGACAACTAGGAGTTGGTATTCTCAATCTGGATGGGCCATGGATATTGGCCCCCCAGCCTAAAAATAGCATACCACAGCCACGTAGAAAAGGTGCTTCTATTAGATGCACCAATTCTGAGACATTTTATCGACTTTTCCCACTTGCCCTATGGCAGTGGCAAGTGGGATTCTTTTTGGTGGGGTTGATGTCACCTTTGTATTGTCTGGTGACATTAAGCCCACGGCTTAGTAATGGAGAAGTGTCTATAAGACACCTGCCCATTACTAATCCTATAGTTACATTGTAAATAAAAACACAGCCAGAATAAAGTCCTTTATTAGAAATAAAACAAAACACAGTTTTCCTTTGCCAAATAACATACAAATGATTGGCATGAATTTATATCTCCAATATTCTTCACAAATTGTTATAGATATATGGAGGAGATCCAGCTCAAGGCAGAGTAAAAAATTCCAGACTTTATTGAAGTGTGTTAAATACAGCGATGACATCAGAAAATAAAGCACTGATTAGCATGTAGCACCTACGCGCTTCTGGTGCATAGAGCACCCTTAATTTTGGTGTCATCATGTTTAAGGAACTTAAGTGTGCTATATGCTATACAAAACGTACAGTAGGTGCTACATGCTGACTCGTATCATTATTTTAATGCCCTTTAATAAAGTCTTGAACTTTTTACTCTGTCTTAGGCTGGAGATCTTCCATATCCTTACCAGTTTGATGTCCATTGCAGAGCAAATGTTCTCTGGAGGACGTATTGCTGCATTGGTGAGCTGTTTTTTCCCCTTTTATGGTTGTTATAAAAAATAACACTTATGCACACCCTGCATAGCTCTAATCAATGTCTTTCTCTTCTCTTCTCTTTTCTGCTTTCTGTCTTCTATTTTCACTTTTTACACTGTCTATATTCCTTTTCTCCCAGGCCTCCAGTGCTGTCATTCTTGACTAGGCTTCAAATTATCATTTGGGTGCAATAAACGTTATGTGACGGCTTGTGGCTTAGTCAAGAAGCCAGGACTGGAGGATTAGAAAGAGAAGATTAAAGAGTGAAGATGGAGAAGCCAGGAGGACCTGCAGCAGCGAGAAAGGAATTGATAGGGCTGCCAGCTGTCCCCATACTTCTGCTGGTTGTCCATACACCGCTGCCTGCTGTCCACCATGTTGCTGGAATTCTAGCAAATGGAATGGTGAAAAAAATTGTAACAAATTTGATTTGCTTTGATTTACTCATTGCTACTCTTCGTTGGTCCCAGATTTTGCCACCTACAGCAGAAGAATTTGGTGTTTCCTTTCCCACCAAACCCTTTTAAGACCCTTTGGCCAGGGTCACACTTGCAAGTGCAATGCGAGAAACTCGCACGAGTCTCTCGCATCAATACCCGGCACTCGGGACTGGAGCGTTCAGCTGCATAGAAATACATGGAGCCACACACTTCGGTCCCGAATTCCGGTGGCAGTGCCGGGTATTGATGCGAAAGACTTGTGCGAGTTTCTCGCATTGCAATCACAAGTGTGACCTCGGCCTTAAACTAATTCTCAAATCCTACAGTGTCTTGCAAAAATGCAAATCCTTTGGAACAAGAAGTATTTCACAGGTTATCTCTCCCCAGTAGCAAGAGAGACTTTTGATATTTGGAATATTTTATTATATGTTTTATCGGATCTGTTTGTCGATGGCATCTCTATCTTGTCACATGCAACATAGAACAATAGAAAATATTATTATGTTTTTTCTACTTTTTTTACACATTTTCGTCACATTTAGAGTCTCAAGTAAAATCATGGTCAGACTCTTGTGACTATGGGAGAAGCTTTAAAAACAATTCACTATTAATGCATACCTAATGCACAGAAAACCCACTGTAAGCTGCATTGGTTTTGCATTAGTTCACACCTACAGTGTATGGAATGTCACACAGAATTATAGGATGCAAGACTGATTTTTCTTTAGAATCTCCTTCACAAACTGGATATGCACTTACAATAAGCAGCTGTCAAAAATGTAAATGTCACATCAATATTCAGCGTCTTTGGAATTTGTAACTATCTCTTTTATTAAGTAACCTTTTCCATTTTCTTCTAAAACAATGCTTAGTTTCCCTTAATATAGCATAAATTAATCATGAAAGTGAGGGAATAATTACAATGCCATAGTTTTGTGTTGAATGCATTAAGCTGGACAGGGTTTGCCTAGAAATTTGCTTCTCCAATGAAGCCAAATAGAAAATCACTGGCCTTAGCAGTCAAATGTCATGTCCATTAAAAGGTATCAACCACTGAGGACTCTCAATTCTAAATATTTTTTTATGTCCATTGGTATCACTGCTCAAAATTCATTAGTTTTACCAGTCAGGCCACGTTCACATGTTCAGTATTTGCTCAGTATTTTACATCAGTATTTGTCAGCCATTTGGAAAGGTAGGTCAAGTGAGCTTCAACGAGGGAGTACAAAAGCCAAAAAACATAGCACGGCTAAGAATGTGGAAACCGCTGGCAAAACGTAACAGTAGCAGTACTAAACATAGGTCACAATTGGCCTCTTCTGCCTTCAGCAAGTGTATTAGTGAGGAGAAAACCAAGAGCATTATGGAACGTATGACACATCATTTTTCTCACAATAGGATAAGGTTACCTCTGACAGTGACACCATCAATTTGAGTCAATGATCTGCATGGAATGGTCTGCTTTAGAGTTGAGCAACTTTTACTTTTTTCGGATCGAGTAGGGTTTCGGCCGATTATTGCGAAAAGTCGGGGACCGACTGAAACACGAAACCCAATGCAAGTCAATGGGGAATCAAAGTTGGCAGTGAGTGGAGGACAGGAAAACACCTACAGTGCCTATTTTAATGCCAAAAACATCAATTCTTATTACTGAAGCTTGTCAATCTTAATTTACTTTATAATAATAGTTAGACATTGAAAACTGGGGGTCATTTGGCTAAAGTTGTGGGGGGGTAGGGCTGGCTCAAGATTTTCGTGGGCCCAGGAAATGCGGAATATGTTACGGCGGTGGAGCAGGGAGAGGTAAGTATTTCAACTTTGCAAGTGCTGTGATCCTGAGCAAGCAGGGGGGCCCACTCGTTGGCATTGGCACTGGCACAGGGCCCCTCATAGTACGGTGGTGTGTTTGATGGCGGGTGGTGCCTCCCACCGGCAGAGACACTTTTGCATACTATGAGGGGCCCTGTGCCAGTGACATCGCCAATGAGTATGCCCCCCCCTCCTGATGAAGGAACCTGCACTTTCATCTGCACCTTCCTCTTTGTCCCCGTGTAAGGTGGTATAGTATGCGGGAAGGGGAACTTGACTTTCAGTAGGGTCAGATTCTGGCTGTGTAGAGTGCAAGGGGAATGTAGTGGTCTGGGTCAATGTACCAGCAGACTCATCTAGCAGTGGCTGGGCAATGGGCAGGATGAGGAGGAAACACAGATATAGGCCCAAATAATAAAGTGGGCTAAATGCAGGTCAAATGTGGTAACAGGACTAAACAGGCGGCATTGCTTTGTTCAGCGGAGGTCAACTGTAATGAGTGGCAGACACAGTTAGTAGGCCCAAATAATAAAGTAGCCTAAATGCAGTTCAAAATTGGTAACAGGACTAAACAGGCGGCATTGGTTTGTTCAGCGGAGGACAACTGTAATGAGTGGCAGACACAGTTAGTAGGCCCAAATAATAAAGTGGGCTAAATGTCTGCCAAAAAATTGTTCATAAATAAACAGGTGGCATAGCTAGGTACAGGGGTGGGCTCCTCTGCTAAGTAGCAGATAGTGGTAGGAGGCGCAAAGTATTACCTGGTCTAAATGGAGGCCAGGGCCCCTGTATATTTTATCTATCATCTATCATTTCAACAAATTTATATTGGCAGTGCCATTGAAGGATTTAACAGCCCAGACTACACAGTGGTGGAGCAGGGAGAGGTAAGTATTGCAAGTGGTAGAGCACTGTTCGAGCTGGGGGGGGACACTCTCTCATGGGTGGCGGTACTGGCACAGGGCCCCTCATATTACGACTGTGTGTCTGACATTGTTTGTGCACCACTACGTCAGAGACACTTCATTGTACTATGAGGGACCCTGTGCCAGTGCCGTCGCCCAAGAGTGGGCACACCTACCTGTCCAGGCAAACGGCACTCGCACGGGTGCTTGTGCCAGGTGGTGACCACGGCCCTGTGGGGGGAGTCAGCCCATTTAGGGAGGTATAAAAATGGCCTATGGTGGACATTCAGCAGCTGCAAAAGGAGGAATTGGAGCAGTCAGTAAGAGGAGGCCAAAAGCAAGACATTTTTCAGGCAAGCTACGTGTCAGCGGGGGAAGGTGGGGCCAAATAATTTGAAATCCATGATTGGTTCATTTTAATGAAGGTTAGATCATCAACATTTCGGGTAGCCAGACGTGTCCTTTTTTCGGTCAGTATTGAACCAGCAGCACTGAAGACTCTTTCTGATAGCACACTAGCAGCAGGGCAAGCGAGCTCCTGTAATGCATATTCTGCCAATTCAGGCCAGGTGTCTATTTTAGATGCCCAGTAATCAAAGGGGAATGACCTGTGAGGGAGAACATTGATAAGGGAGGAAAAGTAGTTTGTAACTAGTGTTGAGCGATACCTTCCGATATGCATTGGTATCGGTATCGGATAGTATCGGCCGATACCAGCAAAATATCGGATCTCGCCGATACCGATACCCGATACCAATGCATTTCAATGAGACGCAAAGTATCGGAATGGTTCCCAGGGTCTGAAGGAGAGGAAACTCTCCTTCAGGCCCTGGGATCCATATTCATGTGTAAAATAAAGAATTAAAATTAAAAATATGGATATACTCACCTCTCCGGCGGCCCCTGGACCTGTGTGAAGGACCTGCGATGACGTCGCGGCTTGTGATTGGTCACGTGAGCGGTCACATGAGCGCTCACGCGACCAATCAGAAGCCGCAACGTCATCGAAGGCCCTTCACGCGCTCATTCTTAGGAACGGAGGCTCCCGGTTACGGCGGTAAGGTCCAGGGGCCGCCGGAGAGGTGAGTATATCCATATTTTTTATTTTAATTCTTTATTTTACACATGAATATGGTTCCGATACCGATTCCCGATATCACAAAAGTATCGGAACTCGGTATCGGAATTCCAATACCGCAAGTATCGGCCGATACCCGATACTTGCGGTATCGGAATGCTCAACACTATTTGTAACCATACTGGAGAAATGTTGTCTCCTGTGTGATATATGTGATGCAGTAACCCCTGTAACAGGTAGGGGGCGCTGCATGATCTCCCCAGTATGCGCTTGGAGGCGTGATGGTGAAGAGAGAAAGTTTGGCAGGATTGTAAATGGCCAATATGTGTGTTGCAGAGGAGGTTACTCTGCACTGTCAATCTGATTGTAAGTTGGTCTGCTGGGACCTGTAGTCCCTCAAGAGTTTGTGTTATGTGTATAGTTCTCATGGGAGATTGGCAGGGCTAGTCATGAGAGATGGGAGGGTCAGACTAGCCACACACACACTCCCACCCAGGGGAGTGGTTACCAGTATGTAACGTGACCAGGGTGTGGGTCAGTGTTGGTTTTGAGCTCCCTGTGTGTGGAGCTGAGAGGTGTGTCCGGTAGGTCCTGTGTGGTTCCTGTGTATGGACCTGACCGGTGAAGGTGCTGGATTGTCCTAGGAATGACTAGGGTCCTGCAAGCACCTGAGACCGTGAGACTTGGCTTCGGGTGGCCTGGGTATTGGACGTTCCCGGCTGGGGAAGGACGTCCTGAAGAGTACCCGGACTAGGCCACCAGGCGGGGTCCTGGCTACCTGGGTGTTGGGAGGTCCTGCGAGGAGGACCGGATCCCTGAATAGCACGAGGTGAGGACCGGGATCTGCGGAGCCAGTGACAGTTACTGTGTGGGGAAGCTGGAGGTCTGGACTGACTACTGTGTGCCGGACAGGCAAGTTGGGGATCCCCGTTAGGCAGCTTACCCAAAAGACTGTTAAAGGAGTCGGCAGGTGGAGCAGGAGCTCCCGTCAGGTACCAAAGGGACTGTTGGTGCTTGTTGTGTTTTATGAGCTATAAGTAATGTACTTTGCATAACCCGGTTTATGGCATTTTTAATAAACCGCATGGACTGTTTTGTTAGAAAGTTGTGCCTGGCTACATTAATCCCGCGCCAAGCGAGTGTCCCCCAATACACTCAGTAAGAGTAATCTTACACCTGTCACTTTGAATCGATGCAGCAGTACCTGTCGTGTCAGCGGTCATTGCGAAATCACTCCACAACCTGGTCATAAAACCCCTCTGTCCAACGCCACTTCGGATTTGTGCACCTCTAACACCTCTGCCATGTTGACCCATACGGCTCGTGTGAGAACCATCACCACCGCTATGTGCTGGGAATGCCTGAACCAAATGGTCTACAAGAGTTGCTTGTTTGGTAGCCAATATTTGCTCAAGGTTTTCATGTGGCATGATATTTTGTAATTTTCCTTTATGTGGATCCAGGAGGCAGGCCAACCAGTAATCGTCATCGGTCATCATTTTCATAATGCGGGGGTCCCTTTTTAGGATATGCAAGGCATACTCAGCCATGTATGCCAATGTTCCAGGTGTCAATTTACTGCTTGTGCTGGGTTGAGGAGCACTTTCTTGCAAATCAACATCACTTGTGTCCCGCAAAAACCCAGTACCTGACATTGTAATGCCACCAGTTTCTATTGCCCCCTGAGAAGCATCCTCCTCCCATAAATATTCATCCCCATCATACTCCTCCTCCTCCTCTTCATCCGCCACCTCGTCTAGGACAATTCCCTGAGCAGACAATGGCTGACTGTCATCAAGGCTTCCCTCCTCCTCGGCTGCAGATGCCTGCTCCTTAATGTGCTTCAAACTTTGCATCAGCAGACGCATTAGTGGGATGCTCATGCTTATGATGGCGTCGTCTGCACTTACCAGCTGTGTGCATTCCTCACAACACTGAAGGACTTGAAAGAGGTCTTGTAGCTTCGACCGCTGCACACCAGACAACTCCATGTCTGCCATCCAAGTGCCTGCCCATGTGTGTGTATTCTCCCACAAATTAATTACAGCACGCCTCTGTTCGCACAGCCTCTGAACCATGTGCAGTGTGGAGTTCCACATTGTTGCAACGTCGATTATTAGGCGGTGCTGCGGGAGATTCAGCGATCGCTGATGGCTCAGCATACGGCTGGAGTGTACGGGCGACCAGCGGATGTGCGAGCAAAGTCTTCACACCTTCAGGAGCAGGGCTGGTAACCCCGGATAATTTTTGAGAAAGCACTGCACCACCAGGTTCAAGGTGTGAGCCAGGCAAGGTATGTGTTTCAGTTCTGAAAGGGCTATGGCAGCCATAAAATTCCTTCCGTTATCACTGACTACCTTGCCTGCCTCAAGATTTACACTGCCCAGCCATGACTGAGTTTCTTGCTGCAAGTACTCGGCCAGTACTTCCGCAGTGTGCCTGTTGTCGCCCAAATACTTAATTTCTAACACAGCCTACTGACGCTTACCACTAGCTGTTCAATAATGGGACACCTCGTGTGCAACACTGGCAGCTGCGGATGGAGTGGTCGTGCAACTGCGCTCTGTGGACGAGCTTTCGCTTCTGGAGGAGGAGGATGAGGGATGGCGAACACCTACAGCCAACTGTTTCCTAGACCGTGGGCAAGGCAGAACTGTCCCACTATGGCTGTCCACTGTGGACCCTGCATCCACCACATTAACCCAGTGTGCCATGATGGACACGTAACGTCCCTGGCCATGCCTACTGGTCCATGCATCTGTTGTGAGGTGCACCTTTCCACTGACGGATTGCCTCAGTGCATGGACAATGCGGTCTTTGACATGCTGGTGGAGGGCTGGGATGGCTTTTCTCGCAAAGAAGTGCCGACTGGGTAGGTCATAGCGTGGTATTGCATAGGCCATCAGGTCTTTGAAAGCTTCGCTTTCAACCAACCGGTAGGGCATCATCTCTAACGAGATTAGTATAGCAATGTGGGCGTTCAAACCCTGTGTATGCGGATGAGAGGATGAGTACTTTCTTTTCCTAACGAGAGTCTCTTGTAGGGTGAGCTGGACTGGAGAGCTGCATATGGTGGAACTAGCGGTGGTGGTGGTGATGGACATGGCAGATTGAGAGAGGGTTGGTGATGGTATTCTTGATGTTGGCCTACATGCAGTGTTTCCTACCAATAACCTTGTGATTCCCTGACTGCTTTGGCCTTGCGACGATACCTCCACGTTTGCTGCTGGTGGTGTCCTAACCGGTGGTGCAAATATCGGGTATCGGCCGATATTCGCTGTATCGGAATTCCGATACCGAGTTCCGATATTTTTGTGATATCAGAAATCGGAATCGGAAGTTCCTATAGTGAAATTATGCAGTATAATGAAGTGTGGGCGGTGCGTGGGCGGTGCGTGGGCGGTGCGTGGGTGGAGACTGCATGTGTGCGTGTGCGGGCGGTGTCTGTGCGTGACCGTGGGGCTCTCTGCGTGTGTGCCGGGGCTCTATGCGACGTGCGGAGTGTCTCTGTACGGCGTGCGGGGTGTCTCTGTGCAGGGTGTCTCTGTGCGGCGTGCGAGGTGTCTCTGTGCAGTGTGTGGGGTGTCTGCGGTGTGTGGGGGGTCTTTGAGTGGTGTGTGGGGTCTCTATGCGGCGTGCGGGGTCTCTATGCGGCGTGCGGGGTGTCTGCGGCGTGCAGGGTCTCTGTGCGGCGTGCGGGGTCTCTGTGCGGCGTGCAGGGTGTCTCTGCGGTGTGCGGGGTGTCTCAGTGCGGGCATAGTCCGATGGGACTACAAGTCCCATCGGATGATGCCTGCTACACTGACAGTGATTGACACATTAGCCAATGATGGGACAGTAGTAGTCCCATCATCCGGCTAATGTGTTGAATGAAAAAAAAAAATACCCCATACATGCTACATACATGCTACATACATACATGCTACATACATACATGCTACATACATGCATGCTACATACATGCATGCTACATACATACATACATGCTACATTCTACATACATACGTACTTACAGTCATGGCCAAAAGTTTTGAGAATGACACCAAAATTATATTTTCACATGATCTGCTGCCCTCTGGTTTTTATTAGTGTTTGTCTGATGTTTATATCACATACAGAAATATAATTGCAATCATATTATGAGTACCAATAGGTAATATTGACAGTTAGAATGAGTTAATGCAGCAAGTCAATATTTGCAGTGTTGACCCTTCTTTTTCAAGACCTCTACAATTCTCCCTGGCATGCTCTCAATCAACTTCTGGACCAAATCCTGACTGAAAGCAGTCCATTCTTGCATAATCAATGCTTGCATTTTGCCAGAATTTGTTGGTTTTTGTTTGTCCACCCGTCTCTTGATGATTGACCACAAGTTCTCAATGGGATTAAGATCTGGGGAGTTTCCAGGCCATGGACCCAAAATCTCTAAGTTTTGCTCCATGAGCCATTTAGTTATCACCTTTGCTTTATGGCAAGGTGCTCCATTATGCTGGAAAAGGCATTGTTGGGCGCCAAACTGCTCTTGGACTGTTGGGAGAAGTTGCTCTTGGAGGACATTCTGGTACCATTCTTTATTCATGGCTGTGTTTTTAGGCAAGAATGTGAGTGAGCCGATTCCCTTGGCTGAGAAGCAACCCCACACATGAATGGTTTCAGGATGCTTTACAGTTGGCATGAGACAAGACTGGTGGTAGCGCTCACCTCTTCTTCTCCGAATAAGCTGTTTTCCAGATGTCCCAAACAATCGAAAACGGGATTCATCAGAGAAAATGACTTTGCCCCAGTCCTCAGCAGTCCACTCCCTGTACCTTTTGCAGAATATCAGTCGGTCCCTGATGTTTTTTCTGGAGAGAAGTGGCTTCTTTGCTGCCCTCCTTGAAACCAGGCCTTGCTCAAAGTGTCTCCGCCTCACAGTGCGTGCAGAAGCACTCACACCAGCCTGCTGCCATTCCTGAGCAAGCTCGGCACTGCTGGTAGTCCGATCCCGCAGCTGAAACAGTTTTAAGATACGGTCCTGGCGCTTGCTGGTCTTTCTTGGGTGCCCTGGAGCCTTTTTGACAACAATGGAAGCTCTCTCCTTGAAGTTCTTGATGATGCGATAGATTGTTGACTGAGGTGCAATCTTTGTAGCTGCGATACTCTTCCCTGTTAGGCCATTTTTGTGCAGTGCAATGATGGCTGCACGTGTTTCTTTAGAGATAACCATGGTTAACTGAAGAGAAACAATGATACCAAGCACCAGCTGTTGTGAATTCTGCTTTTGGGCTCCCTCCGGTGGATGTAGGTGGTAATGCAGTTGCCCCTGAGTTGCAGTCCTGGTCAGGTGTATCTGCTGATTGCAGTTCTGACTGGGGTATTTAGGCGTGCAGGATTCATTAGTCCTTGCCAGTTGTCAATTGTTGTTGGACCTCTGCTTGGTTCCTCCTGCCTTTCTGCCAAATCAGCAAAGATAAGTGTCTGGGTTTTTTTTCCTGTGGCACACATGCTATGTGCTTCACAATTCAGTGCTATTCTTTGTGTTTTCTTGTCCAGCTTAGATTGTGTCAGTATTTTCTCAGTCTTGTTGGATTCTCTGGAGTGGCAGATATACATTCCATGTCTTTAGTTAGATTGTGGAACTTTTTGTATTATCTGCTGTGGATATTTTTGGAAGGGTTTTAATACTGACCGCCTAGTAATCTGTCCTATCCTTTCCTATTTAGCTGGAGTGGCCTCTTTTGCTAAATCCTGTTTTCTACCTGCGTGTGTCTATTCTTCTCCTACTCACAGTCATTATTCATGGGGGGCTGCCTATCCTTTGGGGGTCTGCTCTGAGGCAAGGTAGCATTCCTATTTCCATCTATAAGGGTATTTAGTCCTCCGGCTGTGTTGAGGTGTCTAGGGTATGTTAGGCACACCCCACGGCTACTTCTAGTTGCGGTGTTAGTTCAGGATTTGCGGTTAGTACAGGTTCCACCGACTCCAGAGAAAGTTTCATGCGGCTCCAAGGTCACCAGATCACAACAGTACAACTGGCTAATAATGAGTTAAATGCATTTCAGAAGAAGGGAAGAAAGGTGTTGAGCCATTTTTTTTTCTGCAGTCTGTTTTGTCTTCTCTTCCCTCTTTATTTATGGGTGGCTGAGGAGTCTTGTGCCTGCATGGATGTTCAGGAATTAGCTTCTCGTGTAGACCAGCTTGCTGCTAGGGTACAGGATATTTCTGATTATATTGTTCAGACTCCTGCTTTAGAGCCGAAGATTCCTACTCCTGATTTGTTTTTTGGTGATAAGTCCAAATTTTGGGGTTTTAAAAACAATTGTAAACTGTTTTTTGCTCTGAGACCGCGATCCTCCGGTGATTCCATTCAGCAGGTTAAAATTGTCATCTCCCTGCTGCGTGGCGATCCACAGGATTGGGCGTTTTCCCTGGAATCTGGGAATCCGGCCTTGCTTAATGTAGATTCCTTTTTTCAGGCTTTAGGATTATTATATGATGAACCGAATTCTGTGGATCAAGCGGAGAAAACCTTGTTGGCCCTGTCTCAGGGTCAAGAGGCGGCAGAATTGTATTGTCAGAAATTTAGAAAATGGTCTGTGTTGACTAAATGGAATGATGATGCTTTGGCGGCAATTTTCAGAAAGGGTCTTTCTGAATCCATTAAAGATGTTATGGTGGGGTTTCCCACGCCTTCCGGTCTGAGTGATTCTATGTCTCTGGCCATTCAGATTGATCGGCGTTTGCGGAAGCGTCAAACTGTGCGCACTGTGGCGTCGTCCTTAGAGCAAAGTCCTGAGCCAATGCAGTGTGATAGGATTTTGTCTAGAACGGAACGACAAGGATTCAGACGTCAGAATAGGTTGTGTTATTATTGTGGCGACGCTTCTCATGTCATTTCAGTCTGCCCTAAGCGGACAAAAAGGATCGCTAGTTCATTGTCTATCAGTACTGTACAACCTAAATTTCTGTTATTGGTGTCCTTGATCTGCTCATTGTCATCATTTTCTGTCATGGCGTTTGTGGATTCAGGCGCCGCCTTGAACTTAATGGATTTTGAGTTTGCCAGGCGTTGTGGTTTTCCTTTGCAGCCTTTGCAGAACCCTATTCCTTTAAGGGGGATTGATGCTACACCTTTGGCTAAAAATAAGCCCCAGTTTTGGACACAGGTGACCATGCACATGGCGCCAGCCCATCAGGAAGATTGTCGATTTCTGGTGTTGCATAATTTGCATGATGTTATCGTGCTGGGTTTCCCGTGGTTGCAGGTACATAATCCTGTGTTGGATTAAAAATCTATGTCTGTGACTAGTTGGGGTTGTCAGGGGGTTCATAATGATGTTCCTTTGATGTCAATCTCCTCTTCTTCCTCTTCTGAAATTCCAGAGTTTTTGTCTGATTTTCAGGATGTATTCGATGAGCCCAAGTCCAGTTCCCTTCCACCGCATAGGGACTGTGATTGTGCTATTGACTTGATTCCAGGCAGTAAGTTTCCTAAGAGCCGACATTTCAACCTGTCTGTGCCTGAACATACCGCCATGCGTAGTTATGTTAAGGAGTCTTTGGAGAAAGGGCATATTCGGCCATCTTCTTCACCGTTGGGAGCAGGGGTTTTTTTTGTTGCTAAGAAGGATGGCTCCTTGAGACCTTGTATTGATTATCGCCTCTTGAATAAGATCACGGTCAAGTTTCAATACCCTTTGCTTTCCGATTTGTTTGCTAGGATTAAGGGGGCTAGTTGGTTTACGAAGATTGACCTTCGGGGGGCATATAATCTTGCTCATATTAAGCAAGGTGATGAATGGAAGACAGCGTTTAATACGCCCGAAGGCCATTTTGAATACCTTGTGATGCCATTCGGGCTCACTAACGCTCCATCTGTTTTTCAATCCTTCATGCATGATATCTTCCGGACTTATATGGATAAATTCTTGATTGTATATTTGGACGATATTTTGATTTTTTCCGATGATTGGAAGTCTCATGTGGAACAGGTCAGGATGGTATTTCAGATCCTTCGTGACAATGCCTTGTTTGTGAAGGGGTCTAAGGGTCTCTTTGGGGTGCAGAAGGTTTCTTTTTTGGGCTTTATTTTTTCTCCCTCATCTATGGAGATGGATCCGGTTAAGGTTCAGGCCATTCATGATTGGATTCAACCCACATCCGCGAAGAGCCTTCAGAAATTTTTGGGTTTTGCAAATTTGTATCGCTGTTTCATTGCTAACTTCTCCAGCGTGGTTAAACCTTTGTCTGATTTGATGAAAAAAGGCGCTGATGTGGCGAATTGGTCCTCTGCGGCTGTCTCTGCATTTCAGGAGCTTAAACGCCGATTTACTTCTGCTCCGGTGTTGCGCCAACCAGATGTTTCTCTTCCGTTTCAGGCTGAGATTGATGCTTCTGAGATTGGGGCAGGGGCCATTTTGTCTCAGAGGGATTCTGTTGGTTCTTTGATGAAACCGTGTGCCTTCTTCTTCCGCAAGTTTTCGCCTGCTGAACGCAATTATGATGTCGGCAATCGGGAGTTGTTGGCTATGAAGTGGGCGTTTGAGGAGTGGCGACATTGGCTTGAGGGAGCTAAGCACCGTATGGTGGTCCTGACCGATCATAAGAATTTGATTTACCTCGAGTCTGCCAAACGGCTGAGTCCTAGACAGGCTCGATGGTCCTTGTTTTTTTCCCGTTTTGATTTTGTGGTTTCGTATCTTCCGGGTTCTAAGAATATTAAGGCTGATGCCCTTTCTAGGAGTTTTTTGCCTGATTCTCCTGAGGTCCTTGAACCGGTCGGCATTCTGAAAGAAGGGGTTGTCCTTTCTGCCATTTCCCCTGATTTACGGCGGGTTCTTCAGGAATTTCAGGCTGATAGACCTGACCGCTGTCCTGTGGGGAAATTGTTTGTTCCTGACAGATGGACTAGTAGAGTGATTTCTGAGGTTTACTGTTCTGTGTTGGCTGGTCATCCTGATATTTTTGGTACCAGAGATTTGGTTGGTAGGTCCTTCTGGTGGCCTTCGTTGTCACGTGATGTGCGTTCTTTTGTGCAGTACTATGGGACTTGTGCGCGGGCCAAGCCTTGTTGTTCCCGTGCTAGTGGGTTACTTTTGCCATTGCCGGTCCCTGAGAGGCCCTGGAAGCATATTTCTATGGATTTTATTTCTGATCTTCCGGTTTCCCAGAGGATGTCGGTTATCTGGGTTGTTTGTGACCGGTTTTCTAAGATGGTTCATTTGGTGCCTTTGCCTAAATTGCCTTCCTCTTCAGAGCTGGTTCCATTGTTTTTTCAGCATGTGGTTCGTTTGCATGGTATTCCGGAGAATATTGTGTCCGACAGAGGTTCCCAGTTTGTTTCTAGGTTTTGGCGGGCCTTTTGTGCTAGGCTGGGCATTGATTTGTCTTTTTCTTCTGCATTTCATCCTCAGACAAATGGCCAGACCGAGCGAACTAATCAGACTTTGGAGACTTATTTGAGATGCTTTGTGTCTGCCGATCAGGATGATTGGGTGGCCTTTTTGCCATTGGCCGAGTTTGCCCTTAATAATCGGGCTAGTTCGTCTACTTTGGTTTCACCTTTTTTTTGTAATTTTGGTTTTCATCCTCGTTTTTCTTCTGGGCAGGTTGAGCCTTCTGATTGTCCTGGGGTGGATTCTGTGGTTGACAGGTTGCAGCAGATTTGGGCTCATGTGGTGGACAATTTGGTGTTGTCTCAGGAGGAGGCTCAACGTTTTGCTAACCATCGTCTGTGTGTTGGTTCCCGGCTTCGGGTTGGGGATTTGCTTTGGTTGTCTTCCCGTCATGTTCCTATGAAGGTCTCTTCCCCTAAGTTTAAGCCTCGGTTTATTGGTCCTTATAGGATTTCTGAGATTATTAATCCGGTGTCTTTTCGATTGGCATTTCCGGCCTCTTTTGCTATCCATAATGTCTTCCATAGATCTTTATTGCGGAAATATGTGGTGCCCGTTGTTCCCTCTGTTGATCCTCCGGCCCCTGTTTTGGTTGATGGGGAGTTGGAGTATGTGGTTGAGAAGATTTTGGATTCTCGTTTTTCGAGGCGGAGGCTTCAGTACCTTGTCAAATGGAAGGGTTATGGCCAGGAGGATAATTCTTGGGTTTTTGCTTCTGATGTCCATGCTGCTGATTTGGTTCATGCTTTTCATCTGGCTCGTCCTGGTCGGCCTGGGGGCTCTGGTGAGGGTTCGGTGACCCCTCCTCAAGGGGGGGTACTGTTGTGAATTCTGCTTTTGGGCTCCCTCCGGTGGTTGTAGGTGGTAATGCAGTTGCCCCTGAGTTGCAGTCCTGGTCAGGTGTATCTGCTGATTGCAGTTCTGACTGGGGTATTTAGGCATGCAGGATTCATTAGTCCTTGCCAGTTGTCAATTGTTGTTGGGAGGTGTTGGACCTCTGCTTGGTTCCTCCTGCCTTTCTGCCAAATCAGCAAAGATAAGTGTGTTTTTTTTCCTGTGGCACACATGCTATGTGCTTCCCAATTCAGTGCTATTCTTTGTGTTTTCTTGTCCAGCTTAGATTGTGTCAGTATTTTCTCAGTCTTGTTGGATTCTCTGGAGTGGCAGATATACATTCCATGTCTTTAGTTAGATTGTGGAACTTTTTGTATTATCTGCTGTGGATATTTTTGGAAGGGTTTTAATACTGACCGCCTAGTAATCGGTCCTATCCTTTCCTATTTAGCTGGAGTGGCCTCTTTTGCTAAATCCTGTTTTCTACCTGCGTGTGTCTATTCTTCTCCTACTCACAGTCATTATTCGTGGGGGGCTGCCTATCCTTTGGGGGTCTGCTCTGAGGCAAGGTAGCATTCCTATTTCCATCTATAGGGGTATTTAGTCCTCCGGCTGTGTCGAGGTGTCTAGGGTATGTTAGGCACACCCCACGGCTACTTCTAGTTGCGGTGTTAGTTCAGGATTTGCGGTCAGTACAGGTTCCACCGACTCCAGAGAAAGTTTCATGCGGCTCCAAGGTCACCAGATCACAAAAACCAGCCTCCTTTTAAAGTGTCCAGTGATGTCATTCTTACTTAATCATGACTGATTGATCGCCAGCCCTGTCCTCATCAACACCCACACCTGTGTTAATGGATCAATCACTAAAACGATGTTAGCTGCTCCTTTTAAGGCAGGACTGCAATGATGTTGAAATGTGTTTTGGGGGTTAAAGTTCATTTTCTGGGCAAATATTGACTTTGCAAGTACAGTAATTGCTGTTAAGCTGATCACTCTGACATTCAGGGGTATATGCAAATTGCCATTAGAAAAAATGAAGCAGTAGACTTTGGAAAAATTAATATTTGTCTCATTCTCAAAATTTTTGTCCATGACTGTACATACTACATACATACTACATACATACTACATGCATACATACATACATACTCATACATACTACATACATGCTACATACATGCTACATACATTCATACTACATACATACTACACTGTTGTGAACTCTATTTCTGGGCTCCCTCTTGTGGTCACAAGTGGTACTGTGTGAGTGCTGTCTTTCTGCAGGTTTGTGACTGGCATCAGCTGTCTCTTTATCTGTGGGCTGGTTTTCTATGTAAGCTCACTTGGACTCTCAGTCTATGCCTGCTGTCGTTGTATTCAGTGCTATTCTGATTGCTCCTGTCTACATCCGTAATCAGTCTCTCCATGAGAAGCTAAGTTCTGTTTGCTTATTCGTGCTCATCTATGTTTAATATGTTTCCTAGAATATTATGAGTTTTGTCCAGCTTGCTAATATGTGATTTCTCTGCTTGCTGTAGCTCTGAGGTGCTGAGTTGCTCCCCCCACATCGTTAGTTGGTGTGGGGGTTCTCGCATTCTCTGCGTGGATATTTTTGTATAGGGTTTTTTACTGACCGCACAGATCCCTTGCTATTTTCTGCTATCTAGCGTTAGCGGGCCTCATTTGCTTAACCTGTTTCATCTCTGCGTTTGTCTTTTCCTCTTAACTCACCGTTATTATTTGTGGGGGGCTGTTCTATATCTTTGGGGTTATTTCTCTGAGGCAAGTGAGGTCTTACTTTATCTCTAGGGGTAGTCAGTTTCTCAGGCCGTGAAGAGACGTCTAGGATTTCAGGAAACGTTCCACGGCTACCTTTAGTGTGTTTGGTTAGGATCAGGTTTTGCGGTCAGTCCAGTTACCACATCCCCAGAGCTTGTCCTATTTTCTCTGACTTAGCTGGTTAGATTTGTGATCCTAAGCCACTGGGATCATAACAGTACAGCAGGCCACTAAAGTGTTTAATGCATCGCAGAAGTGGGATAAGAGAAGCCCTGAGTACAATTTTTTTTTTCCTCTCCCTTTGCTGCAGTCTGTCCAGCTCCTCTCATCCCCTTAATCTCTGGGTGGCTTTGAGTTCAGCTGCAGACATGGATATTCAGAGTCTGACTTCTAGTGTGGATCATCTTGCTGCAAGGGTGCAAAGCATTCAGGATTTTGTTGTTCACAGTCCTATGTCTGAGCCAAAAGTACCTATTCCTGAGTTGTTTTCTGGAGATAGATCTCGGTTTCTGAATTTTAAGAATAATTGTAAATTATTTATTTCTTTGAGACCTCGTTCCTCTGGTGATTCCGCTCAGCAAGTTAGAATTGTTATCTCCCTGTTACGTGGCGACCCTCAAGATTGGGCCTTCTCCCTGGCGCCAGGAGATCCTGCATTGCTTAATGTGGATGCGTTTTTTCTGGCGCTTGGATTGCTTTATGAGGAACCTAATCTTGAGAACCAGGCAGAAAAGGCCTTGCTGGCTCTCTCTCAGGGCCAGGATGAAGCTGAGGTGTATTGTCAAAAATTTTGGAAATGGTCGGTGCTTACTCAATGGAATGAGTGTGCCCTGGCTGCAAATTTCAGAGAAGGTCTTTCTGAAGCCATTAAGAATGTTATGGTGGGGTTCCCCACGCCTGCAAGTCTGAATGACTCAATGGCTTTGGCCATTCAGATTGATCGGCGTTTGCGGGAGCGCAAATCTGCGCACCATCTGGCGGTGTTTTCTGAACAGAGACCTGAGTCTATGCAATGTGACCGAATTCAGACCAGAATTGAGCGGCAAAATCATAGATGTCAAAATGGGTTGTGCTTTTACTGTGGTGATTCAACTCATGTTATCTCAGCATGCTCTAAGCGCGTAAAAAAGATTGCTAAATCTGTCACCGTTGGTACTATACAGCCTAAATTCATTTTGTCTGTTACTTTAATTTGTTCTTTGTCATCCTACTCGGTTATGGCTTTTGTGGATTCAGGTGCTGCCCTGAACCTGATGGATTTGTCGTTTGCCAGGCGCTGTGGTTTTGTCCTGGAGCCTTTGGAATTCCCTATTCCACTGAGGGGTATTGATGCTACACCATTGGCTGAGAATAAGCCTCAGTATTGGACTCAAGTGACCATGTGCATGACTCCTGTGCATTAGGAGGAGGAGGTGATTCGCTTTCTTGTGCTGCATAATCTGCATGATGTTGTCGTTTTGGGTCTGCCATGGCTGCAGGCCCATAATCCAGTTCTGGATTGGAAAGCTATGTCTATTTCAAGTTGGGGTTGCCAGGGGATTCATGGCGATGCTCCTTTGGTGTCAATTGCTTCCTCCACTCCTTCTGAGGTCCCTGAGTTTTTGTCGGACTACCAGAATGTATTTGATGAGCCCAGATCCGGTGCCCTGCCTCCTCACAGGGATTGTGATTGTGCTATAAATTTGATTCCTGGTAGTAAGTTCCCTAAGGGACGACTTTTTAATTTGTCTATACCAGAACATGCCGCAATGCGGAGTTATATAAAGGAGTCTTTAGAGAAGGGACATATTCGCCCGTCCTCCTCCCCTCTTGGTGCAGGATTCTTTTTTGTGGCCAAGAAGGATGGTTCTCTGAGACCTTGTATAGATTATCGTCTTCTAAATAAAATCACGGTCAAATTTCAGTATCCTTTGCCATTATTATCTGATCTGTTTGCTCGGATTAAGGGGTCCAGTTGGTTCACCAAGATAGATCTTCGTGGTGCGTATAGCCTTGTGCGTATTAAGCAGGGGGATGAATGGAAAACAGCATTTAATACGCCCGAGGGCCATTTTGAGTACTTGGTGATGCCTTTTGGACTCTCTAATGCTCCTTCTGTGTTCCAGTCCTTCATGCATGACATCTTCCGAGAATATCTGGATAAATTTATGATTGTGTATCTGGATGACATTTTGGTCTTTTCTGAGGACTGGGAGTCCCATGTGAAGCAGGTCAGGATGGTATTTCAGGTCCTGCGTGCTAATGCCTTATTTGTGAAGGGCTCAAAATGTCTCTTCGGAGTACAGAAGGTTTCCTTTTTGGGTTTTATTTTTTCTCCTTCTACTATTGAGATGGACCCAGTCAAGGTCCAGGCTATTCATGACTGGACTCAGCCTACATCTGTTAAGAGTCTTCAGAAGTTCTTGGGTTTTGCTAATTTTTACCGTCGCTTCATCGCTAATTTTTCTGGCGTGGTTAAGCCCTTGACGGATTTGACCAAGAAAGGTTCTGATGTGACTAATTGGTCTCCTGCGGCAGTGGAAGCCTTTCGGGAGCTGAAGCGCCGGTTTTCTTCAGCTCCAGTATTATGTCAGCCTGATATCTCTCTCCCTTTCCAGGTCGAGGTGGATGCTTCTGAGATCGGAGCAGGGGCTGTTTTGTCGCAGAGAAGCTCTGATGGCTCTGTGATGAAGCCTTGTGCCTTCTTTTCAAGAAAGTTTTCGCCTGCCGAGCGGAATTATGATGTTGGTAATCGGGAATTGTTGGCTATGAAGTGGGCATTTGAGGATTGGCGACATTGGCTCGAGGGAGCTAGGCATCGTGTGATGGTCTTGACTGATCACAAAAATCTGATTTATCTCGAGTCTGCCAAGCGTATGAATCCTAGACAGGCTTGTTGGTCGTTGTTTTTCTCCCGTTTCGATTTCGTGGTCTCGTACCTGCCTGGTTCGAAGAACGTGAAGGCTGATGCCCTTTCTAGGAGTTTTGTGCCCGACTCTCCTGGAGTTTCAGAGCCGGCGGGTATCCTCAAAGAGGGAGTGATTTTGTCCCATTTCCCCAGATTTGCGACGAGTGCTGCAGAAATTTCAGGCTGAGAGACCTGACCGTTGCCCACCAGAGAGACTGTTTGTCCCAGAAAGATGGACCAGCAGAGTTATTTCCGAGGTTCATTCTTCGGTGTTGGCAGGTCATCCTGGGATTTTTGGTACCAGAGATTTGGTGGCTAGGTCCTTCTGGTGGCCTTCCTTGTCGCGGGATGTGCGTTCCTTTGTGCAGTCCTGTGGGATTTGTGCTCGGGCTAAGCCTTGCTGTTCTCGTACCAGCGGTTTGCTTTTGCCTTTGCCTGTCCCGAAGAGGCCTTGGACGCACACTTCCATGGATTTTATTTCAGATCTTCCAGTATCTCAGAGAATGTCTGTCATCTGGGTGGTGTGTGATCATTTTTCCAAAATGGTCCATTTGGTGCCCTTGCCTAAGTTGCCTTCCTCCTCAGATTTGGTTCCTTTATTTTTTCAGAATGTGGTTCGCTTGCACGGCATCCCTGAAAATATTGTGTCTGACAGAGGATCCCAGTTTGTGTCCAGATTTTGGCGGATTTTTTGTGCTAAGATGGGCATTGATTTGTATTTTTCGTCGGCCTTCCATCCTCAGATGAATGGCCAAACCGAGCGAACTAATCAGACCTTGGAAACTTATTTAAGATGTTTTGTTTCTGCTGATCAGGATGATTGGGTGACTTTTTTGCCATTGGCCGAGTTTGCCCTTAATAATCGGGCTAGTTCTGCTACTTTGGTTTCGCCTTTTTTCTGCAATTCTGGTTTTCATCCTCGTTTTTCCTCGGGTCAGGTTGAGCCTTCTGACTGTCCGGGGGTGGATTCTGTGGTGAATAGGTTGCAGCAGATTTGGAACCATGTGGTGGACAATTTGAAGTTGTCACAGGAGAAGGCTCAGCGCTTTGCCAACCGCCGTCGCGGTGTTGGTCCCCGACTTCGTGTTGGGGATTTGGTATGGCTGTCTTCTCGGTATGTTCCTATGAAGGTTTCCTCTCCTAAATTCAAGCCTCGCTTCATCGGTCCTTATAAGATTTTGGAAATCCTTAACCCGGTGTCTTTTCGTTTGGACCTTCCAGCATCGTTTGCCATTCATAATGTGTTCCATAGGTCTTTGTTGCGGAGGTATGTGGTGCCTGTGGTTCCTTCTGTTGAGCCTCCTGCTCCGGTGCTGGTTGAGGGCGAATTGGAGTACGTGGTGGAGAAGATCTTGGATTCTCGTATTTCCAGACGGAGGCTTCAGTATTTAGTTAAGTGGATGGGCTATGGTAAGGAGGATAATTCCTGGGTTGTCGCCTCTGATGTTCATGCGGCCGATTTGGTTTGTGCCTTCCATGCGGCTCATCCTGATCGCCCTGGGGGTCTTGATGAGGGTTCGGTGACCCCTCCTCAAGGGGGGGGTACTGTTGTGAACTCTATTTCTGGGCTCCCTCTTGTGGTCACAAGTGGTACTGTGTGAGTGCTGTCTTTCTGCAGGTTTGTGACTGGCATCAGCTGTCTCGTTATCTGTGGGCTGGTTTTCTATGTAAGCTCACTTGGACTCTCAGTCTATGCCTGCTGTCGTTGTATTCAGTGCTATTCTGATTGCTCCTGTCTACATCCGTAATCAGTCTCTCCATGAAAAGCTAAGTTGTTTGCTTATTCGTGCTCATCTATGTTCAATATGTTTCCTAGAATATTATGAGTTTTGTCCAGCTTGCTAATATGTGATTTCTCTGCTTGCTGTAGCTCTGGGGTGCTGAGTTGCTCCCCCCACATCGTTAGTTGGTGTGGGGGTTCTCGCATTCTCTGCGTGGATATTTTTGTATAGGGTTTTTTACTGACCGCACAGATCCCTTGCTATTTTCTGCTATCTAGCGTTAGCGGGCCTCATTTGCTTAACCTGTTTCATCTCTGCGTTTGTCTTTTCCTCTTAACTCACCGTTATTATTTGTGGGGGGCTGTTCTATATCTTTGGGGTTATTTCTCTGAGGCAAGTGAGGTCTTACTTTATCTCTAGGGGTAGTCAGTTTTTCAGGCCGTGAAGAGACGTCTAGGATTTCAGGAAACGTTCCACGGCTACCTTTAGTGTGTTTGGTTAGGATCAGGTTTTGCGGTCAGTCCAGTTACCACATCCCCAGAGCTTGTCCTATTTTCTCTGACTTAGCTGGTTAGATTTGTGATCCTAAGCCACTGGGATCATAACACTACATACATGCTACATACATGCTACATACATACATACTACATACATACATTCTACATGCATACATACATACATACATACAGTTAGGTCCATATATATTTGGACAGAGACAACATTTTTCTAATTTTGGTTATAGACATTACCACAATTAATTTTAAACAAAACAATTCAGATGCAGTTGAAGTTCAGACTTTCAGCTTCCATTTGAGGGTATCCACATTAAAATTGGATGAAGGGTTTAGGAGTTTCAGCTCCTTAACATGTGCCACCCTGTTTTTTAAAGGGACCAAAAGTAATTGGACAATTGACTCCAAGGCTATTTCATGGACAGGTGTGGGCAATCCCTTTGTTATGTCATTCTCAATTAAGTAGATAAAAGGCCTGGAGTTGATTTGAGGTGTGGTGCTTGCATTTGGAAGGTTTTGCTGTGAAGTAAACATTAGTTCAAAGGAGCTCTCCATGCAGGTGAAACAAGCCATCCTTAAGCTGCGAAAACAGAAAAAACCCATCCGAGAAATTGCTACAATATTAGGAGTGGCAAAATCTACAGTTTGGTACATCCTGAGAAAGAAAGAAAGCACTGGTGAACTCATCAATGCAAAAAGACCTGAGCGCCCACGGAAGACAACAGTGGTGGATGATCGCAGAATAATCTCCATGGTGAATAGAAACCCCTTCACAACAGCCAACCAAGTGAACAACACTCTCCAGGAGGTCGGCGTATCAATATCCAAATCTACCATAAAGAGAAGACTGCATGAAAGTAAATACAGAGGGTTCACTGCACGGTGCAAGCCACTCATAAGCATCAAGAATAAAAAGGCTAGACTGGACTTTGCTAAAAAACATCTAAAAAAGCCAGCACAGTTCTGGAAGAACATTCTTTGGACAGATGAAACCAAGATCAACCTCTACCAAAATGATGGAAAGAAAAAAGTATGGCAAAGGCGTGGTACAGCTCATGATCCAAAGCATACCACATCATCTGTAAAACACGGCGGAGGCAGTGTGATGGCTTGGGCATGCATGGCTGCCAGTGGCACTGGGTCACTAGTGTTTATTGATGATGTGACACAGGACAGAAGCAGCCGAATGAATTCTGAGGTATTCAGAGCCATACTGTGTGCTCAGATCCAGCAAAATGCAGCCAAACTGATTGGTCGTCGTTTCATACTACAGATGGACAATGACCCAAAACATAAAGCCAAAGCAACCCTGGAGTTTATTAAAGCAAAGAAGTGGAATATTCTTGAATGGCCAAGACAGTCACCTGATCTCAACCCAATTGAGCATGCATTTCACTTGTTAAAGACTAAACTTCAGACAGTAAGGCCCACAAACAAACAGCAACTGAAAATCACCGCAGTGAAGGCCTGGCAGAGCATCAAAAAGGAGGAAACACAGCGTCTGGTGATGTCCATGAGTTCAAGACTTCAGGCAGTCATTGCCAACAAAGGGTTTTCAACCAAGTACTAGAAATGAGCATTTTATTTAAAATTATTTAATCTGTCCAATTACTTTTGGTCCCTTTAAAAACAGGGTGGCACATGTTAAGGAGCTGAAACTCCTAAACCCTTCATCCAATTTTAATGTGGATACCCTCAAATGAAAGCTGAAAGTCTGAACTTCAACTGCATCTGAATTGTTTTGTCTAAAATTCATTGTGGTAATATCTATAATCAAAATTAGAAAAATGTTGTCTCTGTCCAAATATATATGGACCTAACTGTACATACTACATACATACTACATACATGCTAAATACATGCTACATACATTCATACTGCATACATACTACATACATACTACATACATGCTACATACATACATACTACATACATGCTACAAACATATATACATACATACATACATACATACTACATACAGTACATTCATACATTACATACATGACATACATATAGACATACAGTACATTAAACATAGATTACATACTCACCATTACTTGTCATTTTGATCCCCGAAGCCAGTGTCATCTGTAAAAATATGAAAAAAAACAAACAACCAATATACTCCCTATCCGCAAAAATCCACGAGTGTCCCACGACGATCTCCCGTGGAGAACGGCAGCAACAGCTGTTGCAACCGCTCTCCAGGGGACCCAGATACACAATGACGTGAGGAAGGTATTCCTCCGCCGCTGTAAAAAAAAAGTCCCTAGTCTCACTTTATGGCATTGCTGTTTGAGAAATTTTCCCAGGCAGCAATTGCCATAAAGTGAGACTTTGAACTTTGAACTTTGAAGCCATTGTCTCCTGTCAGTGTGTCACTGAGGGTCCTATAGAGCAGTGACATCACCCGATGTCTCTGTTCTATAGGGGAGATCGTTGTGGGACACTTGTTATTAATTTGGACTACAGCAGACAGGTAGTATGCGGTTTATTATTTTACGTTTTTTGCAGGCGCTGAAGTATGGTAAGTATGGTGAAATGAAGAATATTAAAATATTTTTTTTCTAATGTGTGTGTGTTTTATTAACCCTTTGTTACTATTAGATTAATAATGGATAGGCGTCTTATTGACGCCTTTCCGCTATTTAACGCGGCTTAATGTCACCTTACAATAGCAAGGTGACATTAACCCGTTATTACCCCATATCCCACCGCTACATGGGAGTGGGAAGAGAGGGGGTAAGTGCCGGAATTGGCGCACCTTACAGATGCGCCATTTCCGGGGCGGCTGCGGACTGGTATTTGTACCCAGTGGGGGCAATATCCATGGCCCCTCTCTAGGCTATGAATATCAGCCCGCAGCTGTCTGCGTAGCCTTTCTGGCTATAACATATAGGGGGACCCCACGTCATTTTTTGGGGGGGTCCCCCTATTTTAATAGCCAGTAAAGGCTACACAGACAGCTGCGGGCTGATATTCATCGCAGGCTACAAATATTGGCCCCCGGCTGTCGGCTTTCCCCCTCTGGCATAGAAAATTGCGCGGGAGCCCATGCCGTTTTTTCCATTTTTTTGTGTTGTTTTTTTAATTCAACGCTCATAAAGGCCTCTTTCACACTTGCGTCGGTACGGGTCCGTCGCTATGCGTCGGGCCGACGTACCGACGCACGTTGTGAAATTTGTGCCCAACGTGGGCAGCGGAAGCAGTTTTTCAATGCATCCGCTGCCCATTCTGAAGTGCGGGGAGGAGGGGCGGAGTTTCTGCTGCGCATGCGCAGTAGAAAATAGCGGACGCGACGGACAAAATAGTTCACTTGAACATTTTTTCGTGCCGACGGTCCGCCAAAACACGACATGTAGTTTTTGGTGCAGGTTTCGATGTTGGTTTTTGGTGCAGTTTTTGATGCGGCTTTTGATGCTGATTTTGATGCAGTTTTCGTTCCGTTTATTTGACCGGTTTTGATGCATTTTTTGGAAATAAACAGAAAATGTTCATGATTTGAATGAAAACATACTTGAAAAAACTGATTCAGAGGCCGGATTCATCATTTCACATCTGTTTCATCCGTTTTTTGCTGGATCCGTCACTGTGCGGTTTTTCGCCGGACAGAAAAACTGTTTCTCTGTATGTGTTTTCCGTCCGGCGGAAACAGCTTTTTTGACGGATCCTGCAAAAAACGGATGAAACGTGTGGCCATCAGGCGATAATACAACTCTATGAGAAAAAACGGATCCGGCGGAAAAAACGGATCTGGCGGAAAAAACGGATCCGGTGGAAAAAAACGGATCCAGCGGAAAAAAATGGATCCGGCGGGAAAAAATGGATCCGGCGGAATAAAGCGGATCCGGAGGAAAAAACGGATCCGGTGGAAAAAAGGGATCTGGCGGAAAAAAACAGATCCTGCAAATGTGCTCGCAGGATGCGTTTTTTTCCCATAGACTTGTATTAGCGACGGATCGCGAGGGATGGCCACACATCGCGTCCGTCGTGCAACAGATCCGTCATGTTTTGGCGGACAGTCGGCACAAAAAAACGTTCAAGTGAACGTTTTTTTGTCCATCGCGTCCGCCATTTTCTACAGCGCATGCGCAGCAGAAACTCCGCCCCCTCCTCCCCGCACTTCAGAATGGGCAGCGGATGCGTTGAAAGACTGCATCTGCTGCCCATGTCGTGCACAAATTTCACAACGTGCGTCGGTACGTCGGCCCGACGCATAGCGACGGACCCGCACCAACGCAAGTGTGAAACAGGCCTTTATGAGCGTTGAATTTAAAAAATAAACGGAAAAAAATGGCGTGGGCTCTCGTGCAATTTTCTGCGCCAGAGGGGGAAAGCCAACAGCCGGGGGCCAATATTTGTAGCCTGTGATGAATATCAGCCCGCAGCTGTCTGTGTAGCCTTTACTGGCTATTAAAATAGGGGGAGCCCCCCCAAAAAAAATGACGTGGGGTCCCCCTATATTTTATAGCCAGAAAGGCTACGGAGACAGCTGCGGGCTGATATTCATAGCCTTGAGAGGGGCCATGGATATTGCCCCCCCCCCCCCCCGGCTACAAATACCAGTCCGCAGCTGCCCCAGAAATGGAGCATCTGTAAAATGCGCCAATTCCGGCACTTACCCCCTCTCTTCCCACTCCCGTGTGGCGGTGGGATATGGGGTAATAAGGGGTTAATGTCACCTTGCTATTGTACGGTGACATTAAGCCGGGTTAATAACGGAGAGGCGTCAATAAGACGCCTATCCGTTATTAATCCAATAGTAAGAAAGGGTTAATAAAACACACACATTAGAAAAAATATTTTAATATTATTAATTTCACCATACTTACCATACTTCAGCACCTGCAAAAAATGTAAAATAATAAACCGCATACTACCTGTCCGCCGTAGTCCAATTAATAACGAGTGTCCCACGACGATCTCCCCTATAGAACAGTGACATCGGGTGATGTCACTGCTCTATAGGACCCTCAGTGACACACTGACAGGAGACAATGGCTCCTGCAGTGTATCACTGAGGTTACCTGAGTTCAAAGTCTCACTTTATGGCAATTGCTGCCTGGGAAAATTTCTCATACAGCAATGCCGTAAAGTGAGACTAGGGACTTTTTTTTTACAGCAGCGGAGGAATACCTTCCTCCCGTCATTGTGTATCTGGGTCCCCTGGAGACCGGTTGCAACAGCTGTTGCTGCCGTTCTCCACAGGAGATCGTCATGGGACACTCGTGGATTTCTGCGGACAGGGAGTATATTGGTTTGTTTTTTTCATATTTTTTACAGATGACACTGGCTTCAGGGATCAAAATGACAAGTAATGGTGAGTATGTAATTTATGTTTAATGTACTGTATGTCTATATGTATGTCATGTATGTAATGTATGAATGTACTGTATCTATGTATGTATGCAGTATGTATGTAGTATGTATGTAGTATGTATGTACGTACGTACGCATTATGTATGTATGTAGTATGTAGCATGTATGTAGCATGTATGTATGTAGCATGTATGTAGTATGTATGCAGTATGAATGTATGTAGTATGTATGTAGCATGTATGTAGCATGTATGTAGTATGTATGTATGCATGTAGTATGTATATGTAGTATGTATGTAGTATGTAAGTATGTATGTAGTATGTATGTATGTAGTATGTATGTAGTATCTATGCAGTATGTAGTATGTATGTACGTTGTATGTACGTAGCATGTACGTAGCATGTATGTATCATGTATGTATGTATGGAGTATTTTTTTTTTCATTCAACACATTAGCTGGATGATGGGACTACTACTGTCCCATCATTGGTTAATGTGTCAATCACTGTCAGTGTAGCAGGCATCGTCCAATGGGACTTGTAGTCCCATCGGACGATGCCCGCACTGAGACACCCCGTATACCGCAGAGACACCCTGCACGCCGCACAGAGACCCCGCACGCAGCACAGAGACCCCGCACGCTGCAGACACCCCGCACGCCGCACAGAGACCCCGCACGCTGCACAGAGACACCCCGCACGCCGCACAAAGACACCCCGCACAGAGACCCCCCCACACCGCACACAGACCCCCCCATGCCGCACATAGGCCCCCCTCCCACGCTGCATAGAGCCCGGGCAGCCCTGGCACACCGCATAGATACCCTGCACGCCGCATGCAGCCCCAGAAGGCACGTACAGATCCCTGTCAGACCCGCACAGACCCCGCCCGCAGACACAGACACTCAGTGTCCGCCCACGCACCGCCCACACTCTTCCTCCCTCCGGCACAGCACATAGAAGGACAGAAAGGGCTTATTAAACTCCGATATTTGTGTCCCATTGACTTGCATTGGTATCGGGTATCGGTATCGGCGATATCCGATATTTTTTGGATATCGGCCGATACAATCCGATACCGATACTTTTGAATATCGGAAGGTATCGGTCAACACTACTTTTGACTGATCATTCGGATCTTGGTTAAAAAATTCCCACACTGCACTCTTCCTACTATCAAATACCTTTTCAGGCATTGCACGCTGTGCTACTTTCACCGGATGGCCACACTGTCATAAAATTGTTTTTGTTTTTGACACACGTTTTTGACCTGTTACGGGCCTGCCAGATGACAGCTGTTGTGATGTAGATGGCTGCTGCGGATCATCCTCCTCTGCTTCTGAGCTACTGGCAGCGGCACCCTCTTCCCCCAATGGCTGCCAATCTGGGTCAACAACTGGGTCATCTATCACCTCCTCTTCAATGTCATGTGCACCTTCCTCTGTGTCACCGTGTAAGGTGCTATAGCATTCGGGACGGGGCACCATAGTCTCATCAGGGTCAGATTCTGGCTCAGTACACTGCGAGGGCAATGTAGTGATCTGAGTCAGTGGAACAGCATAATAATCTAGCTGTGGCTGTGCATCAGTGCATTACATGTCTGATACATCTTGTAATGGGCAGTTAACAATTTCCCTTTCTAACCCAGGCACAGTATGTGTAAAGAGCTCCATGGAGTAACCTGTAGTGTCGCCTGATGCATCCTTCACTTTTGGTTTGGGTGAAGGACACAAGGAAACATCTTGTTCCTGACCGGGAGCATCCACTGACGACTCGCTGCTTATATATTTGGAACTTTCTGAAGAGGAGGCGAAAGAGCTAGAGTCTGAGTCAGCAAGGAAAGCCAAAACTTTTTCCTGCTGCTCTAGCTTTAAAAGCTGTTTAAAAGATAAGGGAGCCTTGTGTAGCCTGACGTTGATGCTGGCTCAACACCTCCAGCCTTAGGTGCTATTGTGCTTTTGCCACTACCACCAGATGCACCACCACCACCACCATCAGTACCAGCTGGCAACAACCACCCACGGGCTCTTCCACCAGACTTCCTCATTTTTTGGAAAATCTAACCAAAATAACAACCGTTATATGGTACTGTAAAACAAGGTAGAAGGTGTATATAAACTTGTTGAGAATTTGAATCTCCCTTTTTTGTTGGGGAGACTGAACCAAAACTCAGGCCCAGTGTATAAAACAACACAATGTAAGTGGCAGAAAGTGGCTGGCTAATATACGACAAACTAACAGGACTGTAATATATCCACTTTGTGAGAAGTTGAATCTCACTTTTTTGGGGGGGAGACTGAATCAAAACTGAGGCCCAGTGTATAAAACAACACATTGTAAGTGGCAGAAAGTGGCTGGCTGATATACGACAAACTAACAGGACTGTAGTATATCCTCTTTGTGAGAATTTAAATCTCCCTTTTTTGGGGGGAGACCGAACCAAAACTGAGGCCCAGTGTATAAAACAACACAATGTAAGTGGCAGAAAGTGGCTGGCTGATATAAGACAAACTAACAGGACTGTAGTATATCCACTTTGTGAGAATTTGAATCTCACTTTTTTTTGGGGGGAGACTGAACCAAAACTGAGGCCCAGTGTATAAAACAACACATTGTAAGTGGCAGAAAGTGGCTGGCTGATATACGACAAACTAACAGGACTGTACTATATCCTCTTTGTGAGAATTTGAATCTCACTTTTTATTTGGGGAGACTGAACCAAAACTCAGGCCCAGTGTATAAAACAACACAATGTAAGTGGCAGAAAGTGGCTGGCTGATATACGACAAACTAACAGGACTGCAGTATATCCACTTTGTGAGAATTTAAATCTCACTTTTTTGTTGGGGAGACGGAACCAAAATTGAGGCCCAGTGTATAAAACAACACAATGTAAGTGGCAGAAAGTGGCTGGTTGATATAAGACAAACTAACAGGATTGTAGTATATCCTCTTTGTGAGAATTTGAATCTCACTTTTTTGGGGGGGGAGACTGAACCAAAACTCAGGCCCAGTGTATAAAACTGCCAATGTAAGTGGCAGAAAGTGGCTGGCTGATACACGATAAACTAACAGGACTGTAGTATATCCACTTTGTGAGAATTTGAATCTCCGTTTTTTGGGGGGGAGACTGAACCAAAACTCAGGCCCAGTGTATAAAACAACACAATGTAGGTGGCAGAAAGTGTCTGGCTGATATACGACAAACTAACAGGACTGTAGTATATCCACTTTGTGAGAATTTGAATCTCCCTTTTTTGGGGGGAGACTGAACCAACACTCAGGCCCAGTGTATAAAACAACACAATGTAAGTGGCAAAAAGTGGCTGGCTGATATACGACAAACTAACAGGACTGTAGTATATCCACTTTGTGAGAATTTGAATCTCACTTTTTTGGGGGGAGACTGAACCAAAACTAAAGCCCAGTGTATAAAACAACACAACGTAAGTGGCAGAAAGTGGCTGGTTGATATACGACAAACTTATAGGACTGTAGTATATCCACTTTGTGAGAATTTGAATCTCCCTTTTTTTGGGGGGAGACTGAACCAAAACTCAGGCCCAGTGTATAAAACAACACAATGTAAGTGGCAAAAAGTGGCTGGCTGATATACGATGAACTAACAGGACAGAAGTATATCCACTTTGTGAGAATTTGAATCTCCCTTTTTTGGGGGGGAGACTGAACCAACACTCAGGCCCAGTGTATAAAACAACACAATGTAAGTGGCAAAAAGTGGCTGGCTGATATACGACAAACTAACAGGACTGTAGTATATCCACTTTGTGAGAATTTGAATCTCCCTTTTTTTGGGGGGAGACTGAACCAAAACTCAGGCCCAGTGTATAAAACAACACAATGTAAGTGACAGAAAGTGGCTGGAAGATATATGAAAAATACAAGGACTGTAGTACAATTTCAATCTCCCTACAATGATCTCAGGACAAGTATGGCAGCAATAAAAAGGACTGCTGTGCACACAAAAGTGCACTGTGGACAAATAAACAAGATAACTATGCTGAAAGGAGCAACAGAATTTTTGCTTTTAAAAAAGCAGTTGGTTTGCACAGCAGCGGTGCAAACAGCAATGCAGCTATCAGGGAGCCTTATAAGGCAGCCTAATAAGCTACAGAGCTGATGCACAAAAATATAGCCTCCACTGTCCCTGCAAAAAAAAGGTGGTGTTGGACAGTGGAAATCGCTACAGCACAAGCGGTTTGAGGGTTAATCTTCCCTCCCTAACTATATCCCTTCTTCTGATGAAGCTGCAGCAACCTCTCCCTATGCTAACATCGGCAGAAGTAAGATGGCGGTCGGCGTGCAGGCCCTTTTATAGCCCCTGTGATGCCGCAGAAAGAAAGCCAATCACTGTCATGCCCTTCTCTAAGATGGTGGGGACCGAGACCTATGTCATCAGGCTGCGCACACTCTGCGTCCTCCTTCATTGGCTGAAAAATGGCGGTGAAAGCGTCATATGAAACGCGACTTTGGCGCGGAGATCGCTGACCGCATGGCCGATCCCACACTAGGATCAGGTCGGGTTTCATAAACCCCGACTTTGCCGAAAGTCGGCGATTTTTGAATTTGTACGATCCGTTTCGCTCAACCCTAGTCTGCTTGATCACAAAATATTAAAAGGTATCATTTTTGAACTGGGTTTTCATTATTTTAAATAGCATGAAAAGTCCATCAGGCTGTTATTAAATTGGCTGTTGGTTATTACCGGGCTACCATCCGTTTCTATGGTGAGGTTACCTTGATATCACTAAAGGCTGTGTTTCCATTAAGGAGGTTGAAAGAATGTTGGATACAGTCTTAGGAGACCTCAGAGTGTTATACACAATTTTTTAGAGGAATTGGAAGCTTTGCAGCATTATGATTTGTGGCAAATTGATTCAACTGATTGATTGACTATAACAAGATAGTCCCTCTACAGCTTAACGCTATACTTGTTGTATATTCCAACAGGCACACCACAATAACTTATTACCAATATGTAGGATAAATAATAAGTAGGTTTCCAATGGAGGTCCAATCACCGAGAACAGAGATCTGGAGTGCACTGTTTGAAAAGGACATGACAACCACTACTCCAGTCATTGTCTAAGTAACTGACAGAGATAGCCAAGGAGAGCGCTTTACTGACACTAAGACAACGTTCAAAGTTCAGTATTTGGTCAGTATTTTACATCAGCACTTGGAAGCCAAAACCAGGAGTGGGTGATAAATACAGAAGAGGTGAGGTGTTTCTATTATACCTTTCCTCTGATTGTTCCCCTCCTGGTTTTGGCTTATAAATACTGATGTAAAATACTGACTAAATACTGAACATGTGAACATAACCTTAGAGCTGTAATACCAGACACAAATGTAGTGCTATTTCTGGAAGAAAACAGATACTTTTCATACAGTTCTTGACACCGCGGCCTCTCATTGTTGGGCAATGTAATAAAATATACCTATTATCACAATAAGCTGTTCCCATATATTTACATTAATACTTATTTATCATGCTAAATATACAAAATTATTTTTTCCCACACTCATAGTAAGCTCTTTACAAACAGGGAACTATAGTTTTTCATATGAAAAACTGGACATGAGTAAAGTTTGAAATCTGGAGAGTCATTTCAGATGCTAATCATATTCTGTCTCGTATGCACCAACTTCATGCTTTTGAATTATTTATGAAGATGGCTGCCTTTATTTTCTGTAAGAATAAAATGGACTTTCTCTTTTTCCCCCTTTATTTCAAAACATAGTGAAAACTTGCTTTCTATTAATTACTTATTTTTAACCCATTATATGATTAGAGATTGCATGATCTCATTAAATTGGAATAAAACTTTTATGCCAAAAATATATAAGCAAAGAAACCTCTTTCAGAATAGTCAATGCACAGTATGAAGCCTTCATACATATACTGTTAACAATTTACAATTAAAACCACCAATATTTAACCCATGTATCACCCTCATAACAATGGAGGACTAGTACCCGCAATGTTACAAAAAAGAGCTGTCTTCAGACAAAGACCCATAATTAGCTATTTCCATCATAAACATCATATTTACTGGATATGCCATAAATCTCTGATACATGTGGATAAAGTAGGTGCTAAGGAACCATACAGGCAATTAATTATTTCCTGTAAGTGATTTTTATGTATTTATGTAGAGAATCCCTCAAAATAATTCAAGGGATCGATTGTTTTTTTTTCATCCACAGATCCAGGAGTGTAGCTTTAGGTGGTAGAGAAGAAGTCACCCATGTACCTTGCTTCATGAAGATGTTCAAAGGCTCCATACACAGCAGGTGCAGATTATGTTGTAGAGCATTCACCTGCCCCTGTCAGCAGCAACTGGAAGTAGCTCCGATCACTGCTGTTAATGGCTTAAATGCAGCATTTAAATAGCTTGCATCAAGTGATTCCATCAAGTACCAGAGCAATAAAAAATGAAATAAAGTTAGAGGGGAAAAATGTTATTTAAAAAAAAAAAAAATTATATATATATATATATATATATATATATATGTATATATACACTGCTCAAAAAATAAAGGGAACACTTAAACAACAGAAAATAAGTCCAAGTAAATAAAACTTCTGTGAAATCAAACTGTCCACTTAGGGTACCGTCACACAGTCACATTTTGATCGCTACGACCATACGATCCGTGACGTTCCAGCGATATCCATACGATATCGCTGTGTCTGACACGCAGCAGCGATCAGGGATCCTGCTGAGAATCGTACGTCGTAGCAGATCGTATGGAACTTTCTTTCGTCGCTTGATCACCCGCTGACATCGCTGGATCGTTGTGTGTGACAGCGATCCAGCGATGTGTTAGCTTGTAACCAGGGTAAACATCGGGTAACTAAGCGCAGGGCCGCGCTTAGTAACCCGATGTTTACCCTGGTTACCAGCGTAAACGTAAAAAAAACAAACAGTACATACTTACATTCCGGTGTCTGTCCTCCGGCGTCTCAGCTTCTCTGCACTGTGAGCGCCGGCCAGCCAGAAAGCGAGCACAGCGGTGACGTCTGACGTCACCGCTGTGCTCGCTTTCCGGCCGCTGTGCTTACACAGTGCAGAGAAGCTGAGACGCCGGAGGACAGACACCGGAATGTGAGTATGTACTGTTTGTTTTTTTTACGTTTACGCTGGTAACCACGGTAAACATCGGGTTACTAAGCGCGGCCCTGCGCTTAGTAACCCGATGTTTACCCTGGTTACCCGGGGACTTCGGCATCGCTCCAGCGCCGTGATTGCAACGTGTGACCGCAGTCTACGACGCTGGAGCGATAATCATACGATCGCTGCGACGTCACGGATCGTGCCATCGTAGCGATTAAAATGGCACTGTGTGACGGTACCCTTAGGAAGCAACATTGTTTGACAATCAATTTCACATGCTGTTGTGCAATTGGAATAGACAACAAATGGAAATTATTGGCAATTAGCAAGACACACTCCATAAAGGAGTGATTCTGCAGATGGGGACCACAGACCACATCTCAGTACCAATGCTTTCTGGCTGATGTTTTGGACACTTTTGAATGTTGGTTGTTCACACTCGTGGTAGCATGAGATGGACTCTACAACCCACACAAGTGGCTCAGGTAGTGGAGCTCATCCAGGAGGGCACATCAATGAGAGCTTTGGCAAGAAGGTTTGCTGTGTCTGTCAGCTGTCAGCGTAGTGTCAAGAGGCTGGAGGCGCTACCAGGAGACAGGCCAGTACACCAGGAGACGTGGAGGGGGCCTTAGGAGGGCAACAAGCCAGCAGCAGGACTGCTACCTCAGCCTTTGTGCAAGGAGGAACACTGCCAGAGTATTGCAAAATGACCTCCAGCAGGCCACAAATGTGCATGTGTCTGCACAAACAGTTAGAAACCAACTCCATGAAAATGGTCTGAGTGCCCGACGTCCACAGATGGGGGCTGTGCTCACAGCCCAACACCATGCAGGACACTTGGCATTTGCCACAGAACACCCAAGATTCGCCACTGGCGCCCTATGGTCTTCACAGATGAAAGCAGATTCACACTGAGCACATGTGACAGACGTGACAGAGTCTGGAGATGCTGTGGAGAGCGATCTGCTGCCTGCAACATTCTTCAGCATGACCGGTTTGGCAGTGGGTCAGTAATTGTGTGGGGTGGCGTTTATTTGGAGGGCCGCATAGCCCTCCACGTGACAGAGGTAGCCTGACAGCCATTAGGTACCGAGAAAGATCCTCTGTCCCCTTGTGAGACCATATGCTGGTGCGGTTGGCCCTGGGTTCCTCCTAATGCAAGACAATGCCAGACCTCATGTGGCTGGAGTGTGTCAGCAGTTACTGCAAGATGAAGGCATTGAAGCTATGGACTGGCCCGCCCGTTCCCCAGACCTGAAACCGATAGAACACATCTGGGACATCATGTCTCGCACCATCCACCAATGTCACGCTGCACCACAGACTGTCCAGGAGCTGGCATATGCTTTAGTCCAGGTCTCGGAGGAGATCCCTCAGGAGACCATTTGCTGCCTCATCAGGAGCATGCCCAGGCATTTTAGGGAGGTCATATAGGCACGTGGAGGTCATACAGGCACGTGGAGGCCACACACACTACTGAGCATCATTGTCTTGATGGCATCATCCTTGTCTTGAGTAGAGATGAGCGGTGTTCGAGTTGAACTGTTCGCCAATTTCAAAATCGAGTTTTGGGCAGTGTTCGAGTCGTTCGGCAAACCCGAACAATGTGCTTAAAATTCGGCTGTTCGAGTTTCTGTTCGATAACTGTTCGTTCACCCAAAGCCTAGCTTGATTTGCACATTAAAACTGTTTATCAGTGTTAATGGACTGTTTCAGTGTATAGTGGATGGGGGGGGCGGGGGATAGATCTGTGCTGAAATAACGCCGATCTCCTTTTTTTTTCTTCTTTCCCGCATTTACAGAGGGGTGGTGCAGTCTCTCAGCCTATCAGCAGTGCACACACACACAGCAATGTGCATGTGATGCTCACAAGCAAGGGCATGTGTCATTGGCTTTGTATGTCACATGTCCTTGCCCTATAAGAACCAGCCATTTGCCCCGTCGCCACCATTTCCTCACTGCTGCAGCTTAGTGTTAGACGGCACCGCTGCTGCTGTAGGCGCTATACAGACTAAGAGTGTTTTTTTGGAGCGAGTTTAGGGAGTCGGGACAAATTGTAATATCAGCCCTTTTCAGGGTAGGTTACAGCAGTTCATAGCACTGTTTGCCAGGCAGGTCTGAGCCAGTGCTGTGTAAGTGTTAGGCTACTTTCAAACTAGCGTTAACTGCAATACGTCGCAAATGCGTCGTTTTGCCGAAAATACGCATCCAGCAAAAGTTCTTGCTGGATACGTTTTTTCGTCATAGACTAACATTAGCGACGCATTTGCGACGCATTGCCAAACGTTGCGTCCATTTTGCGACGCTTGGGCGTGTGGTAGCGGACCGTCGGGAGAAAAAGACGTTACATGTATCGTTTTTTGCTCCCGACGGTCCGCTTTTTCCGACCGCGCATGCGCGGCCGGAACTCCGCCCCCATCTCCCCGCACTTCCCCGCACCTCACAATGGGGCAGCGGATGCGTGGGAAAAATGCATCCGCTGCCCCCGTTGTGCGGCGGAGACCACGCTAGCGTCGGGAACGTCGGCCCGACGCACAGCGACGGGTTGTTCCCGACGCTAGTGTGAAAGTAGCCTTAGTCACAGCATTTGGTGTAATCTAGCTCAGCCAATCCCTTTGGGCTAGTAACATTGTCTGATAGTCATCTGAGTAGCCCGCCTGTGAAGCTAGCTACACCGCCTGTGTATCTCAATTTTTACTGCATCTAACCCAGTAAATCGTTTTGGGGTTTTTGGCTTAGTAGCAGTGTCTGCACGTCAGCAGAGTAGCCCGCCTGTGAAGCTAGCTACACCGCCTGTGTATCTCAATTTTTACTGCATCTAACCCAGTAAATCGTTTTGGGGTTTTGGGCTTAGTAGCAGTGTCTGCACGTCAGCAGAGTAGCCCGCCTGTGAAGCTAGCTACACCACCTGTGTATCTCAATTTTTACTGCATCTAACCCAGTAAATCGTTTTGGGGTTTTGGGCTTAGTAGCAGTGTTTGCACGTCAGCAGAGTAGCCCGCCTGTGAAGCTAGCTACACCACCTGTGTATCTCAATTTTTACTGCATCTAACCCAGTAAATCGTTTTGGGGTTTTGGGCTTAGTAGCAGTGTCTGCACGTCAGCAGAGTAGCCCGCCTGTGAAGCTAGCTACACCACCTGTGTATCTCAATTTTTACTGCATCTAACCCAGTAAATCGTTTTGGGGTTTTGGGCTTAGTAGCAGTGTCTGCACGTCAGCAGAGTAGCCCGCCTGTGAAGCTAGCTACACTGCCTGTGTATCTCAATTTTTACTGCATCTAACCCAGTAAATCGTTTTGGGGTTTTGGGCTTAGTAGCAGTGTTTGCACGTCAGCAGAGTAACCCGCCTGTGAAACTAACTACACCGCCTGTGTATCTCTATTTTCACTGCATTTAATCCAGTTAACAGTTTTGGGCCTAGGAGCAGTGTCTGCATGTCAGCAGAGTAGCCAGCCTGTGAAACAAACTATACCGCCTGCGTATCTCTATTTTCACTGCATCTAATCCAGTTAATAGTTTTGGGCCTAGGAGCAGTGTCTGCACGTCAGCAGAGTAGCCCGCCTGTGAAACTAACTACACCACCTGTGTATCTCTATTTTCACTGCATCTAATCCAGTTAATAGTTTGGGGCCTAGGAGCAGTGTCTGCACGTCAGCAGAGTAGCCCGCCTGTGAAACAAACTATACCGCCTGTGTATCTCAAGTTTCACTGCATCTAATCCAGTTAATAGTTTGGGGCCTAGGAGCAGTGTCTGCACGTCAGCAGAGTAGCCCGCCTGTGAAACAAACTATACCGCCTGTGTATCTCAATTTTCGCTGCATCTAATCCAGTTAATAGTTTTGGGCGTAGGAGCAGTGTCTGCACGTCAGCAGAGTAGCCCGCCTGTGAAACTAACTACACCAACTGTGTATCTCTATTTTCACTACATCTAATCTAGTTAACAGTTTTGGGCCTAAGAGCAGTGTCTGCACTTCAGCAGAGTAGCCCGCCTGTGAAACTAACTACACCGCCTGTGTATCTCAATTTTCACTGCATCTAATCCAGTTAATAGTTTTGGGCCTAGGAGCAGTGTCTGCACGTCAGCAGAGTAGCACGCCTGTGAAACAAACTATACCGCCTGTTGTGACGGGGTATACGGCAGAGCAAGAAGGGACAACAGGCCAAGGGATGATTCAACAGATTTATTTTCAAGAACGCTGGAACAACACATGCAGGTAGATCTACATAGTCCACAATTAGTCCAACGGAACAGGTTTTTGCCTTCCTCTGGATCAACATGTTAGGGCATGTTAGGTTAGGCTATGGGTTGAACTAGATGGACTTAAAGTCTTCCTTCAACCTCAATAACTATGTAAAAAAAAAGGTTTGGGGCTCCTCCTGATAATCCTTGTGCCAGCTAACAAAGCAAAAGTCCACACGAGTCCAACGGATCAGATTCGGGGGCACCTCCCGATAATCCTTGTGCCAGCTAACAAAGCAATAGTCCACACTAGGGTTGAGCGACTTTAATTTTTTTAAGATCGAGTCGGGTTTTGCGAAACCCGACTTTGTCCAAAGTCGAGTCGAGTGCAGTCGGCTGATTATCGCTAAAAGTCGGGGATCGACCGAAACACGAAACCCAATGCAAGTCAATGGGGAAGCATAGTCGGCAGTGAGTGGAGGCCAGGAAAACACCTACAGTGCCCATTTTAATGCCAAAAACATCCATTCTTGTTTCTGAAGCTTGTCAATCTTAATTAACTTTATAATAATAGTTGGGCATTGGAAATTGGGGGTCATTTGGCAAAAGTTGTGGGGGGTAGGGCTGGTTCAAGGTTTTAGTGGGCCCAGGAAACGTGGACTACGTCACGGCGGTGGAGCAGGGAGAGGTAAGTATGTCAAGTTTGCAAGTGCTGTGATCCTAAGCAAGCAGGGGGGGCCCACTCATTGGCATTGGCACTGGCACAGGGCCCCTAAAAGTACAGCGGTGTGTTTGCACGGTGGGGGCGCCTCCCACCAGCAGCGACACTTTTGCGTACTCTGAGGGGCCCTGTGACAGTGACGTCGCCAACGAGTATGCCCCCCACCTGATGAAGGAACCTGCACTTTCATCTGCACCTTCCTCTTTGTCCCTGTGTAAGGTGGTATAGCATGCGGGAAGGGGAACCTGACTTTCAGCAGGGTCAGATTCTGGCTGTGTAGAGTGCAAGGGGAATGTAGTGGTCTAGGTCAATGTACCAGCAGACTCATCTAGCAGTGGCTGGGCAATGGGCAGGATGAGGAGGAAACGCAGATATAGGGCCAAAGAATAAAGTAGGCTAAATGCAGTTCAAAATTGGTAACAGGACTAAACAGGCGGCATCGCTTTGTTCAGTGGAGTAGCAAACCCAGGAGCAGCAGACACTGTTTTAAGGGCCCAACCACACTAGTAGGCCAAATGCAGTTTAATATCTGCTACTATAGGCCAAAAGCCTAAAGACTGAAGCTCAGCTTTATACAGTGGAGGACAACACCATGGAGCGGCAGACACCGTTAGTAGGCCGTAACCACCAATTTTTTGCTAAAAAAGCACTTAATGAGAGCCAGAAGGTTGAAGCTCAGACAAGGCAACCTGGAGGAGAACACCAAGGAGGAGGAGAACACTCAGGAGGAGGACAACACCAGGGAGCGGCAAATAGAGTTATTAGGCCCCAACCACCAATTTTTTTTAAAAAAGCACTTAATGAGAGCCAGAAGGTTGAAGCTCAGATTTATTCAGTTGAGGACAACACCAGGGAGTGGCAGACACCGTTAGTAGGCCGTATCCACCACTTTTTTTAAAAAAAAGCACTTAATGAGAGCCAGAAGGTTGAAGCTCAGATTTATTCAGTTGAGGACAACACCAGGGAGCGGCAGACACCGTTAGTAGGCCCCAACCACCAATTTTTTTTTAAAAAGCACTTAATGAGAGCCAGAAGGTTGAAGCTCAGCTTTATACAGTTGAGGACAACACCAGGGAGCAGCAGACACCGTTAGTAGGCTGTAACCAAAGTTGAAGGCCAAATGCAGTTTAATATCTGATACTGATAGGCCGAAAGCCTAAAGACTGAAGCTCAGCTTTATACAGTTGAGGACAACACCAGGGAGCGGCAGACACCGTTAGTAGGCCGTAACCACCAATTTTTTAAAAAACAGCACTTAATGAGAGCCAGAAGGTTGAAGCTCAGATTTATTCAGTTGAGGACAACACCAGGGAGCGGCAGACACCGTTAGTAGGCCGTAACCACCAATTTTTTGTTAAAAAAGCACTTAATGAGAGCCAGAAGGTTGAAGCTCAGACAAGGCAACCTGGAGGAGAACACTAAGGAAGAGGAGAACACTCAGGAGGAGGACAACACCAGGGAGCGGCAAATAGAGTTATTAGGCCCCAACCACCAATTTTTTAAAAAAAAGCACTTAATGAGAGCCAGAAGGTTGAAGCTCAGATTTATTCAGTTGAGGACAACACCAGGGAGCGGCAGACACCGTTAGTAGGCCCCAACCACCAATTTTTTTTAAAAAAGCACTTAATGAGAGCTAGAAGGTTGAAGCTCAGCTTTATACAGTTGAGGACAAAACCAGGGAGCGGCAGACACCGTTAGTAGGCTGTAACCACCATTTTTTTAAAAAACAGCACTTAATGAGAGCCAGAAGGTTGAAGCTCAGATTTAGACAGTGGAGGACAATATGAATTAGGGACTGCAGACAGACTTAGTAGGCTGTCCCCTGTGGTCCATGCATCCACCACATTAACCCATTGCGCCGTAATGGACACGTAACCTTCCGTGGCCATGCCTACAGGTCCATGCGTCTGTTGTCAGGTGCACCTTTGTACTCACAGATTGCCAGAGTGCATGGACAATGCGGTCTTTTACATGATGGTGGAGGGTTGGGATGGCTTTTCTCGCAAAAGAAGTGTCGACTGGTTAGCTTGTAGCGTGGTACAGCGTAGTCCATCATGGCTTTATTAATATTAAATAAAATATATAAATAGGCTCAATGCAGTTTTAAATCGGTTACATGGATACCCAGGCAGCATTGTGTGCAGTGGAGGAGGATTGCAAGGAGGGACCGCAGACAGGCTTACTAGGCCTAAAATAACTAAAAATAGGCTCAAGGCAGTTTTAAATCGGTTACATGGATACCCCGGCAGCATTGTGGGCAGTGGAGGAGGATTGCAAGGAGGGACCGCAGACAGGCTTACTAGGCCTAAAATAACTAAAAATAGGCTCAAGGCAGTTTTAAATCGGTTACATGGATACACAGGCAGCATTGTGGTCAGCGGAGGAGGATTGCCAGGAGGGACCGCAGACAGGCTTACTAGGCCTAAAATAACTAAGAATAGGCTCAAGGCAGTTTTAAATCGGTTACATGGATACACAGGCAGCATTGTGGTCAGCGGAGGAGGATTGCAAGGAGGGACCGCAGACAGGCTTACTAGGCCTAAAATAACTAAAAATAGGCTCAAGGCAGTTTTAAATCGGTTACATGGATACACAGGCAGCATTGTGGTCAGCGGAGGAGGATTGCAAGGAGGGACCGCAGACAGGCTTACTAGGCCTAAAATAACTAAAAATAGGCTCAAGGCAGTTTTAAATCGGTTGCATGGATACCCAGGCAGCATTGTGGGCAGTGGAGGAGGATTGCAAGGAGGGACCGCAGACAGGCTTACTAGGCCTAAAATAACCAAAAATAGGCTCAAGGCAGTTTTAAGTCGGTTACATGGATACACAGGCAGCATTGTGGTCAGCGGAGGAGGATTGCAAGGAGGGACCGCAGACAGGCTTACTAGGCCTAAAATAACTAAAAATAGGCTCAAGGCAGTTAGAGTTATCTCGCAGGGGTACACAGGCAGCAGTGTTGTGGTCAGTGGAGGAGGATTGCAAGGAGTGTCTGACACAGTTAGTACTCACAAAAAATAAATAGATGTCAATGTCTCGCAAAACAACAACAAAAAAAAGAGTGTGGCATACTTAGGTACAGGGGTGGGCTCATCTGCTGAGTTTCTGACATAGTAATTTGGCAGTAAGTATTTATTGTTGTCAATATAGGACACTGACCCAGACTACTTTAACTAGCATCATACATGTCAACAAATTGGTATTGTCAGTGCCAGGCATTGAATGATGTCAGCGAATAGACTAAACATTGGTAGAGCTGTGAGAGATAATTTTGCACATGGTAGAGCACAGTTTGAGCTGGGGGGGGGAGGAACTCTCTTGTGGCCGGCGGTACCGTCCCAGGGCCCCTCATGTTACAACGGTGTGTCTGACGTTGGGTGCGCGCCACCACCGCCAGAGACACTTTATTGTACTATGAGGGACCCAGTGGCAGTGCCGTCGACCAAAAGCGGGCACACCCACCTCTTCAGACAAACGCCACTCTAACGAGTGCTTGCGCCAAGTGGCGAGACAACGGCCCCGTGGGGGGAGTTTTCCCATTGAGGGAGGTGTAAACATGTCGTATGCTGGACAAACAGCTGCTGCAAATTAAGAGATTGGAACACTCAGTAAGACCAGTCCACAAGCAAGACCTTTTTATAGGAAAGGTAGGTGTCAGCCAGGAAAGGTGGGGCAAAATAATTTGAAATCCAGGAGTGGTTCATTTTAATGAAGGTGAGATCATCCACATTTTGGGTAGCCAGACGAGTCCTTTTTTCGGTTAATATTGAACCAGCAGCACTGAATACTCTTTCTGATAGCACACTAGCTGCTGGGCAAGCAAGCTCCTGCAATGCATATTCTGCCAATTCAGGCCAGGTGTCTAATTTGGATGCCCAGTAATCAAATGGGAATGACGGTTGAGGGAGAACATCGATAAGGGATGAAAAATAGTTAGTAACCATACTGGACAAATGTTGTCTCCTGTCACTTAGAATAGATGCTGCAGTACCTGTCCTGTCTGCGGTCATTGCGAAATCGCTCCACAACCTGGTCAGAAAACCCCTCTGTCCAACGCCACTTCTGATTTGTGCACCTCTAACACCTCTGCCCTGTAGCCCCCTGCAGCTCGTGTGAGAGCCATCACCGGCGCTGTGTGCTGGGAATGCCTGAATCAAACGGTCTACAAGAGTAGCTTGTTTGGTTGCTAATATTTGTTCGAGGTTCTCATGTGGCATAATATTTTGCAATTTGCCTTTATCGCGAGGGTCAAGGATGCAGGCCAACCAGTAATCGTCATCGCTCATCATTTTAATAATGCGTGGGTCCCTTTTGAGGATACGTAAGGCATAATCCACCATGTGGGCCAAAGTTCCAGTTGTCAAATCTGCGGTTGTGCTGGTTTGAGGGGCAGTTACAGGCAAATCTACATCACTTGTCTCCCTTAAAAAAACAGAACCCGGCCTTGCAACGCCACTAATTTCGGTTGGCCCAGGAGAAGCTTCCTCATTAAAAAAGTACTCATCCCCATCATCCTCCTCGTCGTCCTCCTCCTCTTCGCCCGCTACCGCGTCCTCTACATGGCCCTGACCAGACAATGGCTGACTGTCATCAAGGCTTTCCTCTTCCTCGGCTGCAGACGCCTGCTCCTTTATGTGCATCAAACTTTGCATCAGCAGATGCATTAGGGGGATGCTCATGCTTATTATGGCGTTGTCTGCACTAACCAGCCATGTGCATTCCTCAAAACACTGAAGGACTTGACACAGGTCTTGTAGCTTCGACCACTGCACACCTGACAACTCCATGTCTGCCATCCAACTGCCTGCCCGTGTATGTGTATCCTTCCACAAAAACATAACAGCACGCCTCTGTTCGCACAGTCTCTGAAGCATGTGCAGTGTGGAGTTCCACCTTGTTGCAACATCGATGATTAAGCGATGCTGGGGAAGGTTCAAAGACCGCTGATAGTTCTGCATACGGCTGGAGTGTACGGGCGAACGGCGGATATGCGAGCAAAGTCTGTGCACTTTGAGGAGCAGGTCGGGTAACCCCGGATAACTTTTCAGGAAGCACTGCACCACCAGGTTTAAGGTGTGAGCCAGGCAAGGAATGTGTTTCAGTTGGGAAAGGGTTATGGCAGCCATGAAATTACTTCCGTTATCACTCACTACCTTGCCTGCCTCAAGATGTACAGTGCCCAGCCATGACTGAGTTTCATTCTGCAAGAACTCGGACAGAACTTCCGCGGTGTGTCTGTTGTCGCCCAAACACTTCATTGCCAATACAGCCTGCTGACGCTTGCCACTAGCTGTCCCATAATGGCACACCTGGTGTGCAACAGTGGCGGCTGCGGATGGAGTGGATGTGCGACTGCGGTCTGTGGACGAGCTCTCGCTTCTGCAGGAGGAGGAGGAAGAGGAGGAGGGGGGGGCGAACGCCTACAGCCAACTCTTTCCTTGACCGTGGGCTAGGCAGAACTGTCCCAATATTGCTGTCCCCTGTGGACCCTGCATCCACCACATTCACCCAGTGTGCCGTGATGGACACGTAACGTCCCTGGCCATGCCTACTGGTCCATGCATCTGTTGTCAGGTGCACCTTTGTAGTCACAGACTGCCTGAGTGCATGGACGATGCGGTCTTTAACATGCTGTTGGAGGGCTGGGATGGCTTTTCTAGAAAAAAAATGTCGACTGGGTAGCTCATAGCGTGGTACAGCTTCGCTTTCAATTAACCCGTAGGGCATCATCTCTAATGAGATTAGTCTAGCAATGTGGGCGTTCAAACCCTGTGTACGCGGATGCGAGGATGAGTACTTCCTTTTCCTAACAAGAGTCTCATGTAGGGTGAGCTGGACTGGAGAGCTGGAGATCGTGGAACTAGCGGTGGTGCCGGTGGACATGGCAGACTGAGAGAGGGTTGGAGATGGTATTCTTGCCGGTGCCCTACATGCAGTGTTTCCTACTACGAACCTGGTGATTCCCTGACTGCTTTGGCCTGGAGACAAAAGCTGCACAGATACTGCAGGTGTTGCGGGAAATGGTGGGGTTACAGTGAGGGAAGGGATGTAGCGTTGCTGACTAGCTTCATTGGCCAAGGGTGCTGCAACCTTTAGGCACGTTTGGTAGTTAGTCCAGGCTTGCAAATGCATGGTGGATAAGTGTCTATGCATGCAACTTGTATTTAGACTTTTAAGATTCTGACCTCTGCTTAAGGTAGTTGAACATTTTTGACAGATGACTTTGCGCTGATCATTTGGATGTTGTTTAAAAAAATGCCAGACTGCACTCTTTCTACTATCGGATACCTTTTCAGGCATTGCAGACTGAGCTTCTTTAACCGGATGGTCACGCTGTCCTCCAACTGGTTTTGGTTTTGCCAAGCGTTTTTGGCCAGATACGGGCCCGGCAGATGGAACCTGTTGTGATGTTGATGCCTGCTGTGGCTCCTCCTCCTCCGCTTCTGAACTACTGCTGCCTGCACCCTGTTCCCCCAATGGCTGCCAATCGGGGTCAACAACTGGGTCATCTATGACCTCTTCTATGTCGTGTGCAACTTCGTCTGTGTCACCGTGTAAGCCGGTGGTATAGCGTTCGTGACGGGGCACCATAGTCTCCGCTGGGTTTGATTCTGCCTCAGAAAACTGCGAGGGCAATGTTCTGGTCTGAGTCAAAGGAACAGCATAATAATCTGGCTGTGGCTGTGCATCTGTGCACTCCATGTCCGATTCAACTTCTAATGGGCATGGCCTGTTAACTGTTTCACTGTCTAACCCAGGAACGGTATGTGTAAAGAGCTCCATGGAGTAACCTGTTGTGTCGACTGACGCATCCTTCACTGTTGTTCTGGGTGAAGGACACAAGGAAGCGACTTGTTCCTGACCGGGAGCATCCACTGACGATGCACTGCTCTGACATTTGGCACTTTCCGAGGAGGAGGCGAAAGAGCTAGAGGCAGAGTCAGCAGTGAAAGTCAATACTTGTTCCTCCTGCTCCGGCTTCAAAAGTGGTTTTCCTACTCCCAGAAAAGAGAGCGTTCGAGGCCTTGTGTAGCCAGACGACAAACCTGGCTCAACAACTCGAGACTTAGGTGCTGTACTGCTTTTACCACGACCACCTGATGCTCCACCACCACTACCATCATTACCAGCTGACAATGACCGCCCACGGCCACGACCTCTTCCACTAGACTTCCTCATTGTTTGCAAAATGTAACCAAAGTAACGGTATTTGTTACTGCAAAACAACTTATAAGGTGAACTCAAACTTATGTAGGATTTATATATACCTTTATAGGTGCCTGACACTGAAAGGAAAATCAGGCCCAATGTTACACACTAGGTTTTCTGTGCCCCAATAATTTGAGACAGATGGCACACACAGGACCGGCACTCAAGCAGAAATGCCAATCTTAATCTCCCACTATTTTTTTTTTTCAGGGAGAATTAAAAAAAAAAAAAAAAGGCCCAGTATTACACACTGGTTTTCGGTGGCACACAATGAGAGACAGATGCCACACACAGCAATGGCACAGAGGCAGACTTGCCAATCTTTATCTCCCACTATCAATTTTTTTTTTTACAGGTAGAATTTACCGAAAAAAAAAAAATGGCCCAGTATTACACACTGGTTTTTGGTGGCACACAATGAGAGACAGATGCCACACACAGCAATGGCACAGAGGCAGACTTGTGTTGTGAATTAGACTTTTTGGCTCCCTCTTGTGGTTACTAGTGATATGACTCTGGGATTGTCTTTCCTCAGTTTGGCTCCCACCTGGGCCGTTAGTCCAGGGGTGTTGCTATATAAACTTCCTGGATCCTTAGTCCAGTGCCTGGCATCGTTGTAATCAGATCCTTCTGTTTGCTCCTGTCTGCTGGTCCTGGTTCGTGCAAAATTAAGCTAAGTCCTGCTTCTTTGTTTTTTGGTTAATTGCTTTGCTCTTATTTTTGTCCAGCTTGTACTAAATTTGATTCCTGACTTTGCTGGAAGCTCTAGGGGGCTGGTGTTCTCCCCCCGGGCCGTTAGACGGTTCGGGGGTTCTTGAATATCCAGCGTGGATATTTTGATAGGGTTTTTGCTGACCATATAAGTCATCTTACTATATTCTGCTATTAGCTAGTGGGCCTCTCTTTGCTAAATACCTAGCTCATTCTTACGTTTGTCTTTTCCTCTTACCTCACCGTTATTATTTGTTGGGGGCTTGTATTCTACTTTCGGGGTCTTTTCTCTGGAGGCAAGAAAGGTCTTTCTTTTCCCTTCTAGGGTTAGTTAGTTCTCCGGCTGGCGCGAGACGTCTAGAACCAACGTAGGCACGTTCCCCGGCTGCTGCTATTTGTGGTGCTAGGATTAGATATATGGTCAGCTCAGTTACCACTGCCCTATGAGCTGGTTTTTTGTGTTTGTAGACTTAGTAATTATTTCTGAGACCCTCTGCCATTGGGGTCATAACAGTATGCCAGGCCAACATTGAATGTTTAATGCATTGCAGAAGTGGGATTATAAGAAAGGAAATCGGTTGCATGGATACCCAGGCAGCATTGTGGGCAGTGGAGGAGGATTGCAAGGAGGGACCGCAGACAGGCTTACTAGGCCTAAAATAACAAAAAATAGGCTCAAGGCAGTTTTAAGTCGGTTACATGGATACACAGGCAGCATTGTGGTCAGCGGAGGAGGATTGCAAGGAGGGACCGCAGACAGGCTTACTAGGCCTAAAATAACTAAAAATAGGCTCAAGGCAGTTAGAGTTATCTCGCAGGGGTACACAGGCAGCAGTGTTGTGGTCAGTGGAGGAGGATTGCAAGGAGTGTCTGACACAGTTAGTACTCACAAAAAATAAATAGATGTCAATGTCTCGCAAAACAACAACAAAAAAAAGAGTGTGGCATACTTAGGTACAGGGGTGGGCTCATCTGCTGAGTTTCTGACATAGTAATTTGGCAGTAAGTATTTATTGTTGTCAATATAGGACACTGACCCAGACTACTTTAACTAGCATCATACATGTCAACAAATTGGTATTGTCAGTGCCAGGCATTGAATGATGTCAGCGAATAGACTAAACATTGGTAGAGCTGTGAGAGATAATTTTGCACATGGTAGAGCACAGTTTGAGCTGGGGGGGGGAGGAACTCTCTTGTGGCCGGCGGTACCGTCCCAGGGCCCCTCATGTTACAACGGTGTGTCTGACGTTGGGTGCGCGCCACCACCGCCAGAGACACTTTATTGTACTATGAGGGACCCAGTGGCAGTGCCGTCGACCAAAAGCGGGCACACCCACCTCTTCAGACAAACGCCACTCTAACGAGTGCTTGCGCCAAGTGGCGAGACAACGGCCCCGTGGGGGGAGTTTTCCCATTGAAGGAGGTGTAAACATGTCGTATGCTGGACAAACAGCTGCTGCAAATTAAGAGATTGGAACACTCAGTAAGACCAGTCCACAAGCAAGACCTTTTTATAGGAAAGCTAGGTGTCAGCCGGGAAAGGTGGGGCAAAATAATTTGAAATCCAGGAGTGGTTCATTTTAATGAAGGTTAGATCATCCACATTTTGGGTAGCCAGACGAGTCCTTTTTTCGGTTAATATTGAACCAGCAGCACTGAATACTCTTTCTGATAGCACACTAGCTGCTGGGCAAGCAAGCTCCTGCAATGCATATTCTGCCAATTCAGGCCAGGTGTCTAATTTGGATGCCCAGTAATCAAATGGGAATGACGGTTGAGGGAGAACATCGATAAGGGATGAAAAATAGTTAGTAACCATACTGGACAAATGTTGTCTCCTGTCACTTAGAATAGATGCTGCAGTACCTGTCCTGTCTGCGGTCATTGCGAAATCGCTCCACAACCTGGTCAGAAAACCCCTCTGTCCAACGCCACTTCTGATTTGTGCACCTCTAACACCTCTGCCCTGTAGCCCCCTGCAGCTCGTGTGAGAGCCATCACCGGCGCTGTGTGCTGGGAATGCCTGAATCAAACGGTCTACAAGAGTAGCTTGTTTGGTTGCTAATATTTGTTCGAGGTTCTCATGTGGCATAATATTTTGCAATTTGCCTTTATCGCGAGGGTCAAGGATGCAGGCCAACCAGTAATCGTCATCGCTCATCATTTTAATAATGCGTGGGTCCCTTTTGAGGATACGTAAGGCATAATCCACCATGTGGGCCAAAGTTCCAGTTGTCAAATCTGCGGTTGTGCTGGTTTGAGGGGCAGTTACAGGCAAATCTACATCACTTGTCTCCCTTAAAAAAACAGAACCCGGCCTTGCAACGCCACTAATTTCGGTTGGCCCAGGAGAAGCTTCCTCATTTAAAAAGTACTCATCCCCATCATCCTCCTCGTCGTCCTCCTCCTCTTCGCCTGCTACCGCGTCCTCTACATGGCCCTGACCAGACAATGGCTGACTGTCATCAAGGCTTTCCTCTTCCTCGGCTGCAGACGCCTGCTCCTTTATGTGCATCAAACTTTGCATCAGCAGATGCATTAGGGGGATGCTCATGCTTATTATGGCGTTGTCTGCACTAACCAGCCATGTGCATTCCTCAAAACACTGAAGGACTTGACACAGGTCTTGTAGCTTCGACCACTGCACACCTGACAACTCCATGTCTGCCATCCAACTGCCTGCCCGTGTATGTGTATCCTCCCACAAAAACATAACAGCACGCCTCTGTTCGCACAGTCTCTGAAGCATGTGCAGTGTGGAGTTCCACCTTGTTGCAACATCGATGATTAAGCGATGCTGGGGAAGGTTCAAAGACCGCTGATAGTTCTGCATACGGCTGGAGTGTACGGGCGAACGGCGGATATGCGAGCAAAGTCTGCGCACTTTGAGGAGCAGGTCGGGTAACCCCGGATAACTTTTCAGGAAGCACTGCACCACCAGGTTTAAGGTGTGAGCCAGGCAAGGAATGTGTTTCAGTTGGGAAAGGGTTATGGCAGCCATGAAATTACTTCCGTTATCACTCACTACCTTGCCTGCCTCAAGATGTACAGTGCCCAGCCATGACTGAGTTTCATTCTGCAAGAACTCGGACAGAACTTCTGCGGTGTGTCTGTTGTCGCCCAAACACTTCATTGCCAATACAGCCTGCTGACGCTTGCCACTAGCTGTCCCATAATGGCACACCTGGTGTGCAACAGTGGCGGCTGCGGATGGAGTGGATGTGCGACTGCTGTCTGTGGACGAGCTCTCGCTTCTGCAGGAGGAGGAGGAAGAGGAGGAGGGGGGGCGAACGCCTACAGCCAACTCTTTCCTTGACCGTGGGCTAGGCAGAACTGTCCCAATATTGCTGTCCCCTGTGGACCCTGCATCCACCACATTCACCCAGTGTGCCGTGATGGACACGTAACGTCCCTGGCCATGCCTACTGGTCCATGCATCTGTTGTCAGGTGCACCTTTGTAGTCACAGACTGCCTGAGTGCATGGACGATGCGGTCTTTAACATGCTGTTGGAGGGCTGGGATGGCTTTTCTAGAAAAAAAATGTCGACTGGGTAGCTCATAGCGTGGTACAGCTTCGCTTTCAATTAACCCGTAGGGCATCATCTCTAATGAGATTAGTCTAGCAATGTGGGCGTTCAAACCCTATGTACGCGGATGCGAGGATGAGTACTTCCTTTTCCTAACAAGAGTCTCATGTAGGGTGAGCTGGACTGGAGAGCTGGAGATCGTGGAACTAGCGGTGGTGCCGGTGGACATGGCAGACTGAGAGAGGGTTGGAGATGGTATTCTTGCCGGTGCCCTACATGCAGTGTTTCCTACTACGAACCTGGTGATTCCCTGACTGCTTTGGCCTGGAGACAAAAGCTGCACAGATACTGCAGGTGTTGCGGGAAATGGTGGGGTTACAGTGAGGGAAGGGATGTAGCGTTGCTGACTAGCTTCATTGGCCAAGGGTGCTGCAACCTTTAGGCACGTTTGGTAGTTAGTCCAGGCTTGCAAATGCATGGTGGATAAGTGTCTATGCATGCAACTTGTATTTAGACTTTTAAGATTCTGACCTCTGCTTAAGGTAGTTGAACATTTTTGACAGATGACTTTGCGCTGATCATTTGGATGTTGTTTAAAAAAATGCCAGACTGCACTCTTTCTACTATCGGATACCTTTTCAGGCATTGCAGACTGAGCTTCTTTAACCGGATGGTCACGCTGTCCTCCAACTGGTTTTGGTTTTGCCAAGCGTTTTTGGCCAGATACGGGCCCGGCAGATGGAACCTGTTGTGATGTTGATGCCTGCTGTGGCTCCTCCTCCTCCGCTTCTGAACTACTGCTGCCTGCACCCTGTTCCCCCAATGGCTGCCAATCGGGGTCAACAACTGGGTCATCTATGACCTCTTCTATGTCGTGTGCAACTTCGTCTGTGTCACCGTGTAAGCCGGTGGTATAGCGTTCGTGACGGGGCACCATAGTCTCCGCTGGGTTTGATTCTGCCTCAGAAAACTGCGAGGGCAATGTTCTGGTCTGAGTCAAAGGAACAGCATAATAATCTGGCTGTGGCTGTGCATCTGTGCACTCCATGTCCGATTCAACTTCTAATGGGCATGGCCTGTTAACTGTTTCACTGTCTAACCCAGGAACGGTATGTGTAAAGAGCTCCATGGAGTAACCTGTTGTGTCGACTGACGCATCCTTCACTGTTGTTCTGGGTGAAGGACACAAGGAAGCGACTTGTTCCTGACCGGGAGCATCCACTGACGATGCACTGCTCTGACATTTGGCACTTTCCGAGGAGGAGGCGAAAGAGCTAGAGGCAGAGTCAGCAGTGAAAGTCAATACTTGTTCCTCCTGCTCCGGCTTCAAAAGTGGTTTTCCTACTCCCAGAAAAGAGAGCGTTCGAGGCCTTGTGTAGCCAGACGACAAACCTGGCTCAACAACTCGAGACTTAGGTGCTGTACTGCTTTTACCACGACCACCTGATGCTCCACCACCACTACCATCATTACCAGCTGACAATGACCGCCCACGGCCACGACCTCTTCCACTAGACTTCCTCATTGTTTGCAAAATGTAACCAAAGTAACGGTATTTGTTACTGCAAAACAACTTATAAGGTGAACTCAAACTTATGTAGGATTTATATATACCTTTATAGGTGCCTGACACTGAAAGGAAAATCAGGCCCAATGTTACACACTAGGTTTTCTGTGCCCCAATAATTTGAGACAGATGGCACACACAGGACCGGCACTCAAGCAGAAATGCCAATCTTAATCTCCCACTATTTTTTTTTTTCAGGGAGAATTAAAAAAAAAAAAAAAAGGCCCAGTATTACACACTGGTTTTCGGTGGCACACAATGAGAGACAGATGCCACACACAGCAATGGCACAGAGGCAGACTTGCCAATCTTTATCTCCCACTATCAATTTTTTTTTTTACAGGTAGAATTTACCGAAAAAAAAAAAATGGCCCAGTATTACACACTGGTTTTTGGTGGCACACAATGAGAGACAGATGCCACACACAGCAATGGCACAGAGGCAGACTTGTGTTGTGAATTAGACTTTTTGGCTCCCTCTTGTGGTTACTAGTGATATGACTCTGGGATTGTCTTTCCTCAGTTTGGCTCCCACCTGGGCCGTTAGTCCAGGGGTGTTGCTATATATATAAACTTCCTGGATCCTTAGTCCAGTGCCTGGCATCGTTGTAATCAGATCCTTCTGTTTGCTCCTGTCTGCTGGTCCTGGTTCGTGCAAAATTAAGCTAAGTCCTGCTTCTTTGTTTTTTGGTTAATTGCTTTGCTCTTATTTTTGTCCAGCTTGTACTAAATTTGATTCCTGACTTTGCTGGAAGCTCTAGGGGGCTGGTGTTCTCCCCCCGGGCCGTTAGACGGTTCGGGGGTTCTTGAATATCCAGCGTGGATATTTTGATAGGGTTTTTGCTGACCATATAAGTCATCTTACTATATTCTGCTATTAGCTAGTGGGCCTCTCTTTGCTAAATACCTAGCTCATTCTTACGTTTGTCTTTTCCTCTTACCTCACCGTTATTATTTGTTGGGGGCTTGTATTCTACTTTCGGGGTCTTTTCTCTGGAGGCAAGAAAGGTCTTTCTTTTCCCTTCTAGGGTTAGTTAGTTCTCCGGCTGGCGCGAGACGTCTAGAACCAACGTAGGCACGTTCCCCGGCTGCTGCTATTTGTGGTGCTAGGATTAGATATATGGTCAGCTCAGTTACCACTGCCCTATGAGCTGGTTTTTTGTGTTTGTAGACTTAGTAATTATTTCTGAGACCCTCTGCCATTGGGGTCATAACAGTATGCCAGGCCAACATTGAATGTTTAATGCATTGCAGAAGTGGGATTATAAGAAAGGAAATCGGTTGCATGGATACCCAGGCAGCATTGTGGGCAGTGGAGGAGGATTGCAAGGAGGGACCGCAGACAGGCTTACTAGGCCTAAAATAACAAAAAATAGGCTCAAGGCAGTTTTAAGTCGGTTACATGGATACACAGGCAGCATTGTGGTCAGCGGAGGAGGATTGCAAGGAGGGACCGCAGACAGGCTTACTAGGCCTAAAATAACTAAAAATAGGCTCAAGGCAGTTAGAGTTATCTCGCAGGGGTACACAGGCAGCAGTGTTGTGGTCAGTGGAGGAGGATTGCAAGGAGTGTCTGACACAGTTAGTACTCACAAAAAATAAATAGATGTCAATGTCTCGCAAAACAACAACAAAAAAAAGAGTGTGGCATACTTAGGTACAGGGGTGGGCTCATCTGCTGAGTTTCTGACATAGTAATTTGGCAGTAAGTATTTATTGTTGTCAATATAGGACACTGACCCAGACTACTTTAACTAGCATCATACATGTCAACAAATTGGTATTGTCAGTGCCAGGCATTGAATGATGTCAGCGAATAGACTAAACATTGGTAGAGCTGTGAGAGATAATTTTGCACATGGTAGAGCACAGTTTGAGCTGGGGGGGGGAGGAACTCTCTTGTGGCCGGCGGTACCGTCCCAGGGCCCCTCATGTTACAACGGTGTGTCTGACGTTGGGTGCGCGCCACCACCGCCAGAGACACTTTATTGTACTATGAGGGACCCAGTGGCAGTGCCGTCGACCAAAAGCGGGCACACCCACCTCTTCAGACAAACGCCACTCTAACGAGTGCTTGCGCCAAGTGGCGAGACAACGGCCCCGTGGGGGGAGTTTTCCCATTGAAGGAGGTGTAAACATGTCGTATGCTGGACAAACAGCTGCTGCAAATTAAGAGATTGGAACACTCAGTAAGACCAGTCCACAAGCAAGACCTTTTTATAGGAAAGCTAGGTGTCAGCCGGGAAAGGTGGGGCAAAATAATTTGAAATCCAGGAGTGGTTCATTTTAATGAAGGTTAGATCATCCACATTTTGGGTAGCCAGACGAGTCCTTTTTTCGGTTAATATTGAACCAGCAGCACTGAATACTCTTTCTGATAGCACACTAGCTGCTGGGCAAGCAAGCTCCTGCAATGCATATTCTGCCAATTCAGGCCAGGTGTCTAATTTGGATGCCCAGTAATCAAATGGGAATGACGGTTGAGGGAGAACATCGATAAGGGATGAAAAATAGTTAGTAACCATACTGGACAAATGTTGTCTCCTGTCACTTAGAATAGATGCTGCAGTACCTGTCCTGTCTGCGGTCATTGCGAAATCGCTCCACAACCTGGTCAGAAAACCCCTCTGTCCAACGCCACTTCTGATTTGTGCACCTCTAACACCTCTGCCCTGTAGCCCCCTGCAGCTCGTGTGAGAGCCATCACCGGCGCTGTGTGCTGGGAATGCCTGAATCAAACGGTCTACAAGAGTAGCTTGTTTGGTTGCTAATATTTGTTCGAGGTTCTCATGTGGCATAATATTTTGCAATTTGCCTTTATCGCGAGGGTCAAGGATGCAGGCCAACCAGTAATCGTCATCGCTCATCATTTTAATAATGCGTGGGTCCCTTTTGAGGATACGTAAGGCATAATCCACCATGTGGGCCAAAGTTCCAGTTGTCAAATCTGCGGTTGTGCTGGTTTGAGGGGCAGTTACAGGCAAATCTACATCACTTGTCTCCCTTAAAAAAACAGAACCCGGCCTTGCAACGCCACTAATTTCGGTTGGCCCAGGAGAAGCTTCCTCATTTAAAAAGTACTCATCCCCATCATCCTCCTCGTCGTCCTCCTCCTCTTCGCCTGCTACCGCGTCCTCTACATGGCCCTGACCAGACAATGGCTGACTGTCATCAAGGCTTTCCTCTTCCTCGGCTGCAGACGCCTGCTCCTTTATGTGCATCAAACTTTGCATCAGCAGATGCATTAGGGGGATGCTCATGCTTATTATGGCGTTGTCTGCACTAACCAGCCATGTGCATTCCTCAAAACACTGAAGGACTTGACACAGGTCTTGTAGCTTCGACCACTGCACACCTGACAACTCCATGTCTGCCATCCAACTGCCTGCCCGTGTATGTGTATCCTCCCACAAAAACATAACAGCACGCCTCTGTTCGCACAGTCTCTGAAGCATGTGCAGTGTGGAGTTCCACCTTGTTGCAACATCGATGATTAAGCGATGCTGGGGAAGGTTCAAAGACCGCTGATAGTTCTGCATACGGCTGGAGTGTACGGGCGAACGGCGGATATGCGAGCAAAGTCTGCGCACTTTGAGGAGCAGGTCGGGTAACCCCGGATAACTTTTCAGGAAGCACTGCACCACCAGGTTTAAGGTGTGAGCCAGGCAAGGAATGTGTTTCAGTTGGGAAAGGGTTATGGCAGCCATGAAATTACTTCCGTTATCACTCACTACCTTGCCTGCCTCAAGATGTACAGTGCCCAGCCATGACTGAGTTTCATTCTGCAAGAACTCGGACAGAACTTCTGCGGTGTGTCTGTTGTCGCCCAAACACTTCATTGCCAATACAGCCTGCTGACGCTTGCCACTAGCTGTCCCATAATGGCACACCTGGTGTGCAACAGTGGCGGCTGCGGATGGAGTGGATGTGCGACTGCTGTCTGTGGACGAGCTCTCGCTTCTGCAGGAGGAGGAGGAAGAGGAGGAGGGGGGGCGAACGCCTACAGCCAACTCTTTCCTTGACCGTGGGCTAGGCAGAACTGTCCCAATATTGCTGTCCCCTGTGGACCCTGCATCCACCACATTCACCCAGTGTGCCGTGATGGACACGTAACGTCCCTGGCCATGCCTACTGGTCCATGCATCTGTTGTCAGGTGCACCTTTGTAGTCACAGACTGCCTGAGTGCATGGACGATGCGGTCTTTAACATGCTGTTGGAGGGCTGGGATGGCTTTTCTAGAAAAAAAATGTCGACTGGGTAGCTCATAGCGTGGTACAGCTTCGCTTTCAATTAACCCGTAGGGCATCATCTCTAATGAGATTAGTCTAGCAATGTGGGCGTTCAAACCCTATGTACGCGGATGCGAGGATGAGTACTTCCTTTTCCTAACAAGAGTCTCATGTAGGGTGAGCTGGACTGGAGAGCTGGAGATCGTGGAACTAGCGGTGGTGCCGGTGGACATGGCAGACTGAGAGAGGGTTGGAGATGGTATTCTTGCCGGTGCCCTACATGCAGTGTTTCCTACTACAAACCTGGTGATTCCCTGACTGCTTTGGCCTGGAGACAAAAGCTGCACAGATACTGCAGGTGTTGCGGGAAATGGTGGGGTTACAGTGAGGGAAGGGATGTAGCGTTGCTGACTAGCTTCATTGGCCAAGGGTGCTGCAACCTTTAGGCACGTTTGGTAGTTAGTCCAGGCTTGCAAATGCATGGTGGATAAGTGTCTATGCATGCAACTTGTATTTAGACTTTTAAGATTCTGACCTCTGCTTAAGGTAGTTGAACATTTTTGACAGATGACTTTGCGCTGATCATTTGGATGTTGTTTAAAAAAATGCCAGACTGCACTCTTTCTACTATCGGATACCTTTTCAGGCATTGCAGACTGAGCTTCTTTAACCGGATGGTCACGCTGTCCTCCAACTGGTTTTGGTTTTGCCAAGCGTTTTTGGCCAGATACGGGCCCGGCAGATGGAACCTGTTGTGATGTTGATGCCTGCTGTGGCTCCTCCTCCTCCGCTTCTGAACTACTGCTGCCTGCACCCTGTTCCCCCAATGGCTGCCAATCGGGGTCAACAACTGGGTCATCTATGACCTCTTCTATGTCGTGTGCAACTTCGTCTGTGTCACCGTGTAAGCCGGTGGTATAGCGTTCGTGACGGGGCACCATAGTCTCCGCTGGGTTTGATTCTGCCTCAGAAAACTGCGAGGGCAATGTTCTGGTCTGAGTCAAAGGAACAGCATAATAATCTGGCTGTGGCTGTGCATCTGTGCACTCCATGTCCGATTCAACTTCTAATGGGCATGGCCTGTTAACTGTTTCACTGTCTAACCCAGGAACGGTATGTGTAAAGAGCTCCATGGAGTAACCTGTTGTGTCGACTGACGCATCCTTCACTGTTGTTCTGGGTGAAGGACACAAGGAAGCGACTTGTTCCTGACCGGGAGCATCCACTGACGATGCACTGCTCTGACATTTGGCACTTTCCGAGGAGGAGGCGAAAGAGCTAGAGGCAGAGTCAGCAGTGAAAGTCAATACTTGTTCCTCCTGCTCCGGCTTCAAAAGTGGTTTTCCTACTCCCAGAAAAGAGAGCGTTCGAGGCCTTGTGTAGCCAGACGACAAACCTGGCTCAACAACTCGAGACTTAAGTGCTGTACTGCTTTTACCACGACCACCTGATGCTCCACCACCACTACCATCATTACCAGCTGACAATGACCGCCCACGGCCACGACCTCTTCCACTAGACTTCCTCATTGTTTGCAAAATGTAACCAAAGTAACGGTATTTGTTACTGCAAAACAACTTATAAGGTGAACTCAAACTTATGTAGGATTTATATATACCTTTATAGGTGCCTGACACTGAAAGGAAAATCAGGCCCAATGTTACACACTAGGTTTTCTGTGCCCCAATAATTTGAGACAGATGGCACACACAGGACCGGCACTCAAGCAGAAATGCCAATCTTAATCTCCCACTATTTTTTTTTTTCAGGGAGAATTAAAAAAAAAAAAAAAAGGCCCAGTATTACACACTGGTTTTCGGTGGCACACAATGAGAGACAGATGCCACACACAGCAATGGCACAGAGGCAGACTTGCCAATCTTTATCTCCCACTATCAATTTTTTTTTTTACAGGTAGAATTTACCGAAAAAAAAAAAAATGGCCCAGTATTACACACTGGTTTTTGGTGGCACACAATGAGAGACAGATGCCACACACAGCAATGGCACAGAGGCAGACTTGTGTTGTGAATTAGACTTTTTGGCTCCCTCTTGTGGTTACTAGTGATATGACTCTGGGATTGTCTTTCCTCAGTTTGGCTCCCACCTGGGCCGTTAGTCCAGGGGTGTTGCTATATAAACTTCCTGGATCCTTAGTCCAGTGCCTGGCATCGTTGTAATCAGATCCTTCTGTTTGCTCCTGTCTGCTGGTCCTGGTTCGTGCAAAATTAAGCTAAGTCCTGCTTCTTTGTTTTTTGGTTAATTGCTTTGCTCTTATTTTTGTCCAGCTTGTACTAAATTTGATTCCTGACTTTGCTGGAAGCTCTAGGGGGCTGGTGTTCTCCCCCCGGGCCGTTAGACGGTTCGGGGGTTCTTGAATATCCAGCGTGGATATTTTGATAGGGTTTTTGCTGACCATATAAGTCATCTTACTATATTCTGCTATTAGCTAGTGGGCCTCTCTTTGCTAAATACCTAGCTCATTCTTACGTTTGTCTTTTCCTCTTACCTCACCGTTATTATTTGTTGGGGGCTTGTATCCTACTTTCGGGGTCTTTTCTCTGGAGGCAAGAAAGGTCTTTCTTTTCCCTTCTAGGGTTAGTTAGTTCTCCGGCTGGCGCGAGACGTCTAGAACCAACGTAGGCATGTTCCCCGGCTGCTGCTATTTGTGGTGCTAGGATTAGATATATATGGTCAGCTCAGTTACCACTGCCCTATGAGCTGGTTTTTTGTGTTTGCAGACTTAGTAATTATTTCTGAGACCCTCTGCCATTGGGGTCACAACAGACATGCCAATCTTTATCTCCCACTATTTATTTATTTTTTTACAGGGAGAATTACCAAAAAAAAAAAATGGCCCAGTATTACACACTGGTTTTCGGTGGCACACAATTAGAGACAGATGCCACACACAGCAATGGCACAGAGGCAGACTTGCCAATCTTTATCTCACACTATTTATTTTTTTTTTTACAGGGAGAATTTACCCCCCCAAAAAAATGGCCCAGTATTACACACTGGTTTTCGGTGGCACACAATGAGAGACAGATGCCACACACAGCAATGGCACAGAGGCAGACTTGCCAATCTTTATCTCCCACTATTAATTTTTTTTTTACAGGGAGAATTTACCCCCCCCCCAAAAAAAATGGCCCAGTATTACACACTGGTTTTCGGTGGCACACAATGAGAGACAGATGCCACACACAGCAATGGCACAGAGGCAGACTTGCCATTCTTTATCTCCCACTATTAATTTTTTTTTTACAGGGATAATTTACCAAAAAAAAAAAAATGGCCCAGTGTTACACACAGGTTTTCGGTGGCACACAATGAGAGACAGATGCCACACACAGCAATGGCACAGAGGCAGACTTGCCAATCTTTATCTCCCACTATTTATTTTTTTTTTACAGGGAGAATTTACCCCCCCAAAAAAATGGCCCAGTATTACACACTGGTTTTCGGTGGCACACAATGAGAGACAGATGCCACACACAGCAATGGCACAGAGGCAGACTTGCCAATCTTTATCTCCCACTATTAATTTGTTTTTTTTTACAGGGAGAATTTACCCCCCCCCAAAAAAAAATGGCCCAGTATTACACACTGGTTTTCGGTGGCACACAATGAGAGACAGATACCACACACAGCAGTGGCACAGAGGCAGACTTGCCAAGCTTTATCTCCCACTATTTATTTTTTTTTTTACAGGGAGAATTTACCCCCCCCAAAAAAAAATGGCCCAGTATTACACACTGGTTTTCGGTGGCACACAATGAGAGACATATACCACACACAGCAGTGGCACAGAGGCAGACTTGCCAAGCTTTATCTCCCACTATTTATTTATTTTTTTACAGGGAGAATTTACCCCCCCCAAAAAAAAATGGCCCAGTATTACACACTGGTTTTCGGTGGCACACAATGAGAGACAGATACCATACACAGCAGTGGCACAGAGGCAGACTTGCCAAGCTTTATCTCCCACTATTTATTTATTTTTTTACAGGGAGAATTTACCCCCCCAAAAAAATGGCCCAGTATTACACACTGGTTTTCAGTGGCACACAATGAGAGACAGATGCCACACACAGCAATGGCACAGAGGCAGACTTGCCAATCTTTATCTCCCACTAATAATTTTTTTTTTTACAGGGAGAATTTACCCCCCCCCAAAAAAATGGCCCAGTATTACACACTGGTTTTCTGTGGCACACAATGAGAGACAGATGCCACACACAGCAATGGCACAGAGGCAGACTTGCCAATCTTTATCTCCCACTATTAATTTTCTTTTTTTACAGGGAGAATTTACCAAAAAAAAAAATGGCCCAGAATTACACACTGGTTTTTGGTGGCACACAATGAGAGACAGATGCCACACACAGCAATGGCACAGAGGCAGACTTGCCAATCTTTATCTCCCACTATTTATTTTTTCAGGGAGAATTAGAAAAAAAAAAATTATGGCCCAGTATTACACACTGGTTTTTGGTGGCACACAATGAGAGACAGATGCCACACTGTTATGGCTGGACCTGGTGGTTAGGAGCACCGGGAATGACCTGATAGTCAAAACTGCAAAATAGAGCGAGCTCTGGGAAGTGGGAGCTCTGCTGACCGCAGCCCTAATCTACTATCACACACACTAGAATTAGCCGTGGATCGTACCTGACTCTGCCTAGACGACTCTTCACAGCCTGAGAGGTAACTACCCCTAAAGAGAAATATAGCCTCACCTTGCCTCAGAGAAATTCCCCAAAGGAAAAGAGCAGCCCCCCACATATATTGACTGTGAGTTAAGAGGAAGGCACAAACATAGGAATGACACAGGTTTCAGCAAAGGAGGCCCGACTTACTAAATAGACAGAAGATAGATAAAGGGATCTTTGCAGTCAGCACAAAAAACTACAAAAAGCCACGCAGAGTGAGCAAGAAACCCCCCACGCCGACTCACGGCGCGGTAGGTGCCACTCTGCAACCCAGAGCTTCCAGCTAGCGAGACAATATCATGATAGCCAGCTGGACAAAATTTAGCAGGTACTCAGAAATATATTCAGCACACAAATGAACAACAAATGAGCTTAACAGGGACTTAGCTTCTGCTGAAGTAGACAGGTCATCAGGAGATCCAAGTGAGATCTGAACCAGTACAGATACATTGACAACTGGCATCAGGTAACAATCTGAGCAGAGTTAAATAGAGGAACCAGCCCAGTCTTAAACGATGCAGCTGAGGAAGCCACCTCCAGACCAGCAGCTCCACTTTCAGCCACCAGAGGGAACCCACGGACAGAACTCACAGAAATACCATTCCTGACAAAGGAGGGAGTTCAAGAACAGAGTTCACAAGAGTACCCCCCCCCTTGAGGAGGGGTCACCGAACCCTCACCAGAACCCCCCGGCCGATTAGGACGAGCCAAATGAAAGGCACAAACCAAATCGGCAGCATGGACATCGGAGGCAAGAACCCAGGAATTATCTTCCTGACCATAGCCCTTCCATTTGACCAGATACTGAAGTTTCCGTCTCGAGATACGAGAATCTAAAATCTTCTCCACCACATACTCCAATTCTCCCTTGACCAACACCGGAGCAGGAGTGTCAACGGAAGGAACCATAGGCGCCACATATCTCTGCAACAACGACCTATGGAACACATTATGGATGGCAAAAGAAGCTGGAAGGTCCAAACGAAATGACACAGGATTGAGGATTTCAGAAATCTTATAAGGCCCAATAAAAGGAGGCTTAAACTTAGGAGAAGAAACCTTCATAGGAACATAATGAGATGACAGCCAAACCAGATCCCCAACACGAAGTCGAGGACCAACACGGCGACGGCGGTTAGCGAAATATTGAGCCTTCTCCTGTGACAATGTCAAATTGTCCACTACATGAGTCCAAATTTGCTGCAACCAGTCCACCACAGAATCCACAACAGGACAGTCCGAAGGCTCAACCTGCCCTGAAGAGAAACGAGGATGGAAACCAGAATTACAATAAAAAGGTGAAACCAAAGTAGCCGAACTGGCCCGATTATTAAGGGCGAACTCAGCCAATGGCAAGAAGGTCACCCAATCATCCTGATCAGCAGAAACAAAGCATCTCAGATAGGTCTCCAAAGTCTGATTGGTTCGCTCAGTTTGGCCATTTGTCTGAGGATGGAAAGCAGAAGAAAAAGACAAATCAATGCCCATCTTAGCACAAAAGGACCGCCAAAACCTCAAAACAAACTGGGAACCTCTGTCCGACACAATGTTCTCCGGAATGCCATGCAAACGAACCATATGCTGGAAAAACAACGGAACCAAATCAGAGGATGAAGGCAACTTAGGCAAGGGTACCAAATGGACCATCTTAGAGAAGCGATCACAAACCACCCAGATGACCGACATCCTTTGAGAGACAGGGAGATCTGAAATAAAATCCATGGAAACATGCGTCCAGGGCCTCTTCGGGACCGGCAAGGGCAAAAGTAACCCACTGGCACGAGAACAGCAGGGCTTCGCCCGAGCACAAGTCCCACAGGACTGCACAAAAGCACGCACATCCCGGGACAAAGAAGGCCACCAAAAGGACCTAGCCACCAAATCTCTGGTACCAAAAATTCCAGGATGACCAGCCAACACTGAACAATGAACCTCCGAGATAACCCTACTAGTCCATCTATCAGGGACAAACAGTCTCTCTGCAGGACAGCGGTCAGGTCTATCCGCCTGAAACTCCTGCAGAACCCGCAGCAAATCAGGGGAGATGGCAGACAAAATCACCCCCTCTTTGAGAATACCAGCCGGCTCAGAAACTCCCGGAGAATCAGGCACAAAACTCCTTGAAAGGGCATCAGCCTTCACATTCTTAGAACCCGGAAGGTATGAAACCACAAAATCGAAACGGGAGAAAAACAGTGACCATCGAGCCTGTCTAGGGTTCAACCACTTGGCAGACTCGAGATAAGTCAAATTCTTGTGATCCGTCAAGACCACCACGCGATGCTTGGTGCCCTCAAGCCAATGTCGCCACTCCTCGAATGCCCACTTCATGGCCAACAACTCCCGATTGCCAACATCATAATTACGCTCAGCAGGCGAAAACTTTCTAGAAAAGAAAGCACATGGCTTCATCACAGAGCCATCAGAACTTCTCTGAGACAAAACAGCCCCTGCTCCAATCTCAGAAGCATCAACCTCGACCTGAAAAGGGAGCGAAACATCTGGCTGACACAACACAGGAGCCGAAGAAAAACGACGTTTCAGCTCCTGAAACGCCTCAACGGCCGCAGAGGACCAATTCACCATATCCGCACCTTTCTTGGTCAAATCAGTCAGTGGTTTGACAACACTAGAAAAATTAGCGATAAAGCGACGGTAAAAATTCGCAAAGCCCAGGAATTTCTGAAGGCCCTTTACAGATGTAGGCTGAGTCCAATCATAAATGGCCTGGACTTTAACTGGATCCATCTCGATAGTAGAAGGGGAAAAAATGAAGCCCAAAAAGGAAAACTTCTGAACTCTGAAGAGACACTTAGACCCCTTCACAAACAAGGAATTAGCACGAAGGACCTGGAACACCATTCTGACCTGCTTCACATGAGACTCCCAATCATCCGAAAAGACCAAAATATCATCCAAATATACTATCATGAATCTATCCAGATACTTTCGGAAGATGTCATGCATAAAGGACTGGAATACAGATGGCGCATTAGAAAGTCCGAATGGCATCACCAGATACTCAAAATGGCCCTCGGGCGTATTAAAATTTTCCATTCATCGCCCCGCTTAATACGCACAAGATTATACGCTCCTCGAAGATCTATCTTGGTAAACCAACTAGCCCCCTTAATCCGAGCAAACAAATCAGACAATAGTGGCAAAGGGTACTGAAATTTGACCGTGATTTTATTAAGAAGGCGGTAATCTATACAAGGTCTCAGAGAACCATCCTTCTTGGCCACAAAAAAGAACCCTGCTCCCAACGGTGACGACGACGGGCGAATATGCCCTTTCTCCAAGGACTCCTTTATATAGCTCCGCATAGCGGCGTGTTCTGGCACAGATAAATTGAAAAGTTGGCCTTTAGGAAACTTACTACCATGAATCAAATTAATAGCACAATCACAATCCCTATGAGGAGGCAGGGCACTGGGCTTGGGCTCATCAAATACATCCTGGTAATCCGACAAAAACTCAGGTACTTCAGAAGGAGTGGAAGAAGAAATTGACAATGCTGGAACATCACCATGGGCCCATTGACAACCCCAACTGGACACAGACATAGTTTTCCAGTCCAATACTGGATTATGGACCTGCAGCCGTGGCAAACCCAACACGACCACATCATGCAAATTATGCAACACCAAAAAGCGAATATCTTCCTGATGTGCAGGAGCGATGCACATGGTCAACTGGGTCCAGTACTGAGGCTTATTCTTGGCCAAAGGCGTAGCATCAATTCCCCTTAATGGAATAGGATGCTGCAAGGGCTCCAAGAAAAAACCACAGCGCCTGGCATACTCTAAGTCCATCAAATTCAGGGCTGCGCCTGAATCCACAAACGCCATAACAGAGTAGGATGACAAAGAGCAAATCAAAGTAACGGACAAAAGAAATTTAGGCTGTATAGTACCAATGGTGACAGACCTAGCGGACCGCTTAGTGCGCTTAGGACAATCAGAGATAGCATGAGTGGAGTCACCACAGTAAAAACACAGCCCATTCTGACGTCTGTGCTCTTGCCGTTCAGTTCTGGTCAAAGTCCTATCACATTGCATAGGCTCAGGCCTCTGCTCAGAGGACACCGCCATATGGTGCACAACTTTCTGCTCCCGCAAACGCCGATCGATCTGAATAGCCAAGGACATTGATTCATTCAGACCAGCAGGCGTGGGGAACCCCTCCATAACATCCTTAAGGCCCTCAGAAAGACCCTTTCTGAAAATCGCTGCCAGAGCACACTCATTCCATTGAGTAAGCACTGACCACTTTCTAAACTTCTGACAATACTTTTCAGCATCATCCTGACCCTGACATAGAGCCAGCAAGATTTTCTCTGCCTGATCCACAGAATTTGGTTTGTCATAGAGCAATCCAAGCGCCAGAAAAAACGCATCTACATTAAGCAATGCAGGATCTCCTGGCGCAAGGGAGAATGCCCAGTCTTGAGGGTCATCACCACGCAACAAGGAAATAATGATTTTTACTTGATGACTAGGGTCACCAGAGGAGCGAGGTTTCAGGGCAAGAAACAGTTTACAATTATTCTTGAAATTCAGAAACTTTGATCTATCCCCAGAAAACAAATCAGGTATTGGGATTCTAGGCTCTAACATAGGATTCTGAACTATATAATCCTGAATGCCTTGTACCCTTGCAGTGAGATTATCCACACAAGAGGACAGACCTTGAATGTCCATATCTACACCTGAGTCCTGAACCACCCAGAGGTTTAGGGGAAAAAAAAGACTAAACACACTGCAGAGAAAAAAAAATGGTCTCAGAACTTCTCTTATCCCTCTATTGAGATGCATTAACACTTTTGGGCCAGTTGTACTGTTATGGCTGGACCTGGTGGTTAGGAGCACCGGGAATGACCTGATAGTCAAAACTGCAAAATAGAGAGAGCTCTGGGAAGTGGGAGCTCTGCTGACCGCAGCCCTAATCTATTATCACACACACTAGAATTAGCCGTGGATCGTACCTGACTCTGCCTAGACGACTCTTCACAGCCTGAGAGGTAACTACCCCTAAAGAGAAATATAGCCTCACCTTGCCTCAGAGAAATTCCCCAAAGGAAAAGAGCAGCCCCCTACATATATTGACTGTGAGTTAAGAGGAAGGCACAAACATAGGAATGACACAGGTTTCAGCAAAGGAGGCCCGACTTACTAAATAGACAGAAGATAGATAAAGGGATCTTTGCGGTCAGCACAAAAAACTACAAAAAGCCACGCAGAGTGAGCAAGAAACCCCCCGCGCCGACTCACGGCGCGGTAGGTGCCACTCTGCAACCCAGAGCTTCCAGACAATATCATGATAGCCAGCTGGACAAAACTTAGCAGGTACTCAGAAATATATTCAGCACACAAATGAACAACAAATGAGCTTAACAGGGACTTAGCTTCTGCTGAAGTAGACAGGTCATCAGGAGATCCAAGTGAGATCTGAACCAGTACAGATACATTGACAACTAGCATCAGGTAACAATCTGAGCAGAGTTAAATAGAGGAACCAGCCCAGTCTTAAACGATGCAGCTGAGGAAGCCACCTCCAGACCAGCAGCTCCACTTTCAGCCACCAGAGGGAACCCATGGACAGAACTCACAGAAATACGATTCCTGACCACAGGAGGGAGTTCGAGAACAGAGTTCACAACACCACACACAGCACTGGCACAGAGGCAGACTTGCCAATCTTTATCTCCCACTATTTATTTTTATTTTTTTTCAGGGAGAATTAAAAAAAAAAAATTATGGCCCAGTATTACACACTGGTTTTCGGTGGCACACAATGAGAGACAGATGCCACACACAGCACTGGCACAGAGGCAGACTTGCCAGTCTTTATCTCCCACTATTTTTTTTTTTTTTTCAGGGAGAATTAAAAAAAAAGAAATTATGGCCCAGTATTACACACTGGTTTTTGGTGGCACACAATGAGAGACAGATGCCACACACAGCAATGGCACAGAGGCAGACTTGCCAATCTTTATCTCCCACTATTAATTTTTTTTTTTTACAGGGAGAATTTACCCCCCCAAAAAATGGCCCAGTATTACACACTGGTTTTTGGTGGCACACGATGAGAGACAGATGCCACACACAGCACTGGCACAGAGGCAGACTTGCCAATCTTTATCTCCCACTATTTATTTATTTTTTTACAGGGAGAATGTAAAAAAAAAAAAAATGGCCCAGTATTACACACTGGTTTTTGGTGGCACACGATGAGAGACAGATGCCACACACAGCACTGGCACAGAGGCAGACTTGCCAATCTTTATCTCCCACTATTTATTTTTTTTTTTTTTAAGGAACATTAAAAAAATAAATAAATAAATAAAGGACCAGTATTACACACTGGTTTTCGGTGGCACACAATGAGAGACAGATGCCACACACAGAACTGGCACAGAGGCAGACTTGCCAATCTTTATCTCCCTGCAGTAATCTCAGAAGAGTATGGCAGGCAGCCATAAAAAGGACTGCTGCACACAATTGTGTGGACAAACAAACAAGATAGCTGTGCAGAAAGGAAGGAACAACAGGATTTGTGCTTTGAAAAAAGCAGTTGGTTTGCACAGCGGAGTACACACACAGCAACGCAGCTATCAGGGAGCCTTCTAGGTCAGCCCAATGAGCTACAGCGCTAAGGAAAAAAAAATGTAGCTTCCACTGTCCCTGCAAACAAAAGGTGGTGTTGGACAGTGGAAATCGCTACAGCACAAGCGGTTTGGGGGTGAATGTACCCTGCCTATCACTATCCCTGCTTCTGAAGAAGTGGCAGCAACCTCTCCCTACGCTCAGATCAGCAGCAGTAAGATGGCGGTCGGCGGGAACGCCCCTTTATAGCCCCTGCTAGCTGCTAGCGGCAGAAGGCAAGCCAATCACTGCAATGCCCTTCTCTAAGATGGTGGGGACTGAGATCTATGTCATCACGCTGCCCACACTCTGCGTCCACCTTCATTGGCTGAGAAATGGCACTTTTAGCGTCATTGAAATGCGACTTTGGCGCAAAAGTCGCGTACCGCATGGCCGACCCCACACAGGGATCGGGTCGAGTTTCATGAGACGCCGACTTTGCCAAAAGTCGCCGACTTATGAAAATGAACGATCTGTTTCTCTCAACCCTAGTCCACACAAGTCCAAGGAACAGATTCGGGGGCACCTCCCGATAATCCTTGTGCCAGCTAACAAAGCAATAGTCCACACGAGTCCAAGGAACAGATTCGGGGGCACCTACCGATAATCCTTGTGCCAGCTAACAAAGCAATAGTCCACACAAGTCCAAGGGGGGATCCCAAAACAATCCCACAAACGACGAGATATGTCCTCAGCTCAAGTCTCGCCCCGTTCGCTTCCGCAGTCACAGATGGACGTGGGGTCTTGCCTCGGCTAAGAATCCCCACTCCTTCTCCTTCAAGGGTCAACTCACATCTGATCTCAAAAATAAGAATGGATTGTCTGAGCTCCTGGGATCAGCCCATGAAGGGGGTAGGGGTCACACCTTCCATTCAATGGTTGGGTCCACCAGAAGATTCTAGACTGGTGGGCTCCGCTTAGTCTATCCAGTATGTACATTTGACTAGCCACCTGCTGTGAGGAAGAATGGCTATTCCTTCACTAGTGGTGTTGACAGAGCTTAATTACATTATAGCTTAGGGCTGCAAGTATTGGGGGAAGGAGACAGGTTAAGTTACATACATCCCATGACATTGCAAAGTGTACAGTAAATACAACCAAAGAGAAGTCGCACCACATCATGACATATTATACAAAGTACAGGACAGGGAAAAAAGTACATATCATGACAATCCCTTCCCCTCCCAATTTGTGTACGTACTAGGGACCTCTACTCGTCGCTGGTTAAGTACACACAGGCATGGCTGACCGCACTCAGGGCTCCTCTTGCCTGGACAATCCATTAGCGTTTGTGTCAACTGCCTCATCTGTACTGTATGGTGCAGCTGTAGGCTTAAAGGCGGGCACCATTTTACATTCTCTTTGACTTAAACTCTGCTCCTGGCACCCACAAATCGACATTGTAGCTCTCCCACATCATTTCCTAAGACAATATCTGCAGGCAGGCCCCTCATCACCCCAACCACGCATTGCTTGACCCCAAAGCCAAAGTCCAGTTCTACGCTTGCTTTTGGGATATTCTTCCATTGGCCTCCAGCTAATTCAATGGTAATCCCAGGTCCATGCTGTATTGCCTCTGGCTGAACCACTCTGGGATCAGCTATGGTGAGAAATGCCCCAGAGTCACAAAAGCCAATAACTCTCCGACCGTCCAGCATGACCTCCTGTACGTGCTTTCTTTGAGGATTAAAGGAACTCATGGCTGTGGCCTGCACCCCATAAACCTCTAATGGTCGAACATGGGTTTCTGAGCTATTAGGCAAATCAATTTGTAGCGGTGGCACCTCTTACTCCATTGTATATGGTTGTAAATAATTGATAGGCCGATTTGATGCAGGGTCAATCCTCAATTGACCCTGAGTGCAGGTGTCTTGCAGATGCCCAGCCTGCCAACATTGGTAACATCTGCGCTGTATCACACTCCTTCCCATGTGCACTCTGGGGATGGAGGTAAGGGAGCCTGGAGGCTGATATCTATGTGACCGTGCATGTGGTGGTTGTTGGGATTGAGACCGATTTCTCCACTGTATAGCTGAGTAGATGGCCTACAGATGCCCACATCCATAACACCTGCGCTCTTCTACTTTCTCTCCTTGTAGCATTTCAGAGGAAGGGGTAGGACTAGCTGGAAGGTGAGTCACATGGGTATCAACATGAGGTGGTGGTCTAGTGGGACAGCAAACTTTGGGGACTGAAGGACAAGAGACCACTGGTGGTGGGGTGTTGGTAGTATTTACCCCATCCACCAGTAAATTTTTCCAATGAGGCTTGATAGTGAGAGCCTCATCAGCTAAAGCAGCAGCTTGCTCCACAGTGGCTGGTCTCCTCTCACGCACCCATTCCCAGATCTCAGCAGGGCACTTGAAGTAAAACTGCTCTTTTAGGGTAACCTGGAGGAAGGTCTCCCAGGTTAAGGCCTCCTCTGCCTCCAGCGATGACATATTTGTTTGAGTCTGTGGGCATACATCTTGAAAGACACTTCCTCATCACAGGCTAAAGTACGGAACTGAGTCCTGTAAGTGTCTGGGGTAACAGCATAATGTTCTAGAATAGTCTGTTTAATCTCCGCATACTCACAGTTCCCCCGAGGGTCCATAGCTCTATAGGCTGCAGCAGCTCCACCCTCTAAGAGCCCCACCAGATGTCAGACTCGCTCCCTTTCCGGGACTTCCATTAATCAACACTGATGCTCAAAGTCCTGGAAGAAGCCCTCAATGTCGCCTGCAGCCTCATTAAACGGCTTGAAGTCTTTGCGGACACTCTGGGGAGTTCCCTCATGGTGGGTGCTAGGGTTACAGTCTGTCTGGAGCTTCTAGCTGCTTCCAAAGCGATCTGCCTCTCCAGCAATGCCATCTCCTGAGCTCTGTGAATGGCCTCCCTCTTATCGTCTATGGTGGCCTCTTCTCCCAGCAATGCCAACTCCTCCTCGTACCACACAACCCACTGACTTTTTGGGGTATTTACCTCCGGCTGCCGTCTTTCCTCCGTTTGCTGTGGGATCCTTCCTCAATGTAATCCAGTTAATAGTTTTGGGCCTAGGAGCAGTGTCTGCACGTCAGCAGAGTAGCCCGCCTGTGAAACTAACTACACCACGTGTTTATCTCTATTTTCACTGCATCTAATCCAGTTAATAGTTTTGGGCCTAGGAGCAGTGTCTGCACATCAGCAGAGTAGCCCGCCTGTGAAACAAACTATACCGCCTGTGTATCTCAATTTTCACTTCATCTAATCCAGTTAATAGTTTTGGGCCTAGGAGCAGTGTCTGCACGTCAGCAGAGTAGCCCGCCTGTGAAACAAACTACACCGCCTGTGTATCTCTATTTTCACTGCATCTAATCCAGTTAATAGTTTTGGGCGTAGGAGCAGTGTCTGCACGTCAGCAGAGTAGCCCGCCTGTGAAACAAACTATACTGCCTGTGTATCTCTATTTTCACTGCATCTAATCCAGTTAATAGTTTTGGGCCTAGGAGCAGTGTCTGCACGTCAGCAGAGTAGCCCGCCTGTGAAACAAACTATACCGCCTGTGTATCTCAATGTTCACTTCATCTAATCCAGTTAATAGTTTTGGGCCTTGGAGCAGTGTCTGCACGTCAGCAGAGTAGCCCGCCTGTGAAACAAACTACACCGCCTGTGTATCTCTATTTTCACTGCATCTAATCCAGTTAATAGTTTTGGGCCTAGGAGCAGTGTCTGCACGTCACCAGAGTAGCCCGCCTGTGAAACAAACTGTACCGCCTGTGTATCTCAATGTTCACTTCATCTAATCCAGTTAATAGTTTTGGGCCTTGGAGCAGTGTCTGCACGTCAGCAGAGTAGCCCACCTGTGAAACTAACTACATCGCCTGTGTATCTCTATTTTCACTGCATCTAATACAGTTAATAGTTTTGGGCCTAGTACCACAGTTTGGCCACTCAGTTCTGCTCGGTTTTCACCCATCAGTTGTTGTGCCAACAACTACAGATACAGAGTTGCCAATTAGTTAAGCACTAAAATGAGTGGCAAAAGGCCTGCTGCGGGTGGAATGGGGAATATGTTGTGAATTTGGATTCTGGGCTCCCCCGGTGGCCGCTTGTGGAATTGGACTTGTCATCCTCTTTCCTGTTTCACCTGATTCCATCAGTAGTGGGTGTCGCTATTTAAGCTCATTTCTCTGGTGGTTTCTTGCCGGTCAACAATGTTATCTGATGCCTCTCAGTGCTTGTTCCTGCTTCTAGACAACTACTAGATAAGTTGGACTTTTGTCCATGTTTTGTTTTGCCTATTTGTTCCAGTTCACAGCTGAAGTTTTGTTACTGTGTCTGGAAAGCTCTCGTTGATCAGGGATTGCTACTCTGGCGTTATGAGTTAATGCCAGAGTTTAAGGTAATCTCTGGATGGTGTTTTGTTAGTGTTTTTCTGCTGACCATGAAAGTATACTATCTGTCTTCTACTATCTAGTAAGCGGACCTCAAATTTGCTAAGACTATTTTCCTGCTGCGTTTGTTGTTTCATCTGAACTCACCGTCATTATATGTGGGGGGCTACTGTCTTCTTTGGAATATTTCTCTAGAGGTGAGCCAGGTCTTATATTTCCCTCTGCTAGCTATTTAGGTCTTAGGCCAGAGCTGGGCATCTAGCGATAAATAGGAAATGCTACCTGGCTATTTCTAGTTGCGCGGCAGGCTTAGTTCATGGTCAGTATAGTTCCATCTTCCGAGAGCTTGTCCCTCTATAGGCTTGCTATGATCTCTGCCTGCAGAGATCATGACAGTTTGACCGGCCCCTAAAGTGTTAAAGACCCAGGTTGAGAAAGGAGAGTTATAAGAAGTCTGCTGGAATTTTTTTTTTTTTTTTTCCTCCAGTCTGCCTTGCTGCAGTCTTTTTTCTCTCTCTCCTCCTAATCTTTGTATGCTCTGTGTGCACCTGACAATAATGGATCTCCAGAGTGTAACTGCGGGTTTGAATAATCTCATCACGAAAGTACAAAATTTACAAGATTTTGTGGTACATGCTCCGGTATCTGAGCCGAGAATTCCTTTGCCGGAGTTCTTCACAGGGAATAGAGCTAGCTTCCAGAATTTCCGAAATAATTGTAAGCTTTATTTGTCCCTGAAGTCTCGTTCAGCTGGAGACCCTGCTCAGCAGGTTAGGATTGTGATTTCCTTGCTCAGGGGTGACCCTCAAGATTGGGCCTTCTCATTGCCAGCAGGGGATCCTGCGTTACGCGATGTGGATGCGTTTTTTCTGGCCTTGGGCTTGCTTTATGAGGAACCTCATTTGGAACTTCAGGCAGAAAAAACTTTGATGGCACTATCTCAGGGGCAAGACGAAGCTGAAGTTTTCTGCCAAAAATTCCGTAAATGGTCTGTGCTTACTCAGTGGAATGAGTGCGCCTTGGCGGCAACTTTCAGAGAAGGTCTCTCTGATGCCGTTAAGGATGTTATGGTGGGGTTCCCTTTGCCTGCAGGTCTGAATGAGTCCATGACAATGGCTATTCAGATTGATAGGCGTCTGCGGGAGCGCAAACCGGTGCACCATCTGGCGGTGTCTATGGAAAAGACGCCAGAAAGTATGCAGTGTGATAGAATTCTGTCCAGGAGCGAGCGACAGAATTTTAGACGGAAGAATGGATTGTGTTTCTATTGTGGGGATTCTACTCATGTTATATCGGCATGCTCTAGGCGTATAAAGAAGCTTGATAAGTCTGTTTCCATTGGCACCATTCAGTCTAAGTTTATTTTGTCTGTAACCCTGATTTGCTCTTTGTCATCCATTGCCACGGACGCCTATGTTGACTCTGGCGCCGCTCTGAGTCTTATGGATTGGTCCTTTGCCAATCGTTGTGGTTTTGATTTAGAGCCTTTGGAGACTCTTATTCCTCTGAAGGGGATTGACTCCACCCCATTGGCTAATAATAAACCACAATACTGGACACAAGTAACCATGCGTATCAATCCGGATCACCAGGAGATTATTCGTTTCCTGGTGCTGTATAATTTACATGACGATTTGGTACTGGGATTGCCATGGTTGCAGTCTCACAACCCAGTCTTGGACTGGAGAGCAATGTCTGTGTTGAGCTGGGGATGTAAGGGTATTCATGGGGACGTACCTTTGGTTTCTATTTCGTCGTCCATTCCCTCTGAAGTCCCTGAGTTCCTCTCTGATTATCAAGACGTCTTTGACGAACCCAAGCTTGGGTCGTTACCTCCGCACCGTGAGTGCGATTGTGCCATAGATTTGATACCGGGTTGTAAATATCCAAAGGGTCGTTTGTTTAATTTGTCTGTGCCGGAACATGCTGCTATGCGGGAATATATAAAGGAGTCTTTGGAAAAGGGACATATTCGTCCATCTTCTTCTCCCTTGGGAGCTGGGTTTTTCTTTGTCTCAAAAAAAGACGGCTCTTTGAGACCATGTATTGATTATCGGCTTCTGAATAAGATCACTGTTAAGTATCAATACCCATTGCCATTGCTTACTGATTTGTTTGCTCGTATAGAGGGTGCTAAGTGGTTCTCTAAAATTGATCTTCGTGGGGCGTATAATTTGGTGCGGATCAGGCAGGGAGATGAGTGGAAGACCGCATTTAATACGCCCGAGGGCCACTTTGAGTATTTGGTCATGCCTTTTGGTCTTTCTAATGCCCCTTCAGTTTTCCAGTCTTTTATGCATGATATTTTCCGCGATTTTCTGGATAAATTTATGATAATATATCTGGATGATATTCTGATTTTTTCTGATGACTGGGACTCTCATGTCCAGCAGGTCAGGAGAGTTTTTCAGGTTTTGCGGTCTAATTCTTTATGTGTGAAGGGGTCTAAGTGCGTTTTTGGGGTCCAGAAAATTTCCTTTTTGGGGTATATTTTTTCTCCCTCTTCCATTGAGATGGATCCCGTCAAGGTGCAAGCTATTTGTGACTGGACTCAGCCCTCCTCTCTTAAGGGTCTTCAGAGATTTTTGGGCTTTGCCAACTTTTACCGCCGATTTATTGCTGGTTTTTCGGATGTCGTTAAACCACTGACTGATCTGACCAGACAAGGCGCTGATGTTGCTAATTGGTCCCCTCATGCTGTAGAGGCCTTTCAGGAGCTTAAGCGCCGTTTTGCCTCTGCCCCTGTGTTGCGTCAGCCTGATGTGAATCTGCCTTTTCAGGTTGAGGTTGACGCTTCGGAGATCGGAGCTGGGGCAGTGTTGTCGCAGAAAAGTTCCGACTGCTCCGTCATTAGGCCTTGTGCCTTCTTTTCTCGCAAATTTTCGCCCGCAGAGCGGAATTATGATGTTGGGAATCGGGAGCTTTTGGCCATGAAGTGGGCGTTTGAGGAGTGGCGCCATTGGCTCGAGGGGGCTAGGCATCAGGTGGTGGTATTGACTGACCACAAAAATTTGATTTATCTTGAGACTGCCAGACGCCTGAATCCTAGACAGGCGCGCTGGTCTTTATTTTTTTCTCGCTTTAATTTTGTGGTGTCATACCTACCGGGTTCTAAGAATGTTAAGGCAGATGCCCTTTCTAGGAGTTTTGACCCGGACTCTCCTGGTAATTCTGAACCCACAGGTATCCTTAGGGAGGGAGTAATTTTGTCGGCCGTTTCTCCTGATCTGCGGCGGTCCTTGCAAGAGTTTCAGGCGGATAGACCGGATCGTTGTCCGCCTGATAGACTGTTTGTTCCGGATGATTGGACCAGCAGAGTCATCTCTGAGGTACATTCTTCTGCATTGGCAGGTCATCCCGGAATTTTTGGTACCAGGGATTTGGTGGCAAGATCCTTCTGGTGGCCTTCTCTGTCACGAGATGTGCGAGTCTTTGTGCAGTCATGTGACGTTTGTGCTCGGGCCAAGTCTTGTAGTTCTCGGGCTAGCGGACTGCTGTTGCCCTTGCCTATTCCTAAGAGGCCTTGGACACACATCTCGATGGATTTTATTTCAGATCTGCCTGTTTCCCAGAAGATGTCTGTCATCTGGGTGGTCTGTGACCGTTTCTCTAAAATGGTCCATTTGGTTCCTCTGCCCAAGTTGCCTTCTTCTTCTGAGTTGGTTCCTCTGTTTTTTCAGAATGTTGTCCGATTGCACGGTATTCCTGAGAATATTGTTTCTGACAGAGGTACCCAATTTGTGTCTAGATTTTGGCGGGCATTCTGTGCTAGGATGGGCATAGATTTGTCTTTTTCATCTGCTTTTCACCCTCAGACTAATGGCCAGACCGAGCGGACTAATCAGACCCTTGAGACATATCTGAGGTGTTTTGTCTCTGCTGACCAGGATGATTGGGTTGCTTTTTTGCCATTGGCAGAGTTCGCCCTCAATAATCGGGCCAGTTCTTCCACCTTGGTGTCCCCGTTTTTCTGTAATTCGGGGTTTCACCCTCGATTTTCCTCCGGTCAGGTGGAATCCTCGGATTGTCCTGGAGTGGATGCGGTGGTGGAGAGATTGCATCACATCTGGGGGCAGGTTATGGACAATTTGAAGTTGTCCCAGGAGAAGACTCAGCGTTTTGCCAACCGTCATCGTCGTGTTGGTTCTCGGCTTTGTGTTGGAGATTTAGTGTGGTTGTCTTCTCGTTTTGTCCCTATGAGGGTCTCTTCTCCTAAGTTTAAACCTCGGTTCATCGGCCCTTATAGAATATTGGAGATTCTTAATCCTGTTTCTTTCCGTTTGGACCTCCCTGCGTCCTTTTCCATTCATAACGTTTTTCATCGGTCGTTATTGCGCAGGTATGAGGTACCTGTTGTACCTTCAGTTGAGCCTCCTGCTCCGGTGTTGGTTGAGGGTGAGTTGGAGTACGTTGTGGAGAAAATTTTGGACTCTCGTGTTTCCAGACGGAAACTCCAGTATCTGGTCAACTGGAAGGGTTACGGCCAGGAGGATAATTCTTGGGTCAATGCATCTGATGTTCATGCTTCTGATCTTGTTCGTGCCTTCCATAGGGCTCATCCTGGTCGCCCTGGTGGATCTGGTGAGGGTTCGGTGCCCCCTCCTTGAGGGGGGGGTACTGTTGTGAATTTGGATTCTGGGCTCCCCCGGTGGCCGCTTGTGGAATTGGACTTGTCATCCTCTTTCCTGTTTCACCTGATTCCATCAGTAGTGGGTGTCGCTATTTAAGCTCATTTCTCTGGTGGTTTCTTGCCGGTCAACAATGTTATCTGATGCCTCTCAGTGCTTGTTCCTGCTTCTAGACAACTACTAGATAAGTTGGACTTTTGTCCATGTTTTGTTTTGCCTATTTGTTCCAGTTCACAGCTGAAGTTTTGTTACTGTGTCTGGAAAGCTCTCGTTGATCAGGGATTGCTACTCTGGCGTTATGAGTTAATGCCAGAGTTTAAGGTAATCTCTGGATGGTGTTTTGTTAGTGTTTTTCTGCTGACCATGAAAGTATACTATCTGTCTTCTACTATCTAGTAAGCGGACCTCAAATTTGCTAAGACTATTTTCCTGCTGCGTTTGTTGTTTCATCTGAACTCACCGTCATTATATGTGGGGGGCTACTGTCTTCTTTGGAATATTTCTCTAGAGGTGAGCCAGGTCTTATATTTCCCTCTGCTAGCTATTTAGGTCTTAGGCCAGAGCTGGGCATCTAGCGATAAATAGGAAATGCTACCTGGCTATTTCTAGTTGCGCGGCAGGCTTAGTTCATGGTCAGTATAGTTCCATCTTCCGAGAGCTTGTCCCTCTATAGGCTTGCTATGATCTCTGCCTGCAGAGATCATGACAGGAATAGGCGTGTTGGAAAGGGAAAAAAAGGTTGTGTCTGTGGGGTAGGTGGTAAAGCAACAGTAACATCTGCAGAAGAAAGTCTTCCAGCCAAAGTAAGATGTCTACTTCTTTTTGTGGACAATCTGATATGATCCCTTTCTTACGACCATCGCTACAAGCATCTCCAAAAATTCCAGATGAGGCACAAAAACAGCAGGTGCTTGAACGGATATCAAGTGCTCGTTCAAGTGGGCTCTCCTCCATGTCAACTTCAACATCACAACTACTCCAGTCCTCAGAGTTGTCACCCCAATCGCACTTGCTTCCTCACAGCTCCCAAGTCTCCAGCTGCCCATCTGAGCATGGGGTAATACACATGGTTGAGTCTGTAGAGCTGTTTGCGCATACTATAGCCTGGGAATCAGAGGTCTGCTCCAGAGCTTCTGTGAATCCAGATGAGGAAATGATCTGCACTGATGGCCAGAATCTTTGTGCGTCAGATCCAGGTCCAGATGAAGAAGGTTCTGAGCATAATGTAGACCCTCGTTCCCAAACTGTAACTCCTGTTGGTGGAGACAATGAGGAAGATGATGATGAGACTGAGATACCTGATTGGAACGAAAACTTGACTTTTCGGTCGGGGCAGGAAGAGGTTGGCTCTGAGGACTACGGGTGTGAGAACACACAGGATGATGATGACGAGGTTGTAGACCCCACTTACTGTTAACCCCCAGTCCGCCAGTCCATGAGGTCAGCAGAGGAGGTGGAGGAGGATGTTAGTGACGAGTCTGATGACGAGGTAATGGTGTACCTTCCTGGACAGAGACGGAGTACTGGAAGCACGTCAACAACTGCATCCTCAACGCCAACTGTGCCTCAGACCAGAAGTCATGGTGGCTCTTCAGGTCGCACGGGCTCTAAGCCTTGCATAGCCTGGGCATTTTTTGACATCGCAAAGGATGACCCAACTCATGTTGTCTGTAGGATTTGTCAACAAAATCTCAGTAGAGGCCAAAAAATCACTAGCTTGAGAACTTCATGCATAAACCGTCACATGGATATGAGGCATAAGTTGCAGTGGGAAGCTCACTGTGCTACAATGCGGCCTAGTGGGACGGGTCAACCACCGTCTGCCCCATCAAGTGCATCCGCATCCTCTTCATCCTCTGTGACTGTGGGGACAGCAGTCACACATGGTTTTGGATGCAGACCTTCAACCTCTTTTGTTATGGACCTGGTGGTTAGGTGCACCAGGAATGACCTGATAGTTAAACACGGAATCGGGACGAGCTCTGGGGAAATGGGAACTCTGCTGACCGCAAACCCTACTCCTATCAACACAACTAGAAATAGCCGTGGAGCGTGCCTGACTCTGCCTAGACGCCTCTTCACAGCCTAAGAGCTAACTACCCCTAAAGAAAGGAAACAAAGCCACACTTGCCTCAGAGAAATTTCCCCAAAGGTAAAAGCAGCCCCCCACAAGTATTGACTGTGAGTTAAGAGGAAATCACAAACACAGGATGAAATAGGCTTTAGCAAAGAGAGGCCAGTCTAACTAAACAGATTGAGGATAGAAAAGGGATCTTTGCGGTCAACACAACAAACTACAATAACCACGCAGAGTGTGCAAAAAATACCCCCGCACCGACTCACGGTGCGGTGGTGCCACTCTGCACCACCAGAGCTTCCAGCTAGCCAGGCAGTTTCATGATAGCAAGCTGGACTAGATCTTAGCAAGAAAAACCATAAGTAACAAATGAACAAGCCGGAACTTAGCTTTTGCTGGAGTAGACAGGTCCTCAGAAAGATCCAGGAGAGACCTGAACCAGTAGTAGAACATTGACAGCTAGCATGGAGTAACGATCTGAGTGGAGTTAAATAGAGAATCCTAGCCTAGCCCTAAACGAGGGCAGCTGGGGAAGGAATCTCAGAACCAGCAGCTCCCCTCACAGCCACCAGAGGGAGTCCAAGGACAGAACTCACCGAAGTACCATTCATGACCACAGGAGGGAGTTCGAGAACGGAATTCACAACAGTACCCCCCCTTGAGGAGGGGTCACCGAACCCTCACCAGAGCCCCCAGGAGAATCAGGCACAAAACTCCTTGAAAGGGCATCAGCCTTCACATTCTTAGAACCCGGAAGGTACGAAACCACAAAATTGAAACGGGAGAAAAACAGCGACCAACGAGCTTGTCTAGGATTCAACCGCTTGGCAGACTCGAGATAAGTCAGATTCTTGTGATCTGTCAAGACCACCACGCAATGCTTGGCTCCTTCAAGCCAATGTCGCCACTCCTCGAATGCCCACTTCATAGCCAACAACTCCCAATTGCCAACATCATAATTACGCTCAGCAGGCGAAAACTTTCTTGAAAAGAAAGCACATGGCTTCATTACAGAGCAATCAGAACTTCTCTGAGACAAAACAGCCCCTGCTCCTATTTCAGAAGCATCAACCTCGACCTGAAAAGGGAGCGAAACATCTGGCTGACACAACACAGGAGCCGAAGAGAAACGACGTTTCAACTCCTGAAAAGCCTCAACGGCCGCAGAGGACCAATTCACCACATCAGCACCCTTCTTGGTCAAATCAGTCAACGGTTTAACAACACTAGAAAAATTAGCGATGAAGCGACGGTAAAAATTGGCAAAGCCCAGAAATTTCTGAAGGCTCTTCACAGATGTAGGCCGAGTCCAATCATAAATAGCTTGGACTTTAACAGGATCCATCTCGATAGTAGAAGGGGAAAAAATGAAACCCAAAAAGGAAACCTTCTGAACTCCAAAGAGACACTTAGATCCCTTCACAAACAAGGAATTAGCACGAAGGACCTGGAACACCATTCTGACCTGCTTCACATGGGACTCCCAATCATCCGAAAAGACCAAAATATCATCCAAATATACTATCATGAATCTATCCAGATACTTTCGGAAGATGTCATGCATAAAGGACTGAAACACAGAGGGAGCATTAGAAAGGCCGAATGGCATCACCAGGTACTCAAAATGGCCCTCGGACGTATTAAATGCTGTTTTCCATTCATCGCCCTGTTTAATACGCACGAGATTATACGCCCCTCGAAGGTCTATCTTGGTGAACCAACTAGCCCCCTTAATCCGAGCAAATAAATCAGACAGTAGAGGCAAAGGGTACTGAAATTTGACCGTGATTTTATTAAGAAGGCGGTAATTTATACAAGGTCTCAGAGAACCATCCTTCTTGGCCACAAAAAAGAACCCTGCTCCCAATGGTGACGACGACGGGCGGATATGCCCTTTCTCCAAGGACTCCTTTATATAACTCCGCATAGCGGCGTGTTCTGGCACAGACAAATTGAAAAGTCATCCCTTAGGGAACTTGCTACCAGGAATCAAATTAATAGCACAATCACAATCCCTATGAGGAGGTAGGGTACTAGACTTGGGCTCATCAAATACATCCCGGTAATCCGACAAAAACTCAGGGACTTCAGAAGGAGTGGAGGAAGAAATTGACAACAATGAAACATCCCCATGTACCCCTTGACAGCCCCAACTGGATACCGACATTGATTTCCAATCCAATACTGGATTATGGACCTGCAGCCATGGCAAACCCAACACGACCACATCATGCAGATTATGCAACACCAAAAAGCGGATATCCTCCTGATGCGCAGGAGCCATGCACATGGTCAACTGGGTCCAGTACTGAGGCTTATTCTTGGCCAAAGGCGTAGCATCAATTCCCCTGAAAGGAATGGGATGCTGCAAGGGCTCCAAGAAAAAACCACAGCGCCTGGCAAACTCTAAGTCCATCAAATTCAGGGCAGCGCCTGAATCCACAAATGCCATAACAGAATAGGATGACAAAGAGCAAATCAGAGTAACGGACAAAAGAAATTTAGGCTGTACAGTACCAATGGTGACAGACCTAGCGAACCGCTTAGTGCACTTAGGACAATCAGAGATAGCATGAGTGGAGTCACCACAGTAAAAACACAGCCCATTCTGACGTCTATGTTCTTGCCGTTCAGCTCTGGTCAAAGTCCTATCACATTGCATAGGCTCAGGCCTCTGCTCAGAGGATACCGCCAAATGGTGCACAGTTTTGCGCTCACGTAAGCGCCGATCGATCTGTATGGCCAAGGACATTGATTCATTCAGACCAGCAGGCGTGGGGAACCCCACCATAACATCCTTAAGGGCTTCAGAAAGACCCTTTCTGAAAATTGCTGCCAGGGCACTCTCATTCCACTGAGTAAGCACAGACCACTTTCTGAACTTCTGGCAATATACCTCCGCTTCATCCTGACCCTGACACAAAGCCAGCAAAATTTTCTCTGCCTGATCCACAGAATTCGGTTCATCATAAAGCAATCCCAGCGCCAGAAAAAACGCATCTATATTACGCAATGCAGGATCTCCTGGCGCCAGGGCGAATGCCTAGTCTTGAGGGTCGCCACGCAACAAAGAAATAATGATTCTCACTTGCTGAATAGGGTCACCAGAAGAGCGGGGTTTCAGAGCAAGAAACAGTTTACAATTGTTTTTGAAACTCAGAAATTTAGATCTATCCCCAGAAAACAAATCAGGAATTGGAATTCTAGGCTCCAACATAGGATTCTGAACAACATAATCTTGAATGTTTTGTACCCTAGCAGTGAGTTGATCTACACTAGAGGACAGACCTTGAATGTCCATATCCACACCTGAGTTCTGAACCACCCAGAGTTTAAGGGGAAAAGAAAGGCAAAACACACTGCAGAGAAAAAAAAAATGGTCTCAGAACTTCTCTTTTCCCTCTATTGAGATGCATTAACACTTTGTGGCCAGCTGTACTGTTATGGACCTGGTGGTTAGGTGCACCAGGAATAACCTGATAGTTAAACACGGAATCGGGACGAGCTCTGGGGAAATGGGAACTCTGCTGACCGCAAACCCTACTCCTATCAACACAACTAGAAATAGCCGTGGAGCGTGCCTGTCTCTGCCTAGACGCCTCTTCACAGCCTAAGAGCTAACTACCCCTAAAGAAAGGAAACAAAGCCTCACTTGCCTCAGAGAAATTTCCCCAAAGGTAAAAGCAGCCCCCCACAAGTATTGACTGTGAGTTAAGAGGAAATCACAAACACAGGATGAAATAGGCTTTAGCAAAGAGAGGCCAGTCTAACTAAACAGATTGAGGATAGAAAAGGGATCTTTGCGGTCAACACAACAAACTACAAAAACCACGCAGAGTGTGCAAAAAATACCCCCGCACCGACTCACGGTGCGGTGGTGCCACTCTGCACCCCCAGAGCTTCCAGCTAGCCAGGCAGTTTCATGATAGCAAGCTGGACTAGAACTTAGCAAGAAAAACCATAAGTAAGAAATGAACAAGCCGGAACTTAGCTTTTGCTGGAGTAGACAGGTCCTCAGAAAGATCCAGGAGAGATCTGAACCAGTACTAGAACATTGACAGCTGGCATGGAGTAACGATCTGAGTGGAGTTAAATAGAGAATCCTAGCCTAGCCCTAAACGAGGGCAGCTGGGGAAGGAATCTCAGAACCAGCAGCTCCCCTCACAGCCACCAGAGGGAGTCCAAGGATAGAACTCACCGAAGTACCATTCATGACCACAGGAGGGAGTTTGAGAACGGAATTCACAACACTCTTTACCCGCAACAGCCAGTGTGATCGGCAGGTCATCAGGACATTTGTAAGTGGAAACACCTGCTGGTGTTGAGCACTCTCCAACATCGACACCACATTTTGATCAAGGCAACATAACTATCTCCACCTGCACCTTCCTCACAGACCAGCAGTTTGCCGCGGACACCCTACTCAACTCCGTTTAAGCACGGCAGCCAGCCCTCAGCCCCTCAGATGTGGACAAGTAAAAGACCATTTCCTCCTAGCCATGACAAAGCTAAGAGGTTGAATTTCTCCATCTGAAAGCTGTTGGCTGCAGAAATGCTGCCTTTCCGCCTGGTGGACACAGAGGATTTTTGAGACCTTATGTCCATCGCAGTACCAGATGCCCAGTCACCACTACTTCTCAAAGAAAGCTTTGCCTGCGCTACACCAGCATGTCACACACAACATCACCGCTTCCTTGAGAAACTCTGTGTGTGACAGGGTGCATTTTACCACAGACACTTGGACGAGTAGACATAGTCTTGACGGCAAGACATAGTCTTGCCAACCCCACGAGTTGCTCATCGATCCTCTGCATCTAGAAGTTCCTCCACTGCTTCTGTCTCCTCAACTTCCTCTCGGTCCTCCACCTGCGCCCAAAGCCTGTCTGGTAATGCCACCCGCGTTGTAACTGTGCAGAAGAAATCCTGCACACCTCCTTACTATGCTGTCACCAGGGCTCAACGGCATCAGGCAGTGTTTACATTGAAATGTCTGGGAAATGTGAGTAAAACAGCTGAGGAGTTGTGGTCAGCTCTGGAGACCGAGTTCCATCAATGGTTGTCTCCACTCAACCTGCAGCCAGGGAAGGCTGCAATGCTGCAAACCTTGGTGCGGCCCTTCGCCGGGGCAATGTCACACACGTGCCTTGTATGGCTCATGTTTTGAACCTGGTTGTCCAGCAATTTTTATCCCACTTTCCCGGACTAGATGGGCTTCTGCAGAGGCCAAGTTTGCTGTGTACTCACTTCCGTTGTTTGCATCCCACAGCTCGACGACTTGCATCTCTACAGAAGTCATGGGCCTGCCACTTCACCGGCTGAAATGCGATGTGCCCACATGGTGGAATTCAACTCTGAACATTTTGCAGTGACTGTGGCAGCACTGACGAGCCCTGGTGCAATACGTTTTGATGTATAGCCTGGGCCAACGAGATCAAGAGGTGTGGCAAATCACGCTGCAGGAGTAGTCTCAGATCAGGGACCTATGCACCCTTTTGCATAGTTTTGAAATAGCAACGAAGATGTTTAGTGCTGACGATGCCATTATCAGCATGACCATTCCGGTGATTTACATGCTGGAGCACACATTACACAGTGTCCGGAGTCAGGTGGTGGAACAAGAGGAGGAGGAGGAGGAACAGGAGGAGTCATATGCGGAAGGGATCATATCTCCAAGGTCAAGAAGGTTGGTAGCACCAAGGCGGCTGGTATTGGAGGCTGGGGGAGAGGGATTACCGAGGGCGCATGGTAGCAGCCAAACTGTTGAGGAAGGTGCAGGAGGTGAGAAAGAAGTGGAGGACGAACTGGCGCTGGGCATGGAAGACTCATCAGATGAGGGAGACCTTGATCAAATTTCTGTTGTGCGAGTTTGGGGGGAGAGAGAAGATGAAGGAAGCATGATTCTCTCGCCACCACCAAGACAACAAGGACTTGGTCCTCCTGGATGCGCAAGACACATGAGTGCCTTCTTGCTGCACTACCTGCAACATGACCCTCGGATTGTCAGAATCCGAAGTAATGCCGACTACTGGGTTGCCACACTCTTAGATCCCGGTACAAAAGCAAATTTGGCGAAATAATTCCTACCATAGAAAGGGATTCACGCATGCAGGAGTATCAGCAGAGAGTGTTACAGAATCTAACATCTGCTTTTCCACAAAACACCAGTGGTGCACCTAGTCAATCTCTGAGTTCTAACTTGCCAACCGTGGGACTATCGAGTCATCACTCTAACCGTAACAGTAACATCGTATCTGGTGGTAACAGCAATTTTTTCCACTCGTTTCAATATTTTTTTAGACCATCCTTTGCAAGGCCACAGGAGACAAGAAGTCTGATGCACAGTCAATGACTAGAGAGGATGGTACAAGAGTATCTCCAAGTTAACATCGATGCCATGACTGTGGAACTGGACCCTTGCTCATTTTGGGCTTCCAATCTTGAAAAATGGCCTGAGCTCGCCACTCATGCCTTGGAGATCTTGTCGTGCCCCGCAGCCAGCGATCTCTCTGAACGTGTGTTCAGCACTGCTGGTGGTGTGCTGACTGATAAGCGCACGCGGCTGTCCAGTGACAATGTAGACAGACTAACGTTCATAAAGATGAACAAATCCTGGATCCGCAAGGACTTTTCTACCCCTGTGTCATCTTGGGGAGACTAAAAGCTTGATGATTTTTGAAAATCACCTCACCAACCGTTTTAAAAAACTCTGTCGAAATTGATGCCACTTAAGTGGTGTCTGTGGCCGAATTTTTGTTTAATTAATTTCTTTTATTTAGTCCCCTTGCTGAGTTTTACATAACGTTGCCATCATCAATTCCAGGTGGGTGGGGTTGACTGCAGAGTTGTTTACTCATACTATGGCCTGAGATTCAGAGGTCTGCTCCAAAGCTTCAGTGTCTGCTAGTCAGCAGAGTAGCCCAGCCACTCACCGCCTGTTTACCTAAGTACTATTTTTAACGGCATCTGGCCCAGGAAATCCTTTTGAGCCTAGTAGAATTTAATGCTACTCAGCAGCGTACCCCACCCATGAAGCAAGCTACACTGCCTGTAGATCTAATTACTAATTTTTAACTGCATCTAGCCCAGGAAATCGTTTTGTACCTAATAACATTTTGTGCTACTCAGCATAGTACCCCACCCATGAAGCAAGCTACACCGCCTGTTTACCTAAGTACTATTTTTTAACGGCATCTGACCCAGGAAATTCTTTTGGTCCTAGTAGAATTTGGTGCTACTCAGCAGCGTACCCCACCCATGAAGCAAGCTACACCGCCTGTTTACCTAAGTACTATTTTGTAACGGCATCTAGTCCAGGAAATCCTTTTGGGCCTAGTAGAATTTAGTGCTAGTCAGCAGCGTACCCCACCCATGAAGCAAGCTACACCGCCTTCTTTCTTTCTCAATCTAACCCCTCAGCTCTGGGGTGTCCACTCTCCCTCCAGCTCTCTCCTTCTCACAGGTGGACTACCGCGTGTTTTCACACTGTGGCGAATCTTTTGGGCCCAGGCATAAGAAGTCGTTGAGGTAATGGATAATATGTGCCGCCTTACAAATGTCCATGATGACACATTCAAGGAAGCAACTAAACACCTCAAATAGTGAGCAGGATATGGAGCACCCCATAGGCAAACAGTGATCTATGTAGTATGCTCCTTCACAGAAGCAGCCCAATGGGAGGACACTATTCGGAGGCACAGGTAGTAACCGGAATGCCCCCTCAATGTCTATTTTGGCCATTAGGGTGCCCCTTACCAACTTCTTGACCCGCCTGATTGCCTCATCAAAGGAGGTACAGTACATAGTACTGTACTTTGTTCCGCATCGATGTTGTCGTTTACTGACCTGCCCCTTGGATATGACAAATGGTGGATAAGTCTGAATGTATTGGGTTCATTTTTTGGCACAACTCCCAACGGGGGGTACCACTACGTCTTCTAAGGAAAGTGTTCTGAATAGACCCGCCGCCATTCTACCTAAAGATATTTCTTTTTTTATATTTTTTGTCAAGACGTCTGGGTGTTGGTAGAGTGAGTTTAGATTTTTACTCCAGCCTTTCTTGATTTTAGAAGGGCATGACATGCCTATATCTGTGTCTCCTCCTCCTCCTTTTACTCCTCCACCTCTTTTCTTTTCACGTGACTATATGTAGTTGTTACTTTTCCATGTGTTTGTTGTGTCTTCTGAGCAGTTTGTCAGCTTTTGGACACCTTTTAAGGTGTTTTCTATGTGTTTTCCATGTGTTTGTATGTGTTTGCCTGCCATTGGTTTTAATGGGGTTCAACAATGTTCGTCGAATGTTCGACAAACAGTTCGTTGAACATGTCCCTGTTCGAGGAACCGAACCGAACCCGAATACTGGGGAGGTGGCTCATCTCTAGTCTTGAGGCATTTCCACTGAAGTTGGATCAGCCTGTAACTTCATTTTCCACTTTGATTTTGAGCATCATTCCAACTCCAGACCTCCGTGGGATATTAGTTCTGATTTACGTTGATCATTTTTAGGTTTTATTGTTCTCAACACATTCCACTATGTAATGAATAAAGATTTACTGAAATATTTCATTCAGTGATATCTAGGATAAGGGATTTTAGTGTTCCCTTTATTTTTTTGAGCAGTGTATATATGCATTTTTTTTCTTTTTATTGGGGTCATTAAAATTCTTCTTTTAGACATGTGTGAATATATATATATATTATTAATTTGTTTTTTATAAAATTTTTCCCTCTAACTTTATGTAATTTTTTATTATATATACATACTTTTTCATTTTATTGGGATGAATAAAAATCTTATTTTATACGCGTGTGTATAAATATATATATATATATATATATATATATATATATATATATATATATATATTTATTTTTTTCTATATCTTTAAAATGAAAAAAATGGAGTGATTAATTTTTTTCTGTTTTCTTATATCTATCTATGTATATATTTACATATAAAAGAAAAAAATTTAAAAATTTGTAATCACCCCAACTTTTTCATTTTAACCCCTTCATGACCCAGCCTATTTTGGCCTTAATGACCTGGCCGTTTTTTGCAATTCTGACCAGTGTCCCTTTATGAGGTAATAACTCAGGAACGCTTCAACGGATCCTAGCGATTCTGAGATTGTTTTTTCGTGACATATTGAGCTTCATGTTATTTGTGAAAAAAAACGGAAATTTGGTGAAAATTTTGAAAATTTTGCAATTTTCACATTTTGAATTTTTATTCTGTTAAACCAGAGAGTTATGTGACACAAAATAGTTAATAAATAACATTTCCCACATGTCTACTTTACATCAGCACAATTTTGGAAACAATTTTTTTTTTGCTAGGAAGTTATAAGGGTTAAAATTTGACCAGTGATTTCTCATTTTTACAACAAAATTTACAAAACCATTTTTTTAGGGACCACCTCACATTTGAAGTCATTTTGAGGGTTCTATATGGCTGAAAATACCCAAAAGTGACACCATTCTAAAAACTGCACCCCTCAAGGTGCTCAAAACCACATTCAAGAAGTTTGTTAACCCTTCAGGTGTTTCACAGCAGCAGAAGCAACATGGAAGTAAAAAATGAACATTTAACTATTTAGTCACAAAAATGATTTTTAGCAACAATTTTTTTATTTTACCAAGGGTAAAAGGAGAAACTGGACCACGAACTTTGTTGTCCAATTTGTCCTGAGTACACTGATACCTCATATGTGGGGGTAAACCACTGTTTGGGCGCACGGCAGGGCTCGGAAGGGAAGGAGCGCCATTTGACTTTTTCAATGAAAAATTGGCTCCAATCTTTAGCGGACACCATGTCGCGTTTGGAGAGCCCCCGTGTGCCTAAACATTGGAGCTCCCCCACAAGTGACCCCATTTTGGAAACTAGACCCCCCAAGGAGCTTATCTAGAAGCATAGTGAGCACTTTAAACCCCCAGGTGCTTCACAAATTGATCCGTAAAAATGAAAAAGTACTTTTTTTTCACAAAAAAATTATTTTAGCCTCAATTTTTTCATTTTCACATGGGCAACAGGATAAAATTGATCCTAAAATTTGTTGGACAATTTCTCCTGAGTACACCGATACCTTACATGTGGGGGTAAACCACTGTTTGGGCACATGGTAAGGCTCGGAAGGGAAGGAGCGCCATTTGACTTTTTGAATGAAAAATTATCTCCATCGCTAGCGGACACCATGTCACGTTTGGAGAGCCCCTGTGTGCATAAACATTGGAGCTACCCCACAAGTGACCCCATTTTGGAAACTAGACCCCCAAAGGAACTTATCTAGAAGCATAGTGAACACTTTAAACCCTCAGGTGCTTCACAAATTGATCCGTAAAAATGAAAAAGTACTTTTTTTTCACACAAAAAATTCTAGCCTAATTTTTTTCATTTTCACATGGGCAACAGGATAAAATGGATCCAAAAATTTGTTGGGCAATTTCTCCTGAGTACGCCGATACCTCATATGTGGGGGTAAACCACTGTTTGGGCGCACGGCAGGGCTCGGAAGGGAAGGAGCGCCATTTGACTTTTTCAATGAAAAATTGGCTCCAATCTTTAGCGGACACCATGTCGCGTTTGGAGAGCCCCCGTGTGCCTAAACATTGGAGCTCCCCCACAAGTGACCCCATTTTGGAAACTAGACCCCCCAAGGAGCTTATCTAGAAGCATAGTGAGCACTTTAAACCCCCAGGTGCTTCACAAATTGATCCGTAAAAATGAAAAAGTACTTTTTTTTCACAAAAAAATTATTTTAGCCTCAATTTTTTCATTTTCACATGGGCAACAGGATAAAATGGATCCTAAAATTTGTTGGACAATTTCTCCTGAGTACACCGATACCTTACATGTGGGGGTAAACCACTGTTTTGGCACATGGTAAGGCTCGGAAGGGAAGGAGCGCCATTTGACTTTTTGAATGAAAAATTATCTCCATCGCTAGCGGACACCATGTCACGTTTGGAGAGCCCCTGTGTGCATAAACATTGGAGCTACCCCACAAGTGACCCCATTTTGGAAACTAGACCCCCAAAGGAACTTATCTAGAAGCATAGTGAACACTTTAAACCCTCAGGTGCTTCACAAATTGATCCGTAAAAATGAAAAAGTACTTTTTTTTCACACAAAAAATTCTAGCCTAATTTTTTTCATTTTCACATGGGCAACAGGATAAAATGGATCCAAAAATTTGTTGGGCAATTTCTCCTGAGTACGCCGATACCTCATATGTGGGGGTAAACCACTGTTTGGGTGCACGGCAAGGCTCAGAAGGGGAGGCGCGCCATTTGACTTTTTGAATGGAAAATTAGCTCCAATTGTTAGCGGACACCATGTCGCGTTTGGAGAGCCCCTGTGTGCCTAAACATTGGAGCTCCCCTACAAGTGACCCCATTTTGGAAACTAGACCCCCACAAGGAACTTATCTAGATGCATAGTGAGCACTTAAAACCCCCAGGTGCTTCACAGAAGTTTATAACGAAGAGCCGCGAAAATAAAAAATAATTTTTCTTTCCTCAAAAATGATTTTTAGCCCAGAATTTTTTATTTTCCCAAGGGTAATAGGAGAAATTGGACGCCAAATGTTGTTGTCCAGTTTGTCCTGAGTACGATGATACCCCATATGTGGGGGTAAACCACTGTTTGGGCGCACAGCAGGGCTCGGAAGGGAAGGCACGTCATTTGGCTTTTTGAATGGAAAATTAGCTCCAATCATTAGCGGACACCATGTCGCGTTTGGAGAGCCCCTGTGTGCCTTAACATTGGAGCTCCCCCACAAGTGACCCCATTTTGGAAACTAGACCTCCCAAGGAACTAATCTAGATGTGTGGTGAGCACTTTGAACCCCCAAGTGCTTCACAGAAGTTTATAACGCAGAGCCGTGAAAATAAAAAATAATTTTTCTTTTCTCAAAAATTATTTTTTAGCCCACAATTTTTTATTTTCCCAAGGGTAACAGGAGAAATTGGACCCCAAAAGTTGTTGTCCAGTTTCTCCTGAGTATGCTGATACCCCATATGTGGGGGTAAACCACTGTTTTGGCACACGTTGGGGTTCGGAAGGGAAGTAGTGACGTTTTGAAATGCAGACTTTGATGGAATGCTCTGCGGGCGTCAGGTTGCGTTTGCAGAGCCCCTGATGTGCCTAAACAGTAGGAACTCCCCACAAGTGACCCCATTTTGGGAACTAGACCCCCAAGGGAACTTATCCAGATGTGTGGTGAGCACTTTGAACCCCCAAGTGCTTCACAGAAGTTTATAACGCAGAGCCGTGAAAATAATAAATGTGTTTCCTTTCCTCAAAAATATTTTTTTAGCCCAGAATTTTTTAATTTTCCCAAGGGTAACAGGAGAAATTTGACCCAAAAAGTTGTTGTCCAGTTTCTCCTGAGTACGCTGATACCCCATATGTGGGGGTAAACCACTGTTTGGGCACATGCCGGGGCTCGGAAGAGAAGTAGTGACGTTTTTGAATGCAGACTTTGATGGAATGGTCTGCGGGCATCATGTTACGTTTGCAGAGCCCCTGATGTGCCTAAACAGTAGAAACCCCCCACAAGTGACCCCATTTTGAAGACTAGACCCCCCAAGGAACTTATCTAGATGTGTGGTAAGCACGTTCAACCCCCAAGTGCTTCACAGAAGTTTACAATACAGAGCCGTGAAAATAAAAAATCATTTTTCTTTCCTCAAAAAAGATGTTTTAGCAAGCAATTTTTTATTTTCACAAGGGTAACAGGAGAAATTGGACCTCAATATTTGTTGCCCAGTTTGTTGTGAGTACGCTGATACCCCATATGTAGGGTTAAACCACTGTTTGGGCGCACGTCAGAGCTTGGAAGGGAAGTAGTGACATTTGAAATGCAGACTTTAATGGAATGGTCTGCGGGCATCACGTTGCATTTGCAGAGCCCCTGATGTGCCTAAACAGTAGAAACACCCCACAAGTGACCCCATTTTGGAAACTAGACCCCCCAAAGAACTTATCTAGATGTGTGGTGAGCACTTTTAACCCCGAAGTGCTTCACAGAAGTTTATAATGCACAGCCGTGAAAATAAAAAATAATTGTTCTTTCCTCAAAAATTATGTTTTAGCAAGTAATTTTTTATTTTTGCAAGGGTAACAGGAGAAATTGGACCGCAACATTTGTTGCCCAGTTTGTCCTGAGTATGCTGGTACCCAATATGTGGGGGTAAACCACTGTTTGGGCGCACGGCGGGGCTTGGAAGGGAGGGAGCACCATTTGACTTTTTGAACGCAAGATTGGCTGGAATCAATGGTGGCGCCATGTTGCGTTTGGAGACCCCTGATGTGCCTAAACAGTGGAAACCCCTCAATTCTAACTTCAACACTAACCCCTACACACCCCTAACCCTAATCCCAACTGTAGCCATAACCCTAATCACAACCTTAACTCCAACACACCCCTAACCACAACCCTAACCCCAACACACCCGTAACCCTAATCCCAACCCTAACCCTAATCCTAACCCTAATCCCAACCCTAACCCTAATCCCAAACCTAACCACAACTGTAACCCCAACACACCCCTAACCCTATCCGTAACCCTAACCACAAGCCTAATCTTAACCCTATTTCCAACCCTAGCCCTAATTCCAACCCTAACTCTAATTCCAACCCTAACCCTAAGGCTATGTGCCCATGTTACGGATTCGTGTGAGATTTTTCCGCACGATTTTTTGAAAAATCTGCAGGTAAAAGGCACTGCGTTTTACCTGCGGATTTACAGCGGATTTCCAGTGTTTTTTTGTGTGGATTTCACCTGCGGATTCCTATTGAGGAACAGGTGTAAAACGCTGTGGAATCCGCACAAAGAATTGACATGTTGCGGAAAATACAACGCATCGTTTCCGCATGGAATTTTCCGCACCATGGGCACAGCGGATTTGGTTTTCCATAGGTGTACATGGTACTGTAAACCTGATGGAAAACTGCTACGAATTCGCAGCGGCCAATCCGCTGCGGATCCATGGCCAATCCGCTGCCAATCCGCTGCGGATCCGCGGCCAATCCGCAGCGGATCCACAGCCAAATCTGCACTGTGTGCACATGCCCTAACCCTACCCCTAACCCTAACCCTACCCCTAGTTCTAACCCTAGTTCTAACCCTAACCCTAGTGGAAAAAGAAAAAAAAAAATTTCTTTTTTTTATTATTGTCCATACCTATGGGGGTGATAAAGGGGGGGTCATTTACTATTTTTTTTTATTTTGATCACTGTGATAGGTTTTATCACAGTTATCAAACTATACCTGGAACGAATCTGCCGGCCGGCAGATTCGGCGGGCGCACTGCGCATGCGCCCGCCATTTTGGAAGATGGCGGCGCCAATGGAGAAGACGGATGGACACTGCGAGCCTCGGTAAGTATAAGGGGGTGGAGATTGGGGCACGGGGGGGCATAGGAACATGGGGGGAGCGGACATGAGGACGGGGGAGCGGAGCACAAGACGGAGGGGAGCGGACCACAGATCGGTGGCTTGGGGGGGCGATCGGTGGGGTGGGCGGTCACATCAGTGTTTCCAGCCATGGCCGATGATATTGCAGCATCGGCCATGGCTGGATTGTAATATTTCACCAGTTTTTTAGGTGAAATATTACAAATCGCTCTGATTGGCAGTTTCACTTTCAACAGCCAATCAGAGCGATCGTAGCCACGGGGGGGTGAAGCCACCCCCCCTGGGCTGAAGTACCACTCCCCCTGTCCCTGCAGATCGGGTGAAATTGGAGTTAACCCTTTCACCCGATCTGCAGGGACGCGGTCATTCCATGACGCCACATAGGCATCACAGGTCGGATTGGCACTGACTTCCATGACGCCTACGTGGCGTCAAAGGTCGGGAAGGGGTTAAATTTATTGCGGTGGTGTATCGTCCTTCCGGCCCCTCTCATCAGTTCATGGATCACTTTGCCACCTGGCTTCCTCACTTTCTTTCCTATGACATCCCCACCCTCATCATGGGTGATTTCAACATCCCCATTGCTTGTCCCCTCTCCCCATCTTCTTCTCACCTTTTATCTCTGACCTCCTCTTTCGGCCTCTCGCAGCATACTAACTCTCCAACGACGGAAACTCCCTTGACTTGGTCTTCTCCCAGTTTTGCTCAGGGACGATTTCACAAACTCCCCTCTCCCACTTTCTGACCACAACCGTCTTTCATTCTCTATCAAGAACTGCCATCCCACCCAGGTCACCCCCACTTTCCACACTAATAGAAACATACAGGCAATTAACACCCAGAAACTTATGAAGAACTTGCAGTCCTCATTGTCCCCTATCTCCTCCATCTCATGTCCTGACTCAGCACTGAAGCATTACAATGAAACCCTGCAAAGTGCCCTGGATGAAACTGCACCTCCTATACATAGAACAACTCGGCACAGACGGCAACAACCTTGGCACACGCTGCAAACACGTTTCCTGCAGTGGTAATACAGGTGCGCCGAACATCTGTGGAGAAAATCTAATCTACCCAAAGATTTCATCCATTATAAGTTCATGCTTAAAACATACAACTCTGCCCTTCACCTCTCCAAACAAACATATTTTAACACCCTCATCACCTCACTGTCCAATAACCCTAAATGTCTCTTTGACACATTCCAGTCCCCACTCAACCCAAGAGTGCAGGCCCCAACCACAGATCTCCACGCTGATGATCTGGCCAATTACTTCAAAGAAAAAATTGACCACATCCAACAGGAAATTATTTCGCAATCCCTTCATACCATGCACTGTCCTCCCTCCCCCACAGCATCTAGTTCACTCTCTGACTTTGAACCAGTTACAGAAGAAAAAGTAATCAGGCTCCTTGCATCTTCTCGCCCGACCACTTGCACCAGTGACCCCATTCCGTCACATCTCCTACAGTCCCTTTCCCCAGCTGTCACCTCTCATTTAACAAAAATTTTCAACCTTTCTCTCTCTTCCGGTATCTTTCCCTCCTCATTTAAGCATGCCATCATACATCCACTACTTAAAAAAAATCCCTCTGTCAAAACTGTGTTTCGCTAATTATAGACTTGTCTCTAATCTTCCCTTCATCTCTAAACTCCTCGAATGCCTGGTCCACTCCCGTCTTACCCGCTATCTCTCAGATAACTCTCTTCTCGACCCTCTTCAATCTGGTTTCCGCTCTTTACACTCTACTGAAACTGATCTCACTCATTCAATCTCATCTGAACTATTGTAGTTCTCTCCTAAACGGCCTCCCTCTTACCAAACTCTCCCCTCCCCAATCTGTCCTGAATGCTGCTGCCTGGATTATATTCCTCACCAACCATTACACTGATGCCTCTACCCTGTGCCAGTCATTACACTGGTTACCCATCCACTCCAGAATCCAGTACAAAACTATTACCCTCATTCACAAAGCGCTCCATGGCTCAGCACCACCCTACATCTCCACCCTGGTCTCAGCCTACCACTCTACCCGTGCTCTCCGTTCTGCTAATGACCTGAGGTTAGCATCCTCAATAATCAGAGCCTCCCACTCCCGTCTCCAAGACTTTTCACATGCTTTGCCAATTCTTTGGAATGCACTACCCAGGTTAATACAATTAATCCACAATCCTCACAGTTTTAAGCGTGCCCTAAAAACGCATTTGTTCAGACTGGCCTACCACCTCAACGCATTAACCTAATTATTCCTGTGTGGCCCATTCATATAAATATAAGTTAAACCAAAATCAGGTTCCTCGCATCATGTTCTCATACAATTTATGCAGTTAATAGCCCTCTGTGTCTGTACTGCTACATACTTAGGCTGTTAATGGTTCATGCAGCTTTACATGAACACTCTATCCTTACACTATGGCTGGTCCGAACAATGAAAGCAATTGTTACCATCCACCTCTCGTGTCTCCCCTTTTTCCTCATAGTTTGTAAGCTTGCGAGCAGGGCCCTCACTCCTCTTGGTATCTATTTTGAACTGTGCTTTTTGTTATGCTGTAATGTCTATTGTCTGTACAAATCCCCTCTATAATTTGTAAAGCGCTGCGGAATAAATAAAATAATTATTATTTATTATTATAGAAAAAAGACAAAATACAAAAATAAACATATTTGCTATTGTCATATCTGTTTGAAACCAATCCAGGAAAATACATAATTTATTAACCCATTAATTAGAAAAGTGCATTAAAAATGATAAAAGCATTGTATGTATATTCAACGCAAAAACAAGCCATTGTACAAGTCCATCAATGGAAAAAAATAAAGTTGCAAATTTTGGAAAATCACACAAATATTTTTTTTCATTTCAAAGTTTTGAATTTAAAAGCATTGTATGCACCCTCTTTCAATGCAAAAACAAGCCCTTGTACAAGTCCTTCAATGGAAAATAAAAAGTTGAAAATTTTGGAAAATCACACTTTTTTTTTTTTCATTACAAAGTTCTGAATTTTTTAGTCACTAAAATATAAAAACTATAAAAGATTGAATAGAGATATGATATAGCCATAATAGGACCAAGCTGAAGAATAATGTTGCCAGGTCATTTTTAGCCCACAAAGGACACTGTAAAAATGAAACCCAAAAACCAATTGGAAAATTGCAATCTTTGTTTACCATTTCATGCCACTTGGAATTCTTGTTACCATTTTCACTATGTTATATGGTAAACTGTATGGTATCATTGAAAACTACAACTAGTTCTGCAAAAAATACAAGCTCTTGAACAGCTATGTCATTGAAAAAATTAAATAAATTCTTGCTCTTCGAATAAAGATAGCAAAAAATAAAAGCACAAAAGTGAAAATTGAATTACGAGTGCCAACATGTTTTGGAACTCTAGAAAAGTAAAGTAAAAAAAAAGTTAAAATGACGACTTCAAATGAAAACAGATGAACATACAATGAGAGAAAAGGAAAGAAGTCAGTGTCCATAGGAGCTGTCAATGTAAATGGAATCTGCGGGGTGACAAAATACGTACATGGAGGTAATTTATAAGGGAAACTAATCCTTTGTGTTGGCAATATGAATTCAGATAAAGCTGCAAGAACCAGTTACCCAACCATTATCTGGGCAAACTTTTTTTGCACCATCAGTTACAAAATTCATCTCCTTTCTTTAGCATACTGTATATTCACTATAACTAATTGATTGAGATTACTTTGACCCACTGGAGGAAATTATTTTGAGGGACCTGAAGAATTTATCTCTTTTCCTTTTAACTGCCTTTGGCTCAATTTTGAGCCATGACAAACAACTTGATGACTAAAAAATCTGTAGGAAGATCGATCTTGTGCAAGCCTAGATAGGTCCACCAGGGTCTTCTCTACCATTATTTTGATAATATAAAGCCATAGAGTTGCTGGTCTTCTTCTTCTCCTTGTGTCCAAAGTAGGCAAGTTGGAGCTTTGTGATCTTTGCTTTGAGTGACATGTTTGACTTGATTTGTTCCAAAATTGATTTGTTTTTTTGACATCCATGGTATTGATAACATCCTTCTCCAGCACCACATTTCCAAGGTGTCAATTCTTCTTCTGTCTTGTTTCTTCCAGGTTTTGCATCCATATGTTACTACAGAAAATACCAAACTATGCAGGAGCCATGTTCCATATAGGATCTACTGTAAATAAGTACGGTATATAAGTATCTATATACGATCACGTAACTGCCTTATAAACTTTGTTGCTATCATTATGCACATAGAACAAATCATCAGTAAGATCTAATATGTTATTATATATGAAGCAACCTATGAGAAATAGCCTCTAATAGCAAATGCTTCCAACGTCAGCATTTGTCTTCTGCTGGAAGATGTGTGCACTGGAGGGCTTATTGTCCTCTGACATGCCAGTTCCACCTTTCCATAGAACTTTATAGGTCATAGTGTACAAATTAGCTTGCCTTCAAAAGGAAGAAAATTATTTAAAGTCTTTAAATATTGTGTCTTATAATGTGAACGGCTTGAACAACCCCTATAAGAGATTCGCTCTTTGGAGAGAGATGTGCAGCCTTAAAGCTGATATAGTGCTACTCCAAGAAACGCACCTATTGGAGGCCGATAATCAAAGACTCCGACATAGACATTTCCCACAAATTTTTTTTTCAAATAATAAAAAAAAGAAAACAGGGGTTGCGATAGCCATTCACAAAGACTTACCTTTCAAAATAACGGAAGTATTAAGAGACAATGAGGGTAGACAAATATCTCTTAAGGGAACACTAGGAGAGGTGACTCTTACTATTGCCAATACATACGTCCCAAACTTGAGACAGATCCGCTTTCTCAACAAATTTAAAAAGAAACTGGAAGACTTTAGCGAGGGCCATGTCATTTGGGGCGGAGATTTCAATCATATTGTCGACCCCCAGCTGGATTGTTCCTATCCATTACCTCATTATAAAAAGCAAAATTTATTTAATTGGCTAAAACATTCTAACTTACAAGATAGTTGCAGAATATTAAACGCCAACTCAAAAGAATTTACAAGATACTGCCCATATAATAAATCCTTTACAAGGATCGACCATATCTTCACAAGTCTTTCGGTAATAGATTTATATGAAAAATTTGTCACAGGCCCAATCACATGGTCAGACCATGCACCTATCCTCCTTAGACTTAGAACCGCAGATAAAGAAAACAAATTATACAATTGGAAATATAGCAAATTCATAGCCAACACACAAGATAACCCCAAGCTAATAGAACAAGCTATTTCTCACTATTTTGCTGAGAACTCAACACAGGAAATCAATCCAGAAACACTATGGCAAGCTCATAAATGCGTGATTAGGGGAATTTTAATCCAGCTGGGAGCTAAACAAAAAAAAATAAGGGAACTCAAACAGAAAGAACTGATAGGGAAAATTAAAATCCTAGAGGCCGCCGCCCAGAGTGACATAAGCTTTGATAAACATAAAGAATTACACACTTATAGGCTAGATCTCAGGAATTTATTAATTGCCCAATATGAAAAAAAGGCCACCTTCTCTGGGGCTGGCTACTACACAGATAACAACAGACCTACTAGGCTGATGGCTAATAAATTTAAACCTATAAAGACGAGAAAGGCGATTGACAGGATCTCTCTGGCCTCTGGTGACGCTTTAAAACCCAAAGACATTGCAAAAGCTTTCAAAGATTACTATTCCAAATTATATAACTTGAAAGACAACCAAAATGTCTCACCCCCCTGCCAAGATCAAATTGAATCATTTTTAAAGAAAATAAAACTTGGGAGTCTTACGCCAGAACAAAGAGAGGTACTTGACATGCCTTTTAGCGAGAGAGAGGTTACGACCATCATTAATGGTTTCAAGCTCAATAAAGCGCCGGGTCCAGATGGATTCACGAATGAATACTACAGGCAGTTCCATCAACTGCTCATTCCCCGCCTGACCCAGACACTCAATTTCATTAGGGTGAATGGAGCATGCAACAAGGAAATGCTTAAAGCCACAATAGTGGTCATCCCTAAAGCCAATAAAGATGTAACAAAAATCGAGAACTTTAGACCAATATCACTATTAAACACCGATATTAAAACATATGCTAAAATTATAGCAAACAGACTGCAACATATCATCCCTGATGTCGTTCACCCTGATCAGGTGGGTTTTGTAAGACAAAGACAAACATATGACAGCACTAGACGGGTGTTGAACCTTCTCTCTCTGTGTAACCGCAGGCAGACTCCCAGTTTGTTTATCACTTTAGATGCAGAAAAGGCGTTTGATCGCCTGAATTGGGACTTTGCATTTGCGGTACTCAGAAAATTAAATTTTAGCCCAAACTTAATTAACAGCATTCAAGCATTGTATTCCGCCCCATCAGCTGCCCTGCTGGCCAATAACATACTGTCAGACCAGTTCCCAATTTCTAACGGGACGAGACAAGGATGCCCACTTTCCCCCTTGATTTTTATCCTTAGTCTGGAACCGTTGGCACAATATATTAGAGACTCTGACAGGGTTAAGGGTATAATCTCAGACAACACGGATCATAAAATCGGTTTATATGCTGATGACATTATCCTGACCTTGTCAAATCCAGCCAGCTCGATCAAATATGCTTGGGAAATTATAAATGACTTCAGCAAAGTATCTTTCTATAAATTGAATTACTCTAAAACTATTGTTCTGTCTCTCTACCTATCAACCCAAACGAGGCAACTACTGCACGGATCCTACCCTTTTATATGGAATCGTACTCAAATTCCGTACCTTGGCATTCTGCTAACTGATAACATACATAACCTATGTAAGGTCAACGCTGACCACGTTCGTAATGAGCTAGAGCAAAATATCAAAACCATCTCAAAACCCCCCTCTTCGTGGCTCGGAAGAGTTACTTTATACAAAATGTTTTTTCTCCCCAAAATCTTGTATTTTTTTAGAAACGTCCCCTTACCACTCCCTAAATGTACCTTACAAAATTTAACCAAACAAATGAATAAATATATATGGTCCGGGAGGAAATCGAGAATAAAGAAACAAGTCTTGATCCGGTCCAAAGACAATGGTGGAATTGCCCTCCCCGATCTAAATGCATACTACCATGCCACTGTACTCGATCAAACCAAACTATGGTTTAAAAATACTGGAAATCTAGAATGGCCTAAAATGGAATTAGCCTCCATGCCTAATCAAGAACCCCTTTTATATTTATATAATTTTTTCCTAAAGCACCAAAAAGTTAAAAATATTCACAACCCCATCATTAGGGCATCGGTTCAGAGCTGGATATATCTCCAATCTCAGAAATTTAACAGATTCCCTCACTCTGTCAGGCCACTTCACATTTCATATTTACTCCCAGTTAGGCCCACACTAAGATCCCGTTTTGAAAACTGGTCAAAACTAGGGATTAAATCTATCCATGACCTCCTGGAGGCTAACCAATTTATTCCCTTTAATACATTGAAGGATAGATTTAAAATTAAAAGTAGCGAATTTATGAACTACTACTTCCTTAGGGAAGAATATAAAAGGGTAGAACTAGACATATCCAAACAACTACTCTTCAACCAAACCACCATTAATTTCTTTGCGAACCCACCTCCGAGGAACAAGAGCTGTTTGAAGGCTTTTTATAACATTATGACTGATAAACATACTTTCGTTAGCTCGGGCCCCTTTGAGAAATGGGAGCAAAGGTTAAACATAACAATTTCACCACTCCAATGGACACAATCCTTTAAACTAGCGGGGAAAGCCTCCAGATGTTCAAACACCTTAGAAACCCACTATAAATTAGCTCAAAGGTACTATTTGACTCCTAACAGACTCAAACACTTCGCTAAGGATCATGACGGGATGTGCTGGAGGAAGTGTGGCCAGTCAGCAGACTTGCTACATGTTTTCTGGTCCTGCCCCCACCTCAAAGCTTTTTGGTCTGCGATCTTCGAGATAATCTCACTTCTGATTAAAAAACCTGTACCACCACGCCCGGCTATGGCCTTACTTCTTATCAACTTAGACCAATTTAAAACGGATAGATTTCTGGCTGGTCATGTTTTAATGTCTGCGAGTTACCTGATCGCCAAGGAATGGAACAATGTTCGCCCCCCAAGTGTGAGGCATTTGATACTGTTACTCGACAGACACTTCATATACGAGAGAATCTATTATACCAATCTTCTCTCTAATGACCGCTTCCAAACCAGATGGGGCAGATGGTCACAGTTAAAAGAGCAACTCGACGATTTCTTCCCTTAGTTGCATACTTATACCTGCTATAGATATATATTTTCAGATTGTAATACATGCTTGATTATCTGAATGTTATTATTATATTTATGTTACTGTTATTGTCCTTTTTCAAAACTTAATAAAAACTATTTGATGAAAAAAAAAAAGGAAGAAAATTAACTGGACACCTGTTAATGTGTTCTTGTCTATATTTTAGGAGAGAAGGGTAATGGTTGGTTGGTTGATTGGTTAGTTAGATGGGATACTTTTGTTCCTAATCTACTTGAACAGTTCCAGATATATGGAGACTTACATACAAACAATACTCCATGGGAAAAATATACAAATCTATCCACCAGAAGGAAGATAACTCATAGTCACCAAGCCAGGTCCTCATCTATTCACCAGTTTCAGGTTTCTTGACCCTCAACTGTACAAAGCTGGATACTGGTCGGCTAGCTGACAGTCCTTTTTGACATTACCAATGAATATAACTTTTGAATATACTGTTTGATGAGAAAATCTTTGTCCACAATGGCAAGAACATTTCAATGTGTAACTTAAGTAAAAAACCCCAACATCAACATATTTTTTAAAATACATGTCAAATGTTTCATGTTTAATAAGATAATGAGAAAATATGATTCATATTGGTCGGGATCTTGAGTTCATTAATGTTTTGGCAGTGAAATGTGTGTGTGTGACTCCACATGTTTGACTTCCATCTGCAGTTACACAGAGGGTGGTGGATACAAGGGTGTTCAAGTCATGAACTAGATTTGACACTATGTATACAAGGGACTACAAGTAGGTACTTGTGTCTCCCTGTGAACACTGACAGGCTACAAGGATCTCATCAAACAAGCAAATGTTACACTGTACGCTTCAACGCTACTGTAAATAAAGATATCATGGCAATGAGGATTAACTGAAATTAACCTCAATTTCGCCCTAACATTAGTTCAGGAAAACCTATATCATCTTTGATTTGTGGGTATGATGGTACATTTGTAAGTTCTTACCTATTGAACCAGCAAATTTAGCATTGATGAAGTACTATTAAGCTTTAAAAATGTATTCCATCATTACGAAAGAATGAACTCTATGGATAAAAGTATCAGGACTCTGGATGGGGTTGAGGCCTGGACTCTGTGCGACCGGTCACGTTCTTCCCACCATACTCTCCAAAACATATCTTTATGGACTTTGTCCACTGCGGCACATTCAGTGGAAGCAGAAAAGAGCCTTCCACAGTCACATGACTTCCAACTCAGGCTCATAATGGAGATGGACCAAGCATGTTTCACACTGTCAGCTTTCGGCAATCCACAGTCATAAAATATAAAATTATTTAACTCATACATTAAATAGCGTAAAGAAAATAAAAAATAAAATGCCAAAATTGCATTGTTTTTATCATTTCACCTCCACCCAAAAATTGAATGCATAGTTTTAAAAATGTCATAATTACCCTACAATGATACCAATAAAAGCAATTACCTACCCTGTAAAAACAAACCATCATAGAGATACATTGTTAGAATCATAAAAAGTTATCGGAAGAGATGTTGGTTGGACATGTCTGATTTACACTGTGTTCCAAATTATTATGCAAATAATATTTCCTCATATTTTCTCTAAATTACCTATCTGAATTGCAGTCATTGTTATTTTCCAGTCATCTACTATTCTAGTATAATTGCAATGTTTTGGAACAAACTGCCTATGAAAACAGTATCTTTTTAAAAGAAAATAAACACTCAAAATGCATGTTCCAAATTATTATGCACAGCAGAGTTTTCAACCTTTTTTTTTAATTTTGAACAAAAAAATGGTCAATTGTGAAGCTATAAGCATTATCAGCTTATTACAAAATGAAATCCAACAGTTTTCAAGTGAAAACTTTATTCTAGGTGATGTTACACTTGCACACAGGACCCCTTGTTCGAAAGAAGCTTCTGAACTCTCTCGTCCATTGAATTTGTCAGTTTTTGGATGGTTTCTGCTTCAATTGTTTTGCATGTGGACAGAATCCCCTCCCAGAGCTGTTGCTTAGATGTGAACTGCCTCACGCCATCATAGACACTCCTTTTGATGATGCTCCAGAGGTTCTCAATGGGGTTGAGGTCAGGGGAAGATGGTGGCCACACCATAAGTTTGTCCTCTTTTATGCCCATAGCAGCCAGAGATGCAGATGTGTTTTTTGCAGCATGAGACGGTGCATTATCATGCATGAAAATGATCTTGCTGCTGAAAGCACGGTTCTTCCTCTTGAACCATGGAACGAAGTGTTGTTTTAGAAACTCCACATAGATTATGGAGTTCATCTTTACCCCTTCAGGGATCATAAAGGGGCCCGACAATCTCTCTCCCCATGATTCCAGCCCAAAACATTACTCCACCTCCTCCTTGTTGGTGCCTTAGCCGTGTTTTCATGGGGTGTCCACTCCATCCATCTGGACCATCGAGCGTTGCACGGCACTCATCGGTGAACAAAACAGTTTGGAAGTCAGTCTTCATGTATCGCTTGGCCCACTGGAGCCGTTTCTGCTTGTGTGCAGTGGATAGAGGTGGTCGACAGGATGGCTTATGCACAGCTGCAAACCTCTGAAGGACCCTGCATCTTGTTGTTCTGGGGGCGTTGGAGGCACCAGCAGCTTCAAAAACTTGTCTGCTGCTATGACAAGGCATTTTTGCAGCTGCTCTTTTAACCTTACACAATTGCCTGTTGGAAAGAGTCCTCAATTTTTCCTTATCAGCACTCACACGTGTGTGCTGGGAATCAGCTACATACTTCTTGATTGAGTGATGATCACGATGAAGTGTCTTGGCAATGTTGATTGTAGTCATGCCTTGACCTAAATACTCCACAATTTGTTGCTTCTCAGCAGCCGACACATCCTTTTTCTTTCCCATTTTGGCAAAAAATGTAGGCTGCTTAATAATGTGGAACAGCCTTCTTAAGTAGTCTTGCCTTTATTTGGACACACCTGCCAAACTAATGTGCACAGGTATCTGCAAATGCTTTCAGTGATATAAAGAGCCCTGACACACATCACCATCAATGAGTTTAAATGACAAACAAAAAAATTCTAACCTTATCACTCCTAAACTCTTTGTGCATAATAAATTGGAACACAGTGTAGGACTGCTGATCGCATTGTTCTCCTCAAGATAAAATTCTCATAGAGAACACAGGAGCATTCGGTTGAGCAAGTGTTCCTGTCTATGGGAGAGTCAGCTGACATGGCTGTTGGTCGAATGATCGGCCAAAGCATCGTTCAGTAAACAAGCACCAAATATGTGTGTTCGGCCTTAGGCTCGTGTCACATCTCCTATATGACTTCTATTGATTCCATCAACTGATATACCTTATTGGTGGACAATAGAGTTTCTCATTTTCTCCCTAAATGTCTGCTGTATCAGTGGGAGAAAAGTTCTTCAAGAAGCTCTATCCTTGTAATCAAATATGTCCAGGACAGTAGAGTACTGGTTGGCTGAGTGAGAGGACTTTGCCGGAGGTTTAGTTGGCATTGTTTTCCTTGTGGGGTCTATCAACTTGTTGTTGGGAGAATTATTAGGCCACTCAATTCTCTCTTGGAAAAAGGAAAACTGTTGTGTATCCGCTTTTTGGGCTCCCCTGGTGGTTGCTGGTGGTACTGGTGACTTGTTTGCACTTTGCTGCTTCTGTTCACCTGCTTCCATCAGTGTTTGGGAGTTTCCTATTTAGCCTTGCTCTCCAGTCATTTCCTTGCCGGTCATCATTGTAACCAGAGCCTTCGGTTGCATGTTCCTGCTACTAGTCTGCTGATCAGCTAAGTGGACTTTGTCCTTTTGTTTTGTACCTTTTGTCCAGTTTGCAGTTTTTGTAATTCTCTGTAGCTGGAAGCTCTTGCGGGCTGAAATTGCCACTCCTGTGTCATGAGTTGACACAGGAGTCTTAAAGTAATTTCAGGATGGTTTTTGAAAGGGTTTTCAGTTGACCGTGAAGTCCTCTTTTGTATCCTTCTGCTATCTAGTAAGTGGACCTCTCTTTGCTAAATCTACTTTCATACTGTGTATGTCTTTTCCTCTTAATTCACCGTTATTACATGTGGGGGGCTGCTATCATCTTTTGGGGTATTTCCCTAGAGGTAAGCCAGGTCTGTTTCTTCCTCTACCAGGCGTAGTTAGTCCTCCGGCTGGCGCGTGGCATATAGGAAGCCGTAGGTATGCTCCCTGGCTACTGTTAGTTGTGTGGTAGATTTAGCTCACGGTCAACTCGAGTTTCCATCACCCGAGAGCTCGTTCGTTACTTATATGTTTCTTACGTTCCCTTGCCATTGGGAACCATGACAGTATGACCGGCCAGTGTTAAACTTATTGGCAGAAGAAAGGAGAGAAAAAAGAAGTCTGTAATTTTTTTTTTTTTTTCCTTTTTCCTCTATGCTTGCTCCATAGTTGGATCAGTTGTATTTCAGCTTTAATTACAGCCTTTGCCTTTCTCTCCTTATAATCCTTGAATGGCTCTGAGCTCACCTGTTTAAAGATGGATCCTCAGAGTTTGGCTGCAGGTTTAAATAATCTTGCTACGAAGGTTCAAAATTTACAAGATTTTGTTATACATGCTCCTATTTCTGAACCTAAAATCCCTACACCAGAGGTGTTTTCCGGAGATAGATCTCGGTTTTTGAATTTCAAATATAATTGTAAATTATTCCTTTCTCTCAGACCTCACTCCTCAGGAGATCCTGTCCAGCAGGTTAAGATTGTAATCTCTTTGCTGCGAGGTGACCCTCAAAATTGGGCATTTTCATTGGCACCAGGGGATCCTGCGTTGCTCAATGTGGATGCGTTTTTCCTGGCTTTAGGGTTGCTTTATGAGGAACCTAATTTGGAGATTCAAGCTGAAAAAGCTTTGATAGCCCTATCTCAAGGGCAAGATGAAGCGGAGATATACTGCCAAAAATTTCGTAGGTGGTCTGTGCTTACTCAGTGGAATGAGTGCGCCTTAGCGGCAAATTTCAGAGAGGGCCTTTCTGATGCCGTTAAAGATGTTATGGTCGGGTTCCCTGCGCCTACAGGTCTGAATGAGTCCATGACAATGGCAATTCAGATTGATCGGCGTTTGCGGGAGCGCAAACCCGTGCACCATTTGGCGGTATCTTCTGAAGAGACGCCAGAGAAAATGCAATGTGACAGAGTTATGTCCAGAAGCGAGTGGCAGAATTATAGGCGTAAAAATGGGTTATGCTTCTATTGTGGTGATTCTGCTCATGTTATATCGGCATGCTCTAAGCGTACTAGGAAGGTTGACAAGTCCATTTCAATTGGCACTTTACAGTCCAAATTTATTTTGTCTGTAACCTTGATTTGTTCATTATCAGTTATTACCGTGGATGCCTATGTGGACTCTGGCGCCGCTCTGAGTCTTATGGACTGGTCCTTTGCCAGGCGCTGTGGGTTTGATTTAGAGCCTCTGGAAGTCCCTATACCTCTGAAGGGTATTGATTCTACACCTTTGGCTTGTAATAAACCACAGTTCTGGACGCAAGTGACTATGCGTATGACTCCAGACCATCAGGAGGTGATTCGCTTCCTTGTGTTGTACAATTTACATGATGTTTTGGTGCTTGGATTACCATGGTTACAGTCTCATAACCCAGTCCTTGACTGGAAGGCTATGTCTGTGTTAAGCTGGGGATGTTGGGGGGCTCATGGGGACACTCCTATGGTGTCCATTTCGTCATCTATTCCATCTGAGATTCCGGCATTTTTGTCTGATTATCGTGATATTTTTGAAGAGCCTAAGATTGGTTCACTCCCTCCTCACAGGGATTGTGACTGCGCCATAGATCTGATTCCTGGCAGTAAATTTCCAAAGGGTCGTTTGTTTAACCTATCTGTACCTGAACATGCTGCTATGCGAGAGTATATTAAGGAGTCCCTGGAAAAGGGACATATTCGTCCTTCTTCATCACCTTTAGGAGCCGTTTTTTTCTTTGTCTCTAAAAAGGATGGCTCTCTGAGGCCTTGTATTGATTATCGTCTCCTGAATAAAATTACAGTCAAATATCAGTATCCGTTGCCTTTGCTGACTGATTTGTTTGCTCGCATAAGGGGGGCTAAGTGGTTCTCTAAGATTGATCTTCGTGGGGCGTATAATTTGGTGCGAATTAAGCAGGGGGATGAGTGGAAGACCGCATTTAATATGCCTGAGGGCCATTTTGAGTATTTGGTAATGCCTTTCAGCCTTTCTAATGCACCTTCTGTCTTTCAGTCCTTAATGCATGATATTTTCCATGAATATTTGGATAAATTTATGATTGTGTACTTGGATGATATTTTGATTTTTTCTGATGACTGGGAGTCTCATGTTCAGCAGGTCAGGAGGGTTTTTCAGGTTTTGCGGGAGAATTCTTTGTGTGTAAAGGGTTCAAAGTGTGTTTTTGGGGTTCAAAAAATTTCATTTTTGGGGTATATTTTTTCCCCTTCTTCTATTGAGATGGACCCTGTCAAGGTTCGGGCTATTTACGACTGGACGCAGCCTACTTCTCTGAAGAGTCTCCAGAAATTCTTGGGCTTTGCTAATTTTTATCGTCGATTTATAGCTGGTTTTTCTGGCATTGCTAAACCTCTGACGGATTTGACTAAAAAGGGTGCTGATGTTGCCAATTGGTCCCCTGCTGCCGTGGAGGCCTTTCGGGAGCTTAAGCGCCGCTTTTTGTCTGCCCCTGTGTTGCGCCAGCCTGATGTTTCTCTTCCCTTTCAGGTTGAGGTCGATGCTTCCGAGATCGGAGCGGGGGCGGTTTTGTCGCAGAAAAGTTCCGACTGCTCAGTGATGAGACCTTGTGCGTTCTTTTTGCGAAAATTTTCGGCCGCCGAGTGAAACTATGATGTTGGTAATCGGGAGCTTTTGGCCATGAAGTGGGCATTTGAGGAGTGGCGTCATTGGCTTGAGGGTGCCAGACATCAGGTGGTAGTTTTGACTGATCACAAGAATTTAATTTATTTGGAGTCTGCCAGGCGCCTGAATCCTAGACAGGCACGTTGGTCGTTGTTCTTTTCCCGGTTTAATTTTGTGGTCTCGTACTTACCGGGTTCTAGGAATGTGAAAGCAGATGCTCTTTCTAGGAGTTTTGAGCCTGACTCTCCTGGGAATTCTGAACCTGCTGGTGTCCTTAAGGATGGAGTGGTTTTGTCTGCTGTCTCTCCAGATTTGCGACGTGCTTTGCAAGAATTTCAGGCGGATAGACCTGATTGTTGTCCGTCTGGTAGACTGTTTGTTCCTGACGAGTGGACCACTAGAGTCATCTCGGAAGTTCATTCTTCTACTCTGGCAGGTCATCCGGGAATTTTTGGCACCAGAGATTTGGTGGCTAGATCCTTCTGGTGGCCTTCCCTGTCTCGAGATGTGCGTGTTTTTGTGCAGTCTTGCGATGTGTGTGCTCGGGCCAAGCCTTGTTGTTCTAGGGCTAGTGGGTTGTTGTTGCCCTTGCCTATTCCGAAGAGGCCTTGGACGCACATCTCTATGGACTTTATCTCGGATCTCCCTGTTTCTCAGAAGATGTCTGTCATCTGGGTGGTGTGTGACCGTTTTTCTAAAATGGTTCATTTGGTGCCATTGCCTAAGTTGCCTTCCTCATCTGAGTTGGTCCCTCTGTTTTTTCAAAATGTGGTTCGCTTGCATGGTATTCCGGAAAACATCGTTTCTGACAGGGGTACCCAGTTCGTGTCTAGATTTTGGCGGGCAGTCTGTGCCAGGTTGGGCATTGATTTGTCCTTTTCGTCTGCATTCCATCCTCAGACCAATGGCCAGACGGAGCGAACTAATCAAACTTTGGAGACTTATTTGAGGTGTTTTGTGTCTGCGGATCAGGATGATTGGGTTGCCTTTCTGCCGTTGGCAGAGTTTGCTCTTAATAATCGGGCTAGTTCTGCCACTTTGGTTTCTCCTTTCTTTTGCAATTCAGGGTTTCATCCGCGTTTTTCATCTGGTCAGGTTGAATCTTCGGATTGTCCTGGAGTGGATGCGGTGGTGGATCGGTTGCATCGGATTTGGGGACAAGTGGTGGATAATTTGGAATCGTCCCAGGAGAGGACTCAGCAGTTTGCTAACCGTCGTCGTCGTGTTGGTCCCCACCTTCGCGTTGGGGACTTGGTGTGGTTGTCTTCCCGTTTTGTCCCTATGAGGGTTTCTTCTCCCAAATTTAAGCCTCGGTTCATCGGTCCTTATAGGATTTTGGAGATTCTTAACCCTGTTTCCTTTCGTTTGGACCTCCCGGCATCTTTCGCTATCCATAATGTGTTCCATCGGTCGTTGTTGCGGAGATATGAGGTACCGGTGGTTCCTTCTACTGAACCTCCTGCTCCTGTGCTGGTGGAGGGTGAATTGGAGTACGTCGTAGAGAAGATCTTGGACTCCCGTATTTCCAGACGGAGACTTCAATATCTGGTTAAATGGAAAGGCTATGGTCAGGAAGATAATTCTTGGGTAACTGCCTCTGATGTTCATGCCTCGGATTTGGTTCGTGCCTTTCATAGGGCTCATCCAGATCGCCCTGGCGGTTCTTGTGAGGGTTCGGTGCCCCCTCCTTAAGGGGAGGGTACTGTTGTGTATCCGCTTTTTGGGCTCCCCTGGTGGTTGCTGGTGGTACTGGTGACTTGTTTGCACTTTGCTGCTTCTGTTCACCTGCTTCCATCAGTGTTTGGGAGTTTCCTATTTAGCCTTGCTCTCCAGTCATTTCCTTGCCGGTCATCATTGTAACCAGAGCCTTCGGTTGCATGTTCCTGCTACTAGTCTGCTGATCAGCTAAGTGGACTTTGTCCTTTTGTTTTGTACCTTTTGTCCAGTTTGCAGTTTTTGTAATTCTCTGTAGCTGGAAGCTCTTGCGGGCTGAAATTGCCACTCCTGTGTCATGAGTTGACACAGGAGTCTTAAAGTAATTTCAGGATGGTTTTTGAAAGGGTTTTCAGTTGACCGTGAAGTCCTCTTTTGTATCCTTCTACTATCTAGTAAGTGGACCTCTCTTTGCTAAATCTACTTTCATACTGTGTATGTCTTTTCCTCTTAATTCACTGTTATTACATGTGGGGGGCTGCTATCAGCTTTTGCGGTATTTCCCTAGAGGTAAGCCAGGTCTGTTTCTTCCTCTACCAGGCGTAGTTAGTCCTCCGGCTGGCGCGTGGCATATAGGAAGCCATAGGTATGCTCCCTGGCTACTGTTAGTTGTGTGGTAGATTTAGCTCATGGTCAACTCGAGTTTCCATCACCCGAGAGCTCGTTCGTTACTTATATGTTTCTTACGTTCCCTTGCCATTGTGAACCATGACAGAAAACATAAGAGCTTTCCAAATGTTTAATTAATCATTCTGCCATCAATTTGGAGTAAAAAGGTTACGTGACTGACTTTTTTTGTAAGTATTAAGAGGACTTTAGACGAGCGTATGAAAAATTACCTGTTTTTTATCCAGAAACAAATAGAAGTATGGTGCTCCTCTATGTCTGATCTTGACATTCATATGAAATTTGATTTCTACATCATTGTGATGGTATGTGCACACTGAGTTTTTATTTTGCTGTGTTTTAGGAACAGAAACTAAGCAGAACCTCCAAGTTTTTGAAGAGTTTTGAGTTTTTGAGGAGGATTTAGCCTATATGCACATAACATCTTAGAAACCTAAGTGAACCCAATGAGTTTTTAAAGATGCATCCGGAAACTTTAGTTATTTTTAGTGTTGAGCATTCCGATACTGCAAATATCGGGTATCGGCCGATATTTGCTGTATCGGAATTCCGATACCGAGTTCCGATATTTTTGTGATATCGGAAATCGGAATCGGAAGTTCCTGTAAGTTCCCAGGCGTGTGCGGTGCGTATGGTTCCCAGGGTCTGGAGGAGAGGAGACTCTCCTTCAGGCCCTGGGATCCATATTCATGCAAAAATAAAGAATAAAAATAAAAAAATATGGATATACTCACCCCTCTGACAGACCCTGGACCTCAGCGGTGCAACTGGCAGCCTCCGTTCCTAAGAATGCAGTAAGTGTAGGACCTGCGATGATGGTTGCGTGAGCGGTCACATGAGTGGCCACGCGACCAATCACAAGCCGCGACGTCATCGAAGGTCCTTCACTCTGCATTCTTAGGAACGGAGGCTGCCGGTTGCAGCGGTGACAGCCAGGGCTCGTCCGAGGGTGAGTATATCCATATTTTTTATTTTTATTCTTTATTTTTTACATGAATATGGATCCCAGGGCCTGAAGGAGAGTTTCCTCTCCTTCAGACCCTGGGAACCATCCAGGATCACTTCCGATATTTGTGTCCCATTGACTTGTATTGGTATCGGGTATCGGCGATATCTGATATTTTTTGGATATCGACCGATCCAATCCGATACCGATACTTTCAAATATCGGAAGGTATCGCTCAACACTAGTTATTTTCTTTTCAAAGCGTCATTTGTGTAGATTTTTTGGCAATTTCCTCAGCATCTTTTTCTGATGGTTTTAACCATCATGGAAATTTGGTGGTATTTTCTTTGCTTACAGTCATTTTTTTCAACCCATTGAATAATGAAAAATATGTTAGTAGTTCATGGCTAGGGTTGAGCGAAACGGGTCGGCCATTTTCAGAAGTCGCCGACTTTTGGCAAAGTCGGGTTTCATGAAACCCGACCCGACCCCTGTGTGGGGTCGGCCATGAGGTCGGCCATCTTCTGAATCTGGTATCGGAATTCCGATACCGAGTTCCGATATGTTTGCGATATCGGAACTCGGTATCGGAATCCACATTTAAGTGTAAAATAAAGAATTAAAATAAAAAATATTGATATACTCACCTCTCCGATGCAGCCTGGACATCGCCGCTTGTAACCGGCATCTTCCGTTCCTAAGAATGGCGCTTGAAAGACCTTTCGATGATGTCACGGCTTGTGATTGGTCGCGGCGGCCCACGTGACCGCTGAGCGACCAATCACAACAAGCCGTGACGTAATTCTCAGGTCCTAAATTCCTCATTCTAGGAATTTAGGCCATGAGAATTACGTCACGGCTTGTGATTGGTTGCTGAGCGGTTACGTGGGCCGCCGCGACCAATCACATGTCGTGATGTCATCGAAAGGTCCTTCACGCACTGATTCTTAAGAAGGAAGGCTGCCGGAAAGAAGCAGGGTACGTCCGAGGGTGAGTATATACCTAATAGGAATATACTCACCCTCGGCTTCTTTCCGGCAGCCTGCCTTCTTAAGAATCAGCGCGTGAAGGACCTTTCGATGACGTCACGGCTTGTGATTGGTCGCGGCGGCCCACGTGACCGCTCAGCGACCAATCACAAGCCGTGACGTAATTCTCATGGCCTAAATTCCTAGAATGAGGAATTTAGGACCTGAGAATTACGTCACGGCTTGTTGTGATTGGTCGCTCAGCGGTCACGTGGGCCGCTGCGACCAATCACAAGCCGTGACGTCATCGAAAGGTCTTTCAAGCGCCATTCTTAGGAACGGAAGATGCCAATTACTACCAGGGCGCGTCAGAGGGTGAGTATATCAATATTTTTTATTTTAATTCTTTATTTTACACTTAAATATGGATCCCAGGGCCTGAAGGAGAGTTTCCTCTCCTTCAGACCCTGGGAACCATAGTATCCCATTGCACTGCATTGGGTTTCGCGTTTCGTCCGACCCCGACCCCGACTTTTTTATAGGATCGGCCGATTTCACTCGACCCGACTTTTGAGAAAGTCGGGTTTCGTGAAACCCGACCCGATCCTATAAAAATAAAAGTCGCTCAACCCTATTCATGGCAAAATGCTCAAAAAAATGTCTGGTCATCGACTGAGTGTTTTTCAAGCTCTCCCATTGAAAAGTATTGTAAGGTACAAAGCATCTTCCTAGTGGAAAACACCAGTAGATTGGACATGTTAACCCCTTGGCGTTTTTAAAACCCTGAAGTGGTGAAAAGTTGTTCAAAAGCCTGAACATATGAACAAAGAATCGTATTTATATTGAATTGCTTATGTTCATTCATTTGAACATTTTTAGGAAAGTTTTTCAGGCAGTTTTTATGGCGGAATCTGCCCTGAAAAGACTTTGTGTGCACGTAGGTTTACTCTCATTTCACAGTCTGTTTTTTTTACTTTGTTGAATAATGAAGAAATGATGGGAAAACTCTCCCAAAGACATCCGGTCGTACATCTTTTGACCTTTCCCATTGGCTTGTGCAGTAAAGTAGAGTGCGTCTTCCGAGCAGAAAATGGTAGAAGAATGGATCAGTCACTTGCTTGGAGTTTTTACAACCTTCAAGTAGTTAAAAGACGTTGAAAAGCCTGGACGTCTGCACAGTGATTCGTTTTTACATAGAAATGCATATGATTATTCTTTTGAATATTTTTTTTATACATTTTCCAGGTGGTTCCTGTGATGGAATCCACCAGATAACGTCATTGTGTGCACATACCCTTAGTTTGAAACGCGTTGACTAATAATTAGAAGTTTTCGAAACGCGTTGACTAATAAGCCGCATACGTTCGATTTCCTGTCTTCTCATTATCATTCCACGGCGGCGCAGGTTAACCCATTTATTTCCGTTTTCTCTGATTCTTCCTCTTGGGTCTGCAGAAGGCCTAAGCCTCTTCAGTGGTTGTATGCACACAACCCAACCAGATGAGAACGATTGTGTATTTCTATCCCAATTCTTTACCCAGATAAGACCCTATTGCGCTTTTTGTCATTTCCAGTTTCTTTATTTTCTCACACACAGACGACCCAAAGACCGAAAACACAATTGTTCAAACCCAGTCTTACAGGAAACAATATTATACCATGGAGTCACCTCTCTCCCTTAGTGTCCCAGTTATACTTTGTACATTGTTGCCTGTGATATTCTCCTTTTGTGACACCACGGAAATAAGCCCCATTGGAAACATAAAGGTTACATAGTGAAAATAGTGCCAAATTTTGAATGTTCATCAAACATTAATTGCTTCTGCTTTTCAACAGGTTGCCTAAGACAGGATTATAAATTCAGTCCCCTGATATTTGCAGAAGGAGCTTGTTTTTACACGCAGACATTACATCCCACTGTCACTCTGATATAGTCTTTGTATTAGGCTACAAGACAGGACATGCCTACTAGAAAAGAACAAACTGCCTTGCCAAGCAAGCAGAATGTATTCCTGTAAGTTTATTAACCAAGTCCTTGTACCATGTGAAATCACACAGGACAGACTCCATGACAGCATAACTACACATTGCATCTGAACTTCCAATGATACCATGCATTCTACAAACACCTTAGCTCCACAATTCTAATTACAATTTAGGCAGACATCATAAACAGACTGCATTGCTTTCTAGCTTAAAAAAATGGAAAAATCTGCAGCTAATAGGAAATAATTTCTCATATATAAATGTAACAGCAAAATATTTATTATGTCCTTTCACCAAAAAACAGAGTAAATGCATGATCTTGCTGCCGTCATCCTACAAAATAAGTTAACACTGCCTTTGCAGAACATATTAGTCTAATAGAACTCTTTTTCTCTTCATCAGCATTCTACCAGCCCTATAAGTACTGGAACATTCTTTCTCTAACTTCCCTGTATGCATTGCTCCTGACATTGTTCCACGGCATGCGTACTTTGAAGTAGTTTGTGTCACAATCATGCCCTGACTGGTGGGCGTGAGCTCGGGGGGTTTGTGGCCCCACTGTGCCACAAACCAGACTACCCTGGAAGAGGCGTGACTATGACAGCTGCCTGGGTTTTCACTGGAGCCTCTGATGGTGAGGTCAGGCTTGTGCAGCAGGCAGCTGCCAGGTGGTACTCCAGGGCGGTGTCTGGCTGTGGCTGCTGATCCCACTTGGGAGACAGGAACACCAGGATTGGTGCGGGCATCAGGCACGACTTGCAGAAGAGCACTGCTGAAACTCAGATGAGTAGGCTGGCACGGCTGAGACACAGGGCTGGCAGAGACACGGCAGAGAACACAGGGCTGGCAGAGACACGGCAGAGAACTCAGGGCTGGCAGGAACACAGGACTGGAAAGCACGGCAGGAACACAGGACTGGAAAGCACGGCAGGAACACTGGATTGGAAGGCACGGCAGAGAACACAGGACTGGCAGGAACACTGGATTGGAAGGCACGGCAGAGAACACAGGACTGGTTGATGTGGTTTATGAAGGAACAGGTAGGGACCTGTTCACACTGGAGGTGCAGGTACGGATATGTAGTGTGGAGGAACAGGTAGGGACCTGTTCACACAAGAGGTGCAGGAAAGGAAACAAGCAGAAAGGAATGAGGTATGAAGGAACAGGTTGGGACCTCTTCATACAGGAGATGTAGGTACGGAAACAAGCCAGAAGGAAAGGAGAATGAAGGAACAGGTTGGGACCTGTTCACACAGGAAGAGAACCGCAAGGCTGCGGATAGGAATGGTAGAGCAGCAAGAGATAGTGTAGCAACAAATGCTAAGCAGAGCAGAACCACAAGGAATACGGAGAGGAGCTGCAGCGAGAGGTTTCTGCAGCAAAGCAGAGCAGAGCCACAAGGAATCTGGAGAGGAGCTGCAGCAAGGGATAACTGCAGCAGCAGAAGATAAGCAGAGTAAAAAGGAGCAGAACTGCAGGAGTGCGGAGCAGAGGTAAAGCCACAAGGGTACAGAGCAGGCAGAGCCGCAAGAGTGCGGAGTGTAAGCAGACTGAGAACACGAGGAAAGACACAGCAGGAAAGGAAGCCACAGACAAGGAGACCGAGATAAGACTAAGTTCAGACAAGGAAATGGAACAAGACAAGAAACAAAGACACAGGAACCAGGATATACTGCCTCCTGGAGGGCGGACAACAAGATCAAGGCAATAGCACAGAGAAAAGCCTCCAGAGAGGGAGTAACTCAGAGCAAGGCCTGACAAACTCAGCAGCTAAACACAAACTGAGCTAACACATTGCACAGGCCCAGACCACTGGGTGGAGCTGCACTATATACTGGAGGCCTCTTGGTAATTGGTCAGGAACAGATTAGACAGATGCACCTGATTCCTATAATAACCAGAGAGTTCAGGCGCCGCCCCCCTATACACAGCCATGAAGCATGCAGAGAGCAGAGACACAGAACATGGAGCTGGCATGAAACAGAAACCACATCAGGACCTGGAGCAGTGGATAAGAGTGTGAGAGATGCGAGGCCATGCCGTGATGCCAGCAGAGTTGTTACAGTTTGATAGGCAGGAGAACAGAAATAAAGACCTGCCCTACTTCTTTTATATATGATTCCCTTTAACCCCTTAACGACCGCCGATACGCCTTTTAACGGCGGCCGCTAAGGGTACTTAAACCACAGCGCCGTTAATTAACGGCGCTGTGGAAAAAGTGAATAGCGCCCCCCAGAGTCGGATTTTCTCTGGGGTCTCGGTTGCCGAGGGTAGCCGAGACCCCAGAGAACATGATTCGGGGGGTTTTTACCGACCCCCGAGTTGCGATCGCCGGTAATTAACCGTTTACCGGCGGTCGCAACAAAAAAAAAAAAAACGCGATTTGCCGTTTAATTTCTCTGTCCTCCGATGTGATCGCACATCGGAGGACAGAGAAATGTGGTCCCCGATGGCCCCCAATAGCCCCCCAATACTTACCTACCTCCCCCGGTGCTCCTCGTGTCTCCCCATGGGCGCCGCCATCTTTTTTCCGGGAAAAAATGGCGGGCGCACGCGCAGTGCGCCCGCCGCCCGGCACCCGGATGTTCTTTGGGGTCTCGGCTGCCGGGGGTAGCCGAGACCCCAAAGAACATGATCGGGGTCGATTTGCACCGACCCCTGCTTTGCGATCGCCGGTAATTAACAGTTTACCGGCGACCGCAAAAAAAAAAAAAAAAAAGCGATCAGTTATTTCTCTGTCCTCTGATGTGATCGCACATCAGAGGACAGAGAAATAGGGGGATTCGGGGACCCTATCATACTCACCCGGGGTCCCTGGGTCCTCTTCTGTCTTCTCCTGCCAGCCGGCTTTTTCATCATGGCGGGCGCATGCGCAGTGCGCCCGCCATCTGCTGCCATCTGCCGGCCGGCAGGAGAAGACAAGTTGGGGCTAAAATTAGGGTTAGGGTTAGAGTTAGGGTTAGGGTTGGGGCTAAATTTAGGGTTAGGGTTAGGGCTAGGGTTAGGGTTAGGCTACTTTCACACTAGCGTTTTTTGGCTTCCGTCGCAATGCGTCGTTGGAGAAAAAACGCATCCTGCAAAAGTGCTTGCAGGATGCGTTTTTTCTCCATTGGCTTGCATTAGCGACGCATTGCGACGGATTGCCACATGTCGCATCCGTCGTGCGACGGATGCGTCGTGCTTCGGCGGACCGTCGACACAAAAAAAACTACATGTAACTTTTTTGTGCGACGTGTCCCACATATTTCAGTGCCACGTGCCACGTATTTAAGTGACACGTGCCACGTATCAAAGTGCCACGTGCCACATATTTCAGTGCCACGTATCAAAGTGCCACGTGCCACGTATCAAAGTGCCACGTGCCACGTATCAAAGTGCCACGTGCCACATATTTCAGTGCCACGTGCCACGTATCAAAGTGCCACGTGCCACGTATCAAAGTGCCACATCTTTCAGTGCCACGTGCCACGTATTTAAGAGACACGTGCCACGTATCAAAGTGCCACGTGCCACATATTTCAGTGCCACGTGCCACGTATTTAAGTGACACGTGCCACGTATCAAAGTGCCACGTGCCACATATTTCAGTGCCACGTATCAAAGTGCCACGTATCAAAGTGCCACGTGCCACGTGCCACGTATCAAAGTGCCACGTGCCACGTATCAAAGTGCCACGTGCCACATATTTCAGTGCCACGTGCCACGTATCAAAGTGCCACGTGCCACGTATCAAAGTGCCACGTGCCACATCTTTCAGTGCCACGTGCCACGTATTTAAGAGACACGTGCCACGTATCAAAGTGCCACGTGCCACATATTTCAGTGCCACGTGCCACGTATTTAAGTGACACGTGCCACGTATCAAAGTGCCACGTATCACGTATTTCAGTGCCACGTATTTAAGTGACACGTATCACGTATAAGTGCCACGTGTCACGTATTTAATTGCCACATATTTAAGTGCCACGTATCAAGATTTTCCATGGAGAACAGACACATCCAGAGATATGTCTGCTCTCCACGGCTGCAGCAACACACTGACAGGAGCCATAGTTCCTGTCGGTGTGTCACTGCGCATGCGCGAGCGAGTTTACCGGCGGTCATTGACCCCGGCACTCTCGCTTAACGGCAGTGCTGCGTGGGAAAGTTCAACGCAGCTGTACTGCTGTTAACCGAGATGCCGGAGTCATTGAACTCCGGAACAGTACGCGATACACTGCTAGGAGCTTCGCTCCTGGCAGTGTATCGCCGGAGAGCAGCCGATCGGCGTGGGACACTCGTTTTATGGATTCTGCGGACAGGGAGTATGAATTTGGTTTATTATTTTTGGATTTTTTCCTGGAGGATCGAGGGCTTCGCCTACAAGTGTGCTGTTGGTGAGTATATACTCTGTGTTATATGTTGTATGTACTGTGTGTCATGTATGTGTATTGTGTGTAGGTGTTTTGTGTAACTTTACAATTGTGCTAAGTCGCCGGACACAGGGACAACTCTCCCATCCTAATACCGGATGGGAGTAGTAGTCCCATACGGCGACTTAGCACAATGGTGGCACTAGCGTCGCATGGGGACACACACACGCACGCACACGCACACACACGCACACACACACACACAGAAGGACTCCATGCTGCTTCACTGGGGGGCGGGGGCTTCCCTCTTCCTGTCCGACGTCACATCCGGTCCTGGGTGTCAACCCCTCCGTACAAAGACGCCGACACCCAGGACAAAGGCGCTGTGTGTGGAAGGTAATATGGGGCCCTAGGGGGATACGCAGACACGCCGCTGCGTAAAGAATTGACATGTCAATTCTTTTTACGCATGCGTGTTTGCAGACAAAAGCGCTGCGTTTTTTTGCGGTGTGTCTGAACGGCAAAGTGAATTTCTCATTCACTTTGCCGGCAGACGAAAATGACATTGCGCATTTTTGAAAAGCGCCCGCAAAAAAGCGCTCAAAAATGCGCTAAGTCTGAAAGTGGCCGAAGGCTTCTTTCACACTTGCGTCGGTACGGGGCGGTCGCAATGCGTCGGCCCGATGTACCGACGCACGTTGTGAAAATTGTGCACAACGTGGGCAGCGGATGCAGTTTTTCAACGCATCCGCTGCCCAGTCTATGTCCTGGGGAGGAGGGGGCAGAGTTACGGCCACGCATCCGCGGAAATGGCGGACGCGACGTACAAAAAAAAGGTTACATTGAACTTTTTTTGTGACGACGGGGGCTAAAGTTATGGTTAGGGTTGGGGCTAAAGTTAGGGTTGGGGCTAAAGTTAGGGTTAGAGTTGGGATTAGGGTTAGGATTAGGATTGGGATTAGTGTTACGTTTGGGATTAGGGTTGGGATTAGGGTTAGGGTTGGAATTAGGGTTAGGGGTGTGTTGGATTTAGGGTTTTGATTAGGGTTATGGTTAGGGTTGAGATTAGGGCTGTTTTGGGGTTAGGGTTGTGATTATCGTTAGGGTTGTGATTAGGATTATGGATCGGGTTGAGATTAGGGTTAGGGCTGTGTTGGGGTTAGGGTTGGAGTTAGAATTGGGGGGTTTCCACTGTTTAGGTACATCAGGGGGTCTCCAAACACGACAGCCAATTTTGCGCTAAAAAAGTCAAATGGTACTCCCTCCCTTCTGAGCTCTGCCGTGCGCCCAAACAGTGGTTTACCCCCACATATGGGGCATCAGCGTACTCGGGATAAATTGGACAACAACTTTTGGGGTCCAATTTCTCCTGTTACCCTTGTGAAAATAAAAACTTGGGGGCTAAAAATCTTTTTTGTTGGAAAAAAATATATTTTTTTATTTTCACTACTCTGCATTATAAATTTCTGTGAAGCACTTGAGCTTTCAAAGTTCTCACCACATATCTAGATAAGTTCCTTAGGGGGTCTAGTTTCCAAAATTTGGTCACTTGTGGGGGTTTCTACTGTTTAGGTACATTAGGGGTCTGCAAACGCAACATAACGCCCGCAGACAATTCTATCAAAGTCTGCATTGCAAAATGGCGCTCCTTCCCTTCCGAGCTCTGCCGTGCGCCCAAACAGTGGTTTACCCCCACATATGGGGTACCAGCATACTCAGGACAAATTGGACAACAACTTTTGGGGTCCAATTTCTCTTGTTACCCTTGTGAAAATAAAAATTTGGGGGCTAAAAAAATCTTTTTTGTGGGAAAAAAAATATTTTTTATTTTCACTACTCTGCATTATAAACTTCTGTGAAGCACTTGGGCATTCAAAGTTCTCACCACATATCTAGATAAGTTCCTTGGGGGGTCTATTTTCCAAAATGGGGTCACTTGTTGGGGGTTTCTACTGTTTAGGTACATTAGGGGTCTGCAAAGGCAACATAACGCCCGCAGACAATTCTATCAAAGTCTGCATTCCAAAATGGCACTCCTTCCCTTCCGAGCTCTGCCATGCGCCCAAACAGTGGTTTACCCCCACATATGGGGTACCACCATACTCAGGACAAATTGGACAACAACTTTTGGGGTCCAATTTCTCTTGTTACCCTTGTGAAAATAAAAACTTGGGGGCTAAAAAATCTTTATTGTTAAAAAATATATATTTTTTATTTTCACGACTCTGCATTATAAACTTCTGTGATGCACTTGGGCATTCAAAGTTCTCACTACACATCTAGATAAGTTCCATGGGGGGTCTAGTTTCCAAAATGGGGTCACTTTTGGGGGGTTTCTGCTGTTTAGGCACATCAGGGGCTCTCCAAACGCGACATGGCGTCCGATCTCAATTCCAGTCAATTTTGCATTGAAAAGTCAAATGGCGCTCCTTTGCTTCCGAGCTCAGCCATGCGCCCAAACAGTGGTTTACCCCCACATATGGGGTGTCGGCGTACTCAAGACAAATTGTACAACAGCTTCTGGGGTCCATTTTCTCCTGTTACCCTTGGTAAAATAAAAATTTGGAGGCAAAAAGATCATTTTTGTAGAAAAAATGCGATTTTTTTATTTTCACGGCTCTACGTTATAAACTTCTGTGAAGCACCTGGGGGTTTAAAGTGCTCACCACACATCTAGATAAGTTCCTTAAGGGGTCTAGTTTCCAAAATGGTGTCATATGTGGGGGGTCTCTTCTGTTTAGGCACATCAGCGGCTCTCCAAACGTGACATGGCGTCCGATCTCAATTCCAGCCAATTCTACATTGAAAAAGTAAAACGACACTCCTTCTCTTCCAAGCTCTGCGGTGCGCCCAAACAGTGGTTTACCCCCATATATGGGGTATCGACGTACTCAGGAGAAATTGCACAACAACTTTTGTGGTCTAATTTCTCCTGTTACCCTTGTGAAAATAAAAATTTGGGGGCAAAAATATCATTTTTGTAGAAAAAATGAGATTTTTTATTTTCACGGCTCTACGTTATAAACTTCTGTGAAGCACTTGGGGGTTCAAAGTGCTCACCACACATCTAGATAAGTTCCTTGGGGGGTCTAGTTTCCAAAATGGTATCACTTGTGGGGGGGTTCCACTGTTTAGGCACATCAGGGACTCTCCAAACGCGACATGGCATCCGATCTCAATTCCAGCCAATTCTGCATTGAAAAAGTCAAACGGTGCTCCTTCACTTCCAAGCTCTGCGGTGCGCCCAAACAGTGGTTTACCTCCACATATGGGGTATCGACGTACTCAGGAGAAATTGCACAACAACTTTTGTGGTCTAATTTCTCCTGTTACCCTTGTGAAAATAAGAATTTGTGGGCGAAAAAATCATTTTTGTGAAAACAAATGCGATTTTTTATTTTCACGGCTCTACGTTATAAACTTCTGTGAAGCACTTGGGGGTTCAAAGTGCTCACCACACATCTAGATAAGTTCCTTGGGGGGTCTAGTTTCCAAAATGGTGTCACTTGTGGGGGGTTTCCACTGTTTAGGCACATTAGGGGCTCTCCAAACGTGACATGGCGTCCGATCTCAATTCCAGCCAATTCTGCATTGAAACAGTCAAACGGTGCTCCTTCACTTCCAAGCTCTGCGGTGCGCCCAAACAGTGGTTTACCTCCACATATGGGGTATCGGCGTACTCAGAAAAAATTGCACAACAAAATTTGTGGTTAAATTTCTGTTTTTACACTTGTGAAAATTAAAAAAAATGGTTCTGAAGTAAAATGTTTGCAAAAAAAAGTAAAATGTTAATTTTTTTCTTCCACATTGTTTTAGTTCCTGTGAAGTACGTAAAGGGTTAATAAACTTCTTGAATGTGGTTTTGAGCAGCTTGAGGGGTGCAGTTTTTAGAATGGTGTCACACTTGGTTATTTTCTATCATATAGACCCCTCAAAATCACTTCAAAGGTGATGTGGTCCCTAAAAAAAACATGGTGTTGTAAAAATGAGAAATTGCTGGTCAACTTTTAACCCTTATAACTCCCTAACAAAAAAAAAAATTGTTTCCAAAATTGTGCTGATGTAAAGTAGACATGTTAGAAATGTTATTTATTAACTATTTTTTGTGACATATCTCTCTGATTTAAGGGCATAAAAATACAAAGTTTGAAAATTGCAAAATTGTAAAAATTTTCGCCATATTTCCATTTTTTTCATAAATAATCGCAAGTAATATCGAAGAAATGTTACCACTAACTTGAAGTACAACATGTCACGAAAAAACAATCTCAGAATCAGCGGGATCCGATAAAGCGTTCCAGAGTTATAACCTCATAAAGTGACACTGGTCAGAATTGTAAAAATTGGCTCGGTCATTAAGTACCAAATTGGCTCTGTCACTAAGGGGTTAAGGCTATATGCAAACAGCTGCATTTTTTAGGTGGTTTCTACAGAACGCTCCTGAAAAAATACCTCCATAAAGGAAACATAGTACACAAGTTTGTCAAAACGACATTGCTGTGTACATGTTTCGTCTGAGGCCACATTCACATGTTCAGTATTTGGTCAGTATTTGACATCAGTATTTGTAAATCAAAATCAGTATTAGGATAATCAGAGGAAAAGTATATTCGAAATGCATCACCACTTCTGTATTTATCAGCCACTCCTGGTTTTGGCTTTCAAATACTGATGTAAAATACTGACCAAATACTGAACGTATGAACGCTGCCTTATGTCCCTTCTTTTAACTGCTTCAGGGTTCAAAATCCCTGAAATGATGGCTAAGCTTCATAGGAAGACAAACAGACCCCTGCCTGTAATAGGAATGCATTTGTTCCCCTGCGAACGCACTGTGGGGGGGGCAGTAGATGCTGGAGTACACTGGTACAGCTACATGCTCTGTTTAAACATTAAACATGTAAACATGCACAGTGTCCTGTGTCTTATTCTGGTAGTACTGTAATACCTTTATTTCATACTTATTTTAAGGATTTATTTATAAACAAAACATTTTTTATGCATAAATCATTTACTGCTATTATGTAATTATAGTGGCGGCACTTTTTTACAGGTCTAGTAATTAAAAAAAAAATACTTGTGAACATTTGGAATATTAAAACATATAAATTACATACCAATCATTTGTAGAGCAACTTTTATGAGTCTTCATTGACTGGATGTTTTAATTGAAAATTGTTTAATTCATCCACTTTGAGTTTCCTGTTTAATTCCATAAAATGAAGTAGGACAAATTCTTATCTTACCAAGTACTTTATACGGGAGGATGGAAATGGCATGACAGGTATAATTTTGCAATTTCACCTAGTAGGGCTCATGTATGAATACTGTCTTAAATTTAGGCAGCTTACAATAAAAGAAGATAAGCCAAATTTATTGGCGTGGCTCTGTCTAGATAATAAATTTGGTGCATCATTAGATACCAGTGTGTCTATGTTGGCTATTTTGAATCATTTTTTTTTTTTTTGCCAAAATTTTGGTGTAATGCGGAACAAATTAATGTAATCTACCTCTAAATATTTTTCATAGAAAGAAAAATTCATAAAATTCCCAAGGTTCCTAACAATTAGTCCATGGGACATGATGTGGTCCATGGGACATGATATGGAGGCAATCAAATATCTGTATCCTTCCTGTGACTAAACTACTGTGACCCATATCATTTGCTTGAATCAAGCCTCTTTTTCTTTAACCCCTTCCCGACCTTTGACGCCACGTAGGCGTCATGAAATTCGGTGCCAATCCGACCCATGACGCCTATGTGGCGTCATGGAATGATCGCGTCCCTGCAGATCGGGTGAAAGGGTTAACTCCAATTTCACCCGATCTGCAGGGACAGGGGGAGTGGTACTTCAGCCCAGGGGGGGTGGCTTCACCCCCCCGTGGCTACGATCGCTCTGATTGGCTGTTGAAAGTGAAACTGCCAATCAGAGCGATTTGTAATATTTCACCTAAAAAACTGGTGAAATATTACAATCCAGCCATGGCCGATGCTGCAATATCATCGGCCATGGCTGGAAACACTGATGTTCCCCCCCCCACCGCCACCGATCTCCTCCCCGGTCCTCTGTCCGGTGCTCCGCTCCCCTCCGTCGTCCTGTCTGCTCCCCCGTCCTCCTGCCCGCTCCCCCTGTGCTCCGATGCCACCCCCCGTCCTCCGATCCACCCCCCATGCTCAGATCTCCCCACCCTCATACTTACCGGGCCTCCCGGTGTCCATCCGTCTTCTCCATGGGCGCCGCCATCTTCCAAAATGGCGGGCGCATGCGCAGTGCGCCCGCCGAATCTGCTGGCCGGCAGATTCATTCCAGGTATAGTTTGATCACTGTGATATAACCTATCACAGTGATCAAAATAAAAAAAATAGTAAATGACCCCCCCCCTTTATCACCCCCATAGGTAGGGACAATAATAAAAAAAAGAAAATATTTTTTATTCTTTTTCCACTAGGGTTAGGGTTAGAACTAGGGTTAGAACTAGGGGTAAGGTTAGGGTTAGGGGTAGGGTTAGGGTTAGGGCATGTGCACACAGTGCAGATTTGGCTGCGGATCCGCAGCGGATTGGCCGCGGATCCGCAGCGGATTGGCCGCGGATCCGCAGCGGATTGGCCACTGCGAATTCGTAGCAGTTTTCCATCAGGTTTACAGTACCATGTACACCTATGGAAAACCAAATCCTCTGTGCCCATGGTGCGGAAATTCCGTGCGGAAAATTCCGTGCGGAAACGCTGTATTGTATTTCCCGCAGCATGTCAATTCTTTGTGTGGATTCCGCAGCGTTTTACACCTGTTCCTCAATAGGAATCCGCAGGTGAAATCCACACAAAAAAACACTGGAAATCCGCTGTAAATCCGCAGGTAAAATGCAGTGCCTTTTACCTGCAGATTTTTCAAAAATCGTGCGGAAAATCTCACACGGATCCGCAACTTGGGCACATAGCCTTAGGGTTAGGGTTGGAATTAGAGTTAGGGTTGGAATTAGGGCTAGGGTTGGAAATAGGGTTAAGATTAGGCTTGTGGTTAGGGTTATGGATAGGGTTAGGGGTGTGTTGGGGTTACAGTTGTGGTTAGGTTTGGGATTAGGGTTAGGGTTGGGATTAGGGTTAGGATTAGGGTTGGGATTAGGGTTATGGGTGTGTTGGGGTTAGGGTTGTGGTTAGGGCTGTGTTGGGGTTAGGTTTGTGATTAGGGTTATGGCTACAGTTGGGATTAGGGTTAGGGGTGTGTTGGGGTTAGTGTTGAAGTTGAAATTGAGGGGTTTCCACTGTTTAGGCACATCAGGGGTCTCCAAACGCAACATGGCGCCACCATTGATTCCAGCCAATCTTGCGTTCAAAAAGTCAAATGGTGCTCCCTCCATTCCAAGCCCCGCCGTGTGCCCAAACAGTGGTTTACCCCCACATATTGGGTACCAGCATACTCAGGACAAACTGGGCAACAAATGTTGTGGTCCAATTTCTCCTGTTACCCTTGCAAAAATAAAAAATTACTTGCTAAAACATAATTTTTGAGGAAAGAACAATTATTTTTTATTTTCACGGCTGTACATTATAAACTTCTGTGAAGCACTTGGGGGTTGAAAGTGCTCACCACACATCTAGATAAGTTACTTGGGGGGTCTAGTTTCCAAAATGGGGTCACTTGTGGGGTGTTTCTACTGTTTAGGCACATCAGGGGCTCTGCAAATGCAACATGACGCCCACAGACCATCCCATCAAAGTCTGCATTCCAAAACGTCACTACTTCCATTCTGAGCCCCGACGTGTGCCCAAACAGTGGTTTACCCCCACATATGGGGTACCAGCATACTCACAACAAACTGGGCAACAAATATTAGGGTTCAATTTCTCCTGTTACCCTTGTGAAAATAAAAAATTTCTTGCTAAAACATCTTTTTTGAGGAAAGAAAAATGATTTTTTATTTTCACGGCTCTGCGTTGTAAACTTCTGTGAAGCACTTGGGGGTTGAAAGTGCTCACCACACATCTAGATAAGTTCCTTAGGGGGTCTAGTTTCCAAAATTGGGTCACTTGTGGGGGGTTTCTACTGTTTAGGCACATCAGGGGCTCTGCAAACGTAACATGATGCCCGCAGACCATTCCATCAAAGTCTGCATTCCAAAACATCACTACTTCCCTTCTGAGCCCCGGCATGTGCCCAAACAGTGGTTTACCCCCACATATGGGGTATCAGTGTACTCAGGAGAAACTGGACAACAACTTTTGGGGTCAAATTTCTCCTGTTACCCTTGGGAAAATTAAAAAATTCTGGGCTAAAAAAATATTTTTGAGGAAAGGAAACACATTTATTATTTTCACGGCTCTGCGTTATAAACTTCTGTGAAGCACTTGGGGGTTAAAAGTGCTCACCACACATCTAGATAAGTTCCCTTGGGGGTCTAGTTTCCAAAATGGGGTCACTTGTGGGGAGTTCCTACTGTTTAGGCACATCAGGGGCTTTGCAAACGCAACCTGACACCTACAGAGCATTCCATCAAAGTCTGTATTCCAAAACGTCACTACTTCCCTTCCGAACCCCGACGTGTGCCAAAACAGTGGTTTACCCCCACATATGGGGTACTCAGGAGAAACTGGACAACAACTTTTGGGGTCCAATTTCTCCTGTTACCCTTGGGAAAATAAAAAATTGTGGGCTAAAATATCATTTTTGAGAAAAAAAAATATTTTTTATATTCATGGCTCTGCGTTATAAACTTCTGTGAAGCACTTGGGGGTTCAAAGTGCTCACCACACATCTAGATTAGTTCCTTGGGAGGTCTAGTTTCCAAAATGGGGTCACTTGTGGGGGAGCTACAATGTTTAGGCACACAGGGGCTCTCCAAACGCGACATGGTGTCCGCTAATGATTGGAGCTAATTTTCCATTCAAAAAGCCAAATGGCATGCCTTCCCTTCCGAGCCCTGCCGTGCACCCAAACAGTGGTTTACCCCCACATATGGGGTATCGGCATACTCAGGAGAAATTGCCCAACAAATTTTAGGATCCATTTTATCCTGTTGCCCATGTGAAAATGAAAAAATTGAGGCTAAATTAAATTTTGTGTGAAAAAAAAGTACTTTTTCATTGTTACGGATCAATTTTTGAAGCACCTGAGGGTTTAAAATGCTCACTATGCTTCTAGGTAAGTTCCTTGGGGGGTCTAGTTTCCAAAATGGGGTCACTTGTGGGGGAGCTCCAATGTTTAGGCACACAGGGGCTCTCCAAACGTGACATGGTGTCCGCTAGCGATGGAGATAATTTTTCATTCAAAAAGTCAAATGGCGCTCCTTCCCTTCCGAGCCTTACCATGTGCCCAAACAGTGGTTTACCCCCACATGTGAGGTATCGGTGTACTCAGGAGAAATTGTCCAACAAATTTTAGGATCCATTTTATCCTGTTGCCCATGTGAAAATGAAAAAATTGAGGCTAAAATAATTTTTTGGGGACAAAAAAGTACTTTTTCATTTTTACGGATCAATTTGTGAAGCACCTGGGGGTTTAAAGTACTCACTATGCTTCTAGATAAGTTCCTTGGGGGGTCTAGTTTCCAAAATGGGGTCACTTGTGGGGGAGCTTTAATGTTTAGGCACATGGGGGCTCTCCAAACACGACATGGTGTCCGCTAAAGATTGGAGCCAATTTTTCATTCAAAAAGTCTAATGGCGCTCCTTCCCTTCCGAGCCCTGCCGTGCGCCCAAACAGTGGTTTACCCCCACATATGATGTATCAGCGTACTCAGGACAAATTGGACAACAACGTTCTTGGTCCAGTTTCTCCTTTTACCCTTGGTAAAATAAAAAAATTGTTGCTAAAAATCATTTTTGTGACTAAAAAGTTAAATGTTCATTTTTTACTTCCATGTTGCTTCTGCTGCTGTGAAACACCTGAAGGGTTAATAAACTTCTTGAATGTGGTTTTGAGCACCTTGAGGGGTGCAGTTTTTAGAATGGTGTCACTTTTGGGTATTTTCAGCCATATAGAACCCTCAAAATGACTTCAAATGTGAGGTGGTCCCTAAAAAAAATGGTTTTGTAAATTTTGTTGTAAAAATGAGAAATCACTGGTCAAATTTTAACCCTTATAACTTCCTAGCAAAAAAAAAATTGTTTCCAAAATTGTGCTGATGTAAAGTAGACATGTGGGAAATGTTATATATTAACTATTTTGTGTCACATAACTCTCTGGTTTAACAGAATAAAAATTCAAAATGTGAAAATTGCAAAATTTTCAAAATTTTCGCCAAATTTCCATTTTTTTCACAATTAAACTCAGAAATTATCGACCTAAATTTACCACTATCATGAAGCCCAATATGTCACGAGAAAACAGTCTCAGAACCGCAAGGATCCATTGAAGCGTTCCTGAGTTATTACCTCATGGTCAGAATTGCAAAAAACGGCCAGGTCATTAAGGCCAAAATAGGCTGGGTCATGAAGGGGTTAAAGACTACTTATGATGCTGGCAAAAAAGTGTAAAGCCACCAGGAAGTAAAGCAGCCCAGCCACCTTGTCCTAGATATTGTCAGATGTCACAACAGTCGTACACCTTACCGATCAAGCATTTGGGCCATTTCCTAGATACAGTTATATGAAAAAGTTTGGGCACCCCTATTAATCTTAAGCTTAATGTTTTATAAAAATTGTTTTTTTTGCAACAGCTATTTCAGTTTCATATATCTAATAACTATTGGACACAGTAATGTTTCTGCCTTGAAATGAGGTTTATTGTACTAACAGAAAATGTGCAATCTGCATTCAAACAAAATTTGACAGGTGCATAAGTATGGGCACCTCACCAAAAAGTGACATTAATATTTAGTAGATCCTCCTTTTGCAAAAATAACAGCCTCTAGTCGCTTCCTGTAGCTTTGGGTGTGTTTTACACACACCCATAGACTTGTATAGGTGCACGTGCTCTGATTATCAGATGCACTCGCAGCATGCTGTGATTGCGTTCTCATGCTGAACCGGCATGAGAAAATAGTCACAGATCTACACTGCCCCATAGAATAACATTGGTTCAAGTGTTATCCAATAAAACATAAGATAGCACTTGGCCGTGTTATATGCTCATGTGAGCAAGCCTTTAAAATGATTCTATCACCAGATACTAGTACTTCACTTCAACTAAAGGGCACTAACTACAAACATATGGTGCCAGTTGGCAATCAGTCCGAGAGACACACAGTTTGCGTAGGGTGTGAGAGTCAAATTGGGGCACAATTAGGGGTAGGGGTAGGTAGCTGGTTTCCACTGGTTCGGGGAAACTGATTGTTAAAATTGCAACTGGTTCTCAGAAATGTCAGGAAAAAGTGCCCCGATCCGGTTCTGGGGGCCTCGCTGGTTTCAACTGAATGTGTGTCCTCGGAAGCAGATTCAATTGAAATATGTTACAGTGCTGGAAGCCCTTCCTGCAATGTATATTGTTACAAAAGTCGATGGTCTATCAGAGGCTGGTAGCTAATGTCGGCGCGAACATCTCCGGCGTATGACACTACTGCCATGTCCATCTGCACCACCAGTGAAGCAGGAGGAGGATGTTGCTGGACCAAGGACAGGTTAGAAGAATCTTTTATATTTTCTTACAGTGTATGGCAATATGGGAGACATATGAACACCTGGTATGAGCACCTGGATATTGGACATATGGGGACTTGGATATAGGATATATGGGGACCAGAATGAGGGACATATGGGGACCTGGATGAACTACATATGTGTACCTCCTCACCAGGTCGGCAGCAGTCTCTTGCAAATGCATGCATACTTCAAGCGGGAGTTGTGCCTCTGTTTCCACAACCACATCAAGTGAACAAATTCCTACACTCACCTTCTCAATTGATTATATCTTACTATGCTTTTATTGCGCCACATTTTTCTCCTTTAGGAACTGTAGCACTCTTTTTATGAAGGTGCAGGTAGAGCAAGAAGGGGAAATCACTTTTAATTTTAGCTCCTGTCACTTGTATGTTGTAGTTGAGGAAAGTGTGCGTGAAAATGGGTGTGGTTAAAAAATGGGTGTGGTTCTAAATGGGCGTATCGTATATTCTTAACACAAACAGGGAAGCTGTGGTAAAAAACTTGAAATATGATCAAAGAAGAGAAAGAGCCAAAAAGAACGTGCACATGCAGCGCCCCAGAGTCCTGGTCGTTGCAGTACTGTGGATCCGCCACTATGGGGAGCCATGGTGCGTTCGATGGCACTGAAGGAGTTCATCTGACCAGGTATCACAGACACCAATATGTTTCACAGCAGGGCCTCCGGGGGGAGCTAAGGGTTCTATTCATTAGGCCACTCCCCACCATAGTGGGTAAACTGGGGGTCAGGCAGGAAGTAAGAGGAGAAAGCTGACTGGATTGAACGAAGCAACACCTTGTGGCAGAGGGTGTTGTGGAGGAAGAGACAGTAGGGTCTCTGTCAGGGGTGGGATCCTGACAGAGGCTTGGCATTAGAAAGAACGTAACGGGACCGTGCCTGCTCAGCATAGCGGCGGTGCCCAAGAAAGGACTAGAAGCGAGATAGATTGTGCTGAGTGAGAAACGAGATCAAGCAAAAAGGAGAATACCAGTAGGGGTCATGCTGTAGGACCGGAGCAACATCCTACTGAGGCGCATTACCGGTGGCCGGAACGCCGAGGGAGTGGAATAGCATACAGCTTCAAGCCATACTCCAAACAGCGGCAGGGCAGTCAGTTTAAGGCGGGCTGTCTACCACATATCACCTATGAAGTCTTGGGGGGCAATTGCGGGAGAGGGGCGTCTCTAGGGTCCCGGAAGAACTCCAGGCCTACCTGACAAACGGGTGCCGTTCCAACCTGAATAACAGGGAGGGATGGAATACGAGAAGAACATCAGTGAATCGAGTTGTGAGGGAACTTAAGAAACAGACACAACAGTTGTGGGGTACTTTCCGTGAGCACAGCAGGGAAGGACTACAACACATAGCGCTAAGAAGGAGGGCACTGATTTCCACCTGTGAGGAGAACTCTGGAAGTGCCATCGGACCGACCGGACTTGCGCAGCCTGGTGAACCGTATTCTGGACTGCGGACTGAGAGATCTCCAGTAAAGAGGTAAAGAGACTGCAACCTGGTGTCCTCGTTATTTACCGCGACCTGCACCCCACAACTGCACCGCTACACCACCGTTACTGCACCATCATCATCACTTATTCTACCGGACGTCCCCCACTGACAGACAGGGCCACGGACCGGGTCTAGCCACCGTGACAACCCCAGGACTGAGACCCAGAGGCCCGGCTCCGGATACCCCTAGGCCCTGCGGCGGTGTGGGGGCGCTCCAACTTGGCGTCACGAACAGGATCTACTTAAGCCTGAAGAATCAGGTCATGTGTGCCTTGGAACTGTGATTTGTTGTGCTTGAACTGTACTTTATTGCAAAGACTGTGTGTTGTGCCATTTGCCGCCAAAATCCGCCGCCATTGTAGCGCTGAGGAGAGCGCAGGAAGAGAAGAGAGGCGTGAAGTGGGCGTAGGCAAGCTGGAGAGCGCGAACAGCAATGGCCGCCCAGTCTAAGTATTTCTGTGTCCTGAGGACGTGCCCGTCAACAGCCGAGGTCCGCCTCCTGATCTTGGTTGGAGGGTGGAGATCATGGGGACGGGGACGCCCACGAAAGAGACCGCGAAAAGAGGACATTGGAGGACAAATAAAGATGGCGACACCAGAAGTACCACGCGGAGCTGACCCGGCCCGGCCTGAGGCTGCACAACCCAGGACAGCCTCAGAAACGCCAACGCTGCAGGGTCTGACCCTCGCAGGGCCACCGATGGGTCGGGCCCCTTTGCCGCTGTCTGCGGAATGTGCGGCTGCAGCCGAGGCTCGACAGCTAGCCCGCCGGCTGAGGGCCGATGCCCGCGTACTTTCACGGCTAGGCCAGCCCACGGAGATCCATCTGGCCCCAGTGTCCCCTGTCGATACCCACCCGACCATGGCTGGAGGTACGTCCCAGACGCTGGACTTAAAGATTCTACCCGATGCTGAACATCTGCGGCGGTTGATGGCCGCATGGAGGAGCCGACCCCAGCCTGCGGAACAGATTGATTTGATTAGCGCTCCGGAAATCCTGCCCTCACACTGGGGTGTAGTAGTGGCCTTTAACCCTCAGTGTGGAAGAGGAGTGATCCAAGAGATCGGGGAACCGGTGCAAGTCCGCGTGGACCGGGAGGAGGTAGAACCTTGCCGCGGGAGGTTCGATCGCGACCTAGAACCAGGCGATGCGGTGACGTATACCCGATGGAGGAGGGCTACGGGGGAAGCTGGCTGGATGGCACGAGGCGTGCAGCGGTGCACTGCCTTCCAGGCTGCTGCTGAAGCACCGGAAAGAGGTGACCCCAAGGGGAAGACAGCGGAGCCCGGCCCCGCGGAACCGCAAGAAGCCCAACCTCACCGTGCCCCGGAGGGACGTGTACACCTGCCGACAAGAAGGATCTCCCGGCGAGGGATTTTATCACTGTTGGGACCGGAACAGCGTCCTGGCTCACCAGTGCGATCTGTTGGCCTGGTGAGACCGGACAGGAGACCACCTCCCGCTTCACAACAGTAAAGTATCACTGCTCTTTTATGAAAATGTAAATAGTTTTCCCGTTAACTGTTTGTGAACTGTTTGCTGCTAAACCCGCTCAGGGTTAACTCTTTATGGATCCCTTAGTTGACCCGTGATCCCTATTGTTTGCTTTTCCTACCAGTTTTGCACAAGTTTTACAAACTGAGAAATCATGAACAGTGCATGATCCAAACTTTCTTGTAAATAGTTTGCACCTTCTTAAAGGCGCTTTCTACTGGTTTTACTTAAAGACTCTTTGCGAAGATACCGTTCTGGAACCTTGGCTGAGCAAAGACTGGTAGGCTGAGAAGACGAGCTACCTCAGAAAGACTTGATCCCCTCTTAAAGGGGATGTTTGACCTGAACTTGAAAAGTGATACTGTTTTAGAACAGTAATATGATGATGCTCTGGAAGAAATGTAACTGTTTTTGCATAAAGAAAAGTTATGTGTGTTTAATCTGTTTGAAATGTGAAACCTAGATAATGTTCTTTAAAAAGAAAGATGCAGAGAGCCCGTAGGGGAGGAATTAGAGTCCTGCATAGTTGAAAGAAAGGAAGTAATAACGAAGGTGAGGATAGAAGGTAAACCCTGAGTCCCCATAGAAAGTTAATAATGTGTTACTAAGGACAGAAAGTGAACCCGTAGGGGTTAGTGAGTGAGTCCTTATAGGAGCCAAGTAGAGCCGGCTCAGTGTTCTCAAACTGAAAGAAAAGTTATGTTCTATACTGTGTATAGTAGTTGAAAAGGCAGTAGGCCCTGGCTGAACGGGGCGGTCCTGTAATAGAAAGGAGAGGCAGTAGGTCTGGTGCCGTTAGGACAGGCGGTCCTGCAGATTCCAAAGAAGGCGAATGCAAAGTTAAAATACCTTATAATGTGATTATAGGAAGGTCTTTAGCGGATTAAGAGTGTATATCCTTAAAGGCAAAGTTAAATTATTGGTCAATAATGTTTGCATCTAGTAGAATACCCGGTTGGGTAATGAGAGCTAATTGTAGCCTGTTGCTATGATATTTAATTATGTTTGTAACGTTAAAGTGTCCTCAACTCCCATAAAGGGAAGCCTGTTCAAGTATACTTATTGTTTTGCACTCAACGAAAATTGTATGTCTTTTTGCTAACCTGTATTGTTGTTTTCTTCCCAGTCCCGGAGTACTGTGTTTAACCAGGGGGGAGTGCAGCGCCCCAGAGTCCTGGTCGTTGCAGTACTGTGGATCCGCCACTATGGGGAGCCATGGTGCGTTCGATGGCACTGAAGGAGTTCATCTGACCAGGTATCACAGACACCAATATGTTTCACAGCAGGGTCTCCGGGGGGAGCTAAGGGTTCTATTCATTAGGCCACTCCCCACCATAGTGGGTAAACTGGGGGTCAGGCAGGAAGTAAGAGGAGAAAGCTGACTGGATTGAACGAAGCAACACCTTGAGGCAGAGGGTGTTGTGGAGGAAGAGACAGTAGGGTCTCTGTCAGGGGTGGGATCCTGACAGAGGCTTGGCATTAGAAAGAACATAACGGGACCGTGCCTGCTCAGCATAGCGGCGGTGCCCAAGAAAGGACTAGAAGCGAGATAGATTGTGCTGAGTGAGAAACGAGATCAAGCAAAAAGGAGAATACCAGTAGGGGTCATGCTGTAGGACCGGAGCAACATCCTACTGAGGCGCATTACCGGTGGCCGGAACGCCGAGGGAGTGGAATAGCATACAGCTTCAAGCCATACTCCAAACAGCGGCAGGGCAGTCAGTTTAAGGCGGGCTGTCTACCACATATCACCTATGAAGTCTTGGGGGGCAATTGCGGGAGAGGGGCGTCTCTAGGGTCCCGGAAGAACTCCAGGCCTACCTGACAAACGGGTGCCGTTCCAACCTGAATAACAGGGAGGGATGGAATACGAGAAGAACATCAGTGAATCGAGTTGTGAGGGAACTTAAGAAACAGACACAACAGTTGTGGGGTACTTTCCGTGAGCACAGCAGGGAAGGACTACAACACATAGCGCTAAGAAGGAGGGCACTGATTTCCACCTGTGAGGAGAACTCTGGAAGTGCCATCGGACCGACCGGACTTGCGCAGCCTGGTGAACCGTATTCTGGACTGCGGACTGAGAGATCTCCAGTAAAGAGGTAAAGAGACTGCAACCTGGTGTCCTCGTTATTTACCGCGACCTGCACCCCACAACTGCACCGCTACACCACCGTTACTGCACCATCATCATCACTTATTCTACCGGACGTCCCCCACTGACAGACAGGGCCACGGACCGGGTCTAGCCACCGTGACAACCCCAGGACTGAGACCCAGAGGCCCGGCTCCGGGTACCCCTAGGCCCTGCGGCGGTGTGGGGGCGCTCCACACACCTACTTCAAAATATATAGCAAAATATAGAATAAATTTTATTACAAGCAAAAACACCATACAAATATAAAATCAATTAAAAAACGTGTAACAAAGTACACAACACCCCAATATAACAGCCTATGCAGGAAATGCGAAATCTGCAAAAAACACGCTAAATACACTGTGCTGATAAACACCTAGTTCACAAGAGATACAATATGAGGTATACCAACATAAATGTTTATAACAGAAATGCATGGACCAAGCCCTCTAAAAAGCACACACACATTATAGGCATCCCTATATGTGTCCTAAATGAAAGCACATGTAAAGGGCATATAGCGTGTACACATATACATTATGCTAGTGGCCCTGAATGGGTGAAAGGAATGCTGCAAATGAGTTAAATTTCGCAAAGTACCAGCCTGCAATAAAACCTGGGAACCACAGAGAGTGGAGAGAAGCTCAGGTAAAACAGGCAATAAATGCAACCTGGAGCCCAGTCATGTATCTGGAAAAAAAAAAAAAAGAAAAAAAAAAAGGTGGACCACAGAGAGAGCAGGAAACGCTGTGCAATGCTGAAAAGTGAAGGCAGCAGGGAAAATAGTCCACAAAACACCCAGATATGTCAGGGCCAAAATGTGGGGTGTGGAAAGATCCCACGCGTATCGCTGCTGAAAAGCAGCTTCATCAGGGAAAAACTTGAATCCCACCCCTGGGAACAATATATTTAGTATAAAAATAGAAAGAAATATCTGTTAATGTTGACAAATGTTTTGTTGGCTATAAAAATATTTTTTGGAAAATAGCTCAGAGTCCATAAAAGACGTTGTCATTTGTGCGTCAAGTCGAAATGAAGACTCGTTACAGTGGCCAAATTGTCTACATATGTCTTTAGCTTAGGAACAGTGAAGGGCTTGAGAGACATAATCAGGACAAGAAGTTTATTACTGAGTAACTTTTTTTTCCTTTGGTTGGTTTTAAAAAATGTTTTCCAAAATTACTACTGTAAAAAAATAACCTTGAATATGTTGATTTTACTATCAATGGGGTTACATTTCTTAGTACTTAAACTTGCTAGGCTTGATTAGATAACCTTTAGCATCCTGCAGAGCTTATTACAGCTACATATGGTTTTCCTTCATACATGAAAGACATATGACAAAACATTCCAGATCTAGTGCAGTCCTAACAAAACCATCACAGCAAAGTGCTGGATGTCAAATGTTATGTTCAAGACAAAGTATTTATGTTCAGGGGTATCAAATGTATATTTGAGATTTCTAGCAGAAGGATAATTATGTCTTGTTATTATGCAATATGCCCTCTCTGAAATCCAAGGAATGTCCGTAATGGAGAACAACAAGCAAACAATGCAATATCATAAAAAACAGGGCAATGCTAATCGAAAAATAATTACCTCGCTCCCGATGGAGTGATTTCCATTTTTGCTCTTTCATTTCTACTTCCTTTCTTCTATGAGTTCCAACATATTTTTTTCTGTCAACATAGTCATACGAAGGCATTTTTTTCAGGACAAGTTGTACATACAAAGCATATATATATATTTTTTTTATATATATTTTAGCATTTTTTTAAAAAAATGGTTTGTGTTGCCATTTTTGAAATTCTGTAAATGTAACATAGTAACATAGTTATTAAGGTTGAAGGAAGACTTTAAGTCCATCTAGTTCAACCCATAGCCTATGTGTGTGATGTTGTGTCACTTCTCGTGGACAAGCTAAGAGTCGGCTAATCAAGACATCTGAGGTCAAAAGCCAGGAGGGTACATCATAAACAGAGGGAAGAGACAAAGGAGTAGTCAGGTAATGGTCCAAGGTCAAGATACCAGGAGAAAAGAGGATCAGAGCAATGGGAGCAGGCAAAACAGATGGTTAGAATGAGGTCCCAGGTCCAAGGTCAGGAAGCAAAAAGATCCAAGAGAAGAACACAAGGCACAGAGAGATAAACCACACAGAGCTGAATGTATGTCTGGCTGAGATCTGGGACTGACAGCCCAGCTAAGTGGCTTTGCAATCACCTGGGACAGGGAACACCTGAAGATAGCCCTGAACCTCCCAGTCTCAGTTTGGTCAGCTGAGCTGTCCAAAACACAGACAGCTCAACATGCCGCTGCACGAAACTGAACGACTGTGCAGTCAATCAAAGTACTGACAGCTTCAAGATGCCACTGCACTAGAAAGGATAACTGACCTGTCAATCAATGTACTGACAGGCTGAGTACACCCCTACACCAGATTGGACACCTGAGTTGTCAGCAACTGTATATGAGACATTGAGGAGTGAAATCGTGACATGTAGGGGCTTGTTTTTTTGAGCTATACTTTTAATTGATGCCATTTTGTGGTAACTACAATCTTTTGATCTCTTTGTATTGCATGTTTGAGGGGAACAGATGTGACCAAACAATCGGCAATTCCAGCAATTTATTTTTTGCTTTACGGTTAAATTATTTTACATTTTCATGGATCGAATTCAACAATTATTTTTATTATTTATATTAATTGAATTTGAATTAGGAAAACTGGGTGACTTCAACTTTTTTTTTTTTTTTTTTAAAGTTGTATTCATTTTTATTTTATTATTTTGTCCACTTTGGAGGCTTGTGATCGTTTGATCCCTTGTACTAAATACTGTAATGCTACAGCATTGAGAATATAGTAAATTTACCAATCTCCATAAAGCCCATCCAAACGTTTTGTGTCACGGGGGGCCAATGGGCATCAGAGCGATTGCTCCAGACAATCCTTTCATTTAAATGCTGTTATCAGAAAATGACAACAGCATTTAAATGGTTAAATAGCAGTGATCAGAGCTAGCTTTGGTTGCTTCTCTTAGATGCAGATGACAACTGTATAGCACAGAAACATCACAGAATTAAGGCAGATTTACTTACAGACACTGGGTCACAAAACCAATGTAATACAAGATGCAGCAGACCCCCATTATAAAGACGGGGAAGCACATGTGCAAAATGCTGATAAAACAACCACTCACAAACCTACGATCCATGGAGGGGGCTGTTGCATAGCATTATAAATGCACACGGATGAGGCATGAACAGGGTGCCAGTGTGTACCACAGCCAGCAGCTGCCGACATGGAGTGAGCTGAGCCCTCTCTATACACCCACAATTGACATAGGACATATCAATACATTTTAAAGGGGTTCTGTCATGAATGTAATGACCCAACAGGGGGTAGGTCAGCAGACAGCATGACACACACACAACGGGATGAAAATGGGGAGAGAAAGGCCCTACTGATAGGGAAATGAGGGATAGACACCTCCTGCTCAAACCTGAGCCTGTCCCTGCACTCTCTTAATGCCCTAAGTTGGTCCTTCCCCCCACCGCCATCAGGAACCTCATCCCTCAATGTCACCTCACACTGCTCTGACTAGTGCACTGGCCGGCAAGGGCGCTAGCCTCACCACTGCAGATGCAACGACACAGGGGACAGTGACAAACACAAGACGGATGAGGAAAAAACAACAAACTTAGCTTAATAGCATTCTCTGCTGCAAAGCACCTCACAGCAGAGGAAAGACACCCAGACCATGAACTCCACAAAAACAGCAGATTCACCACTGCAGCCAGCGAGCTCCTTACTCCAGGTTTGGTCAATATACTCGTATATTGCTCTATCACCGACAGTCAGCTGATGCATCAGGTGACTATTTAAAGGATGGTGGGAATGGTAACCACCCACATCAGCTGACCGAGTAACTCTGCAATTGCAACAGATTGCCAGCAAGGGAAACTGACATTAACCCCGGCTTGGCCTGAAATTAAAAAGCTACATTTAAAAAACAGTGGAATCAGAGCTGCCACGAATCCAAAAATGGATCATGACAGGTTCTTAATTTTTGATCATTTAGCCTCATTTAAAGAGATTGGATGAGATTAGATAAAATAGTCAGGTTTTTTTCCCAGAATTAGTGCTGCTCTTGCTTGTGGGATATGTCTGGCATTATAGCCTTTTCGTAAAATTTATGACTCCATATTGACCAAAATTAAAATATATGTTGTCACAAAGCCACTGACAAAACTATTTTTATGTTCAGCACCTCTCAAAAGTTTGGAAACACTTGTTCATTAAATAGTTTTTGTTGTTCCTTTGGAATGTGCACATTGTAGATTCACACTGAAAGCAGCAAAAACACAAAGGCACAAAAATGGAAATAAGGAGTAAAGAAACACATGCACAATAAAATAGAATATTTGATATGCCTTAGGTTCCTCAAAATACCCCACTTTGATTCTGAAGACAGTTTTACACACTCTTGGCATTCTCTCAAGCAGCTTCATCAGATTAACAACTAGAATGGCTTCTAATGAACTGGTCACCTTGTCAAGAGTTCATTTGTGGAATCACCATCCTTCAGAAAGTGCGAACATCAGGTATGTTTTGTAAAGGGAGTGTTGGTTAACAGTTCCATACAGTGCTGAGCCCTATTCCTATTGCACAATTGTTGAAAGCCAGAATATGGCAAGAATCATTCAATGAAGTAAAGAATAACAAAAGTCCATCATTATTTTAGAACATGGAGGTCAGTCAATCTGGCAAAATGCTGGAACCGTGAAGGTAACCTGAAGGGAAGTCATGTAAGCCATCAATGATTTTGTTGAAAATTGCTCTTATAAGGGCTTCCTCCAGAAAGGAACACCAAGAATTAGCTCTGCTGCAGAGGATAAGTTCATCAGTTACCAGCCTCTGAAACCGTAAGTTGACAGCACCTCGGATATTTATCTTTGGAAATGATGCAGACATCATGTAGCAGACTGTGAAAAGCAGGCCTTTATCATCAAATTGCTGCAAAGATGATACTATTGAGAACTGCAAACATTAGGGCTATGTGCACACGTTCAGGATTTTTCGCATTTTTTCACGGTTTTTCGCTATAAAAATGTGATAAAACCGTGAAAAACGCATACATTAAGCATCCTATTATTAGAATGCAATCTGCAATTTTTGTGCACATGTTGCGTTTTTTTTCCCCGGTGGAATCGCATTCCGGAAAAAAACGCCGCTTGTTCATTCCTTGTGCGGAATCGCGGGGATTCCACACAAATAGGAATGCACTTTTCCGCTTACTTCCTGCATGTGGCTATGCCCACCATGCTGGAAGTAAGCGGATCATGTGCGTACCCAGGGTGGAGGAGAAGAGACTCTCCTTTCGGTCCTGGGAACCATATAATTGTTAAAAAAAAGAATTAAAATAATAAATCGTGATATTCTCACCTTCCAGCATCCCTCGCAGCGTTCCCGCTCTGCGTGATGCTTCCATTCCCAGTAATGCTTTTGCGGCAATGACCTGTGATGACGTAGTGGACTCGCGCATTGTTACCGCTGCTGCACGGCGCCGCCGCTCTGCTGCTGGGTCCGGGCGCGTCAGCTCCTTCTCCTCTGCCGTGGTGGCTGTTGCCGCCGCTGCGCGCTCCCCACGGTGGGAGTACCAAGAGAGACGGCTCCAAGAAGGAAGAAGAGACAGAAGGATCTGGAAGATGGTTCCAAACGGGGAACCCGGGTAAACGGTGGACTGAGCGGAGAGCAGGGGTACCGGAATGGAGGGAAGCTGTGGAAAAAATGAAAGATGGAGTTAGAAACTTCAGAAGGAAAACAGAAGCTGGGAAGGGGTTCAGGGAACTATAGCAGAATAAAACGGACTAAGCGTAGCCAGGCACAGAACCAGATGGCACAGAGTACCAGGCAAGCACAGGGAAGTGTGGCCAGACAGAATAGCAATGGTAAGACAATCAGGCACCTAGATGCAGGACAGACTGCCACTTATAGCAAAGGCAACACTGGGATTGGCTGCAGGAATCACTGACCTTGGTGACCCCAGAAAGAAGAAGTGGAATAGATGCGCCTGCGCCCTCTGGAGAATCCAGAGCGCCTGCTCAGATACCGAATCCCCCCGGGAGTGCAAGGCACCGGAAGTGGAGAGAGACTGTCGTGCCTGGACCGGAAGCAGAGCGTCGGGAGCGCGCTGCTGCAGAGGAGGAGAGACTGGCTCGCCCAGACCCGGAAGCAGAGTGGCCGAAGTGTGCAGCGGCTGGCCGGAGTGTGCAGCGGCGGCAACAGGCACCACGGCAGAGGAGAAGGAGCTGACGTGCCCAGACCCGGCAGCAGAGCGGCAGCATCGTGCAGCAGCGGTAACAATGCTGCAGATCGCTTGGAAAATGCTAACATTCTGCAAGGTAATTATACTTGTAAAACGCTAGTGTTTAGCGGGAAAACGCATGCCAATTCTGCATGCGTTTTACCTGCGGCACAGTTGCGGAATTGCTGTGGAAATTTCCGCAGCAATTCCGGATGGTGCACATAGCCTAAAAGACCAGCAACACAAGGACTGGACATTAGATCATTGCAAATCTGCACTGTAGTCTGAGTTGTAAAAATTTTAGATTTTTGGTACCAGCTGCCATGTCCTTGTGAGATGTAGAAAAGGTGAGCAGATGGTTTCCATATGTGTGGTGCCCACCTTGAAGCATTGGGGGAGGTGTGATGATGTTGGGGTGCATTAGTGGTTACACTGCTGTTGATTTTTTTTCAAATTCAAGGCACACTATCCCACCATGGCTTCCATTGCATTATGCAACAATCATGTGGTTTTTTTGTGTGTTTTCCAGTCTGAATTTATAATGTGCACATTCCAATAAGAACAATGAAAACCATTGCATGAACGTGTGTCCAAATTTTTGACTAGTACTGTAGATTATCAAATATTAATAAGTTCACCTAATTTAATGGGATCATATAACAATAGAGCTTTTTTTTAGAAACTGTGCCACTCTTATCTATAGACTGTGTTTGGTATTCCAGCAGATCACCATTAAGTTCTGATAATTCAATTGAATAACTATTCATGTAATATATGGACAAAAGTTCTCTAAAGAAACAGATGCTGTTTGTTAGCATCTTTCTGTTTTGATTCAGAGTGGGTCTTCTAAGAAGCGGACCCCAAATTATAATGTCCATAGGCATCAACAAAGTTGTCCAGTTATACAACTTACTGTCATATTTCTATTATAAGAGGCACCCACATCATCAGCTACCTTTTCTGTCCCGAGTTTAGTGGCTCCATTTCCGGTCTCTGCTTAACACAGGAGCGTATTCCCTATGTACGGTATATAAATTATTAGCACATGTCACAAATGATGCAGGGGCAAACATCCTTTTGGTGCAGAAAAAATAGAAGAAATTTTGAATGGAATGATAACATTTTCAAACAGTGGATGTACCCATTCTATTAAAAATTATTTCTATTTTTTCTGCATCAAAAGGGTGTGCTGAATTTATTTTTACACAATAATGGAGTAGTATTCTATTCAGCACCCCTGAATATTGGAATGCCGTACAGCCTTGTTTACTGCAAACATCCTTTTGAGCATCAATTTCCCTCTCCCCAGAAGTAACAGCATTGTATGTTGGGAGTGCCGATTGGCTCTAATGATCAATAAAGGGCCTGCTCAAGGCCCGAATCACTGCCATCTTGGTCGTTCAATTAAGCTTGGATACAGGTTAGTCATCATAGCATTTTACCATTTTCCTATATAGAGCAACACTCTAAAATTGCAGTATATAGTACAAGTGATTAAGACATTACTGGTTCAAGTTCGCTTAAAGCAACTAAAAAGATAGGCAGAAAAGTAGAAAATAAATTAAAAAAAGAATAAAAATTAAATTACCCTTTTACTTCCTTTAGAAATAAAGAAATTAGAAAAAAACAAAACAAGCGAGTGCCATCACAGTTGGAAGAATACAAAATTAAATCCATACATCCATTCAAAAGCCAAGAGGTGGAAGCCCAGGCAAAATATCGGAGTCAACAAGTCATCTCATCACAAGGTCTATCATTTCTGGGGGACAAAAATGGCAGCGGAGGTGGCTCGTATGCTTCGTAATCGTCCATGCAAGCATTGTTCAGCTCACATTATGCAATTCTGAAATGGTGGACCGAAAAAAGGTGAAAAAGCCTCAACTTCAATATCGTCATTAGAAGCGTTGGCTCGACTTTGCAAAAATGTACGAAAAGTGGACTGTAGAAGATTGGAAACAGATGATTGGGAGCAATGAGTCAAAAGTTAATAGACTATGTTCTGATAGGTGCAAATGGTTCTGGAAGAAACAAGGAAAAAAGGGGCTCATGGATCGTGAAATTGAAGGAACTGTTAAGTTCGGTGGAGGAAGCTTAATGATATCAGGTTGTTTCAAAGCCAAAGGCATTACATACTTGACCAGGATCAATAGTGGTCTGAATGCTGAGCTATATGTGAATGTCCTAAAAGGCAAGTTACTTCGTACACTCGAATACTATGGATATGAAAAGGATGACATAATGTTCCAGTAGGACAACGACCCAAAGCATACTTCAAGATTGGAGAAATGGTTTAATGACCATAAAGTAGAGGTGCTAGATTGGCCCTCACAGTCCCCAGACCTCAACCCAATTGAACACTTGTGGGTAGAGTTGAAGAAAACTTTGTATACATACTGTAACCACCCTGCCGGCATCACTGCATGGCCTTCCATCCCCCACCTGCCTGTTACATCAACTCACTCACCCTGTGCCATGCTGTGAGATCTTTCTGCTGCCAGCTCCATGCTGTATGCTTCATGGCCGCTTGCTCTGTGTACACTTCCTGGCTGTGTGCATAGGAGACGGCACTGGCAAATCCGGATTCTTATTGAGACTGTGTGCACCTCCCTAAGGTGTCCCTGGATAATTGCCTAGAGGCCTCTGATACTTAAGCCATCCTCACCCATTGGAGGACACCTGAGCAAACTATTTACCTCAGTTAGTATTTGCTACTGAGCTGCAATTCACAGGCCTTTATCTGTGTCCTGTTTGTGTATCCATGTCCATTCCTGTCTGAACTCTGGTCTATGTCTGTTCCTGTCTGAACTCTGGTCTATGTCCGTTCCTGTTCCTTCTTTGTCTGTTGTCATTCCCACTCTGCTGTGTGTACCTCTGCCTTATCTCTCTGCTCTGTTTGCCACTACCAGTGTCTCTGTACTTCTCTGCTCTGCTCACCACTACTTATGGCTTTGCACCTCTCTGCTCTGTTCGCCACTACCTGTGGCTCTGTGCTTCTCTGCTTTGCTCGCCACAACCTGTGGCGCTCCGACTTCTGGCTCTTGGCTTTGCCTCCTGCGGTTCTGGCTCTTGTCATTGCCTCCTGCAGTTTCGCTCTTGGCTCCACCTCCAGCGTCTCCGCTCTTGGCTCCGCCTCCAGCATCTCCGCTCTTGACTGCCTCCAGCGTCTCCACTCTTGACTCCGCTTCCAGCATCTCCACTCTTGACTACGCCTCCAGCATCTCCGCTCTTGGCTCTGCCTCCAGCATCTCCGCTCTAGACTCTGCCTCCAGCGTCTTTGCTCATGGCTCCACCTCCAGCATCTCCGCTCTAGACTCTGCCTCCAGCATCTCTGCTCTTGGCTCCACCTCCAGCATCTCCGCTCTTGGCTCTGCCTTCCTTTTCTCTGCTCTTAGCTTTGTCTTCTCCTTCTCTGTCCTTAGCTGTGCTCTGTTCTTGGCTCTGCCTCTTGCTCTTGGCTCCGCCTTCTGTGTTTCTGTTCTTGGTTCCGCCTTCTGCTCTTGGCTCTGCCTCCCGCGTTTCTGTTCTTGACTCCGCCTCCTACTCTTACTGTAACTCCGTCTCCTGTGGTTCTGCTTTGCATCCGTTCTTGTGGTCTTGCTCTATCTCTGCTCTGCAACTTGCCACACAGGTCTCTACCTGTTTCTTTATATTCACCAGTCTGAACAGGTCCCTACCTGTTCCCATATACCCTCCAGTCTGAAAAGGTGCCCGCCTTCCTGCCTATGTCTTCGGCAAGCCTGTCTGCCCATTAGGGTCTCTGCCGTACTCATCTGCCAGCCAGTGTCACAGCCGTGCCTGCCTGTGTCCTGTCCCCCCATGGGATCAGCATCCACAGCGAGACACCACCCTGGAGTGGTACCTGGTAGCTACCTGCCGCACAAGTCTGACCTCACCATCAAAGGCTTCAGCAAACTCCCAGGAAGCTACTTAATTATGCCCCTTCCAGGGTAGTCTGGTCTGTGGTCCAGTGGGTCCACACCCCCGGATGCCCACGCCATCCAGTCTGGGCACGAGCATTACACATACCCAAGTGAGTTTCACCAGTATACATCAAATTTGTGAGTGTGTAGAAGAGACCCGGGATCAGAATTCAGTCAATACATGTTTAAATCTGATAGAGAACATGCCCAGAAGGATTCAGGGAGTATTGAAAGCAAAACAGTAACAATGCAGTGACATGACAAGAATCTGCATAACTAATCATATGCTAAATAGTTTCAAGTCAAATTTATGTATAAGACAGCCAAGAAGATTGTCTATAAAATGATGGTAGTCTCACGTTCAAAGCAGTAATGGATGGTGATATGGAGCCTGAAAGTCAAAAGTTCAAAACCTTGGTACCCTTTTGCTCATTGGTGCATTTGCTGTATCTTTTATTGAAAAGAGTTTCAACGATCAAACTTTTCCAAACTTTTCTGATGAGGTTCACCCTCCTCTAACCTGCAGCCCCTTACCACAGCAATGACGATGTTGCATGCACATAAAAGGAATTGCCAACATATTAACTAAATTTGATGAAAAATCAGAGTGACTGAAATGAGGGATATGTCAAACATTGTTGGGGGCGCAGTAATTTATGTTTTTTATTATTGCTTTAAAGACCTTGAATTCTTGTAGGTTACAGTGTAGCAGGTCAAACGGCCCCTTTCCTTTCATTTATCAGGCTTTTGATCTGCTGTCTGCTGCACGCAGCCTGACCTATAGGTATTTCGCAGGACCAACGAATGTTATATGGGATAGCACCAATACATTCTGATTTTATGTATTTTACATCTACATAAAAGTGAGCCTAGGGTGAAATATTCCAGATTTTTACATCCTAAATGAGGATCAGGACAAATATGGGATATGAATAGATATATTAACGCAGATATTCTGCTAATCATATAACTGAACAGCTCCTAAAAAAAAACAAATGTTCCACAAATTGACAGGGTATTCTGAAATAGCAATGGGGAATTTGTATGACAGTAATTAACTGATTTTAAGGTTGAAATATCATGCTATGTGACTCAGAAACCCAAAGTGCTCTCTCTGCAAAGGCGGAGTAGTTTTGGATCTATTATGTGGCACATTGCTAAGTTTTTGTAACTACCAGAAAAACTTTTTTATATCCTGCACTGATGAGTTGTACTAAGCCGTACTCAGGCGGTAAAATCATAGCCTCAATTCATCGATGCATTTGAGTCTGTTTATTTAAAAAATATATATATATATTTTCACTTAATCTATTATTCTATTTGCGCCTTTTTTAAGTCTCATTTATATGTGCTCACCTGTTGTTGTTTTTTTTTGCTTTGTGGTGTAGAGTTTAGTGATTCTAGGTGTCATTGCCTGATTCATCAATCGGAACATTTTAAAAAGTCCCAAAATTTGCCGCAACTCTACTCCAGTCCCTTCCTCATGCTTCTCAAAAGTTGTATCTTTTGCGACATTTTGCGTTTTTTTTGCTGAAAATTTGGCTAAAAATGGCTAATGACAGGCAAGAAGACCCTTTTTTGACTTTGCACCAAATTCATGAACCATGTTTTCATAAATTTGGTACAATAAAACATCAGCGAACACCTCAAAGTATCATATATTCTAGTAGATCTCTTCTAAACAGACAATAAATTATTGTCTCACGAACCCATAGGACATCTGATATGTAAAGAAATCACAAAAAAACATACATAATGGAGGTCAACTTATGACATTTTTCTAGTTGCTTCTGAGTGCCTGAAATATAAAAAAAATTATACTCACCTACCATAGGTTTCTCACTCAATTGTTCTGTCACCGTAACTCCCCACTTTGTTCTTCTCTGGGTTTTGAATGGTCTTTGGACCAGATCGCCTGCTGCTGTCTAGGACTTACATAGTCAAGTCATTCATATGCTTCTCACCCCATGTTACTATGTGAGATCTATTCGGTGCTGGAAAAACTGAACTAAAGACCAATTTGAAGCCCAAAAACAAATCTGAATCAAATCTGCCAGAAACAAAGTTTGGGAGATTCATTCATCTCAAGAAGCCACTTGCATTAGCTACACCAGATCAGTAGTGCTGTGGTGTCTGGGCTGGGGGCGGGTCCACAGAGGATTCTCCATTTTATCGGTGGGCCAGTCCAACTCTCATTCTCTTCCTCCCAGCAAAGAAGAATTGGGGCAAAAAAATGAAAATCCAGCTTCCAAAAAAATTCCAAATTTATTGTGAATAAAACATGAAGTCTAGTAGGATGAATTCACATGATAATGAGTAACAGATGAAGAAGAATAATTAGACATGTTTGAAATCAATAATCATTTTGTTCTCTTGGGAGATGATTCATGCTAAAATTATCTGGTAGAGGCTTATTGCCTTCTTTCCATTTAGAACTTATGCAGGCTCAGTTAAATTGATCGTACATATATAACAGTGTTGGAAGGAGAAACTTTTGGCTGATGGCTAAAATGTTGGGTAACCATTAGCTAGGTTTGTATCACATACTGTTCTAATGACATAATAGGTAACAGCAGTATAAATGAATAATTTACAATACATATTAATGATTTCCTGAGAACATATCAAAAATGAATGTAATCAACTGAATGCTAGCAAATAGTCCTATCCAGTGTAGCCCGACTCCTTGAGAAAGTCAATGCCGAAACGTACGTCAGAGTCCTGGGGTCCTGATGAATGTGTTGATCTCCTATCTTTATGCTATGTTCTCTCATTGATATAGGCAGTTCACTTATTTATTTTTACTAAATTACTTAAAATGATTTTATATTTGTCTGTTATATCATAAATGTGCAGTATATACTAATAGAGAAACATGACACTGTTACTTTTTTAATCCACCCTCCCTTGTTGTTTCTGATGCACTTCTTGTGAACTTTTGTCCAGTGTTTTGCTCCCCACAATTTCAATATATGTATTTTTATCTTTATGTATTAATAAATCTATACTTCTATGATTCATTTTTCTAACTCCGGTTATTAGCGCCCTTTCTTTTGCGTAGTATATTGGTAATTTTCATGAATGTCTACCTTGCTTGATGATACGTATACTTGTTTATATCGTGGTGTATTTCTACATAATAGTAAAAGTCATTGGAGTCCCATTTCTCTTTGTGAACTGCTTTGGGGCTTGGTAAAATGTTGCAAATACATGAAGGGTTAAAGGTCCCCTTTCATTTCTTATTAGTAAGTATGGGTTTATAGGTTTGTTCTGCATTCTTCACTCGTGGCTTCCCCACCTCCTCTTTTCGCCCCCTCCATCTCCTTTATTATTTACATATGTCCAGCGCCTTTTACCTCTATAGAGTAAAGCTCAACCTTCCAGCGAGAAGGAGGGGTAAGACTCAGATCACTAATCCTTCCACACCTTGAACTAATCGCTTGGTTAGTGTGTTATAGTGCCGAGCGCCGCTCTCCAGGTTTCTACCAGTGGGGTTTCAATTTGTTAAAGCATAAACAGATACTAAACGAAAAGTTTCAAAAAGGGAAAAAAAAAGAAAGGGGAGGGTGGGGGTGTTTTGTTAAATCAAATTATCGGCCTCCTGCTGACAGAGTCTGTAATTACCTCTCCTTCCCCTCCAGGCCTTTAATGTTTCTATTTTGTCTGTGCAAAAAATGAAGGGTCTCTAGTGCTTGTTAGTTACTGGAAGCTGATTGAGTGTCGCTGAGGATAAAGAGTAGAGTATTTTGGAGATTTGGATGACTTTTTGATGCATTAGCATACAAGTAAAAACATGTATTCTATTGCATAAGCTACGTAAGCTCTAACATGAAGTCAGTTCTTCAGCACGAAGGACATGTCCAACCAAACATCTTGTTTTATTTAATAGTCAGCAAATTTATATGTTGAACATAAAGTTACTATCTGGCCCGTCACATGTCAGTAGTAAAAAAGCAAACTTAAAATAACCAACAGTATAATAACAATCAAGGAAAAGTGCTGAAAAGTTATAGGGGTTGGCCCATGGCTGCCACCTCTCTTGGGGAGATTCTAGAAACTCTCGATAAAAGATAATTCTTCCCAAGATCTCAGAAGAGTTGGCACATCTCCCAGATGTTGCCAAAGCCTCCTGATTGGAGATGGTCCTAATTGATTAGCAGAAGGAGTCCCAATTTGGTATTGGATGCAAGGATAGCTGTAGATTGGTCTGAAATCTATGTAGGCATTGCCATGAAGAGGCCTTCACAAAGTAATGTTCCACAGGTCTTACTTTATGGTGAAGGGTGACAAAATGTACAGTGGATGGACCCCTTTAGTGATCAGTCCAGGTAGATGAACAGCTCATGATTACACTGACTTAGTGGTGGAACCTGTGGTATGCCATCCATTTTTATTAAGCATCTCAGGAGCCATGTTTTAAAACAATATGTTTTGCCAGGCCACATATTACTCATTCTACTGTGAGCAGCCTGCATGGGCTAAAAGTGCTACCATGGCCTGCAGCGTCTCAGGACTTGTCCCCCATCAAGCGCGTCTGGAATATCATTGGCTACTAATTGCAAAGGGAGCTTCCAGCAGCGGATCTTGATGATTTGCCATTCAGCATGGCAGAACATTCCTCAGATGAACCTGAATAACATCATTGACAGGGGCTAAGTGTGGGGATTTCTGTGCGTGGTTCTTATAATAATAATCTTTATTTTTATATAGCGCTAACATATTCCGCAGCGCTTTACAGTTTTGCACACATTATCATCACTGTCCCCGATGGGGCTCACAATCTAAATTCCCTATCAGTATGTCTTTGGAATGTGGGAGGAAACCGGAGTGCCCGGAGGAAACCCACGCAAACACGGAGAGAACATACAAACTCTTTGCAGATGTTGTCCTTGGTGGGGTTAGAACCCAGGACTCCAGCGCTGCAAGGCTGCTGTGCTATCCACTGCGCCACCGTGCTGCCCGTGCTGTTCTTATACACCATACTGAATAAATTACGATATTTTGAAAATGTTCTTCCCATTTTTTATTTTTGCCTATCAGTAGCATATCTATCCAATCTGTGATTTCCATAATTCCACAATTTTTACTTCTTTGTGTTGCATTTTGAATATATAGGAGTGCAGATTATAGAATAATGTATGTACCTTCTAACACTAAATAGTTTTATCCTATTTCGTTTTACTGACTAATATGAGTCTGACTCCTCAGTCAATCACAAAAAGGCATCACTTTTCCAAGCATTTTGGATGTTTCTCTTATTCCAAAATAGCCCAATAATCTTGGAGTAAAGGGTAGTTTATCAGCTAAATTTCTACCTGGTAAACCAACATATGAGATAGGTAATACACTTAAAGGCATGAAATAACATGCCTTCGTGGTACTGATTGACTTAGCACTGTCAAGAAAATGAACTTTTGACAATATTTTTTACTCACTTATATAGCGCCTGAAATTCCACAGCTCCTTATAGACATCATCATCACTGTCCCCAATGGGGAACACTACTATAACACATAAAGACTGTAAAATGAAAATGGTCAACCAATTTTATGGAGACACTATTGCAAAAATGCTTTTTAACCCCAAATACATGCATTTGGGTACAAATAAAATGCATTGGAAGGTGTCCATAGCCTTTGACTTTACACTATGATTAGTGTTGAGCGATACTGTCCGACACTTGAAAGTATCGGTATCGGAAAGTATCGGCCGATACCGGCAAAGTATCGGATCTAATCCGATACCGATACCCGATACCAATACAAGTCAATGGGACTCAAGTATCGGACGGTATCCCTGATGGTTCCCAGGGTCTGAAGGAGAGGAAACTCTCCTTCAGGCCCTGGGATCCATATTAATGTGTAAAAGAAAGAATTAAAATAAAAAATATTGCTATACTCGCCTCTCCGACGCAGCCTGGACCTTACCGAGGGAACCGGCAGCGTTCTTTGCTTAAAATGCGCGTGTTTACTGCCTTCCGTGACGTCACGGCTTGTGATTGGTCGCGTGCCGCCCATGTGGCCACGACGCGACCAATCACAGCAAGCCGTGACGTAATTTTCAGGTCCTGAATGCCTAATTCTAGGCATTCAGGATTTGAAAATTACGTTACGGCTTGGGATTGGTCGCGTCGCGGTCACATGGGCGACGCGACCAATCACAAGCCGTGACGTCACGGAAGGCAGTAAACGCGCGCATTTTAAGCAAAGAACGCTGCCGGTTCCCTCGGTAAGGTCCAGGCTGCGTCGGAGAGGTGAGTATAGCAATATTTTTTATTTTAATTCTTTCTTTTACACATTAATGTTGTTTCGATACTGATACCCAATACCACAAAAGTATCGGATCTCGGTATCGGAATTCCGATACCCGCAAGTATCGGCCGATACCCGATACTTGCGGTATCGGAATGCTCAACACTAACTATGATCCATAAAGTCTGATTGGATGAGAACCTCATTGGAGATCTCTAGGAGAAAGCATATAAAATATTGAAAATGCTCCCATTCTATCATTTTTTTGTAATACGAGAAACATCATGTTTCATGTAAAGTGTCTAATATTGTTGTATTTCTCAAGAACAGAGAGGAAGTAGACAGACCGAGAAGAGAAATGATTCCGAGAGACACGTGGGAACTGTAAGAGGACAAGGCTCCGATTAAAATACGGGTTATTTATTTGTTGACAAGAATTCCCCTTACAGGCTCAGCCTTGGAGACCAGCATTTGTCTGGTGCTTAGCACTGTTCTGCAGGGTCTGATTTATCATCATTTTAGAGCATATCTGTCTCTTAAACCTGAGCTTTGATCAGCTTGTATTTTATATGGTACATCTGTTCCATGTTTGACCTTTTGTAATACTGCTTTTCAAAAGAAAACACTAACTGGCAGAACAAAAGAAAAATGCAGCTTTTAAAATATACCCATTTATATTTACTCAAACATTCTTTATATGTAAATAAGAGGCCTGAAACCAGTTAGTCCGATTGTGGAAACCATGAACAAAGGACATGATGAACTGGGAGGAGTTTGGGCAATCTTCAAAAAGACTCGAATAAATGTTCAGAATTAAATTCTGGGCGAACGTTTTAATAAATATTTCGCTAGTCCTTTTACTCACCTCATGAATCAAAATTGAAGCTTGTGAAGACTTGGTGGGGCTTTTTCCTGCCAAAGAACTTTATGCTTGGCCAAGAAGAAAGGGAAATGACAACTGTTCTACATATACTTCTGATCATAAAATAATGATCAAGGCATGTTGTACATAGAGGTGCAATTGTTATTAAAGTCCCCCATGCACATTAGATAGCTGTTGGTAGGCCAACAACTGTTTTTCTCAAATCCTCCATAATCATGGAGGCTCAGCTCAACAGGGTGGTCCTGTGTTCTCTATAATAGAGCTGCTGCCAGAAGATTCTTCTGGAACACCAAAAGCATCAAGTGTTGAACTCAACAAGGTCAGATTCTTCTCTCAGGGTCATCATTTGTGGGAGATGAGCCAGAAGGCCTCCATACACATTTGACTGTTAACCAATCTCACTGACATTGGTGGATTTGATTAACTTTAGTCTAGTGTCTATGGGAGCAAAAGGTCATTAAGTTTCCAAACTGGGCAGGTAGATACTATTGGTTAAGGGACACATTCAGAAATACTTTCTTAGAAACTGAAGAGCCATCATGATACCACTAGATAAACTTTAATTGTTCCTCCTTTCTCCAGCCCTATATTTCTACTGCAATGAGCTAACACTCAATTCTGCTCTGCCCTTAAGACTGTGGCATATCTATAGGAATATGCCATAAACATCTGATAGTTGACAATCCTACCACTGGGACCTAGACTTATCTTCAGAATTTGCCTTATATGAAACATCCATCACAATAATTGTTAAAGGGATTCCTTTTCATTTGGTGTCATCCTGTACATGATGACTGTGGGGAAGCAGCCATTCTATTGCAGTGGCACGATGGACGACTACCATGAATGTTTGGACAACATCCCAGATTTTCCACCCTGGATCTCCATTGATGAGCTTGACATCCTAGAAGGGGTAAGTAGGATTAGATGAAGAAGGAAGATGGTAGATTATAAGGAAGGATATTGAGGACATGATGCTGACAGTCCATAGACATTGTCTAATAACGTATCAGTAATAATATATAATATAATGATTAATGGTCTCCCTCATCTTCCAGTTTCTCTGCAAAACTCCATCTGCTCTCTATGCAATAACATCGTTCATCTGAGAGCACCCATTCTTTCACTCCATAAACTTGAGCGATTTGGAGTCCGGCAGAGCCGAACCACCATTCTATTACGAAGATGTAAGTATAACACATGGGACATCCATAGTGTTACCACTGCCCAGTAGTACACATACCCACTATACACCTCATCATTATATCAGCCTAGTATACAGTATATATGTGAGGAGCCAGTTCTCATAAGTGTAAATTTCTCTTTTTAAAAAGGAGAAAAGCAGCACTCACCTTTAAAAATCACTTTTTTTTAATTAATGTCTTTTAAAACATATCATCAGTAGAGAGAAGGATTAGGTGTGGCTGTTCAGAGAGACCAGCGGATATGTTTTTCAGGACATTAATAAAAAAAGTATTTTTTTACGGCGAGTGCCACTTTTCTTCATTTTTGGCCTGCAAATCTTTCACCAGTTTGGTGTCTATTAAACTGAGCTCTCCTGTGGTTCACAGAGCCTTTTTTAAATGTGCAACCTATATATATTGTGATCTCCTCCCAGATTTTATGATAGTGTCGAGTCGCTTCAATTTCTTTATGTTGAATATCTTTCTCTTCTTACAGTGATAATAGGCTGATATAACTTAACCCCATTCCAGCAACATCCAGGAATTAAGCTTTTTATTAGTCGGATGAGACAACTAAACTGGACTTTCTCATTTACCGGACTGTGATAATTACTACCGAGCTTCCACCAGATAACAACCACGTAGAATCGAGCACCAAACATCCAGGGATTTATTCCGATAGCCATATTTGGGGTCAGGAAGGAATTTTTTTCCCCTGATATGAGGATAATCCAACAACTAGTCCTCGGGGTTATTTTTCGCCTTCCTCTGGATGGAAATGGCAAGTGATTAAAGGCTGAAATTGAAGGACTTCTTTCAGCCAACCTTGCTATGTCAGCATCTGGATGACTCATCTACAATGTGGTGGTAAAGAGAAGACTACCAAATATGGACAGGCAGAAGGTAGCGGCTGCTCCTTCTCCACTGGTTATGGACAGACAGAAGGTAACGGCTGCTCCTTCTCCACCAGATATAGACAAAAGGAAGGTAGTGGCTGCTCCTTCTCCACCGGATATGGCCAAAAAGAAGGTAGCGGCTGCTCCGTCTCATACTTGGCCATATACAGACAGAAGGCAGCGGATGCTCATTCGCCAACCTGGTCATGGACAGAGTGAAGAAGCGGCTGCTCCTTCATCTACCTAGCCATGGTCAGACAGAAGGACATATTGTTGATAGTGGTGCTGTAGGAATCTAGGAAAATTCTAACAACAGAGACCACATGTCACACATTCCTGCTCTTCTCCTCTCCATCATATGTGATCCAGACCTGTATCTGAAAAAACAGCACAAGTGCAACCAAAGGCCTGAGGAGTGGAATCATCACCATCTGCTCAGAAAGTGACTGTATCTATAGAATTTCTTATTTCATCTTTGCATATTAGTAACAATTTTCATGCAAAATTAAATAGATTGAACATCTATGATGGTTCTATATATATTCTTCTGATGCATAGAACTGCTTTTTGGTATTTTTTTTATATCATGATGACCTAATGTAATTGTGGAAGGTGCTGAATATGTCACATAAGGATTTCTGCATAGAGTAAAACATTTAAGTTCTAAAAAGAGATAAGAGAATTTAATCTACTTAAACTTTACAAGAATCCTCATTTTCCAAATGTGAATTATATTGTAATTCACTTCCATGTGGATTTAGCTGAACTCCATTTTATTACACCGTAAAGAACTATAAAAAGGTTAAAAATTACAAAAAAATAATTATTCTCACCTTACTTTCTCCCAGGAGCATAACTTCTGGAGAAAGACAGAGAGAAGTGGCCCCAAGCCCCTCGCTCAGACGTGCTCACCTAAAGCTTAACTTTATCGGTGAGGGCAGCCAAATGATACTGAAAGACTTGATACAGAATGGCAGGAGGACACATTAGACGAGTCCTGAGCAGGGATAAGGGGGATAGAGCGATGTGATTAAGTCATCACTATGTGGCCCTGATGTCCCTTGCGTGATTCAGCATGATGACATTACCGTGTTGGTCTACCGGCGCCTTGCCACTGTCGGCCAATAGACTTCCGAGTATCCAGTGATAGGTAAGTGTATGATGTTTATTTTTTGTTTTATTAATACTTGTTAGGGGACTCAAGGGGCGTTATACAGCATAGGGACTACTGTGGAGCAACATACAATATAGGGGGAATATTGGTGTGTACAATTAAATGTGGGGGTCATATAGCATGGGGGGCTTTACACTGTGTGAGTGCTGTTATGGAGTATCATACAATATAGAGGGCGTATAGGTGTGTATAATTAACTGTGGGGGATCATATAGTATTGGGGGGCTTATACTGTGTGAGGACTACTGTGTGGGTATCATACCGTGTGGGAACAACTGTGGGGGCCATCATACAGTGTAGGTACTACGGGAGGGGTATTATGCCATGTGGGAACTACTGTTTGAACCATAAAACAATGTTGGGGACAATTTACTGTATACCATAAACTGTTGGGGGGAGCATGCTTTATATAATACCAAATAGCGCCACAGGTTGTTCCTGAGCCACATATGCCCTGACTCAGGTCTTAGAGGAGATCAAGACACCATCCACCATCTAGAAAAGAAGCTGCTATACTCTGAATATACCTTTCTCAATACATGCACTCTCCATATTTACTTTTTACCCCCAAACCTCATGGTTACGACACTCCAGTGCTGACATCGAAAAACAGCTCTGGCAAACTTAAAGTTCCAATCAAATTATAGAATTTATTTTGCGTTTTCCCAAAAAGAATGATGCACTTTATTACGTGTCCAAAACTCGGTAGCCAAACAGTGTAAGTGAATAAGGTATATAAGTCAGCGTTTCGGTCATCGACTGGGATTACCCATAAACTCTTTTTATGTAAGATATAGGTATTTTTTGATAAAGGCTTAAACAAGCTGAAACGTTGACTTATATACCTTATTCACTTACACTGTTTGGCTACCGAGTGTTGGACACGTAATAAAGTGCATCATTCTTTTTGCGAAAACGTAAAATAAATTATATCATTTGTTTGGAACTTTAAGTGTGCCGGAGTTGTTTTTCGATATCCATATACTATTTCTCCTGAGCACCTCCTTTTAGCAGTGAGCACCCCTTATACTTCCTGATTTTTACTCCAGTGCTAACATCATTGGTTCACTGCGATGACGTTTTCAACTTTCAGTGCATTTCAATTAGTTTTTATCATCTCAGTTTTGCAAAGAAATGTGTTAATATTTTCACGTCACATTATCTCACATTTTCTACCAAATTAAGTTAAGACTTTGTGTTGTGGATCTGAAGCTACAAATCTGTCAACATTGAATTTATCTGAGGCCCGGTTATGGGGCGTTCCCAGGAATGGCATGTCTTATAGTTCATCCCACTATTCTTTTCATTGTACTCTCAAACATTTGACAGAGGGGACAAAGTTTCATCATAAGAACTTGACTTCTTTTTATGTGAATGACACATGCAACGAACGAAAGTGAATCAACATGTACAGTATCTTGGCTTTTTTCATTGCTAAGTGCGTGTTTCTTCTTATTAAAATGGAAGGAAGCATGTTGGGGGAAGGTGGACACATATGAGTGAAAGTAGAAAAGGAATATCTTCTGAAAGAGAAAATGAAAACCATATGTGCCAGTGACTAGTGATGAGCTAATTTGTTTGGAAAACAATCGCCAAACATAAATTCGGCACTAATATGGCACATTCGGATTTGTGATTGGAAACACGAGCAAAATTTTATAAAATCTGTAATATTCGGTAAAAAGTGCGGGAAAATATTAGTGTTGCCACAAAAGTATTTTCAGCACTTTTGCAATGATAATGGTGGTGTATCATCATGAGTGTTTTGCATGTGATTTGGATTGAAGCCTATGCCAAGTGTGTTATGTGAGACTTGCATTGAAGTCCATGGCAAGTGTGTCATGTGTGACTTGCATTGAAGTCTGTGGAAAGTGTGTCACATGTGACTTGCATTGAAGTCTATGGCAAGTCTGCCGCATGTTACGTGCATTGAAGCCTATGGCAAATGTGTTGTGTGTGACTTGCATTGAAGCCTATGGCAAGCGTGTCGCATGTGATGATAATAATAATAATAATCTTTATATAGCGCTAACATATTCTGCAGTGCTTTACAGTTTAACAGTTTAAAACACAACAGTCATAGGTAACAACGTTAACAACACAATAATTAAAGCAAAATAAGATGACCCTGCTCGTGAGAGCTTACAATCTACAATCTGTGATGTGCATTGAGCCTATGGCAAGTGTGTTGTGTGTGATTTGCATTTAAGCCTATCCCAATTGTGTCACAAGTGACTTGCTTTGCAGTCTAGGGCAAGTCTGTCCCATGTGACTTGCATTGACATCTATGGCAAGTGTGTCGCTTGTGGCTTGCATTGAAGCCTATAGTAAGTGTGGCGTGTGTGACTTTAATTGAAGTGTATGGCAAGTCTGTTGTGTGTCACTTGCATTTAAGTTTATGGCACGTGTGTCCCCTGTGATGTGCATTGAAGCCTATGGAAATGTGTCGCATGTTACTTGCATTGAAGTCTATGACAAGCCTGTCACATGTTACGTGCATTGAAGCCTATGGCAAGTGTATCGCGTGTGACGTGCATTGAAGCCTATAACAAGTGTATCGCGTGTGATGTGCATTGAAGCCTATAACAAGTGTATCACGTGTGACGTGCATTGAAGCCTATGGCAAGTGTGTTGTGTGTGACTTGAATTGAAGCCTATAGCAAGTGTGTCACGTGTGACGTGCATTGAAGCCAATGGCTAGTGTGTTGTGTGTGGTTTGCATTTAAGTTTATCCCAAGTGTGTTGCATGTGACTTGCATTGACATCTATGGCAAGTGTATCCCATGTGACTTGCATTGAAGCCTATGTCAAGTGTGTCGTGTGTGACTTGCGACCAGCAACAGAATATCAAACACTTTAAAAAAAAATGAGACTCTGTCGCACTATATCACTGCGATTTCAGTATCGCGCAACACATATCCCCTAGCCTTATGAGTTCCCCTTCTTATTTATTTCATTCTCTTTTGATTTTTTTTGTATTACTGTATTAGGACAAGTTTTATGTCATATGTTCTGTACAATTTTTTTCTTCCAAAGTATAAAGAATTTAAGAAATATATGATTATTTTTTGTATTTAGAGTTCTGCTTTTTATTTTCAATAGGCTAATTTTCCCAAAATGCAGTGAAACAAATGATGTTGGTTAAAGCATTTTATCGTAAATCATTCTTTTATGAGACAGTATATATAAATATGATATGCTACTGCTTTAAACACAGATTTAACAGATGAACGATGATTTAGCCTTTACTAAGTAAATTATTCTAAGTCACACCGTAGTGTTCAGTTTTTCAAAAGCCCTTACGAACCTATTAATCTTGGATTGATGCAGGAGCCTATTAGAGATAAGCAATATAAACAAATGGGAACCACTTCTTAAACTATTTCAGAGAGGCGGCAGGTGTATGCAGGTCATGGTGATATCTTGTTCTTCAAAATATTTCAGCAGATACACAGACTTTTCAGTGGGTTATCTAAAAAAGAAAACGCCTTTGAACCTTGCCGCCAGAATGAAGCACTTGTGATTTCTCAGACCAACAAAGGATCAGGGAATAAGATAAGGCTTTTTTTTCTCTGTTTGGGGGAAGGGAGAAAAAAAAGATGTTTGCCTTTCATCTCTCCCCGCTGTGCATACTAGAATTATTTGCTTGCCTGGCTCTTTCTAAATATAAAAATAATAATACTTCTACTTAATATGATTCCAACACCCAAACAGTAAATACGCTCCTCGAGAGAACTGGGGCACTCAAGCTTTTTCGAAGTGAGTCAGTGAGATGAAGCAATGTGTGTGCTTTTAAAGTATTCTTGCGATCACCAGAAGTAACACATCTTGAACCTTTCCCCTGTGGGCAATGATTGTTCTTTTAGGTCAAGTTAAAGGCTAAGATCATGTGGTTGTCTTATGGGCTCTCTCGTTGCCAAAATACACTGCCCGTATACTTTGCATTGTCCAGGTATTGAGTCTGGAAATTGTCAAAAAGTCGAAAAATGTAGCTTCACCTTTCATGAACTTGGATAAAGACTTAAGGGAGTTGCATGAGCATGGATAGAAATTCCTTAACATTTTGTTAGTCTCAGAATTAGTCCCTTACGCAGGGGGAGATATTGAAGAAAACATAGCAATGGATAGAAATCCTCTGTGGATTCCACGTAAGTCTATATACCAGAGTGGGAAGAATCATGTTAGGCAGGCCATGCTATTGGAAATGGGCAGTCTTAGATGTTCAGATAAGGTTTTTATTATCACCAATGCATTTCAGTGCCGGATCGACTCCTTTCGCAAGGTCAAAAAACTTTCCGACCTTGAGAAAGGCATCAGTCTGGTGCCGAAACGCGTTGGTACTAATTAAAACCTTACCTGAACCTCCCAGGCTCCTTATTCCCTGCAGCGTAGCCTGCCTAACATAATTCTTTCCATTCTGGTAAATACACATTCTGTTTAAGAGGATATTCACATTTAAACAGGTGTTGTGATTTCATACAACACCACCAGGAGAACACAACCACTTCCACAGTGGTGCTCTTTTAAAATGACACTGCCCTATTTTGGGCGCATTTGCCCATTCTTTAGAGTTCTTCATGTTAGTCTACAGACAGATTGTCACCTGTGGTATGAAAGTTTGTAGTCTGTGCTACATTTACTGACCACTAAATACCTCTAAGAACAATAGCAACGACCCTTTACGAAATCTTTAAGGTATTAGATGTATTAATGGGGATACGAGAGCTCCCATTGTTTTCTCTTATCCACCTGTCAACATCACTACTAAGTGAAGGATTCCTCTGTTAACATTACATCATATAGTGGAGGAACCAACCTTTAACCCCTTAGTGACAGAGCCAATTTTGACCTTAATGACTAGGCCAAATTTTTAAAATCTGCCGAGTGTCACTTTATGTGGTAATAACTCTGGTACGCTTCAACAGATCCCTCTGATTCTGAGAATTTTTTTTTCGTAACATATTGTTCTTCATAATAGTGGCGAAATTTGTTCTATATCGCTTGCGTGAAAATATCGTAAATTTGGCAAAAAGTTAAAAAATATCGCAATTTTTATTCTTAGGCCTTTAAATCTGAAAGTTATATTAAATACAATAGTAAATAAATAACATTTCCCACAGGTCTACTTCACATCTACATCATTATTTTTTTTTTGTTACGAAGTTAGAAGGGTTACAATTAGATCAACAATTTCTAATTTTTCCAACAAAATTTACCAAACCATTTTTTTAGGGACCACATCACATTTGAAGTGACTTTGAGTGGCCTATATGACAGAAAATACCCAAATGTGACATCATTCTAATAACTACAACCCTCAAAGTACTCACAACCACATTCAAGAAATTTGTTAACCCTTTTGGTGCTTCACAGGAACTAAACAATGTGGAAGGAAAAAATGAACATTTAACTTTTTTCACAAGAATTTTACTTTAGCCCCAAACTTATTTTCACAAGGTTATCAGGAGAAAATGGACCATAAAAATTAGTTGTGCAAATTTTCCTGGGTATGCAGATACCCAAAATGTGGTGGAAATCCACTGTTTGGGTGCATGGCAGGTATCGAAAGAGAATGAGCACCATTTGATTTTTTCAACTCAAAAATGGCTGGAATCAAGAGCAGATGCCAAGTCACACTTGGAGAGCCACTGATGTGCCTAAACAAAGGAAACGCCCCACACCAAAGATTGCACTGTCATTACTGTGATTGGCTGCAAATAAAGCGCCAAACATACTGAGTGGGTCACTTGAATATACCGAGGCGAATAGCAAATTACTCGCCGAGTAACGAGTAGCCCCGATACCATACCATTTTTGCGAGTCACAAATAGTGCCAAATATATTCGCTCATCACTAATGGTAACCTCCCCGCCATTATGCTGCTCAATCATGTAGGATTACCACTAAAGACAGATTTTGGATAACTTTGCATAGCATTGGACAGACAATGGCCAAGTTGCTTCAATTTCTTACTGATTTTCAAAAAAAGAGCAAATTATTTTGAAACAAATTGAATGTGTTTAAAATTTCACTAAAGATTCAAAGTCACGCTTTTACTTGATTAGTTTGAGGGCCCAAAAGGGGTAAAATAACACTTAAATATATACAGTAATACTCACTCTGGCTCCAGTCAATGTTCAAGGCTCTCTGCAGCGACTTCATAATGTGATAAGATGTGCAGAGGAAGCCTAAAGAGTGATTTGAGCCAGAAGGAACTTTACGGCGAAATAAGTAAAAGCTGGGGGCGGGGCTATGATTATTATAATTACTTATTTTTTAACCGTACGTTTATTATCCTCTGGGGTCTGGAGAGACCTCAGAGCTTAATAAACTTCTTTAAATAGCTGCTAATTTGATACAAATCAAATTTCCAGACCGAATTTGAACGGATCAGCAGAATTCGAATTTCGGCAGATTTTCTTGTATCTACTAATAGCATTTATATAAAAAAAATTCTGACAAATAAATCAATTAATTCATTCATAGGTAAAAACACTGCAGCAATAGAGAGGAAAGAAGAAGGGTGTTTATAATATAAAAGGAGTCCTACTGGTTTTCTTTGTCTTCTTAAGCAAAAAAAATCAGCCGGAGTTAATTGGATTCTCTCTGAAGGTTGTAATTTGTAACTTTTAAACATATGTTTAATATATGTTGACTACTGCTAATCCCATAATCATCTCAATAGCCCTATTATTATTTTTTAGCAAATTACTAAAAGGATTATTAACATCTGAGAACAAAGAAAATATTGGGAATTTAGGGTGTAGAAGATTGCTGAGATGACTCAAGTTCTGAAAAACATAAGAAAGTATTGGGAAATGCTGGCCTTTAAAATGAACAGGGAAACTCAAGTTTACACGTGCTGCTGTAGAGATGATGTAGGTGGAGATAGATTGGTAAAGGTACCTTCACACTCAGCAACTTTACAACGAGAACGACAACGATCCGTGACGTTGCAGCGTCCTGGATAGCGATCTCGTTGTGTTTGACATGCAGCAGCGATCTGGATCCCGCTGTGATATCGCTGGTCGGAGCTAGAAGTCCAGAACTTTATTTGGTCGTCAGATCGGCGTGTATCGTCATGTTTGACAGCAAAAGCAACAATGCCAGCAATGTTTTACATGGAGCTAACGACCTGTGAGAACGATAAATGAGTCACCGTTACGTCACTGGATCACTCCTGCATCGATCTGGAGCTGCTGTGTTTGACATCTCTACAGCGACCTAAACAGCGACGCTGCAGCGATCCGCTCGTTGTCTATATCGCTGCAGTATCGCTGAGTGCAACGGTACCTTAAGATGTTCTTCCATCAATTCCTTGGTAATGATTTACAAAAGTTAATCCATTATATATGAAGTTGTACAGAAAACTTAAAGGGATGTTGAGGCTTGGGACTCAAGTCTGCAGTCACTCTATGTGACTGCTGACCTCTGAGTCCTCACAGTACATACTGTGTGTGCTGTCAGGATTCTCTGGTACCGACATAGGGAGAAGGAGTGTCACGGGTGTGTCAGAGGCTGCAGACCATCGCACTGCATCTGACTGCAGAAGGTCTCAGCAGTTTACTTTGCAGACTTCTTCCTGTTCCTTCTGACTCTAGGACCCAGAGTCAACCTTCCTTCTACTGTAAAGGACACACCCGGGACCGGGTGTTTATAACTCCCAGCTTGCTGCTGGAAGTTGCTGGTGATATTTCGATTTCTCTGTTGAGGCTTGGAGCTATAGCAGCCAGCTATCTTCCTCTTTGGTGTTTGGAGGACGTCTGTGTTTCTCTCTGAACCTACTCAAGCTAAGTGTTCCCCTTGTTTATGCATCCCATCTGTCTTTAGTTATAGTAAGAATTGACTAGTGCGCATCCTGTCCTTCCCTATGCAGGGCTGACTGCTAGGGGTCGGCAGGGATTAGGTATGCTCCTCGGTGATAGGTGCAGAACCCATACAAGGAAGTTAGGGCAGACAGGATGACGTTAAATCTGCCTAGGGGTCTCTACTCCCCCCTTCCCTAGTGTTGGGTTCCCTTCCCCTTATCACTTCATGTTGCACTTACTCTATCCTACACTGTGCGTGACAAGGAGGTCTTGTGACTGTAAGTATGTGATTTCCATACTTCCGGCCACAGTCCGACTAGACTATGTCCAGCCTTTCTCAGTTCACTTGTATTGAGTGAAGCCAGGCAGGTCTAGTCAGCACATGATCATATACATGCAAATCACATACTAATGGTCACTCGTCAGCTAACTCCTGTGGCACTACAGAAATCTAACGACGCGCACTGTGCATGCTGCGAGGATTCACAAGTCTGCAGTCAAAAAGAGAGATTGCATACTTGGACCCGAAGCCTGGATAACCCCTTTAAGTATTAAAGCCATAGATAAATCCATAAAAGGAGAGCCATTTCATGATAGGCTAAGTAAGTATTTCTATTAGAAGCACAACCAAGAAAAAAGAATAGAAAAATCCTAGTCAGGTTAGATATTGTTCCTTTGCAATAACTTTATTGTAGAGTATCTTTGAATTTTGTTTTTCAAATTCCTTAATAAAATGTACAATAAAATGTTGCATCTTCTGTAAAGGTCTGATGTACCAGTCATGAGAAATCTACCGTAGAAGCCATATGCAAATCAAGCAAGCATACATTGACACGCCTCCAGTGCACTTCTAGCCTGATTTGCATTTGGCTTCAATGCATCATTTTTATTGAAGGACAAGCACTTATACAGTAATACAATTAATTCTACATGTAAAATCAGGTTCCCTATAACCCCTGCAGTCCTATCGATTAAACTTGGAAAGTTAGTAAAAAAAATAGCACTTGATTTCCAGCATGAATAAAATCAAAAACTGTTATTGAAACAACCAATTTAAAATTGCAGAACTATAAAAAAAATTGGACATCCTGGAGACAGTAGCAAAACCCTACGTGTTTCGAACTGGCATTTCTGTGTGGTTCCTATTTGTTTCCTATTCGAAACGCATAGAGTTTTTTGCTTCTGTCTCCAGGATGTCCTGTTTATTTTACTGTTTCTACAATTTTAATTTGGATGTTTCAATTATTATTCATCCCTTGCATAAGAATTGCACACAAATGCCGGTTTGAAACGCATAGGTTTTTGATACTATCTCTAGGATGTCTTGTTTTTTGTTTCTCCCAATTTTAATTTGGATGTTTCAGTTATTCATTCTTTGAATAAGAATCGCACACAAATGCCGGTTCGAAACGCGTAGGTTTTTTAAACTATCTCCTAATTGTTCTGTTTTTTTTTAATGTTTCTCCGATTTTAATTTGGATGTTTCAGTTATTCATCCCATAAATAAGAAGCGCACACAAATTCTGGTTCGAAACGGGTACGTTTTGCTACTATCTGCTTTTTTAGTGCTTCTATGATTTTAATTTGCATATTTCAATGAACGTTTTGGCTTTTATTCACACTGGAAATCAAGTGTGAGATTTTCACAAACTTTTCAAGTCTGTTTCATTCCTTCCCAACTGGAATTTTTCATCCCATGGATCTAGCTAAGCATTTGATGGGCATTTGACTAAGCATTTGATTAGTCGATTAACAGACTAATGAAAACGGAATGCACCAGGAGTGTAGCGCCATACTTTCTGTAGTGGCCATGAGTGGTACTGCAAGCTCTCTCCCATACAAGTTAATAGAAAGACTTTTCCCATGTACCTTGGCTTATTAACTCAGCTGATCAGTTGGGGTGCCAGGAGTTCTTCCCACATAAATTGGATATTTATGATCTTTATTTAGGGACCGGTCATCAATATTAACATACCCTTCAATAAAGATCCAACAAACTAATCACCTAGTGACCAAATTAATCCTGTAAAATATCTATACATTGAAAATATTGGATCATGATATGTCACTCAATGCATTTTTGGGGTGAAATATTGGTGTATTTAAAGTTATAAGAAGTGTGAAGAAGAGACTTGGGCCATTTAATATATTCATGATTAGGGTCCAGCATTTCTTTAAATTAGCATGAGTTAAGCCAGGCTTCTGAACAGCTTGGGTGTTGTATGTAAAAAAAAAGAATAAAAAGAAAAACCCTTTGAAGTGATCAGAATCCGTCTCATCTCGTTAATTCTACCATTTGTTTGATTTTTGGTACAAAGAAAATGAAGGAATGTGTTGGGATTATGGCATCCTAAGTCAATATTTATTAAAAAATCAATCTCGTTGAAAATCTGTTCAACCCTCTAATTAGACCAGTCGACTCGAGGTTGATTTTTAATTGCAAAAGTAATTACACAGAGCAGATAGCCACTGACACTTGATTATCTAGGTGATTGATTAAAAAGTCCCGGTCCCGAACATCGAGCCGCGACGTTCGGATATTCAAAACAATTGAGAAAATTAAAAATGGAGTAGGAAAAAAAAAGGCATCTGAATTACAACCACAAAGTTGCCTCTGTCACTCAAACAATCCTCGCTGACCATTTTGATCCTAGGACTTTGAAAGAAGCAGTGGATTAAGGGGCAATTAATTGGCGGATAATGTGAAGTGAGATCACAGCTGGCGAAGGCATTTTCTATATAAAAAAAGGGACATTATTAAAGCATATTTTCTTTCTTTACATAGCTCACCACTTGATTTTGTACTGAGTAGTTGGTGCATTATTTTCTTCATTCTGTGGATTATTGCAGCTGCCTTCATGTTTCATTAAATGAAAAGTTAGCGTTACATCGAAGAGGTTGGAACATAATAAGACGTGTAGCATTTTTTTTAGCATGCATTTCATTAGCATCATCGACTCTCGAGGGTCTCGTGCACAGCTGGGTTAATAAGAGGTCTGAAAGAACAATATCCCTCCCAAGAAAAAACTTTATTGAGTTTTTATCTTAGCTTTATTTTCATGGATCAATACGAGACAGAAAATCCAACAGAGCAGGTGATTTGTTCGTTTCTTCGACTTCTTCAAGTGTATAAGGTCATCTTTTATTCTCTATGTTCAACATGTATGACACAACTGGTGGCATTATAATCTTTACAAGAGATGTCCACTTCTCGGATTGTGATGATGTATCCTTTAATTCACAGCTTTACTCATGTGACCACTTGTACAGAGAGAGGTGTCAATAACTGATAGAACCTCCCACTGGACTCCTAAGCAAAGAAAGTGGTCAACAGCTTTCATTGCAGGACTGTGTGAGCAGCAGTGAGGGCCGTAGTCATGGCCCACACAGATGTTTGATTTAGCGCACCACCCTGGCCACCCGCATCATATACATAGAGTCTCACTGTCTCACTTGCCTGGTTCTCAGAGGCCTCCCTTATTTCAAGGGACACTTCTTCACATAAAGAGACAGAGTCCAATTCCAACTTTAAAATGTAGAACTTTACTTGTTTCCACACCCAGCACATCCACATCAGTTACAGCATCGACACAGAGTTCTGCACAGTTCACATCCTTCACTTTCCCTGTGCTCTTCCCTATGTCCTTCAGTTGGTACCCAGGTCGTTCCATCTTGACCAGTACTGCAGCGTACTCCCTGTTCAGCTTCACTACATCCAGGTGTCCCCTTGTCCGTTTCGCACCAGACATGAGGGCATCTGCCCAAGTAGTAAGCAGCCACATTTTAGAGCGACGTGTGTTCCTATGCTTGTGTACTTCTGGCCCCAGGGCCATGGACAGCTGGGCTTCCCACTTCCCAACGTTACGGAGCCATCTGCCCAGTACGGGCTCTGTAGCCCTTTTCTCTGTCATAGGGAAAGACCCACTATCTTATCCACGGTTGGCTCGTCATATATAAATTAATGTATCCCCAACTAGTGGCCTAACTGAGGTACTGCACTTTCCCTATCAATGGTGTCTAAATAGCAGCACTAGATACGGCATGTTAAATACAACAATAAATACATGGTTTAACAACATTACAAAGCAGCAATATATATACAGTTAACCAGTACATGGTTGGGGCACATGACCATTTTATGACTCCCTTACAACTGCATACAGAGATTGATGTCAATCATTTGGAGGACTGCCACTGGACTCCTAAGGAAAGAAATTTGTCAACAGCTTTCCCTGCAGGACTGTGCATACAGAGATATTTGTTAAAAACTAATAGAACCTCCCACTGGACTCCTAAGCAAAGAACATGATTGATAGCTTTCCAGTCATGACCATGCAAACAACAATAGTTGTCAAAAACTGATAGAACCTCCCACTTGACTCCTAGGCAAAGAAAGTGATTGACAACCTTCATTTCAGGACTGCACATACAGAGATTGATGTCAATCATTTAGAGGACCTCCTACTGGAATCCTAAGTAAAAAAAAGTTAATCATAGCTTTTCCTGCATGACTGTGCATGCAGAGATAGTTGTCAAAAAAGTGACAGAACCTTTCACTGGACTCCTAAGCAAAGAAAGTGATTGACAGCTTTCCTTGTAGGACTGTGCATATGTCAATCACTTTCTTTGCTTAGGAGTTCAGTGGGAAGTTCTATCGTTTTTTGACAACTGTCTCCTTATGAACCGTCATAAAGGGAAAGCTGTCAACTATTGAATAGGCCATCAATATCTAAGTAATGAACATGCCCTTCAATGTTTATAACTGTCAAACCATTTTTATCGGACCGCTGTTGTGAAATTGGATTTTGGGCTCCCCCGGTGGCCACTGGTGGAATTGAACTTGTGTGCATCATCCCCTCTGTTCACCTGTTCCCATCAGGATGTGGGAGTCGCTATTTAACCTTGCTCCTCTGTCACTTCCATGCCGGTCAACATTGTAATCAGAAGCCTTTCTGTGCATGTTCCTGCTACCAGACAACTTCCAGCTAAGTCGGACTTTTGTCCTTGTTTGTTTTTTGCATTTTGTTCCAGTTCACAGCTGCAGTTTCGTTTCTGTGTCTGGAAAGCTCTTGTGATCTGAAATTGCCACTCTGATGTTATGAGTTAATACTAGAGTCTTAAAGTAATTTCAGGATGGTGTATTGATAGGGTTTTCAGCTGACCATGAAAGTACCCTTTCTGTCTTCCTGCTATCTAGTAAGCGGACCTCGATTTTGCTAAACCTATTTTCATACTACGTTTGTCATTTTCATCTTAAATCACCGCCAATATATGTGGGGGCCTCTGTCTGCCTTTCGGGGAAATTTCTCTAGAGGTGAGCCAGGACTATATTTTCCTCTGCCAGGATTAGTTAGTCCTCCGGCCGGCGCTGGGCGTCTAGGGATAAAACGCAGGCTACGCTACCCGGCTACTGTTAGTTGTGCGGCAGGTTTAGTTCATGGTCAGTTTAAGTTTCCATCCTTCCAAGAGCTAGTTCCTATGTATGCTGGGCTATGTTCTCTTGCCATTGAGAACCATAACAGTTTGACCGGCCTTAAAGGGTTAAATTAATTGGCAGAGAAAGGAGAGAAAAAAGAAGTCTGCTGAAAATTTTTTTTTTTTTTTTTTCCTTCAGTTCTGAGTGTGCTTTCAATTGAATCACTTGCAAGTCTGCCTATATTGCAGCCTTCCGTTGAGCCTCCTGCTCCGGTGTTGGTTGAGGGCGAGTTGGAGTACGTTGTGGAAAAAATCTTGGACTCCCGTGTTTCCAGACGGAAACTCCAGTATCTGGTCAAATGGAAGGGATACGGTCAGGAGGATAATTCTTGGGTGACTGCCTCTGATGTTCATGCCTCCGATCTGGTCCGTGCCTTTCATAGGGCTCATCCTGATCGCCCTGGTGGTTCTGGTGAGGGTTCGGTGCCCCCTCCTTGAGGGGGGGGTACTGTTGTGAAATTGGATTTTGGGCTCCCCCGGTGGCCACTGGTGGAATTGAACTTGTGTGCATCATCCCCTCTGTTCACCTGTTCCCATCAGGATGTGGGAGTCGCTATTTAACCTTGCTCCTCTGTCACTTCCATGCCGGTCAACATTGTAATCAGAAGCCTTTCTGTGCATGTTCCTGCTACCAGACAACTTCCAGCTAAGTCGGACTTTTGTCCTTGTTTGTTTTTTGCATTTTGTTCCAGTTCACAGCTGCAGTTTCGTTTCTGTGTCTGGAAAGCTCTTGTGATCTGAAATTGCCACTCTGATGTTATGAGTTAATACTAGAGTCTTAAAGTAATTTCAGGATGGTGTATTGATAGGGTTTTCAGCTGACCATGAAAGTACCCTTTCTGTCTTCCTGCTATCTAGTAAGCGGACCTCGATTTTGCTAAACCTATTTTCATACTACGTTTGTCATTTTCATCTTAAATCACCGCCAATATATGTGGGGGCCTCTGTCTGCCTTTCGGGGAAATTTCTCTAGAGGTGAGCCAGGACTATATTTTCCTCTGCCAGGATTAGTTAGTCCTCCGGCCGGCGCTGGGCGTCTAGGGATAAAACGCAGGCTACGCTACCCGGCTACTGTTAGTTGTGCGGCAGGTTTAGTTCATGGTCAGTTTAAGTTTCCATCCTTCCAAGAGCTAGTTCCTATGTATGCTGGGCTATGTTCTCTTGCCATTGAGAACCATAACAGACCGCCCACTGGACTCCTAAGCAAGGAAAGTGAGAAACAGCTTTCCCTGCAAGACTGAGCATATATAAATAACTCAATAATTGATAGGACCCCCCACTGGATTCCTAAGCAAGGGAAAGTCTTTTACGGGGAAAGGGCTTTCCCCTGCATGACTGTGCATGCAGAAACAACTGTCAATCATTGAAAGGATCGCTACTGAACTCATAAACAAAGAAAGTGATGACTAAGTTCCCCTGCATGGCTGTACATTCAGAAATAGCTGTCAATCAATGATAGGGCTTCCCACTGGACTCTTAAGCAAAAAGAACTTTCCCTGCATGACTGTGCATTCAGCTGTCAATCAGTGATAGGACCGCCCACTTAACTCCTAAGCATTGCAAGAACTGGGATTTATATGAATTAAAAAACAAAGTATACTGAATCCTCTCCCACAAGACTATACATAAATCTGCTCAGCTCCCCCAGTGCTGTCTATACTTAAGTGTGAATATACAGCATGGAGTCTAAGGGGTAAAGTCTCTCCTTGTGGAGAGTGACATGCCAGTGTAAGGAGACTTATAGGCCTTGCAATGCTCCTCTGGGATGTCCTGTAAGTCAATGGCATCCGTTGTGAGCCATTATTGGCCATCACGTAATGGATCCAGCTATCATTTTCTGTTCTTGTAAACAGAGCCTCAGCTGATATTTTGGCTGAGTATACATGATATAAAAGTCAACATATGGTTTTTAGTGGGCATCTATAATATATCCCCAATTGTTTTTCTAATTTTTATAGAATGTAGTATAAAGTATATAGAAAAAAACAAGCTCCAACAAAAACCAATTTAACCTGTAAAGAGTAATTACTTGCCAGCATTTGGCTCGCTCCTAGCCCAGCTCGGAGAGTCTGCCTGGGGTTGAGTACAGCTGAGTGCTCAACTAAGCCCTATTGAAGTAAGAAGACCTCTTGGGAAGTCATCAATTGCTTGTTATCGCTGCACTCAAACATAACCAGTGCTTCCATTGTATAAAGAAGTGGAAGTCTTCCTGAGAGACAAGAAAATGCTCAGTAGAAATTATCTCTTGTGCGTACCCCGCGTAAGGAGATTGGGTACTGTACCCTTTGTTGGGTCTCTGATTTCATAGAGGGGCTTATGATGTTTTTCTCCATTAGGTTCCCCTATTAATCTATCGAAGAAATATACCTTAATAGTATGTCTTCTCTTTAATCTGCACCCTTAACATTTTTTCCACATAGGTGTCCATGCGCATTAGTGCAAAGTTGTCCAAGCTCGAAATTGGTTTCAACTGGACTGGCTGACTATCTAATATACATGGGGTACTCTCTAGTTTGACCTGCACCATATGTTGATTTTCAGCACTTAGTGCCCGATTCATTATTGCATTTGCACCTATTTGTTGTCAATTTTTTCCTGCTTTAATGTTCATTTTCATTTATGCCAAATCTTTGAAGCTGCGCCTAATTGAAGTCTATTTTCTACTTGTTCATCTGTTTTTTTTCTTTGTGGGCATGGATTCTATAAATCAGATTTTTACAGCCAATTGATTTATTTTCCTTAAATGTCCCTCCTCCCCCCAGCGGAGTGATTTGTTTTTATTCCAAAATTTTCTTTTGACATTGTTTAGAGTTTTGTGTTACATTTTAATGGTTTTTGAGACAAAAATAAAGAGCAATATTTCGAAGAAAGTGTTTCAAAAACTGTCAATGAATATCACAAAGGAAAATGAAAATGATGAATCGGGCCGCTAATCCTTTTGTTCTCTGGGTAGACATACCACCATCAGGGGTATCTCGGGTCAATAATCCTTTTGATCTCTGGGTAGACATACCACCATCAGGGGTATCTCGGGCCAATAGTCCTTTTGTTCTCTGGGTAGACATACCACCATCAGGGGTATCTCGGGTTAATAATCCTTTTGTTCTCTGGGTAGACATTCCACCATCAGGGGTATCTCGGGCTACTAATCCTTTTGTTCTCTGGATAGACATACCACCATCAGGGGTATCTAATAGCGGCTTACTATCCATTGAAAATACATGCACGCATCGCCAAACTGTGTGTGCTAAAGTATGGAAGGGTGATCGCAGGTAGAATAGCAGACAATAGAAGAAGCATTGAGTTTTCCAAACACAGACAGCCAACATTTTACATTAAGAGCACAGTTTGATTTTTTCTGTCGACAAAAGATGTTTCATTCAAAGAAAGATCGTTCGTCCATGAACAATCTTTTGTTTAAAGAATTTTCCCAAAAAGATGATTACGGTACATTATTATTATAGTTTTGTATATGATCATTTGTCACATGATCGTTCAACCAGCAACATACATTAGCATGTATGGGTAGGTGAAGAGCGAATTTGAGAACATTCTAATTCAGAAATTTGCTCGAATTTCTCCAGGAAATTGAATTCACTTGGATCTCTCCAGTTCTTAGAGAATGAGAAACTTAGAGGGAAAAGCAAAAATAAGACTCGCCTTGCATCTGACCTATCCAGCTGCCACAGCCTCTTCTTTTATTCTGTACTATGGGTGTGACAAGTTTTTCCTGCAGCTTCACTTTGGCTGCCTGCATGCTTTGCAATGTCCCAAACCTACTCAGTGCCAAAGTGTTGTGAATTTGCTTTTTGGCTCCCTCTAGTGGTTACTAGTGTGATTTGACTCTGGGTATGTCAGTCATCCCTTGTATGCTCACCTGGGCCGTTAGTTCAGGGGTGTTGCTATATAAGCTCCCTGGACCTTCAGTTCAATGCCTGGCAACGTTGTAATCAGAGCTAATCTGTTGTGCTCTTGTCTACTGATCCTGGTTCCTGCTAGATTAAGCTAAGTCTGCTTTCTTGCTTTTTGCAATTTGTTTTTGTTTGCATTTTTGTCCAGCTTGTACATAATCTGTATCCTAACCTTGCTGGAAGCTCTAGGGAGGCTGGAGTTCTCCCCCCGGGCCGTTAGACGGTTCGGGGGTTCTTGAATTTCCAGTGTGGAATTTTGATAGGGTTTTTGTTGACCATATAAGTTATCTTACTACATTCTGCTATTAGTAAGTGGGCCTCTCTTTGCTAAACCTAGTTCATCTCTGTGTTTGTCATTTCCTCTTACCTCACCGTTATTATTTGTGGGGGGCTTGTATCCAACTTTTGGGGTCTATTATCTGGAGGCAAGAGAGGTCTTTGTTTTCCTCTTCTAGGGGTAGTTAGTCCTCCGGCTGGCGCGAGACATCTAGCGACCAACGTAGGCATGTTCCCCGGCTACTTCTAGTGTTGGCGTTAGGAGTAGATATATGGTCAACCCAGTTACCACTGCCCTATGAGCTGGATTTTTGTACTTCGCAGACTTACTTGTTCCTCTGAGACCCTCGCCATTGGGGTCATAACAGTAAAGTTGGATACAAGCCCCCCACAAATAATAACGGTGAGGTAAGAGGAAATGACAAACACAGAGATGAACTAGGTTTAGCAAAGAGAGGCCCACTTACTAATAGCAGAATGTAGTAAGATAACTTATATGGTCAACAAAAACCCTATCAAAATTCCACACTGGAAATTCAAGAACCCCCGAACCGTCTAACGGCCCGGGGGGAGAACTCCAGCCTCCCTAGAGCTTCCAGCAAGGTTAGGATACAGATTATGTACAAGCTGGACAAAAATGCAAACAAAAACAAATTGCAAAAAGCAAGAAAGCAGACTTAGCTTAATCTAGCAGGAACCAGGATCAGTAGACAAGAGCACAACAGATTAGCTCTGATTACAACGTTGCCAGGCATTGAACTGAAGGTCCAGGGAGCTTATATAGCAACACCCCTGAACTAACGGCCCAGGTGAGCATACAAGGGATGACTGACATACCCAGAGTCAAATCACTAGTAACCACTAGAGGGAGCCAAAAAGCAAATTCACAACACCAAAGGCCCAGACAGAAAAAGAAGATGCAGGAAGAAGATTTTGCATGCTGTCCAGTAGGAAAAAAATGGGATCACCAAGAAGCACATGATGCAAGGCTTTGACAGCTAGACAGGTGAGGGGTAAGATATTAAAACATTTTTTATCTCTTTTTCCAGATCAGAAAAAAGGTGTAAGGCCACCATTTTACTGTTTTCACGAAACAATTTGGATTAAGAAGAATATTGAGGGAGGATTTGAAAAAAAGTAATTTGTCTTGAACTGATCTAAAGTACAGGGACCATAGTACATGGATAGATCTTGTCTATTAGAGACATAATTAACCATGTTGACCATTTATTATGCCCAAGTCTTCAAAGAAAGCCATAATCATCAGATAACTGTTGGTCATAAGATGTGCTTCGCCGATCAAGTGTCCAATTGCCATTTATCCCCTACACAGAAGCTATCGCTCAACCGAGCACTCGTGTGTTATCTATAAGAAATCCACTGACAGACATATGTGCTGGTGTATTATCCCCGAGATCACAAGACGATAGTCAGTCAGAAATTGAACATGCCGATTGACATCTCTCTGGATGATTAGTTGGCCAATGCCCCATAGAGAACTTGTGTCCAACTGCTGTTTCTCCCATACACACGAGCGCTCGACCAGCCATTTTCTCTAAGAAAAAGCTGCCGACAGAAATCTGTGCCAGCGGCTTACCTCTGGAAGAACAAAGTGATCAACGGTCTGAAATTTGACTTGTCCAATTGACATCTCTTTTGACGATGTTGGCTACTCCCAATACCATATCAACAGAACTTGTCAATATCAACGGGTTCAGTCAAAATTATTCTAATATGTCTGGGGAAATTTCAGCACCAATTCAATAAATAATTTTACAGAAGCCATGCACTGGCACCATGTAAATTGCTGTAATCTTTTTGATACTGGATGTTTACTAATTAAATGTCATTAGTCTTTTGGGTTGGGAAGCTTTTCTGTGTAGATCATGATTACTTGAGAACTCATCTTTTCCATATTTGCATTTCAGCACATGACCCCTGGTACTGTACCCATCACCTTTTAATGCCTGTTGCCTTTGCCTCAACTTCTTCCACTGAGCCAAAAGGAAAATAGCTGACAAAGGCTTCAGGGCTGTCTGAATTCTGCTGATCCCTCAGTGTTATCTCCCTAATCTCCAAAGCAAAGATTAGTTCATTGGATTAAACTCTTCTCTCTCCAGACCTTCCTTGAAACTCCCTAGAAAGCAGTGGAAGTGCTTCTCTCTACCTATTAGAGGCTAAAAGGATTCAATAAAACATTCTGTTCCTCCTTGCATTCCCTTCTAATAAGATTGAAAACTAAATTGAAAAATGACTTTCACTTGTTGCAGCATGTATTCGGAATATGAGATTGAGGATGATTTAGCTCTGGAAACAAGACATGGTTCTGATGTTTCATTAAAAAAGTGAATTATTTTATTTTTGTAAACTTGTCGACTTGATAAAAATTGCACACTTTATACTTAAATAGATGGTCTCATCTTAATAACTATTTTATAAAATGAAGCGAACATGGCGATGAACTGATAGTCATGGGTTTAGCTTCAAAAATTCAAATGTTCAATTTTTATGGTCAAGGAAAAGCGCCAAGACACTCAGTTGTTCAAATAGTGAATAGTGAAAAACTTAAGTCCTTAAAAAAAAATTGAAAAGGTTTTGTGCCCAGTTCGTCAAAGATTTCATGGCAGAATATTGACATAAAAGCTTTGAAAAGTAGCAAAATTTAGGCTCAACTTTGAGTTGCGTCAAAATGTTGTGACTTTTAGGGTATGCGCACACGTTGCGAATATTGAAGCGGATTCGCAGCTGTTTTCCATGAGTTTACAGTACCATGTAAACCTATGGAAAACAAAATCCGCAGTGCACATGATGCGGAAAAAAACGTGCGGAAACGTAGTGTTGTTTATTCTGCAGCAAGTCAATTCTTTGTGCGGATTCCGCAGCGGTTTACACCTGCTCCATAATAGGAATCCGCAGATGTGAAATCTGCACAAAAAACGCAAAAAAACGCGGTAAATCCACAGTGCAGTTTACCTGCAGATTTACCAAAATCAGACCAGAAAAATATGCAGGACTTTCCGCCATGTGGGCACGTAGCCTTGGTGATATAACAGCAGTTTTTTCCAGCTTTGAAAAAATGTGCACAGCTCGGGCGGGACGGAATTCAGTTGGGGCGTGACACACTGTGGAGTTCTGTACACCAAAAATCTCACTCACTTGAGTAATATTTATGGCGTAGCACATGGAAGTGCACACCACTCATCAGATGCCTCAGATTCATGAAGAAGCGTGCACCTCTTTAGGAATCAGGAGCGTCTTACTCCAACATTCCCTCATGAGCAGCGCTCATGGGCCCTTTATGTTAGTAAGCTATGCAGAAAATTCTGCGGGCTGACAAATGATGTTTTTTAGCTTACTTTCCTTTTATTTTGACTATTGTATTTCTTTCCATTTTTCTGTGCCAAATTATTCAAAATGGCTCTGGTGGTTCATGAATTTTACACAAAGTCAAACTGTTTTTCTGTCTTAGACTGTTTGTGTGACATTTCAGTGCAAAAATTCTCACTTTTCGCAAAATGTTGGAAAAATTGTCCCCAAAAATTGGCGTAATCAAAAACTCACCAGAGTGCTATTTTGTCAAATTTTTTAACTTTTTTAAAAATTCGCACACAAAGAGTAAGCTGAAAATATCTGGAAATGCTAAACTCTGTGGACAAAGTGGAGAACGAACAATAAAAAAAACAGTTGAGTACATATAATACAGGCTTAAAAAAAGGACAAAGAGAGTAATGAGTTGGGTACAGACAAAAATTAGGCACAAAACTAGACAAGCAGGTGCAAAGGCAACAATGAATTGGGGCTTGTATCTCTTGTTTGCCTTTATTATTCATTTCTGGGTTTAGTGTTCCTTTTAGGCTGGGCTCAGATGAGTATATGAAAAGTCTTCTGGTTTTCATGCAGAAAATATGGGCGATAGTCATCCATATTGTCATCTGTGTGTCCATTTTTTACATATTCATCTTTACACATTAGCAGTTAAAAAAATTACAAAACCAAATAGTTTTGCTTTGTTAATAATGGCAATGTATCCATAAAAATATGCAGTACAGGTGATCTATATGGGATCCTATTATGTTTGAGCGCCCGTACAGTTGAATAGACGAGTCTCATTTGAAATGCATAAGACTGGTGTATACTGCAATTTTTTGGCACCCTATGAAAAAACTGTTTCCTGTACAGCCCAATTGAATACCATTGGTTCATGTGTTGCCTGTGTGCTCTCAGATTTTAACACAAGTCTTATCGCAGAACTTTGGAAATGGACATTCCTGGACACCTCACCTATTGGGTGCCTTTTGAGGTCTAAAAAATATTCATTAGAAGGGATAACTAGTTTAAAAAACCTGTTTCCTTACATAAGGGAACTCTGATCTCTCATTCTGGAGGATGAGGGATATCTGGATGCTTACTTCTGGGAAATCCCAGAGATTGCAACTGATTACAGGATGGGGGTCATCCTGTGGTCAGCTTTCCCAGCAGCACATTAAAGCACCAGTCAAATTTAAAATGTTGATAATTATGACCCATGGGCGTATGTCATGAAGAGGCCAATGCATAACAAAATGGAAATGGGGTTTAGACTCTCCCTGACCATAAGTCGTTAGCTTCCAGCATCACCCATTGTGTCCACAAATTGGTTAGTAGTGCACTATTGTGCTAGATAAGCTTTCCTTCACCTGAGATAGAGATAAAGTTTGCTAGCCCATTATCTTAATAACTTGGCCCCTGGCACTAAAGGTACCGTCACACTCAGCAACGCTGCAGCGATATAGACAACGAGCCGATCGCTGCAGCGTCGCTGTTTAGGTCGCTGTAGAGATGTCAAACACAGCAGCTCCACAACGATGCAGGAGCGATCCTGTGACGTAACGGTGACTCACTTATCGTTCTCACAGGTCGTTACCTCCATGTAAAACATTGCTGACATCGTTGCTTTTGCTGTCAAACACGACGATACACGCCGATCTGACGACCAAATAAAGTTCTGGACTTCTAGCTCCGACAAGCGATATCACAGCGGGATCCAGATCGCTGCTGCGTGTCAAACACAACGAGATCGCTATCCAGGACGCTGCAATGTCACGGATCGTTGTCGTTCTCGTTGTAAAGTTGCTCACTGTGAAGGTACCTTAAGTTGTGCCATTATTACAGTTCCCTTTGTTCAGTAGGTGCCCTATAGAATTGCACTGTTAGGTGATTTGATTACATCTGGGTTGAACCTAAGTATTGGCTGCTAACAAAATTATCAAAAAGTGTGAAGCCAAATTCTTATTTACTTCCCTCATTGTGGTCTTAAAGAGGACTATCACTGGATTGTTAAAATTTACACTGGGTGCCTCCTCCAATTGGTGCTGTTCTACTGATTCTGGAACAGTTTTTCTTATTCTTCTGTGTGCCACCATTCCATGGGCGTTTATTTTATCTCCTCTAACACTGGCCAATCAAAACATGACCGCACCCACAGAGAAAATATTAGAAGGTAGCTGACAGCACAACTGGCAGAGGGATGCCCGTCCTAATTCCACTGGACCCAAGTGGGAAAGTACATACCATAGTTTTTTCACCTGGATTGGATGCTGTCCTTCACTTTGCTATGGCACGCACCTTCAGAGAAGTCCCGTGGTACACGCCCAATTAGTTGAAAGAAAATGTGTACCATTATTAACTTTAGTTCAGAGGGCATGATCAGTAGAGCCATGCCAATTGGAGGAGGAGCTTATATTAAATTTAAAAAAATCTAGTGAAAACAATGGATACAAAATGCCTTGTGTGAGCTGAGTATTAGTGTAAAGGCAGAGTTGTATCTAGGTCACACTTGCCCACGTTTTGGAACAGGTTCTGCAAGAGACCTCAAAGTGAATGCTTTTCCATAGTCACACTTCATAGATGCCATGCTCAATACATGCCCCTATTTCAGGCCCCTGACTGGCCATGGATAACTGGGCTCCATTCATTAATTTTTCTGAAATTTATTTTTCGGAAGCTGTGTGAGGCTCAAGCAGCATGTACGAGATTTGCCAACTCTTCTTGGAGGCCCCTTTTTAAAGAAGTTTTCTGGGGATTTCGGGACAGTTGACAAATTTGATCTAATTTTTCTTTTATTTCACCTGGGGGAAAATACTCAATTTACTACCCTAACCCAGATACCCTAATGAAAGCAGAGTTGCTTGTTGGAGAACCAGCAGATAGGGCACATGACCTAGCAGCATCCACCCACCATCACTTACTCCATAGGTAGCAACTCTAGCTTTTCAATTTTGTACAAGTGGAAATCTTTACGTATTAAAAACTGTTTTTACAAACGGACATAATCAGTGAGTGAGTAAATCTACACGCTCTGCGGTATGCACCGTATATCTGCTATGTAACCGAGAATGAAATATCCTCTTGTCAGACTGCAGCTCACATTCATCACTCACCTCTAGATTGCATTAGAAGGACATTACTGTTGATTTCAGGAAGCAAAAGAGGTCATATTCAACCCTGTGCAGGAAAAGTACTTTATTTCCAAATCAGATTATTAAAACACTTGGACAATGAGATACTTCTGACTGGATGAATGTCAAATCAATAGCTGAATGCTGAGCAGTGGATGTGGGTCCACGAATCAAATAATAGAGCTGTTTCTGCATTTTATATTACTGTTTCATTATTAATAATCCCAGGAGTTAAATTGCTTCTAAAAATCGTCCAAGGAAAATCATCAATTTTCTGAGATCCTTAATTTAAGGGATATACCCCTGTTTTCATATCTTGTTTTTCATGTTTAGTTAAAGAAGTTTCTCTGAGCGTAAAAAACGAGTTGATGTTTGCAGTACTATAGACCCTCTAAAGTCTATGCCTGACTTGATTGACATCCCACAGGCCAGACTATGCCATTACAAACTAGCTCCGGTGGCATAAGGTACATGTGCACTGCACTGGTGGACACAGACAGAAGAGGAACCCTGTGGAAGAATAATATACGGGCCCTTTGCAGACCAATAGTTCCCCATAATGCACAATGCCACCTGCTTTGGAGGTAGAAACTGACCCCATTATCTCTTAGGCACATGTACTGGTATTTATTAGTAATGATGACTAGAGTTGAGCAAAAAGCAAAAAGATTTGCGGGACCCTGGCCACATCGGTAGTATGTGGCTGCTGAACCAGAGCCTTGCAAACCTACTTCTATCTGGCGGTATCCTCCATAACTCTTCTGATTAGAAGGCCTCTCGTGATGTCGTCATTGTGGCAGGATGTCGTGCCAGGTTTATTAATCAGAAGACGCACCAGGAAAACCTGGCAGGTTGGAGAAGGTTGGCAGGATTCTGATCCTGATGAGTTGAGTTAAAATATTTGCAGACCCGTTGAAGCGCAAGCACTGCGCGAAACGGCCGTCGTCTCCTCCTGCTCTCCCAAGCTCCACTCCTCTTCCCCCGGCCATGAAGTTTTATCTATGAAGATTGTATAAAGCTGTTTTTTGAGATTGGTAAGTGCATTCCGCTTTTTCTTCTTTTCATTTCATAAAATATTTGCAGGATACTGGTTCAGCAGGCACGTCAGTAGTCTGAACTGAACTCTAGTAATGACATATTCTAATCCGTGAGATGTCAATCAAGCCATGACTCCTTTCCATATGATCAATGAGTAATGCATCATCTTAAGAGATCGGACAGCTGAGATCTCCAATAGTGTTGAGCATTTTGAAACCGCAAGTATCGGGTATTGGCCGATATTTGCGGTATCGGAATTCTGATACCAAGTTCCGATACTTTCAGTATATCGGATACCGGAATCGGAAGTTTCCATAATTCACAGAGCCAGAATTCAGCCAATGAGGACTAATTAGAAGTGTGGGCACATCCTGTTCTGCATGGTAGGCATGTAACTACTGGCATGGCTGTGATTGACTGCTGAAATGATGTCATGATGCACTATAAAAGTCGCCGCTGCTATTTTGGGCTTACTCTGCTGTGAATTCAGTTAGGGACAGGACACTGTGTTCTGACTGAGGGCCAATTTAGAGATAGCGATTTGCTTCATTGTGCTTTACCCAGGCTAATTTAGCAACCGCTGTGTGAGAACCTTGCTGTTTACAGCTGTCTGCAAGGTCTCTGTGTGTGTGAGTGCAGCTCACTCTGTAGTCTGTCCGCAGCCACAGCCGGTAGTCAGCTCAGGGTGCGTCACTGCCTCATACTGTTCAATCCATTGTCCTTTTTTGCAATTAGTGCAGCCTGCTGCACATTTTTTTCAAATTTATCCTATTAGTGGCTTTCCATCCGTTTCCTGCTAGATTGTGGAAAAACACTATATAAGATTACATAGAGGAGCTTTTTTTGGCCTTGCAGCGCCGTTTATGGCTGTCTGCATGGTCTGTGTGTGAGTGCAGCTCACTCTGTAGTCTGTTCTGCTGCCACAGCCGGTTGTAGTCAGCTCAGGGTGCGTCACTGCCTCATACTGTTCAATCCATTGTCCTTTTTTGCAATTAGTGCAGCCTGTTGCACATTTTTTTCAAATTTATCCTATTAGTGGCTTTCCATCCGTTTCCTGCTAGATTGTGGAAAAACACTATATAAGATTACATAGAGGAGCTATTTTTGGCCTTGCAGTGCCGTTTACGGCTGTCTGCACGGTCTCCGTGTGAGTGCAGCTCACTCTGTAGTCTGTTCTGTGGAAAAAACAAAAAGTTTATAAAGTTCACCAAACACTCCACTTTAGAGTTGTGTAGGCCACATTAGCTCATATTAAAGTTTAGTCCACACTTGATAAAATTAGTGTTCCTTATACCTGTTAGCAGCTGTTCAGGAATAAGCACACTAAGCCATTAGTACTTTTCTGCCTATCTTTATCAGTCTACCAAGATGAAGAAGGCAGGGAGTAAGGGTACTGTCACACAGTGCCATTTTCATCGCTACGACGGTACGATTCGTGACGTTCTAGCGATATCGTTACGATATCGCAGTGTCTGACACGCAGCAGCGATCAGGGACCCTGCTGAGAATCGTACGTCGTAGCAGATCGTTTGGAACCTTCTTTCGTCGCTTGATCACCCGCTGACATCGCTGGATCGTTGTGTGTGACACCGATCCAACAATGCGTTCGCTTGTAACCAGGGTAAACATCGGGTAACTAAGCGCAGGGCCGCGCTTAGTAACCCGATGTTTACCCTGGTTACCAGCGTAAACGTAAAAAAAACAAACAGTACATACTCACATTCCGGTGTCTGTCCTCCGGCGTCTCAGCTTCTCTGCACTGTGAGCGCCTGCCGGCCGGAAAGCGAGTATAGCGGTGACGTCACCGCTCTGCTTTCCCACTTTGGCGCTTACACAGTGCAGAGAAGCAGAACGCCGGAGGACAGACACCGGAATGTAAGTATGTACTGTTTGTTTTTTTTACGTTTACGCTGGTAACCAGGGTAAACATCGGGTTACTAAGCGCGGCCCTGCACTTAGTAACCCGATGTTTACCCTGGTTACCCGGGGACTTTGGCATCACTCCAGCGCCGTGATTGCAAAGTGTGACCGCAGTCTACGATGCTGGAGCGATAATCATACGACGCTGCGACGTCACGGATCGTGCCGTCGTAGCGATGAAAATGGCACTGTGTGACAGTACCCTAAGGCACGTGGGCGTGGGCGTGGAGCAGGGAGAGGATGTGGGGATTCTGTGCCTGCTGCGGGCACCAGTGAATCATCATCCCCCAGTTTTAGCAGGGAACAGTCCTTCATGCGCAGCTTTGTAGGAGCTCGCCGTGATCCGCTGCTGCGGGCCGAACAAATTGAAGCCGTTGTCGGATGGATGGCAGCTAACGCATCGACTTCAATTAGTGCCACATCCTCTCAGGCACAGAGCACTGAAGAGCACCCATCTGTCTCTTCACCACCTGCCAAATTGCCCAGGCAGTCAGAGAGCACAGGACAGGAGCCATCTCTACTTCTGTTCTCTGAACCTCTTGGCTTGGAAAGAGGGGGCCAGCCAAGCAGCATTGGAGAAATGGAAGAAGAGGCAGTATGCAGTGATGCCCAACAGCTTTGTCTCTCTGACTCTGAAGAGACAGGTGGGCCAGTGCCTCAGGTCAGCACACCTCAGTACGCATCTGATGATGAGACTCAGGTGCCACTTTCAGGTGCGTAATGTGCTGCCGGAGAAGCAGTTGGTGGAAGAGGGGAGTGTAGATGATGAGGTCCTTGACCTATCATGGCGTGAGGTACAGGAAGGTAGTGGGAGCAGCTCTGAGGAAGAGATTCCCCGAACGGGCCAAAGAGGGAGAGGGAGGGGGAAGACTGTGGAGCCTGTAGCCTCCACTTCGGCACCCGTTCGGAGCATGCCTCTTCCAAAAGCCAAAACGGGCGTTCCCAAGACTTGCAGTGCCTGGTCCTTTTTTGACACAGTTGCAGATGACATTTGCTTTGTCAAATGCAAGGTATGTCATTAGAAAGTCAAAAGAGGGAAAAATGTCAGCAACCTAAATACCACAAATATGTGGAAACATGTGCGGACCAAGCACGCGGTGGAGTTACAAAAACACACTGAAGACCTAGGCCAACCTACAGCGGCAGCTACCACCTCTTCAGCTCATGTTGTTGCCTCTTCCTCCAGCTCACACACAGCTGGTTCGGCTTCCTCACAGGATCGCCATGGAAGAACCTCTGGCACTGTTGTCCAGAGACCCAGTGTAATTCCACCCACAGCACCACGTTCCCAGTCATCCTCACACTCCCAGCCCAGTCTACAGCTATCGGTAGCACAGGCATGGGAGAAAAGGCGGCCATTCTCGGCAAACCACCCCCAAGCACAGGCTCTGAATGCTGGCATTGCAAAACTACTGCCCCTTCAAATGCTGTCATTCATGCTGGTGGAGACTGACAGCTTCCATAACTTGATGGCATTGGCAGTCCCACAATTTATGTGCCAGTCGCTTTTATTTCAGCAGGCAAGCCATCCCTGCCCTGCACAAGCATGTGGAGGGACATAAGTAGGTGGAAGGAGATGAGTGAAAGGTGAAGATATGCACTGCGCATGGCCATGAATCCCAGGCCCGCAGTGGTATTAAATCAGAAGACACTGTGAGGCGGGTTCTCGGGCAGCGCGGCCGCACAGTCAGAGTCAGCCTGACACCAACAGTTGCTCCTCTGTTATTGGGTTTCAGTAACGTCAGCTGATCCCCAGCTGTGTATCCGGCAATGTGTCCTGCGACCTCCACGCTGACACAACAACTGAAATTAAAGGGAACCTTTCCCCCCCCCCCCGGCGTTTGTAACTAGAAGAGCCACCTTGTGCAGCACAAATGCTGCATTTGGACAAGGTGTCTCTTTTAGTTAGTCAACTTGCACACGGAGAACTACACACTTATAAAAGGTGTCCCCTGAGACCGTTAAACCGTCCTGGAGATGTGACTTTCCTTCGTAATGACACGCAGCAACCCCCTTGTCGCCGTGCGCCGCCTTCTCAGCGTTGTTTGAATCTGTCCCTGAGCCTGCGCTGTTATGTTATCCCTTGGCCATGCGCAGTTAGCGCTGCCCGTCTTCTGACATCATTTGTTGTCAGGCTGGCTGCGCCTGTCCGGCCGCCCTGCCCGAGATCACGCCTCGCAGTGTCTTATTTATTCTCACTGCGGGGCTGTGATTCATGGGCATGCGCAGTGCATATCTTCGCCTCTCACTCATCTCCTTCTGCCTTCTTCAGACTGTGTGGCTTCACGGCCGTGGCATGTGATTAGGGATCAGCTGACGCCGCACAGTCTGAAGCAGGCATAAGGACATGAGTGAGAGGTGAACATATTTACTGCGCAAGGCCATGAATCCCAGCCCCGCAGTGTGAATAAATCAGAAGACACTGCGGGGCTGGGATTCATGGGCTTGCGCTGTGCATATCTTCGCCTCTCACTCATCTCCTTCCGCCTTCTTCAGACTGTGTGGCTTCACGGCCGTGGCATGTGATTAGGGATCAGCTGACGCCGCACAGTCTGAAGCAGGCAGAAGGACATGAGTGAGAGGCGAACATATTTACTGTGCAAGGCCATGAATCCCAGCCCCACAGTGTGAATAAATCAGAAGACACTGCGTGGCTGGGATTCATGGGCAGCACGACCACACAGGCTGACATCAAATGATGTCAGAAGACGGGCTGCGCTAACAGCGCATGGCCAAGGGATAACATAACAGCGCAGACTCCAGTACACAAAAAAGCAATGCTCAGGAGGCTGTGCCCAGCGCCAAGGTTTTTTTTTTGACAGCTGTGCTGCGTCTCACTAAGAAGGAAAGTCCCGCATCAGTGACGGTTTCACGGTATGAGGGGCAAAATTTGATAAGTGTTTCGTTCAGCGTGTGCAAGGAGCATAATTAAAAGAGCCACCTTTTCCTTGTGCAGCATTACTGCTGCACAATGTGGCTCTTTCAGTTACTAACGCCTGGGGGGGTTTAAAGGTTCCCTTTCAATTTGCTCCAATTTGGCCTCAGCCTACACTCTGCTCCTCCTTCTGACCCTGGGCTCCAACACCGCTAGTTGCTGCTCGGAAGTGCTGTTTGCACAGTCAACACTTGCTGCCGTGTTATTTCATTTCAGTAACGTCAGCTGATCCCCAGCTGTGTATCCGGCAATGTGTCCTGCGACCGCCACGCTGACACAACAACAGATATTAAACTGCCTCGAGTGCAGGCTTCGGCCTACACTCTGCTCCTCTCGCTGACCCTGGGCTCCAACACCACTAGTTGCTTCCTGGAAGTGCTGTTTGCACAATCAACAGTTGCTCCTCTGTTATTGGGTTTCAGTAACGTCAGCTGATCCCCAGCTGTGTATCCGGCAATGTGTCCTGCGACCACCACGCTGACACAACAACAGATATTAAACTGCCTCGAGTGCAGGCTTCCGCCTACACTCTGCTCCTCCTGCTGACCCTGGGCTCCAACACCACTAGTTGCTGCTTGGAAATGCTGTTTGCACAGTCAACAGTTGCTCCTCTGTTATTGGGTTTCAGTAACGTCAGCTGATCCCCAGCTGTGTATCCGGCAATGTGTCCTGCGACCGCCACGCTGACACAACAACAGATATTAAACTGCCTCGAGTGCTTTGGCCTACACTCTGCTCCTCCTGCTGTCCCTGGGCTCCAACACCGCTAGTTGCTGCTCAAAAGTGTCTTTGGCACAGGTACTCCCTCCTGCCCAGCCCAGTTACAGCACGCCAGCTGTTTTCGGGTAGTGTCAAGGTCACTCAACCTCCAATACGTTGTCCTGTCGGATTGAGGTCGGGTTAGCCGACTCCATGGTGCCTGCAGTTTAGGTGCTTCCTATGTGGGCTGCGGGAACTGGCAATCAAGGCTGGTTCCGTAGTGCCAATAGGACAAGCTCCCCCTGTAGGACTGTGGATTATCGGTAACCACGGCCGGCTCGCGGCCTAGCAACTTTTGTTTTTCCTGTGGACCTTCTGCCTATCTGAGTTCCAGCACCATTAGCTGGTTCTTAGGAAGACAATCTTGAATAGGTCCCCCTGGTTCCAGTACCGTCAGCTGGTTCTGGGCAGAGCCTTTGGCTTAGGTGCCTCCTTCTGGGTATCCAAGTTCCACCAACGTCAGGTGGTCCTTGGTAGTGCTTTCTGGCACGGGTACCTCCTGCTTAGTAACCGGGTTCCAGTACCGTCAGCTGGTCCTCGGTTGTTCCATTGGCTCTTTTACCTTCCGCTACCCATCCGGGTTCCAGTACCGTCAGCTGGTTCCAGGCAGAGCCTTTGACTTAGGTGCCTCCTTCTGGGTATCCGAGTTCCGCCAACATCAGGTGGTCCTTGGTAGTGCTTTCTGGCACCGGTACCTCCTGCTTAGTAACCGGGTTCCAGTAACATCTGCTGGTCCTCGGTAGTTCCATTGGCTCTTGTACCTTCAGCTACCCATCCGGGTTCCAGTTGCGTCAGCTGGTTCTCAGCAGTGTCTTTTGCTCTTGTACCTTCTGCTCCCCATCCAGGTTCCAGTACCGTCAGCTGGTTCCGGGCAGAGCCTTTGGCTTAGGTGCCTCCTTCTGGGTATCCAAGTTCCACCAACGTCAGGTGGCCCTTGGTAGTGCTTTCTGGCACGGGTACCTCCTGCTTAGTAACCTGGTTCCAGTACTGTCAGCTGGTCCTCGGTAGTTCCATTGGCTCTTGGACCTTCGGGTAGCCATCCGTGTTCCAGTACCGTCAGCTGGTTCTCGGCATTGCCTCAGCCTTCTTGTACCTTCTGCTACATTTCCAAGTTTAAGACCCTAAAGACGACGACCCTGAGGACCAACTCTAAGATGATGACGACCCCTGAGACGATGACCCTGGAGATGACGACCCTGAAGACCACCCCGAAGACGACGATGACCCCGGAGATGACGACCCTAGAGACCATGACCCTGGTGACGACGACCCTGAAGACCGAGAAGCAGAAGAACAAGAAGCTGCAGAACAAAGAGCAGAAGAACATTAAGCATAAGACTAAAAATCAGAGCAAAAGATATTACCTAAATTATAAGCAGAAGACTAAGCAGTGTATGGGGTTGAGTCCGTTCCTCCTCGTGGTGCCCCTGGAAAAAGCCTGCTGCTGCAGGCCAAACTGAACGCGGACAAATCCTGTTGTAACTCTTTTGTGACAGGAAGAACGGAAGGTGTAATCTTCAAACTTTTAGAGATAACAACGACAGGAATGCCTGTCACAAATAAGAATATGATGAAGTAGAATATGAAGAAGAATAATAGCTGAATAAAAAGAATATGAAGAATGTAACAAAAAAGAATAATAGGTAGAAGATGAAGAAGAAGATGAATAAGGTGAAGAAGAAGTTGATGTAAAAGATGCTACTGCTGAGGATGATGAAGAAGAAAGTGTCGGAGAAGTAAAAAAGAAGGTGAAGAGCATGGAATTAGTGAAACATCAATATCTGACAAAATATAAAAAATCTTAACATAGTCAATATCTTTGTAACTCCGAACGTCTTAAAAAAAATTAATTCCTGCTATTCCATTTGATTGGGCTAAACCTCTATGCCTTTAATGTCTCCTCCACCTCCCCCAATACATGCTACATTATTCTTAGTTGTTTTCCTTCATGTAGAATGAACCTACAAGGAAAGAAAGGGTTTATTTTAATTCCGATATTTTGGTCCCATTGACTTGCATTGGTATCGGGTATCGGTATCGGCGATATCCGATATTTTTTGAATATCGGCCACTCCAATCCGATACCGATACTTTTTGATATCGGAAGGTAGCGCTCAACACTAATCTCCAACGATTTCAGAAATCCGGGGAACAAAGTCCCCTGTATGAATTGAGTAGAGCAGTAGTTATGCATGCTCACTATCACCCCATTTATTCATTCGGCACTTATGAAGGTGGTGGTGCTCATTTCTAGGGAAGACATCCCATATGAAATCAAACGTAGAAGGACCAGCACTTACATAGTTGAATACGTTTCAACAGATTATTCCATCACAAATGCTAAGGAATCAGCAACAATGAATATGGCATCAACAACGTGTTTCAGCTCTGAGTCTTTTTCATGCATAAAAGGTATGCTTGAAAATCCTCAGTAAGAACTGAAACGCGTCATTGATGTTATATTCGATGCTACTGATGGAATAAACTTTTGAAACTTCTTCTACGTGAGTGCCGGCCTTTTGATTCCATTCACACTTTGAGAACTCTTGTTCTCGTGATCAGTGAGGTTCCAACCCATTCAGATTTCCAATTATCACAATCTTGTAGATAGATAGAAAATATTATTTGTTGGACACCCCCTTTTACATACTACATGTGCTACCTTGTAATAATTGGATAAACCCATCCATTAAATGTATATGAGGGGTTACCAATTAATCTCTACATGTGATGTCGGAGGAGCTGAGGAATTTCAACAGCCAATCATTTTGTTCTACACATAGACAGCTGCCGGAGAAGTCTGTCTCATTCAGCCAAGGGTTCCTGTGTATGGGGGAGTCAGTAGAGATAAGTGTCAGCTAAACGATTGTCCAATGTGTATGGAGGCCTGCAGGGACAGTTTAGCCTGGATGGAATATCTTTAGAAACCGATTACTGTTGGCTATGATGCCATGATAATGATTTAAGGGCAGAAAATGTAGAGACAGGTTCCCTTTAAAGCTATTTCTATAAATATTCAGCATTTGCAGGACCAGGAAGCTTCTTGTAGTAAGGAAGAAAAGATTAGAAAACTTCTGGTTGTAGAGAAAGACAGAAAAGCAAAACTTGGACAAAGCATGACTATCACTGAGGCTAACGCTTGGCATTCAAGCGGTCAATCTTCGATCTCTGCATTTCCTGCCACTTGGTAAGGACCATATAGGCATCAGGACAAATGGTACAGAAAGAACTGCCCTGAACTGTCATCCACAATCATGCTTCTCAAGACCGTGTTTTAATTTATTTTGCTATCGCTGCATCCGTCCTGCCAGTGAACTCCTTGGGGCCCCTTCACTCCTGCCATTTATGACAAGGAATATGCAGAGGCCCAATTATTCACTGCTAAGGTGACACGGGAGGCCCGGCTTCCAGCATCTCCGCATCTTAATGTCAGCCAGAGCATCACTTTGCAGTTACAAACAATTCTTCAGAGACCCATTCCTTAGCATTTGTGAATATTCTGATCGCAGGACTGATAAGTCAGCTACTTGTACTAACTGCGTTCATTGATTTCATGAGGAGCTAGGAGGAGTTGATTTGGTGCGAGGAGATTATAAACCTTCATTGATTGATATGTTATTTATTTATTTCCTGTTACAATTTGGTACAAGCACAAGAAAAAATTCCAGGGCAGCAATATTGGTCGTCTCGCTTATGAGACGTTTCATGAAAATAGAATTTTTCCTTATGAGAGGTTTCTAATGTGATAAATTAATGATGATGCTTAGAAAGACAGTGAGGTCACACAGATCATCCTCCCGACACTGGAAAAATGGTGCATCTGAAATCAGATGTTTAAACATGCATTGTAATGAACGGATTTGCACAATTTTTCAATTACAGGCATTGCACGAGATTAGATAAAAATGTCTGCTTTCTTTCCGCACCATCTGCTACATCTGGTACTACAGCTAAATTTTATTTCAGAGAACAGATCAGAGATGTAATACCAGGCAGCGCCAATGTGTGGCGCTGTTTCTGGGAAAAAATAGTTGTTTTAACAAATCTCATAAATTACACGAATGGCACTAAGCTGCTTATCCAGACACAATTACATAGATTTGAGTGTCCCCGCCATCAGCGCCAGGCTCCTTTTTTTCCCTGGTGCATCTAAATCCCAAAGATCAGACCTCCAATGATCAGTGATCACTGGATGAGCAGACATGTTAATGAGATCCAAATGGAGAAAAATTCGAAACAATATTTTCAAAACATCTTGATTTAATCCCTATTAAGAAGAGTTGAAGAGATCTGACAAAATTCAAATTTGCAAATCATTTGGGTTTTCCTTGGAAAATTTGCTAAATTTTTCTCTGCAGATTAAATGTCCCTTAAGAAGCTCTGGGGTCTTTTCAGATCATTAAACAATAAACTTGATGAAACCTGATAAAAAAAGAAATCTGCTTACCTTAATGCTCACCTCTCTGGTCCCTCTGCTCTTCATCATCCACTGTCCAGTCTTCAATGCATTTTCTTATCACTGACACCGAGCGCTGAACCCTTGAGCCTCTTTACGCTAGACTGGGACTTGCAGGTCTGCTGAAGCTTGAGATGTTTCTGTGCATACATGTGTAAGGTCATGATGTCATGACTTCACGAATTGTGACGTGGCCTTGCACACGCATGGGCTGAAACATCTTGGACCTCTTCAGAGCTGAAAGATCCAGCTTGGCATGAAGAGGCCCAGGGATATAGCACTCGGTGGCAGTGATAAGACGGTGCAGAGCCGATGGATCGGAGAGGTGAGCAGTAAGGTGAGTGAAAGTATTTTTTTCTTATTTTTTAATCTTTTGCTCACCCTTTATGGTTCAGCAAAAGAGAGCGAATTACAAAAAAAATTGGCATTCTGGTTAAATTTTTCACATGGAATTCCATCTCTAGTATGGAGTATGAGCACCATGCACAGAAATCCTTGCACGTACAGCCTTGGCTGATATCAATGAGGTTATTTATGTTTGTCTGAGGCATGTTCTGCCATGCTGAATGCACTTGGGCAAATCATCAAGATCCGCTTCTGGCAGCTCCCTTTGCAATTGATTCCCAATGACGTCCCAGATGTGATTGATGGGAGACAAGTCTGGAGATGCTGCAGTCCAATGGAAGCATACTTAGGCCACATAGGCAGCTCATTGTAGCACAAGGAATATACGGCCTGGCTTGTTGGAAAATGGCTCCTGGGACACTTTAAAGAAATTTGATGCCCAAATGAATGTAACACTGAGCTGGAATGATCACTAGAGGGATCTGGCAACCCTACATTAGTATCACTTTAGTATTTAGTTTAGCGAAGGTATTGCTATTATTACAAGTTGCATTATCTTAAAATATATATACATTAGAACCAAATACGGCATTCCAGTGGTGGACGCTCCAATAAACATGTGTTGTGGGCTGTCTAAAGTCATCTCTTTGCGAAAAATTGCATTCGAGGTGATTTCCGTTATCATTCACTATTTATTTTGATAAATATCAAATGAAATATCACTTTGAAATTATGCAGGCTAAATTATTCATATGGAATTCCCACATCTCGTCTTACCATGGCAACAGTCAAGTCAAAATTGGTTATTGTAACATTTGGTGTAAATACCATCTATAAGAAAGCCGGGCCGCTCCTCTAATCGTGTTATGCGCTCCTACTCTCCTTAAATATTCACATACATTAATCACAGGCTACTTAATGTGTTTTAAGGGAAACTGTAAAATATTCGCTTCTTATTCTGCAATGAGTCATATGGGGTGACACGCACAGAGAGAAACCAACGGGAAATGGAAAGCTGAAAATAAAGAAAATATTTCAGAAGTAAAGAAATAATTCACCTCCTGCATCGCTTATTACTGGAGCAGATTCCATGATGAGGCGCTATGTGTAGTCAGGGATCCTGCCTGAGCGCTACCTGCTCCTACCTATCACATATGGGATCGCGGGGACGAGCGGGAGGTAGAACAGATCAGTGTAATCTCCTCTCTGAGCCACTGATAATGATTGAAATACTGAGAAATAGAATTATGACCATTCACAGTGCAGATCTGAGCATTCCTAGAACAGGATGTGTGCGAGGCGGGAAACATAGATTGTGCTTCATTGTACAAGCAGAGGGATGATTAGACTTATAGAAAGGATTCTGAGAAATGGAAAGCTGGAAAATCCTGCATGCAAATTACTTTTCTTTGTAATATTATCAATCATTGTTTGTAATATTACAGTGGGTACGGAAAGTATTCAGACCCCTTTAAATTTTTCACTTTTTGCTTCATTGAAGCCATTTGGTAAATTCAAAAAGGTTCATTTTTTTCCTCATTAATGTACACTCTGCACCCCATCTTGACTGAAAAAAACAGAGCTGTAGACATTTTTGCATATTATTACAAAAGAATATAATCTATCTATTATCTTTCTATCTATTATCTATCTATCTATCTATCTATCTATCATCTATCTATTTATCTATTTATCTATCTATTTATTTATTATCTATCTATTATCTATCTATTAATCTAGCTATCTATTATCGATCTCTAATTATCTATTATCTATCTATCATATATCTATCTATTATCTATCTATCTATCTACTATCTATCTATCTATTATCTATCTATTATCTCTTATCCATTTATCTGTTATCTATCTGTCGTGACAGAGTCACTGATGAAGTGATCGAGGGGAGATACGTGTCACTGGCTGCGCATGATGGCATCAGTGAAGTGAAACCAGAGTAGTTTCCTCCAGCACACTACGTGTTGAGAGAATTAAATGCGAGTTATGTTATGGGCTGGTTTTAGAGGACCTCCATAGAGCGGGTGGGAGGGGTCCATCGTATCTCCACCTGCAGTGTCCTGACGGACCTGTGTGATGTCAAGATCATGTGATCAATCATGATGGAGGAGTCACATGGTCTAGGCTTAAATGGCTGACTGCCAGATCTTCCAGTGTTCAGTGGTTGCCTGGAGAGAGAGCACACCAGGAAGTTGTGTGCTCAATCTGAAATGTGGACATTGTTGCCTGTGAGCGGGCTGATCCCTGCTAGGAAAATGACTGTGTTTTTTTTGTTTCTTTGTTTTGCTGTTCTGCCCAGAGGGCTGTGTTTACTTTTCCAGCTTGGTTTATGCTGCTACAATAAGCCAAGCTTTTTCCTAAAGAGACAGTGCTCCAGTTATACCTCTTTGTCCAGCCGAGTGAGCCACTCTACCACACTATTATCTCTCTATTATCTATCTATTGTAATGCCACTGGGTTTATACCTTGTTTCTTCAGTGTTACTCTGCATGTCTCTGCTTTAACCCTTGCTCCTCCCCCCCTAATTTGCAGTGATACTGTAGTCTGTTACCTGTATGCATGCGGCTCAGTTCCCTGTGCTGCTGCATAGCTGTACATGTGCTGTGATGTCTTTGCTCTGCTGCATGACCACTCACATGTGCGGTCCCTGGCTGCCGCTGTGGAAGCTATCTGTGAGTTGAGAGGTCCTCTGCAGCTGGTGCATGACTGTCAGTCGCTGCCAGGTGCCCTAAGCCTCAGTTCCTGTGCTGTCTGTGCTGTAATGGTTTCTGTTTGTGCTTAGGGTGCGTGCGGCCACACCTACCCTGCTTTTATTAGGGTTTGAGTGTGCACCTGTGTTGCTCCCTCAGCCTATTGCTGAGAGGCAGCTCCTAACTCCCTCTTTCCTGTTGGGCGTGGCCAGAGCATTGCATTGTGTTTCTGTGTCTTGCCTTTTGAGTTAGGTATCCAGCTCCCGTTCTGTCTGCAGTCTGTTCTGGGAGAGCTGATACCTGTCTTCGGCTTGTTCTGGGGCAGAGTACCCAGATCCCGCCTACTCTGGGGGTAGAATACCCAGATCTGTTTTTATCTTGTTTTTCCGCCTGTTCTGGGGGCAGAGTACCCAGACCCACCTATCCTGGAGGCTGCATATCCAGTCCGTTTGTGTTTTGTGTTTTCTGCCTGTTCTGGGTGCAGAGTACCCAGATTTGCCTGTCCTGGAGGCTGCATATCCAGTACCTGATCCTGTCTGAACTGTGTCCTTTGTGTTATGTTCCTGAAGTCCTTTTGTGTCTGACACCCCGTACCCAGTGACTGTACTTCTGGGGCTCATCTTTTACAGATGGAGTCAGAGTTCTTGCTGAGTTCTTACTATGCTGTGCTCAGCCTGCTATGCGGTGCTAACCCCATCTGGCCGAGGTCCAGTACGGTGGTGCTTGCACCATTCATGCTTGAGTTCCTTCCTAGGTCCGATGACCGGAGCCTGATGGCCATAGCTAGGAGCCTAATGACCACCGCTATCTGGTCCTGTGCCATGAGTCCCAGCCTGTGTTCAATGTCCTGATGCCCTGCCTATGTACTGATGTCCTGATGTCCTTCCTGTGTCTGATGTCATGATGCCCTGGGCTGCCACGCTAGTGTCCCAACCGATGACCTGGGTTGCCACGCCAGTGTCCCAGATGTCTATTCTGTGTCCGATGACCTGATGTCCTGCTTATGTCTTGATGTCCTTCTTGTGTCCGATGTCCTTCCCTACGCTGCCACGCCAGTGTCCCAGCCAATGACCTGGGCTGCCACGCCAGTGTCCCAGATGTCTATCCAGTGTTCAATGACCTGATGTCCTGATGTCCAGCCTGTGTCCTGATGTCCAGCCTGTGTCCTGATGTCCAGCCTGTGTCCCAATGTCTAGCCTGTGTCCCGATGTCCAGTCTGTGTCTGATGTCCTGATGTCCAGCCTGTGTCTGATGTCCTGATGTCCAGCCTGTGTCCGATGTCCTGATGTCCAGCCTGTGTCCAATGTCCTGATGTCCTGCCTGTGACCCGATGTTCCACCGGTTCTCCGAGGTCCACCCTGTGATGACGTCTGTCCTGGGTCGGTGTCTGATGTTCTCCTGCTGAGCCTGTGCTTCACCTGAGGCCTGAGAGAGGCCATCCTAGTAAGCCCATGCTAGGTGACCTTGGACTGCATCAACCCGTGATGACCCCTGCCATCGTCTGACGTCTGTCCAAGGTCGGTGTCTGATGTTCTCCTGCTGAGCCTGTGCTACGCCTGAGGCCTGAGAGAGAGGCCGTCTTAGTAAGCCCGTGCCAGATGACCCTAGACTGCATCAACCCGTGATGACCCTTGCCATCATCTGATGTCCGTCCGAGGTCGGTGTCTGATGTTCTCCTGCTGAGCCTGTGCTGCGCCTGAGAGTGAGGCCGTCCTAGTATGCCCAGTATTGCCCAGTATGCCCAGTATGCCTAGTATGCCCAGCCTAGTATGCCAGATAACCATGGACTTCATCAACCCGTGATGTCCTCCAGCCTTCGTCTGTTATCCTGAGATGTGTACCCTAGTCTGATGTGTGGAATCGGGATCCTGTCATCAGTATGTTTTGTTATGTACTGTGTTTTCATTTAAGTTAACCTTGTTTCTTCATACCTGAAGTTGTGCGGTGTAATCTATTTCTGCATATCGCCACCTTGTCCACATGCTCAGCTGCCACAGACCCTGCTCGCTGCCCTTCCCTAGTCTGGGTAGGTTCAGGTAACTCTATGTGGTCCAGTGGGTCCACATTCCGTTCCCACTAGGGACGCTCGCCCCACGTCGTCATGTCTAGTGACGTGGAGGCGTTGGCTCAGCCGCGTCTGCGGTCGCAGCCGTAACATCTATTATCTATCTATCATCTATCTATTATCTATCTATTTATTATCTATATATCTATAATTACTTCATCATAATATAATGTAACAGAAAATAATATTATTATTAGGGGTTTTTTTTATTTGGGGTCTTAAAAGGCATGTCCAAGGTCTTTTCTAAAAAGGCCTCCTTTTTCCACAAAAATCTTTACTCTTGAATGCTTGAATAGCACTAAACTACAATACTCCATAAATGATAGTGGTATACAAAATGTATCAAGATATGTACCATATTTTCATACACATTAGCCTTTACTTAGCTGGTAGGAGGGTTTTACTAATTCCAAGACCTCAATGCCCCAAATGGTGACTACTAGGGTTGAGCGAAACGGGTCGATCATTTTCAAAAGTCGCCGACTTTTGGCTAAGTCGGCGTCTCATGAAACCCGATCCGACCCCTGTGCTTGTCGGCCATGCGGTACGCGACTTTCGCGCCAAAGTCGCGTTTCAATGACGCGAAAAGCGCCATTTCTCAGCCAATGAAGGTGAACGCAGAGTGTGGGCAGCGTGATGACATAGATCCTGGTCCCCACCATCTTAGAGAAGGGCATTGCAGTGATTGGCTTGCTGTCTGCGGCGTCACAGGGGCTATAAAGGGGCGTTCCCGCCGACCGCCATCTTACTGCTGCTGATCTGAGCTTAGGGAGAGGTTGCTGCCGCTTCGTCAGAAGCAGGGATAGCGTTAGGCAGGGTCCACTAACCACCAAACAGCTTGTACTGTAGCGATTTCCACTGTCCAACACCACCTTCGGTGTGCAGGAACAGTGGAAGCTATTTTTTTTTTTTTTTCCTCAGCGCTGTAGCTCATTGGGCTGCCCTAGAAGGCTCCGTGATAGCTGTATTGCTGTGTGTACGCCACTGTGGAAACCAACTGCTTTTTTCAAAGCACATATCCTCTTGTTCCTTTCTGCACAGCTATCTTTTTTGTTTGTCCACACTTTTTATTTAATTTGTGCATCAGTCCACTCCTATTGCTGCCTGCCATACCTGGCTTAGATTACTGCAGGGAGATAGTAATTGTAGGACAGTCCCTGGTTTTTTTTTTTTTTTTGTGGGAGATTAAGATTGGCATTTCTGCTACAGTGCCATCCCTGTGTGTGCCATCTCTCACTGAGTGGGCCATAGAAAGCCTATTTATTTTTTCCGTGATTTGTGTTCTAAATTCTACCTCAACACAAAAACACTACATCAATCAGTGGTAGAAAAATATTGGCCTCAGTCAGGGCTTGTGTGCCACTGCTGTGTGTGCTATCTCTTATTCAGTGGGCTATAGAAAGCCTATTTATTTATTTATTTTTTTTCTTATTATTTGGTTTCTAAAGTCTCCCTGAAAAATAAATAAATAAATAAAAAAACAGTGGGAGAGTAATATTGCCCTTTCAGCTTGTGTGCCAGTCTTGACTCCTGGGTGTGCCACCTCTCTCTCTAATTGTGGGCCATAGAAAGCCTTTTTTTTTTTTTTTTTTTTAAATATTATTGGGTTTCTAAAGTCTCCCTTAAAAAACAAAAAATACATAAAAAAACAGTGGGAGAGTAATATTGCCCTTTCAGCTTGTGTGCCAGTCTTGACTCCTGGGTGTGCCACCTCTCTCTCTCATTCAGTGGGCCATAGAAAGCCTTTTTTTTTTTTTTTTTTTAATATTATTGGGTTTCTAAAGTCTCCCTTAAAAAACAAAAAATACATAAAAAAACAGTGGGAGAGTAATATTGCCCTTTCAGCTTGTGTGCCAGTCTTGACTCCTGGGTGTGCCACCTCTCTCTCTCATTCAGTGGGCCATAGAAAGGCTATTTATTTTTTTGGTTTTTTTAATATTATTTGGTTTCTAAAGTCTCCCTGAAAAAAAAAAAAACATAAAAAAAACAGTGGGAGAGTAATATTGCCCTTTCAGCTTGTGTGCCAGTCTTGACTCCTGGGTGTGCCACCTCTCTCTCTCATTCAGTGGGCCATAGAAAGGCTATTTATTTTTTTGGTTTTTTTAATATTATTTGGTTTCTAAAGTCTCCCTTAAAATAAAAAAAAAAAAACTTAAAAAAACAGTGGGAGAGTAATATTGCCCTTTCAGCTTGTGCGCCAGTCTTGACTCCTGGGTGTGCCACCTCTCTCTCTCTAATTGTGGGCCATAGAAAGCCTTTTTTTTGTTGTTTTTTTTTTAATATTATTTGGTTTCTAAAGTCTCCCTTAAAAAACAAAAAATACATAAAAAAACAGTGGGAGAGTAATATTGCCCTTTCAGCTTGTGTGCCAGTCTTGACTCCTGGGTGTGCCACCTCTCTCTCTAATTGTGGGCCATAGAAAGCCTTTTTTTTTTTTTTTTTTTTAAATATTATTGGGTTTCTAAAGTCTCCCTTAAAAAACAAAAAATACATAAAAAAACAGTGGGAGAGTAATATTGCCCTTTCAGCTTGTGTGCCAGTCTTGACTCCTGGGTGTGCCACCTCTCTCTCTCATTCAGTGGGCCATAGAAAGGCTATTTATTTTTTTGTTTTTTTTAATATTATTTGGTTTCTAAAGTCTCCCTGAAAATAAAAAAAAAAAAACTTAAAAAAACAGTGGGAGAATAATATTGCCCTTTCAGCTTGTGTGCCAGTCTTGACTCCTGGGTGTGCCACCTCTCTCTCTCATTCAGTGGGCCATAGAAAGGCTATTTATTTTTTTGGTTTTTTTAATATTATTTGGTTTCTAAAGTCTCCCTGAAAAAAAAAAACATAAAAAAACAGTGGGAGAGTAATATTGCCCTTTCAGCTTGTGTGCCAGTCTTGACTCCTGGGTGTGCCACCTCTCTCTCTCATTCAGTGGGCCATAGAAAGGCTATTTATTTTTTTGGTTTTTTTAATATTATTTGGTTTCTAAAGTCTCCCTGAAAATAAAAAAAAAAAAAACATAAAAAAAACAGTGGGAGAGTAATATTGCCCTTTCAGCTTGTGCGCCAGTCTTGACTCCTGGGTGTGCCACCTCTCTCTCTCTAATTGTGGGCCATAGGAAGCCTTTTTTTTTTGTTTTTTTTTTAATATTATTTGGTTTCTAAAGTCTCCCTTAAAAAACAAAAAATACATAAAAAAACAGTGGGAGAGTAATATTGCCCTTTCAGCTTGTGTGCCAGTCTTGACTCCTGGGTGTGCCACCTCTCTCTCTCATTCAGTGGGCCATAGAAAGGCTATTTATTTTTTTTGGTTTTTTTAATATTATTTGGTTTCTAAAGTCTCCCTGAAAATAAAAAAAAAAAACTTAAAAAAACAGTGGGAGAGTAATATTGCCCTTTCAGCTTGTGTGCCAGTCTTGACTCCTGGGTGTGCCACCTCTCTCTCTCATTCAGTGGGCCATAGAAAGGCTATTTATTTTTTTGGTTTTTTTAATATTATTTGGTTTCTAAAGTCTCCCTGAAAATAAAAAAAAAAAAACATAAAAAAACAGTGGGAGAGTAATATTGCCCTTTCAGCTTGTGCGCCAGTCTTGACTCCTGGGTGTGCCACCTCTCTCTCTCATTCAGTGGGCCATAGAAAGGCTATTTATTTTTTTGGTTTTTTTAATATTATTTGGTTTCTAAAGTCTCCCTGAAAATAAAAAAAAAAAAACTTAAAAAAACAGTGGGAGAGTAATATTGCCCTTTCAGCTTGTGCGCCAGTCTTGACTCCTGGGTGTGCCACCTCTCTCTCTCTAATTGTGGGCCATAGAAAGCCTTTTTTTTTTTGTTTTTTTTTTAATATTATTTGGTTTCTAAAGTCTCCCTTAAAAAACAAAAAATACATAAAAAAACAGTGGGAGAGTAATATTGCCCTTTCAGCTTGTGTGCCAGTCTTGACTCCTGGGTGTGCCACCTCTCTCTCTCATTCAGTGGGCCATAGAAAGCCTTTTTTTTTTTTTTTTTTTTAAATATTATTGGGTTTCTAAAGTCTCCCTTAAAAAACAAAAAATACATAAAAAAACAGTGGGAGAGTAATATTGCCCTTTCAGCTTGTGTGTCTTCTGGTTCTTCCAGCTACACAGCGTTCCCTGGACCTGGATACATAAGCGCTAGTCCTTTACAGCGGGACCTTGCTTCCCCAGTGCGCCCCACCTCACAGTCTCCCCAGGAGCCTCCAGGTTCATCTGCCCGGTAACACCTTACGCAGGCCTTTTGTGCCTATACATTATTGCAGCCCTGCTTCCAGTTTCATATATGATGTTTCTGATGAAGGTCTTGTGACCGAAAACGTTTATACATCATCAATTACTGAACTGGTTGCACCAATAAACGAACAATTATTTCTTCATTTTTCAAAAAGAACTCTTGAGTGCCAAGTTTTTTATTAATTTATTGACGGGTTGGAAACCTTACTTGAGCACCACCCAGGAGCCTCGAGTGCCGTGTATAATTCCTGTATTTGACTCCTGGGTGTGCCACCTCTCTCTCTCTAATTGTGGGCCATAGAAAGCCTTTTTTTGTTTGTTTGTTTTTTGTTTTGTTTTTAATATTATTTGGTTTCTAAAGTCTCCCTGAGAAAAAAAAAAAAATAAATTAGGTGGGAGATTAATATTGACATTAGTGCTTGAGTGACAGTCCTGCGTGTGTGTCATCTCTGTGATTTTGTGCCACAGAAAACAGAGTGTGTAACATTGTGCCTGATTTTCCTTGTGGTCTCACCAACCTGTTAAGGGATATTGAAATCATACTGAAGTTATAGCTCACCGTGTAAGTTGTTTGACAGCAACAAATAAAGTTACTTTGGTTAAGATTTTAAAACAATGAGGAAGTCTGGTGCAAGAGGTCGTCGTGGGCGTTCATTGTCAGCTGGTAATGATGGTAGTGGTAGTGGAGCATCAGGTGGTCGTGGGGATAAAAATATTCCACCTAAGTCTGGAGCTGTGGAGCCAGTTTCGTCGTCAGGCTACACAAGGCCTCGAACGCTCTCTTTTCTGGGAGTAGGAAAACCGCTTTTAAAGGCGGAGCAGCAACAGCAAGTTTTGGCTTACATTGCAGACTCAGCCTCTAGCTCTTTTGCCTCCTCTTCCGAAACTGGTAAATGTAAAAGCAGCGCGTCGCTTGTGGATGTTCACGGTCAGGGACAAGTCGCTTCCTTGTCCTCCTCAGCAAAAACTACAACAAGAGAGAAGGATGCAGCAGGCGACACAACGGGTCACTCCATGGAGCTCTTTACACATACCGTCCCTGGCTTAGAAAGTGAAACATTTAACAGGCCATGCCCATTACAAGTATATTCTGACATGGAGTGCACTGATGCACAGCCACAGCCAGAGTACTATGCTGCTCCTTTGACTCAGACCACCACATTGCCCTCTCAGGGTACAGATCCACAATCAGACCCTGATGAGACTATGTTGCCCCGCCACGAACGCTATACCACCGACCGACACAGTGACACAGACGAAGTTGCACACGAGCTCGAAGAGGAGGTAATAGATGACCCAGTTATTGACCCCGATTGGCAGCCATTGGGGGAACAGGGTGCAGGCGGCAGTAGTTCAGAAGCGGAGGTGGAGGAGGGGCCGCAGCAGGCATCAACATCGCAAGAGGTTCCATCTGCCGGGCCCGTATCTGGCCCAAAACGCGTGTCAAAGCCAAAACCTGTTGGAGGACAGCGTGGCCATCCGGTTAAAGCTCAGTCTGCAATCCCTGAAAAGGGATCCGAGTCTAGGAAGAGTGCAGTCTGGCATTTTTTTAAACAACATCCAACTGATCAGCGCAAAGTCATCTGTCAAAAATGTTCAACTAGCTTAAGCAGAGGTCAGAATCTGAAAAGTCTAAATACTAGTTGCATGCATAGACACTTAACCACCATGCATTTTCAAGCCTGGACTAACTACCAAACGTCCCTTAAGGTTGTAGCACCCTCGGCCAATGAAGCTAGTCAGCAACGCAACATCCCTTCCGTCACTGTAAGGCCACCATTTTCCGCACCACCGGCAGTATCTGTGCAGGTTTCTTTGCCAGCCAAAAGCAGTCAGGGTCAGGGAACCACCAGTTTTGTAGGAGGAAATATTGCATCTAGGGCACCGGTGGAAACAATACCGTCTCCAACCGTCTCTCAGTCTGCCATGTACACCGGCACACCCGAAAGTTCCACGATCTCCAGCTCTCCAGTCCAGCTCACCCTACATGAGACTCTGGTTAGAAAAAGGAAGTACTTATCCTCGCATCCGCGTACACAGGGTTTTAACGCCCACATAGCTAGACTAATCTCGTTAGAGATGATGCCCTACCGGTTAGTTGAAAGCGAAGCTTTCAAAGCCCTGATGGAGTACGCTGAACCACGATACGAGCTACCCAGTCGACACTTTTTTTCCAGAAAAGCCATCCCAGCCCTGCACCAGCATGTTAAACAGCGCATCGTCCATGCACTCAGGCAATCTGTGAGTACAAAGGTGCACCTGACTACAGATGCATGGACCAGTAGGCATGGCCAGGGACGTTATGTGTCCATCACGGCACACTGGGTGAATGTGGTGGATGCAGGGTCCACAGGCGACATCAATTTAGGGACAGTTGTGCCTAGCCCACGGTCTAGGAAACAGTTGGCTGTAGGCGTTCGCACCCCCTCCTCCTCCTATTCCTCATCCTCCTGCAGAAGCTACAGCTCTTCCACAGAACGCAGTCTGCCAACCACTCCATCGGCAGATGACACTGTTGCACACCAGTTGTCCCATTATGGGCCAGCTACTGCCAAGCGTCAGCAGGCTGTATTGGCTATGAAGTGTTTGGGCGACAACAGACACACCGCGGAAGTTCTGTCCGAGTTCTTGCAACAAGAAACGCAGTCGTGGCTGGGCACAGTAGATCTTGAGGCAGGCAAGGTAGTGAGTGATAACGGAAGGAATTTCATGGCTGCCATCTCCCTTTCCCAACTGAAACACATTCCTTGCCTGGCTCACACCTTAAACCTGGTGGTGCAGTGCTTATTGAAAACTTATCCTGGGTTCTCCGACCTGCTCCTCAAAGTGCGTGCACTTTGCTCACATATCCGACGTTCGCCTGTACACGCCAGCCGTATGCAGACCTATCAGCGGTCTTTGAACCTTCCCCAGCATCGCCTCATCATAGACGTTGCAACAAGGTGGAACTCAACACTGCACATGCTTCAGAGACTGTGCGAACAGAGGCGTGCTGTTATTTATTTGTGGGAGGATACACGGGCAGGCAGTAGGATGGCAGACATGGAGTTGTCAGGTGTGCAGTGGTCTAAGATACAAGACATGTGTCAAGTCCTTCAGTGTTTTGAGGAATGCACACGGCTGGTTAGTGCAGACAACGCCGTAATAAGCATGAGCATCCCCCTAATGCGTCTGCTGATGCAAAGTTTGACGCACATAAAGGAGCAGGCGTCTGCACCAGAGGAAGAGGAAAGCCTTGATGACAGTCAGCCATTGTCTGGTCAGGGCAGTGTACAGGACGAGGTAGCGGGCGAAGAGGAGGTGGAGGACGAGGAGGATGATGGGGATGAGTATATTTTTAATGCCGAACCTTTCCCGGGGGCACAGGAAATTGGTTGCGTGTCACGGCCGGGTTCTGGTTTTTTGAGGGACACAAGTGACGTAGATTTGCCTGCAACTGCCCCTCAACCAATCACAACCGGAGATTTGACAACTGGAACTTTGGCCCACATGGCGGATTATGCCTTACGTATCCTAAAAAGGGACACACGCATTACGAAAATGATGAACGATGACGATTACTGGTTGGCCTGCCTCCTTGATCCACGCTATAAAGGCAAATTGCAAAATATTATGCCACATGAGAACTTGGAACTAATATTAGCAACCAAACAATCAACTCTTGTTGACCGTTTGCTTCAGGCATTCCCAGCACACAGCGCACGTGATCGTTCTCACACGAGCTCCAGGGGGCAGCAGACTAGGAGTGTTAGGGGTGCACACATCAGAAGTGGCGTTGGACAGAGGGGTTTTCTGACCAGGTTGTGGAGTGATTTTGCTATGACCGCAGACAGGACAGGTACTGCTGCATCAATTGAAAGTGACAGGAGACAACATTTGTCCAGTATGGTTACTAACTATTTTTCATCCCTTATCGATGTTCTCCCTCAACCGTCATTCCCATTTGATTACTGGGCCTCCAAATTAGACACCTGGCCAGAATTGGCAGAATATGCATTGCAGGAGCTTGCTTGCCCGGCAGCAAGTGTCCTATCAGAAAGAGTATTCAGTGCTGCAGGTTCAATATTAACCGAAAAAAGGACTCGTCTGGCTACCCAAAATGTTGACGATCTAACATTCATTAAAATGAACCACAACTGGATTTCGAAATCTTTTGCCCCACCTTGCCCGGCCGACACCTAGCTTTCCTATGAAAAGCTCTTGCCTGTGAATTACTTTTCTAATGTCTAATTTGCTGCAGCTGATTGTACAGCATACGACATGTTTACACCTCCCTAAATGGCAAAACTCCCCACACGGGGCCGTGGTATCGCGACTTGGCGCAAGCACCCGTGAGACTGCTGTTTGTCTGAAGAGGTGGGTGTGCTCGCTTTTGGTTGACGGCATTGCTACTGGGTCCCTCATAGTACAATGTAGTGTCTCTGGCGGTGGCGGTGCGCACCCAACATCAGACACACCGTTGTAACATGAGGGACCCTGGGGCGGTCCCGCCGGCCTCAAGAGAGTTCCCCCCTACCCCAGCTCAAAATGTGCTCTACCACGTGCAAAATTATGTCGCACAGCTCCACCAATCTTTAGTCTATTCGCTGACATCATTCAATGTCTGGCACTGACAATACAAATTTGTAGACATCTATGATGCAACTTAAAGTAGTCTGTGTCTGTGTCCTATATTGGCACCATTAAATAGTTACTGCCAAATTACTATGTCAGAAACTCAGTAGATGAGCCCACCCCTGTACCTAAGTATGCCACCTTTTTTTTTGTTTTGGTTGTTTTGCGAGACATTAACATCTATTTATATTTTGGGAGTACTGGGACAGACACTCCTTGCACTACTCCTCCACTCACCACCAAGCTGCCTGTGTATCCATGTAACCGCTGTAAAGCTGCCATGAGCCTATTGTTTGTTATTTTAGGCCTTTGATAGCCTGTCTGCGGTCCCTACTTTAAATACTCCTCCACTCATCACCAGCTGCCTGCCCGTGTATCCATGTAACCGCTGTAAAACTGCCATGAGCCTATTGTTTGTTATTTTAGGCCTTTGATAGCCTGTCTGCGGTCCCTACTTTAAATACTCCTCCACTCATCACCAGCTGCCTGCCCGTGTATCCATGTAACCGCTGTAAAACTGCCATGAGCCTATTGTTTGTTATTTTAGGCCTTTGATAGCCTGTCTGCGGTCCCTACTTTAAATACTCCTCCACTCATCACCAGCTGCCTGCCCGTGTATCCATGTAACCGCTGTAAAACTGCCATGAGCCTATTGTTTGTTATTTTAGGCCTTTGATAGCCTGTCTGCGGTCCCTACTTTAAATACTCCTCCACTCACCACCAAGCTGCCTGTGTATCCATGTAACCGCTGTAAAACTGCCATGAGCCTATTGTTTGTTATTTTAGGCCTTTGATAGCCTGTCTGCGGTCCCTACTTTAAATACTCCTCCACTCATCACCAGCTGCCTGCCCGTGTATCCATGTAACCGCTGTAAAACTGCCATGAGCCTATTGTTTGTTATTTTAGGCCTTTGATAGCCTGTCTGCGGTCCCTACTTTAAATACTCCTCCACTCATCACCAGCTGCCTGCCCGTGTATCCATGTAACCGCTGTAAAACTGCCATGAGCCTATTGTTTGTTATTTTAGGCCTTTGATAGCCTGTCTGCGGTCCCTACTTTAAATACTCCTCCACTCACCACCAAGCTGCCTGTGTATCCATGTAACCGCTGTAAAACTGCCATGAGCCTATTGTTTGTTATTTTAGGCCTTTGATAGCCTGTCTGCGGTCCCTACTTTAAATACTCCTCCACTCATCACCAGCTGCCTGTGTATCCATGTAACCGCTGTAAAACTGCCATGAGCCTATTGTTTGTTATTTTAGGCCTTTGATAGCCTGTCTGCGGTCCCTACTTTAAATACTCCTCCACTCATCACCAGCTGCCTGCCCGTGTATCCATGTAACCGCTGTAAAACTGCCATGAGCCTATTGTTTGTTATTTTAGGCCTTTGATAGCCTGTCTGCGGTCCCTACTTTAAATACTCCTCCACTCACCACCAAGCTGCCTGTGTATCCATGTAACCGCTGTAAAACTGCCATGAGCCTATTGTTTGTTATTTTAGGCCTTTGATAGCCTGTCTGCGGTCCCTACTTTAAATACTCCTCCACTCATCACCAGCTGCCTGCCCGTGTATCCATGTAACCGCTGTAAAACTGCCATGAGCCTATTGTTTGTTATTTTAGGCCTTTGATAGCCTGTCTGCGGTCCCTACTTTAAATACTCCTCCACTCATCACCAGCTGCCTGCCCGTGTATCCATGTAACCGCTGTAAAACTGCCATGAGCCTATTGTTTGTTATTTTAGGCCTTTGATAGCCTGTCTGCGGTCCCTACTTTAAATACTCCTCCACTCACCACCAAGCTGCCTGTGTATCCATGTAACCGCTGTAAAACTGCCATGAGCCTATTGTTTGTTATTTTAGGCCTTTGATAGCCTGTCTGCGGTCCCTACTTTAAATACTCCTCCACTCATCACCAGCTGCCTGTGTATCCATGTAACCGCTGTAAAACTGCCATGAGCCTATTGTTTGTTATTTTAGGCCTTTGATAGCCTGTCTGCGGTCCCTACTTTAAATACTCCTCCACTCATCACCAGCTGCCTGCCCGTGTATCCATGTAACCGCTGTAAAACTGCCATGAGCCTATTGTTTGTTATTTTAGGCCTTTGATAGCCTGTCTGCGGTCCCTACTTTAAATACTCCTCCACTCACCACCAAGCTGCCTGTGTATCCATGTAACCGCTGTAAAACTGCCATGAGCCTATTGTTTGTTATTTTAGGCCTTTGATAGCCTGTCTGCGGTCCCTACTTTAAATACTCCTCCACTCATCACCAGCTGCCTGCCCGTGTATCCATGTAACCGCTGTAAAACTGCCATGAGCCTATTGTTTGTTATTTTAGGCCTTTGATAGCCTGTCTGCGGTCCCTACTTTAAATACTCCTCCACTCACCACCAAGCTGCCTGTGTATCCATGTAACCGCTGTAAAACTGCCATGAGCCTATTGTTTGTTATTTTAGGCCTTTGATAGCCTGTCTGCGGTCCCTACTTTAAATACTCCTCCACTCATCACCAGCTGCCTGCCCGTGTATCCATGTAACCGCTGTAAAACTGCCATGAGCTTATTGTTTGTTATTTTAGGCCTTTGATAGCCTGTCTGCGGTCCCTACTTTAAATACTCCTCCACTCATCACCAGCTGCCTGCCCGTGTATCCATGTAACCGCTGTAAAACTGCCATGAGCCTATTGTTTGTTATTTTAGGCCTTTGATAGCCTGTCTGCGGTCCCTACTTTAAATACTCCTCCACTCATCACCAGCTGCCTGCCCGTGTATCCATGTAACCGCTGTAAAACTGCCATGAGCCTATTGTTTGTTATTTTAGGCCTTTGATAGCCTGTCTGCGGTCCCTACTTTAAATACTCCTCCACTCATCACCAGCTGCCTGCCCGTGTATCCATGTAACCGCTGTAAAACTGCCATGAGCCTATTGTTTGTTATTTTAGGCCTTTGATAGCCTGTCTGCGGTCCCTACTTTAAATACTCCTCCACTCACCACCAAGCTGCCTGTGTATCCATGTAACCGCTGTAAAACTGCCATGAGCCTATTGTTTGTTATTTTAGGCCTTTGATAGCCTGTCTGCGGTCCCTACTTTAAATACTCCTCCACTCATCACCAGCTGCCTGCCCGTGTATCCATGTAACCGCTGTAAAACTGCCATGAGCCTATTGTTTGTTATTTTAGGCCTTTGATAGCCTGTCTGCGGTCCCTACTTTAAATACTCCTCCACTCATCACCAGCTGCCTGCCCGTGTATCCATGTAACCGCTGTAAAACTGCCATGAGCCTATTGTTTGTTATTTTAGGCCTTTGATAGCCTGTCTGCGGTCCCTACTTTAAATACTCCTCCACTCATCACCAGCTGCCTGCCCGTGTATCCATGTAACCGCTGTAAAACTGCCATGAGCCTATTGTTTGTTATTTTAGGCCTTTGATAGCCTGTCTGCGGTCCCTACTTTAAATACTCCTCCACTCACCACCAAGCTGCCTGTGTATCCATGTAACCGCTGTAAAACTGCCATGAGCCTATTGTTTGTTATTTTAGGCCTTTGATAGCCTGTCTGCGGTCCCTACTTTAAATACTCCTCCACTCATCACCAGCTGCCTGCCCGTGTATCCATGTAACCGCTGTAAAACTGCCATGAGCCTATTGTTTGTTATTTTAGGCCTTTGATAGCCTGTCTGCGGTCCCTACTTTAAATACTCCTCCACTCACCACCAAGCTGCCTGTGTATCCATGTAACCGCTGTAAAACTGCCATGAGCCTATTGTTTGTTATTTTAGGCCTTCGAAGCCTGTCTGCGGTCCCTCCTTCCACTAGGCCTCCACTGACCAGACCACTGCTGCCCGTGTACCCCTGGAACCAATTTTAAAGTGCCTACAGCCAGCCCATTTTATTGTGTTAGGCCTTCGAAGCCTGTCTGCGGTCCCTCCTTCCACTAGGCCTCCACTGACCAGACCACTGCTGCCCGTGTACCCCTGGAACCAATTTTAAAGTGCCTACAGCCAGCCCATTTTATTGTGTTAGGCCTTCGAAGCCTGTCTGCGGTCCCTCCTTCCAATAGGCCTACACTGACAAAGGTACACCTGACAACAGACACATGGACCTGTAGGCATGGCCACGGAAGGTTACGTGTCCTTTGTGGCTCAATGGGTTAATGTATTGGATGCATGGTCCACACAGGGGACAGCCTGCTAAGTCTGTATGCAGTCCCTAATTCAAGTTGTCCTCAACTGAATAAAGCTGAGCTTCTACCTTCTGGCTCTCATTAAGTGTTTTTTAAAAAACAAAATGGTGGTTAGGGCCTACTAACGGCTTCTGCCCCTCCCTGGTGTTGCCCTCAACTGAATAAAGCTGAGCTTCAACCTTCTGGCTCTCATTAAGTGTTTTTTAAAAAACAAAATGGTGGTTAGGGCCTACTAACGGCTTCTGCCCCTCCCTGGTGTTGCCCTCAACTGAATAAAGCTGAGCTTCTACCTTCCGGCTCTGATTAACTGCTGTTTTTAAACACATTGCTGGTTCCGGCCTACTAACGGTGTCTGCCCCTGCCTGGTGTTGCCCTCAACTGAATAAAGCTGAGCTTCAACCTTCTGGCTCTCATTAAGTGTTTTTTAAAAAACAAAATGGTGGTTCCGGCCTACTAACGGTGTCTGCCCCTGCCTGGTGTTGCCCTCAACTGAATAAAGCTGAGCTTCAACCTTCTGGCTCTCATTAAGTGTTTTTTAAAAAACAAAATGGTGTTTAGGGCCTACTAACGGTGTCTGCCCCTCCCTGGTGTTGCCCTCAACTGAATAAAGCTGAGCTTCAACCTTCTGGCTCTCATTAAGTGTTTTTTAAAAAACAAAATGGTGGTTAGGGCCTACTAACGGTGTCTGCCCCTCCCTGGTGTTGTCCTCAACTGAACAAAGCTGAGCTTCCACATTCTGGCTTTCGGCCTATACTATCAGATATTAAACTGCATTTGGCCTACTAGTGTGGTTAGGCCCTTGAAACAGTGTCTGCTGCTCTTGGGTTTGCTACTCCACTGAACAAAGCAATGCCGCCTGTTTAGTCCTGTTACCAATTTTGATCTGCATTTAGCCTACTTTATTCTTTGGCCCTATATCTGTTTCCTCATCATCCTGCCCATTGCCCAGCCACTGCTAGATGAGTCTGCTGGTACATTGACCTAGACCACTACATTCCCCTTGTACTCTACACAGCCAGAATCTGACCCTGCTGAAAGTAAGGTTCCCCTTCCCGCATATTATACCACCTTACACAGGGACAAAGAGGAAGGTGCAGATGAAAGTGCAGGTTCCTTCATCAGGTGGGGGGGCATACTCGTTGGCGACGTCACTGGCACAGGGCCACTCAGAGTACGCAAAAGTGTCGCTGCTGGTGGGAGGCGCCCCCGCCATGCAAACACACCGCCGTACTTTGAGGGGCCCTGTGCCAGTGCCAATGCGAACGAGTGGGCCCCCCCTGCTTGCTCAGGATCACAGCACTTGCAACGTTGAAATACTTACCTCTCCCTGCTCCACCGCCATGACGTAGTCCATGTTTCCTGGGCCCACTAAAACCTTGAACCAGCCCTACCCCCACAACTTTTGCCAAATGACCCCCAATTTCCAGTGCCCAACTATTATTATAAAGTTAATTAAGATTGACAAGCTTCAGAAAACAAGAATGGATGTTTTTGGCAGTAAAATGTGCACTGTAGGTGTTTTCCTGGCCTCCACTCACTGCCCGCTATGCTTCCCCATTGACTTGCATTGGGTTTCGTGTTTCGGTCGATCCCCGACTTTTAGCGATAATCGGCCGACTTCACTCGACTCGACTCTGGACTAAATCGGGTTTCACAAAACCAGACTCGATCTTAAAAAAATGAAAGTCGCTCAACCCTAGTGACTACGATAGATGATTAAACACATTGACTCAATTCATTATCATAACTGCATCTTTTTTGGTTTGTTTGTTTGCTATTTTAGGCCTAATTTAAATTGTGCTTTATTCTTTAAATTGATACCTATTTTTACATTTAATTTGACATGACTTTTTTATTTTCATCACTGAGGATGAGATTTGAAGTTTTCAGCAGATTTCACCAATTGCAACTTTTTTTAAAAGTCACCCAATTTTTTTTTGCGCAACTGTATTCTATGTATTTATCCAATGTATTCCGATCCCTCCCATCCTGGAGTGATGTTATGTATGTTTAATTTTTTTTCTCCAAAAATGTTGCAACATTTTAGTAGAACATTTTGCATAAAATTTAGGAAAAACTAACTTAATAAGAAAGTAAAAAGCATTTTTGAATTTGCCCAAAATTCATGAAGCACATATGATATTTTGAAGAACATCAACCAAAGCTGAAAGTATTAACAAATTGGGGAGAACTCAAAATAAACCCTCATGATCAAGCCCTAAATTTTAACTTTTATTATTATATTAATGTTAAAAATTGCTTTAGGGTATACAATTAAGACCCTAATCTGCCTAAATTTGTTGTCATTAAAGTGCTCGATGCTCAATTTTGTATACTTAATGGGTAGCACCCCAGGGTGCTAACACCTATTTGGCAGAATAGGACATATGAATTTATTGCACTAGTCCCCCCAACATGTTGCACTGCATTTGTGGCATCATCAGCGGATGGGGCACTGGCTTGAAACTTCAAGCCAGTGTCCCATCCCCTGATGACTGTGCAAGTGGCCACTAGGTATCTCCCTTCTTTATAACTTCTGTTGTCCACCGCCTGTTGTAAAGCGTAATCTGCCTTCAGCTACAGAGACATTAAAAAAACTCCAACCAAAGTTTTTATCCTCTTAATATATTGCAATCATCATACTAAAGAGCAATTGCTCCTTTTGCCTTTCTACCCAGGTAATTCTTCTTTTTTCCATTAGTTCTATGGCATCACATGATTAAAAACTGACTAGCTGAATCCTTCTAAGATCTATTTAGAGACAGGAGGGCAATTTTCCTTGCGTGAGTCATCACGGCAAAAGTTCCTTGTAGGGGGGAGGAGGGAGCAGCTGGGTCAGGAATTGAAGAGGGGGATGATTTTTGCAAGGAAAAGAAACTTCATGTTTCTACATAGAGAGATAAAAGAGAAGAATTTACTGGGAAGGAAGGCAAAATGAGCAATTGTGAGTTCACATATATCATGTATAATATGATGACTGCAATATATGAAGAAGGTAAAAATTCTCTTAACAGGAGACTTCTTTGTCTCTCCTGTCTGTCAAATTTTAAACATAAATTAAAAAAAGGAAAAAAAAAGGAAAATAAATCAAAAAGCATTTTTGAATTTGCCCCAACATCAACCAATACCGGAAGACAGAAATTAAAAAAAAAAAAAAAACACAAATGGTAAACCAGGTCCGATATCTTACTATGCCATCTAGAATTACTACTCCTTTTTTATTTTTTTATCTACTCTTAGAGACCAGAGGACATTTCTTTGCAGTTTTCAGCACCAACTCTTGGTTGAGGGCATTTAGTCAGCGGGATTGCGCATCTGACTACATAACCTCCTATGTATAAATAAGTCACTGTCTGCAGTTCAGAGTTTCTTCTCGTGCTGTGACTTTGTTAATTTGTATAGCACTGTGGAAACTTTTCTCTTCAAGAAAATCTCTTTCTTTACATCACGCACTAAAATGCGCTTGTTACTTGATCTGTGTAAAGTTTTCCTCCCTTTGAGGGAAAAATTTGCAAGTTAAAGCTCACCTGGTGAGCAAAGGAACAATAGCGCCTGCCATAAAATGGTCCTAGCCTGCCCTGCATGCCAAATGATGTTTATGCTGGAAAAAAAGTCTTTGTTTTTTAATATAATATCTACTTAATGCACTTCAATGGATTGAGATTGTCACATGCATTAATGACACTTTAAGCCACCTACCGAAGCTCTTCTGTTCCCACTCTCGAAAGACAAAAATGTTATTAGTATCAAAGGTTTGGCACAAAAAAAATGCAGTGTTAATAGGAAACTTGTCTATAGCAACCACACAACTACAGAAAGTAGAATCACTAATTACAGTCACTGCTTGGAGAGAACCGGAGGTTAATAAGTAACAACTGTCCCCTTGCCAGTGGTTTACCTTCTGGTATTTAATTACTGAACTCAATGTGGAAATGGAAGCTCCATGTTTGGCAAAGAGCATTAGCCACCCAAAGGTCCAAATTTTTCTATAAACTATTATTCAGGTGCCACTTCAAGAAAAGTGCCCCTTCCGTAGGGGTGGCTGATGCAACTGCACAGGTGACACACCCATAAGGTCACCACGTATATAGTGATAATTGGTCAATGTGCTGTCAGACCACATAGTTGTTAAGGTGGAAGGTAGACTTAAAGGGAACCTGTCAGCAGGTTTTTTGCTATGTAAGCTGAAGACATCATGCTGTAGGGGTTAAAACACAGAGTTCAGTGATGCCTCTCTTATCAAGCTCCCAGGTTTTGTTTGCTTGCAATGATTGTTTTAGCACCAGGAGCTTATTATTTCTGGGACACAGCAGTGCGTGCATGCTAGTCAGACACGCCCCCTCCTGTGATAGGCACCTCACTGTCTATGGACCTTGTGAATACAGAGCCTGGCGTGGGTGGGGTTAGTCCCTAAACATGATCTCATTTAGTAATGTATGATATATGTTTGTCAAATTTCAAGCAGGCATATGAGAGCGGAAGCTTTTTAATTCAGGGCAAGCAAGCAATTGGACAATATGCAGGATGACTAAATGTTGTGAAGTAATGGAAAGTAAGTTCCAGCACCTATAGTTCTGGCAGACTGCTGGCGAAGAGAAACTGGTCACTCAAAAAAAAAGTAGACGGCAAGTCACAGAGCATGAAAATCTGTACAGTTCCTGGCTACATTAGGTTATGTGCACACATTAAATATTTGCAGCAGAAAATTCTGTACCATTTCTGCATCTCTTGGCAGGGAAAATGCTGAGTAAAACAGGTGCATTTTTGCAATTTTCTTTTTCCATGCGTTTTTGTTGCAGATTTCTTCCCAATTCATTAATATGGGTGAAATCTGCAGCAAAAATGCTGAAAGAAGTGACATGCTGTGGGTTTAAATCTGCACCAAATCTGCAAGGAAAAAATAAGCAACATGTGCATGAGACTTCAGTATTAATAATCATTTTGCTGGCACTAGGAAATCCTTAAGGTTTTTCGACAATTCTGTACAGAAAACGCCTACTGGTTTGTTCTTTTAATTTTTGTATTTTCACCCTAAATAATGAACTCTAAAATTCCCAGAAAAGTCAGATAACATATTACTGCGCTCGTTAATTCTTTTGCCATTAACCTTGATCTGAAATACCCATTTGCTGTAAGATATATTATTATGTAAGGTATGATGCATGAAATTCTTCTGCTGGCAAAATCTAAAACTTTTTTTTGATATTTTTTATTTCTGAAAACAGCTGCATATTGTGTAAACATGCCCTGAAAGTAACGTCCGTCTGGGTCTTCACCACCTCAAAGGATTTCCAAAAATCAGGTCATTATATGCTTCCAACCAAAAAATCCCACTAATTGGGGAAAGCCATCCAAAGCTATTACTCTAAGGTTTCACAATGAAGCCCATACAGGCCACACACTTGATACAATTGCACCTTTTAAATTATCCTCTATCGGGCACTGCATTGGAAGTCATTATGCCACATCGCAGGCCATAGATAGAAAACAAACACTTTATCACGGGCCAAGAGAAACTCAAACTACAGAAGAGCTTATCAACGAGCTCATTAAAACCAATCAATGTTTTACTTCTTCACATTCCTCCTTCCAAATTTTATTGTAATCACGGAAGGCGCATACTTGTTTAATGCATGAAATAATTTCGAGAACTTAGTAACCTGGTACGCTCTGATATTCGTATGCATATAAGTGCATATCAAGGTTGTGCAAGGGGTAAAACTTGATATGACCAGTTACATGGAGAAGAAAATATATATATATATGTTTGTGTTTATATAATAAAGATGGGTGGATGGGGCAAAATTCAAATTTGTCAGTTCGTGCAGCTTTTCTGCGGAAATTTGATTTGCGCAACTGTTATCTCCAAGTTTAATATCTCTTATTATATTCTGGCATCTCTCTAGGTCCTAGACCTAGAGCATAATAAATGTAAGGTGTAAAAAAAACCTCCCCACTCACCTCTCCGGTCCCTCCGCTCCTCACTACCACCCATTCAGTACTTGTTGCATCTTCTGATTCCACAAACCTCCACACTCACCTCTCTGGCCCCTCCGCTCCTCACTGCCACCCGTCCAGTACTCGTTGCATCTTTTGATTCCACAAACCTCCCCATTAACCTCTCCGGCCTCTCCGCTCCTCATTGCCGCCCTTCCAGTACTTGTTGCATCTTCTGATTCCACAAACCTCCACACTCACCTCTCTGGCCCCTCCGCTCCTCACTGTCACCCATCCAGTACTCCTTGCATCTTCTGATTCCACAAACCTCCCCACTCACCTCTCCGACCTCTCCACTCCTAACTGCCACCTGTCCAGTACTTGTTGCATCTTCTGATTCCACAAACCTCCCCACTCACCTCTCTGGCCTCTCCGCTCCTCACTGCCACCTGTCCAGTACTTGTTGCATCTTCTGATTCCACAAAATTTTCCCACTCACCTCTTTGGCCCCTCCGCTCCTCACTGCCACCTGTCCAGTACTCGTTGCATCTTCTGATTCCACAAACCTTCCCACTCATCTCTCCAGCCTCTCCGCTCCTTACTGCCACCTGTCTAGTATCCATTGCATCTTCTGATTCCACGTACTTTAATTCTATCCACTTCGGTCCCTCTGCTCCTCACTTCCACCAGTCTGGTATTCGTGCATCTTCTGATTCCATGTACCTCATTGCTCCCCTCTTTGGCCCTTCTGCTCCTCATTGCTACCCATCTGGTACTCGTTGCATCTTCTGATTCCATGTACCTCATTGCTCCCCTCTTTGGCCCTTCTGCTCCTCACGGCCACCCATCCGATACTCATTGCATCTTCTGATTCTACATACCTCACCGCTCCCCTATCTGGCTACTCCGCTAATCACTGTCACCTGTCCAGTCCTTGTCACATCTTCTGATCCCCCATCATCTGACCCTGGATACCCTGGGCCTCTCATGCTGTGCTGGACTTCCAGCTTTCATGAAGTCCAGAAGGTTCTGCACAAGCATGTGGGTGGTCATGGTATCATGAAGTCACACCTGGTGTCGTGACTTTCCTGAGTGCATGCACAGAACCACCTGGCCCAATGAAATGCCAGAAGTGTGACACAGCATGAGATTCCCAAAGATTCCAGCGCGAGCTGCAGGGGACCAGAAGCTGCGTCGAGGACCGTACAGGTGATGGTGAATGAAGGGCCCAGAGAGGTAAATGGTAAGGTGAGTATAAGGATTTTTTTTTTTTTTACAGTTTTGATGGCCCTTTACGCTTCAGAAAAATGGTGGTCAGCGAACAGCATTTTTCTGAATTCACATAGAAGCATATTGCAAAAAATATACATTTTGTCAAATGTAAATTTTTGTAAAATTCAAGTACAATTCAATACTAATTTATTTGCTCATCTCAAATATTTTAATATAATTTAATATATTTAATATATTTATTTTTATACCTAAATATTTATAGATATATTGTAAATATTTCTATTTTTATTATTTATATATCTTTCATGTGTTTGTGTGTATTATGCATATAAGACATCGTGTGTGTGTCTTCCCACCTTCAAGAAGGCTAAGTCTTACCATCAGCATTGAAAGATAAAGGAAAAGAAGTAGCAGTAAAGCTGACATTTCACACAGTTGGCACAAGGAAGACTCGAGGAGGCCAGGACTGAGCTGTCTTTTCATCCAGAGTTTAAAAAGAAAGGGAGAGAGAGGAAAAAAAGCAAAAAAAAACAACAAAAAAAGCCACACAGGACTCCATCTGGCCGTCCTAAAACTCTGTTAACGTGTTCAAATGCCTGTTAGCCCATTGGGCTCCGTGGAGCAGAAGTAATGGCCTGAATGGTATAAACACTCACCACTTGAGAGAATTACATTTCATTTCATGCCTGACTTCATCAAAACTGGGAAAATGAAATTTACACCTTTTTGATGTTCTTTTCCCTGCTGTTTAAGGAGTAAAGCCTTAACCCTCTGGACCTCTCCGACTGCCAGGAAAAGGCCCAGCTTCTCGGATGCTCCTAGCAGATGGCTGACAGTTGCTGGATATTGTCAGGTCAGAAACCGAACATGGACAGCATATGATGACATGCGTGGTAAAAGTGTGGTGAGTGGTGACCTTATGCTCGTAAAAAAAATCATTTGAAATTTTCAGAAGTAAAGGATGCATTTGTGTCTAACATAATATATATGCAGTGCAACCTTTCCAAAATGTCCATTTCATTAATAAAACCAACTACCCTGAATAGATTTTAAAAGACAGATTTTCAGGGCCCAACCCGTCAATGAAGCTCTCCTCCGCCCACCATCCTCTCAATATATTGCAATCCTCATATTGTATACCACTGTGTACTTACAATTGCTCATTTTGCCTTTTTACCCAGCTAATTCTTCTCTTTTCTCTGCTTTATGTAGAAATAGGAAGTGTTTTTCCCTGCATGAGTCATCTCCCTCTTCCCCTCCTGCCATGGACTTTTGCAGTGATGACTCATGAAGGATGTAGAAATTTCCTGTTTCTACATAGAGCTTAGAAGGATTCAGCTCAACTGATGTCATAGACCTAATGGAAAAAGAGAAGAATTAACTGAGTAGAAAGGCAAAATTAGCAATTGTAAGTATACAGTGCTATATAATATGATGATTGCAATATATTTAGAGGATAAAAACTTTGATAGTGCTTCTTTAAATGCAATTTTTGGTGGTCATCTCCTACCTGATGATGTCTTCTACCTTCTTACATCAACAGGTCCTCTTTTGTTTGGCCGGACTGGCGCATCATCGTGTGTGCATTGCTCCAGACCGGCTATAGATGAGTTGCAGATGCCAGCAAATAGGTGATAGTTTTCGGAGATCTCATCCAGCGGCTACAAAACAGACCTACCCTTGCAAATCAATTCCCTCAATCTGTAACATGTAATAATATCCACGCAAATAAGGAAAAGCTAACTTCAAGAATCAATATCCTGTCTTTTTCATCTTAATTATGCACTTTTTCGATTGTTTTAGCAATTATTTTAATTAAAAGAAAAAAGTAAAAAGAAAAAAAGATTTCCAACTTTTCGTTATCGTGGGTCTGGAAGTATAGTAAAAAATAATCTAAATCACGGCAGAACGGGGTACGGGGGGGAGAGTATGGGTAACAATATATTAGACTGGGGGACATTATTACTGAAATGGGTCAGGGTGAGGGACATTATTACTAGAAAGGGCCAGGATGGGGGACATTATGCCAGGAAGTGGCCCAGGAAAAGGGACATTATATCAACAATGGGCCAAGGAAAAGGGATATTATTACTAAAAGGGGTCAGGATGAAGGACATTATTACTGGAAGGGACCCAGGATGGTGTATATTATACCAGGAAGGGACCCAGGAAGTAAAACATTATTACTTGAAGGGATCAGTATGAGGGATATTATTACTGGAAGGGGCCCATAATGGGGGACATTATATCAGGAAAGGGCCCAGTAGGGGAAATTATATCAGGAAGTGGCACAGGATGCATTATGCAAGGAAAGGACCCAGGATAGAGGACATTTTACCAGGAAGGGACCCATGATGCGGCATATTATTAAAGAATGGGTCCAGGAGAAGGGACATTGTTACAGGATGGCGTACATTATTACATGGGGGTAAGGGGTGAACATGTATGACTGTATAGGTATGTCACTCTCCATAAGGAGAAACGTTACCCCTTAGACCCCTGTCCAGAGCCTCCTACCTAGCCAAATCAGTTCTCATGCTTCGCACTGACGAGGGCCAACAGCCCGAAACACCGTGTCTGCGAATTGAGATACTGATTTGGCTTTTATCCTAAGTCATATTGCACAACTCGTTAAAGGGTTGATTGTGACTTGTAGGATCGCTACTTCCAACAGGTGGCGCTATAGAGTTTAGGTCCTCTTTTTCTCAGAAGAGGCAATTTGAATGTATAGGATATAGAATGCTATATTGGCCCCAGTGGCGGACACTGACAGCTTTGGGCCCCTGTGCAAGAAATGTGTCTGGGCCCCCCTCCCTGCCCAGCATCATACCTCCCAACTTTTGAAGATGGGAAGGAGGGACAAAGCTTGCGGCGCGCAACGCGCGGCGCGGCAAATTTTAGGCCACGCCTCTGGCCACACCCATTCATAACTAGTCACACCCATATCCACGTCCCAACCACACCCATTTAGCACTGCTGATCACACTTTCATAAAGAATAATTCTAAATAAAAAAATATGGCCACACAGTGCTCCATACTGTATAATGGCCACACATGATGGTCAATACTGTATAATGACCGCAGATAATGCTCCATACTGTATAATGACCGCACATGATGCTCCATACTGTATAATGGCCACACATGATGCTCCATACTGTATAATGACCGCACATGATGCTCCATACTGTATAATGACCGCACATGATGCTCCATACTGTATAATGACTGCACATGATGCTCCATATTGTATATTGACCGCACATAATGCTCCATACTGTATAATGACCGCAAATAATGCTCCATACTGTATAATGACCGCACATGATGCTGCATACTGTATAATGGCCACACATGATGCTCCATACTGTATATTGACCGCACATGAGGCTCCATACTGTATAATGACCGCACATGATGCTCCATACTGTATAATGACCGCACATGATGCTCCATACTGTATAATGACCGCACATAATGCTCCATACTGTATAATGACCGCACATAATGCTCCATACTGTATAATGACCGCACATGATGCTGCATACTGTATAATGGCCACACATGAGGCTCCATACTGTATATTGACCGCACATGAGGCTCCATACTGTATAATGACCGCACATGATGCTCCATACTGTATATTGACCGCACATGATGCTCCATACTGTATATTGACCGCACATGATGCTCCATACTGTATAATGACCGCACATGATGCTCCATACTGTATATTGACCGCACATGATGCTCCATACTGTATAATGACCGCACATGATGCTCCATACTGTATAATGACTGCACATCATGCTCCATACTGTATAATGACCGCACATGATGCTCCATACTGTATAATGACTGCACATCATGCTCCATACTGTATATTGACCGCACATGAGGCTCCATACTGTATAATGACCGCACATGATGCTGCATACTGTATAATGACTGCACATGATGCTCCATACTGTATAATGACTGCACATAATGCTCCATACTGTATAATGACTGCACATCATGCTCCATACTGTATAATGACCGCACATGATGCTCCATACTGTATAATGACTGCACATCATGCTCCATACTGTATATTGACCGCACATGAGGCTCCATACTGTATAATGACCGCACATGATGCTGCATACTGTATAATGACTGCACATGATGCTCCATACTGTATAATGACTGCACATAATGCTCCATACTGTATAATGACCGCACATGATGCTCCATACTGTATAATGACCACACATGATGCTCCATACTGTATAATGACCGCACATGATGCTCCATACTGTATAATGACCGCACATGATGCTCCATACTGTATAATGGCCGCGCATGATGCTCCATACTGTATAATGACCGCACATAATGCCCCATACTGTATAATGACCGCACATGATGCTCCATACTGTATAATGACCGCACATGATGCTCCATACTGTATAATGGCCGCGCATGATGCTCCATACTGTATAATGACCGCACATAATGCTGCATACTGTATAATGACCGCACATGATGCTCCATACTGTATAATGACCGCACAGTGCTCCATACTGTATAATGGCCACACATGATGCTCCATACTGTATAATGGCCGCACATGAGGCTCCATACTGTATATACTGTGCACTGTACTATGTGCACATATATAGTGTTATATACACTGAGCACTGACCAGGCTGCAGGAACTCACATTATAATATACTATATTATAATGTGAGTTCCTGCAGCCTGGTCAGTGCTCAGTGCACATAACACTATATATGTGCACATAGTACAAATATATATCTGATATATAATGTGGGATGTCCTGGAGCCGGGCTCAGGGTCACACAGTGCAGGGTGAGGATCACTGTGACTTATTGCTGCAGCTTCAGCTTACGTGCAGATCGGGTGACGCTGGAGCCGAGACCTTATCTGTATGTAAACTTAAGGTGGTGCAATTGATCTCACAGTACAGAGAGATCCTCTACAGAAAGCAGATAAGAAAGCAGGAGTGAGATGAAGCCGGTCACATACCTCCTGCCCGGGACCCCATGGCTTTCTACTAACTTCATCTCTCCTCTCCGGCGCGCAGGTGACGTCAGATCAGCAGACACACAGGCTCCTGCTGTGTCTGCAATAGGAGGATGCCGGCCGGCACTTGTACACTGCTAATACAGTGCAGGGCCTGCACCCGTGCACCGATCTACTGCAGCAGCACAAAGCCGGGCCCCTGTATGTCCCTGCCTGCAAGGGCCCCCCTCCACCTCCGGGCCCCGGTGCGGCTGCACCGGTTGAACCGGCGGTAGGTCCGCCCCTGATTGGCCCATACACCTAAACAACATGCAGGTGGGGGCCGAAGTTAAAATTTTGCATCGGGGCCCATCAGACTCTAGTTACACCACTGGTTGTGCACTTTAAAGTGTGGGGAAAGAATAGTTGTTTGCCTTGAAAATTTAAAGGGGACTTTTTTTTCTCACACTTGAACCTGTGTTACATGTTTGAGGAAGGAAAGAAAAACACTGTACACATTGTTAGGGTTGGCGGATTGCACCAAATAAAAGAGTAATGAAGTGCAATCGCAACCAGGGGTTCACCATGCAGAGATGGAAAGCTACTGCTATAGAGCAATGGCAGAACCAGGCAGTTAGGTGGAAACTTAAACGTACAGTGTTAAAGCGACACACTGTGTGAACAGAACATGTCCAGCTCTGTTACTGCACAGAGAGGAACTGTGACAAACAAAGTGCTGACCCTGTCACACGTCACAGGGAACCAGCACGTGGGTAGAGCTCGCACTGTGAGTAGATTGTACTAAACGCACATGGGACACAAGATACACGAGCTCGTGAGAAGAGCTCGCTCTGCGGGTTGATTGTGCTTACCGCACAAGGAACGCTAGACCTTGTCGCTTTCCCAGAGAGGTCTAGCCTGATTGGTGCTTGCTCTGTGACTCAACTTTGCTAACCGCACACATGGAGGAAACAGATGCTAAGCCAAGCTAAGTACGCCGAACTAACCCTGCCTAGTCATGTAAGTACTCTCTGGGATAGAGCGACCCATGCACACATGCAGACTGAGTGGTAGAGTATCCACTGGCAACAACCACACACAAATGATACTAGCGCACTGGCATGCGCCTCTGAGAACCTTTTATACATTAGACTCATGTCCAGTCAGACAGGACCTTGCCCGTGGACCAATCCGGCCCTGCCACATCATCAGAGCAGCTGATGCCCAACCATCAATGAGAAGACACCACCTCACGGACATGCTCAGTACGGCAATCTCCGGACTTAGACTCTAGAGTGCTGGACTGCACCTGAATATTACTGGTTACTAAGGACTTGGTTGGAGAGCCAGCAGTAAGAAGGGTACACCACGAGCCTGAGCAAGATGCTGGGACTGACGTCTATGCTCAGCAGCACCCGCAGCCGAACCTGAATGGGGGACTGCTGAGGTCGATAAGGCTTGGGATCTATCCCATGCAGCGGGAGGATCCGGACACCTAACAGGCATTTTTCATGTTTTTGAAGAGTTTTTCTGCATTCAATTGAATGGAGCATAAAACACTGAAAAAAAGTAAAATAAAACACCACAGCTCAAAGAAAAGCAAGGAAAAAAATGCACCACGTGAATGGGGTTTTAGGAATCTCATTTATTTTGGCTGTACTGTAAAATGCATCATTTTATTTTGCACAAAAAAACCACATAAAAAACACTGCACATTAACAAGCCCTATTCCGACAGGAAAAAAAAAAGAAACATAAAAAAATTTGGTAGGAAAAAAAAAAAATTTAAAAAAATTTGCCAAGAGGTACATTTACCGGTTAAAAATGAAGAAACGTAGGTTACATTCACATTTTGTTCTGATTTCTCTCTTCTTCTGCTCTCTCTGTATTTCAGTTTTCACTGTAGCTATTTTATTCTCTTCATTAATCAGGAAGATTTAGATGAGAAGAGTAATAGAAAGTACTGCAGTGTGTAGACCTCATGCTTATGATGGTTTTATGGCTCCACACAACTTCTGAGTCATACAGAACCATAATAAGACAGCCATAAATTTTTATACAGCCTTATAATTTATCTGTGTGCCTCAAAATATAGATAATTTTACATTTTTTGTTACTTTATTCAAATTAGATACATTCTTTCACATAAATACTAATAGTTATTATTCTTATGAGGGTCCTCATTTTTTTAGATGTAACTGAATCCGCACTAAAGGGATGTGAAATGAGAAAAATTGAAAAATAGACTAATGTGCTAGTACAGACCCTAACCCCATAGGACCCCTGAATAGATACTCCAATGAAGCAATGTAGTGAGGCTGTACAGACAAATTGCGTATTCCTATGCGGGGCACAAGTAAAGATGTGCCTCGTGGGATCAGAGAAGTAGAGGTGAGCACAGGAATAAAAACAACAGGTAGTACCCCCAAAACGAACTATAGTGCTGTAGCAAGCACAGTCTCTCTCACGGTTCTGTGTGGGCACTGCGGTCAGAGAATATAGTGGGGCTGTAAAATATAAAAACGTGTGCATAATGGGCTGTCCTGTAGGACACAACTTGTACTGTGCCCCGATGGTCCGGAGAGTGGGAACGAGTATGAAGCAATAAAAACAATTATAGAATAGTAGTTAGTGCCCTAACCAGCCGAAACTCACCAAGCTGCGATAGCCGCTGAGATGATGTGCGTCCTGGTTAAGGTGGGAGGACAGCGCGGTATGCCGCGGGGAAGTCCGTTCTGATGAAGCGGTGAAAGATTTCAGCGTGCAGGAGTGCAATTCGGGAGAGCAGGCAGGCGAGAGCAATCAACTGCCGCACAGCGGCACAACAGAAAGGCTACGCAGAGCCAGGGAAAGCCCCGGCCGGTGGCATCCCTGGATACGAGCGAAGAAGCAGGTTGCTGGCACGAGGCACAGCGTGTGCGTCACACCTGGTATGGAGCGGCACAGAGACCAGAAAGGAAACCGACGCGTTTCGAAGGAGGTACGTCCTTCTTCATCAGGGTTACTGGTCTACTAGTGTGCCCGTACCTATATGCTCCTACATCTGTCGATCACACAAAAAAGGCAACACCTAACCATTTAACCCCTTGCTGCGATGTCTGCCAAGATGTTACTGGGCTCTTAGCCAAATAATTGTGGGACTTAGACACCATGAATTGAACAAAAAAAAAAGGGGGGGAGGGGTGGAAAGCTGATTAAGCACACAGCATATATATATGGCAGTGCTACTCCCAAAAACAGTGACACTGAAAATCTAGCCCTTACTCGTAGAGCTTACAACACTAAAACTGTACCATAAATACTGCATAATAAAATTAAAAATTAAACTTTAATAAATAACCACATAAAAACATCAATAAATATTCAAAGAATGTACCATGCATCTGAATAAAACAAAGAAAAGATATAAAATGATTAAATGAGCCTACTAAAGAGAAATACCACACCATTAAAGCTATATGTTACCCTATAAAGTAGTGTGAAGACATCTGTAAATATAAAATATAACCGTAGGGACAAAATGTCCCCAAAATAACAACTTATTTGGTTAAAATATATGCCTTTTAACCAAATGAGTTCCCATACCCTTTTAGTATCTATGAGCCCATTTTCATGTTTACTTCTATTTTTGCTATTTTTGGGACATTTTGTCCCTACGGTTATATTTTATATTTACAGATGTCTTCACTAGGGTTGAGCGACTTTCATTTTTTTGAGATCGAGTCGGGTTTTGCGAAACCCGAATTTGTCCAAAGTCGAGTCGAGTGCAGTCGGCCGATTATCGCTAAAAGTCGGGGATCGATTGAAACACGAAACCCAATGCAAGTCAATGGGGAAGCATAGTCGGCAGTGAGTGGAGGCCAGGAAAACACCTACAGTGCCCATTTTAATGCCAAAAACATCCATTCTTGTTTCTGAAGCTTGTCAATCTTAATTAACTTTATAATAATAGTTGGGCATTGGAAATTGGGGGTCATTTGGCAAAAGTTGTGGGGGGTAGGGCTGGTTCAAGGTTTTAGTGGGCCCAGGAAACGTGGACTACGTCACGGCGGTGGAGCAGTGAGAGGTAAGTATGTCAAGTTTGCAAGTGCTGTGATCCTAAGCAAGCAGGGGGGGCCCACTCATTGGCATTGGCACTGGCACAGGGCCCCTCAAAGTACAGCGGTGTGTTTGCACGGCGGGGGCGCCTCCCACCAGCAGCGACACTTTTGCGTACTCTGAGGGGCCCTGTGCCAGTGACGTCACCAACGAGTATGCCCCCCCACCTGATGAAGGAACCTGCACTTTCATCTGCACCTTCCTCTTTGTCCCTGTGTAAGGTGGTATAACATGCGGGAAGGGGAACCTTACTTTCAGCAGGGTCAGATTCTGGCTGTGTAGAGTGCAAGGGGAATGTAGTGGTCTAGGTCAATGTACCAGCAGACTCATCTAGCAGTGGCTGGGCAATGGGCAGGATGAGGAGTACTAAACACAGATATAGGGCCAAAGAATAAAGTAGGCTAAATGCAGTTCAAAATTGGTAACAGGACTAAACAGGCGGGATTGCTTTGTTCAGTGGAGTAGCAAACCCAGGAGCAGCAGACACTGTTTTAAGGGCCCAACCACACTAGTAGGCCAAATGCAGTTTAATATCTGCTACTATAGGCCAAAAGCCTAAAGACTGAAGCTCAGCTTTATACAGTGGAGGACAACACCATGGAGCGGCAGACACCGTTAGTAGGCCGTAACCACCAATTTTTTGTTAAAAAAGCACTTAATGAGAGCCAGAAGGTTGAAGCTCAGCTTTATACAGTTGAGGACAACACCAGGGAGCGGCAGACACCGTTAGTAGGCCGTAACCAAAGTTGAAGGCCAAATGCAGTTTAATATCTGATACTATAGGCCGAAAGCCTAAAGACTGAAGCTCAGCTTTATACAGTGGAGGACAACACCAGGGAGCGGCAGACACCGTTAGTAGGCCGTAACCACCAATTTTTTGTTAAAAAAGCACTTAATGAGAGCCAGAAGGTTGAAGCTCAGACAAGGCAAACTGGAGGAGAACACCAAGGAGGAGGAGAACACTCAGGAGGAGGACAACACCAGGGAGCGGCAAACATAGTTATTAGGCCCCAACCACCAATTTTTTTAAAAAAAGCACTTAAGGAGAGCCGTAAGGTTGAAGCTCAGATTTATTCAGTTGAGGACAACACCAGGGAGCGGCAAACATAGTTATTAGGCCCCAACCACCAATTTTTTTAAAAAAAGCACTTAAGGATAGCCAGAAGGTTGAAGCTCAGATTTATTCAGTTGAGGACAACACCAGGGAGCGGCAAACAGAGGTATTAGGCCCCAACCACCAATTTTTTTAAAAAAAGCACTTTATGAGAGCCAGAAGGTTGAAGCTCAGATTTATTCAGTTGAGGACAACACCAGGGAGCGGCAAACAGAGGTATTAGGCCCCAACCACCAATTTTTTTTAAAAAAAGCACTTAATGAGAGCCAGAAGGTTGAAGCTCAGATTTATTCAGTTGAGGACAACACCAGGGAGCGGAAAACAGAGGTATTAGGCCCCAACCACCAATTTTTTTTAAAAAAGCACTTAAGGAGAGCCAGAAGGTTGAAGCTCAGATTTATTCAGTTGAGGACAACACCAGGGAGCGGCAAACAGAGGTATTAGGCCCCAACCACCAATTTTTTTAAAAAAAGCACTTAAGGAGAGCCAGAAGGTTGAAGCTCAGATTTATTCAGTTGAGGACAACACCAGGGAGCGGCAGACACCGTTAGTAGGCCGTAACCTCCAATTTTTTGTTAAAAAAGCACTTAATGAGAGCCAGAAGGTTGAAGCTCAGATTTATTCAGTTGAGGACAACACCAGGGAGCGGCAAACATAGTTATTAGGCCCCAACCACCAATTTATTAAAAAAAAGCACTTAATGAGAGCCAGAAGGTTGAAGCTCAGATTTATTCAGTTGAGGACAACACCAGGGAGCGGCAAACAGAGGTATTAGGTCCCAACCACCAATTTTTTTTAAAAAAGCACTTAATGAGAGCCAGAAGGTTGAAGCTCAGATTTAGACAGTGGAGGAAAATTTGAATTAGGGACTGCAGACAGACTTAAGTAGGCTGTCCCCTGTGGACCATGCATCCACCACATTAACCCATTGCACCGTAATGGACACGTAACCTTCCGTGGCCATGCCTACAGGTCCATGCGTCTGTTGTCAGGTGCACCTTTGTACTCACAGATTGCCAGAGTGCATGGACAATGGAGGTGGTGCTGGTGGAGGGCTGGGATGGCTTTTCTTGCAAAAGAAGTGTCGACTGGGTAGCTCGTAGCGTGGCACAGCGTAGTCCATCATGGCTTTTTTAATATTGCATAAAATAAAGAAATAGGCTCTTTGCACTTTAAAATAGGTTCCAGGGGTACACAGGCAGCATTGTGGTCAGCGGAGGAGGAGGATGGCAAGGAGGGACCGCAGACAGGCGTACTAGGCCTAAAATAACTAAAAATAGGCTCAAGGCAGTTTTAAATCGGTTACATGGATACACAGGCAGCATTGTGGTCAGCGGAGGAGGAGGATGGCAAGGAGGGACCGCAGACAGGCGTACTAGGCCTAAAATAACTAAAAATAGGCTCAAGGCAGTTTTAAATCGGTTACATGGATACACAGGCAGCATTGTGGTCAGCGGAGGAGGAGGATTGCAAGGAGGGACCGCAGACAGGCGTACTAGGCCTAAAATAACTAAAAATAGGCTCAAGGCAGTTTTAAATCGGTTACATGGATACACAGGCAGCATTGTGGTCAGCGGAGGAGGAGGATTGCAAGGAGGGACCGCAGACAGGCGTACTAGGCCTAAAATAACTAAAAATAGGCTCAAGGCAGTTTTAAATCGGTTACATGGATACACAGGCAGCATTGTGGTCAGCGGAGGAGGAGGATTGCAAGGAGGGACCGCAGACAGGCGTACTAGGCCTAAAATAACTAAAAATAGGCTCAAGGCAGTTTTAAATCGGTTACATGGATACACAGGCAGCATTGTGGTCAGCAGAGGAGGAGGATTGCAAGGAGGGACCGCAGACAGGCGTACTAGGCCTAAAATAACTAAAAATAGGCTCAAGGCAGTTTTAAATCGGTTACATGGATACACAGGCAGCAATGTGGTCAGTGGAGGAGGAGGATTGCAAGGAGGGACAGCAGACAGGCGTACTAGGCCTAAAATAACTAAAAATAGGCTCAAGGCAGTTTTAAATCGGTTACATGGATACACAGGCAGCATTGTAATCAGCAGAGGAGGAGGATTGCAAGGACGGACCGCAGACAGGCGTACTAGGCCTAAAATAACTAATAATAGGCTCAAGGCAGTTTTAAATCGGTTACATGGATACACAGGCAGCATTGTGGTCAGTGGAGGAGGAGGATTGCAAGGAGGGACCGCAGACAGGCGTACTAGGCCTAAAATAACTAATAATAGGCTCAAGGCAGTTTTAAATCGGTTACATGGATACACAGGCAGCATTGTGGTCAGCAGAGGAGGAGGATTGCAAGGAGGGACCGCAGACAGGCGTACTAGGCCTAAAATAACTAAAAATCGGCTCAAGGCAGTTTTAAATCAGTTACATGGATACACAGGCAGCATTGTGGTCAGCGGAGAAGGAGGATTGCAAGGACGGACCGCAGACAGGCGTACTAGGCCTAAAATAACTAAAAATAGGCTCAAGGCAGTTTTAAATCGGTTACATGGATACACAGGCAGCATTGTGGTCAGCGGAGGAGGAGGATTGCAAGAAGGGACCGCAGACAGGCGTACTAGGCCTAAAATAACTAAAAATAGGCTCAAGGCAGTTTTAAATCGGTTACATGGATACACAGGCAGCATTGTGGTCAGCGGAGGAGGAGGATTGCAAGGACGGACCGCAGACAGGTGTACTAGGCCTAAAATAACTAAAAATAGGCTCAAGGCAGTTTTAAATCGGTTACATGGATACACAGGCAGCATTATGGTCAGCGGAGGAGGAGGATTGCATGGAGGGACCGCAGACAGGCGTACTAGGCCTAAAATAACTAAAAATAGGCTCAAGGCAGTTTTAAATCGGTTACATGGATACACAGGCAGCATTGTGGTCAGCGGAGGAGGAGGATTGCAAGGACGGACCGCAGACAGGCGTACTAGGCCTAAAATAACTAAAAATAGGCTCAAGGCAGTTTTAAATCAGTTACATGGATACACAGGCAGCATTGTGGTCAGCGGAGGAGGATTGCAAGGACAGACCGCAGACATGCGTACTAGGCCTAAAATAACTAAAAATAGGCTCAAGGCAGTTTTAAATCGGTTACATGGATACACAGGCAGCATTGTGGTCAGCGGAGGAGGAGGATTGCAAGGAGGGACCGCAGACAGGCGTACTAGGCCTAAAATAACTAAAAATAGGCTCAAGGCAGTTTTACATCGGTTACATGGATACACAGGCAGCATTGTGGTTAGCGGAGGAGGAGGATTGCAAGGAGGGACCACAGACAGGCGTACTAGGCCTAAAATAACTTAAAATAGGCTCAAGGCAGTTTTAAATCGGTTACATGGATACACAGGCAGCATTGTGGTCAGCGGAGGAGGATTGCAAGGAGGGACCGCAGACAGGCGTACTAGGCCTAAAATAACTAAAAATAGGCTCAAGGCAGTTTTAAATCGGTTACATGGATACACAGGCAGCATTGTGTTCAGCGGAGGAGGAGGATTGCAAGGACGGACCGCAGACAGGCGTACTAGGCCTAAAATAAATAAAAATAGGCTCAAGGCACTTAGACTTTTCTCGCAGGGGTACACAGGCAGCATTGGTGTGGTCAGCGGAGGACGATTGCAAGGAGTGTCTGACACAGTTAGTACTCACAAAAAATAAATAGATGTTAATGTCTCACCATAAAAAAAAAAAAATTGTGGCATACTTAGGTACAGGGGTGGGCTCATCTGCTGAGTTTCTGACATAGTAATTTGGCAGTAAGTATTTACTGGTGTCAATATAGGACACTGACCCAGACTACTTTAACTAGCATCATAGATGTCAACAAATTGGTATTGTCAGTGCCAGGCATTGAATGATGTCAGCGCATAGACTAAACATTGGTGGAGCTGTGAGAGATAATTTTGCACGTGGTAGAGCAGTTTGAGCTGGGGGGGGTGAACTCTCTTGTGGCCGGCGGTACCGTCCCAGGGCCCCTCATGTTACAACGGTGTGTGACGTTGGGTGCGCGCCACCACCGCCAGAGACACTTTATTGTACTATGAGAGACCCAGTGGTCGACCAAAAGTGGGCACATCCACCTTTTCAGACAAACGGCACTCTTACGGGTGCTTGCGCCAAGTGGCGAGACCACGGCCCCGTGGGGGGAGTTTTCCCATTGAGGGAGGTGTAAACATGTCGTATGCTGGACAAACAGCTGCTGCAAATTAAGAGATTGGAACACTCAGTAAGACCAGTCCACAAGCAAGACCTTTTTATAGGAAAGCTAGTTGTCAGCCGGGAAAGGTGGGGCAAAATAATTTGAAATCCAGGAGTGGTTCATTTTAATGAAGGTTAGATCATCCACATTTTGGGTAGCCAGATGAGTCCTTTTTTCGGTTAATATTGAACCAGCAGCACTGAATACTCTTTCTGATAGCACACTAGCTGCTGGGCAAGCAAGCTCCTGCAATGCATATTCTGCCAATTCAGGCCAGGTGTCTAATTTGGATGCCCAGTAATCAAATGGGAATGACGGTTGAGGGAGAACATCGATAAGGGATGAAAAATAGTTAGTAACCATACTGGACAAATGTTGTCTCCTGTCACTTAGAATAGATGCTGCAGTACCTGTCCTGTCTGCGGTCATTGCGAAATCGCTCCACAACCTGGTCAGAAAACCCCTCTGTCCAACGCCACTTCTGATTTGTGCACCTCTAACACCTCTGCCCTGTAGCCCCCTGCAGCTCGTGTGAGAGCCATCACCGGCGCTGTGTGCTGGGAATGCCTGAATCAAACGGTCTACAAGAGTAGCTTGTTTGGTTGCTAATATTTGTTCGAGGTTCTCATGTGGCATAATATTTTGCAATTTGTCTTTATCGCGAGGGTCAAGGATGCAGGCCAACCAGTAATCGTCATCGCTCATCATTTTAATAATGCGTGGGTCCCTTTTGAGGATACGTAAGGCATAATCCGCCATGTGGGCCAAAGTTCCAGTTGTCAAATCTGTGGTTGTGCTGGTTTAAGGGGCAGTTACAGGCAAATCTACGTCACTTGTCTCCCTTAAAAAAACAGAACCCAGCCTTGCAACGCCATTAATTTCGGTTGGCCCAGGAGTAGCTTCCTCATTAAAAAAGTACTCATCCCCATCATCCTCCTCATCCTCGTCCTCCTCCTCTTCGCCCGCTACCGCGTCCTCTACACGGCCCTGACCAGACAATGGCTGACTGTCATCAAGGCTTTCCTCTTCCTCGGCTGCAGATGCCTGCTCCTTTATGTGCGTCAAACTTTGCATCAGCAGACGCATTAGGGGGATGCTCATGCTTATTATGGCGTTGTCTGCACTAACCAGCCCTGTGCATTCCTCAAAACACTGAAGGACTTGACACAGGTCTTGTAGCTTCGACCACTGCACACCTGACAACTCCATGTCTGCCATCCAACTGCCTGCCCGTGTATGTGTATCCTCCCACAAAAACATAACAGCACACCTCTGTTCACACAGTCTCTGAAGCATGTGCAGTGTGGAGTTCCACCTTGTGGCAATGTTGATGATTAGGCGATGCTGGGGAAGATTCAAAGACCGCTGATAGTTCTGCATACGGCTGGAGTGTACGGGCAAACGGCGGATATGCGAGCAAAGTTTCGCACATTGAGGAGCAGGTCGGGTAACCCCAGATAACTTTTCAGGAAGCACTGCACCACCAGGTTTAAGGTGTGAGCCAGGCAAGGAATGTGTTTCAGTTGGGAAAGGGCTATGGCAGCCATGAAATTCCTTCCGTTATCACTCACTACCTTGCCTGCCTTAAGATGTACAGTGCCCAGCCATGACTGAGTTTCTTTCTGCAAGACCTCGGACAGAACTTCCGCGGTGTGTCTGTTGTCGCCCAAACACTTCATTGCCAATACAGCATGCTGACGCTTGCCACTAGCTGTCCCATAATGGCACACCTGGTGTGCAACAGTGGCAGCTGCGGATGGAGTGGATGTGTGACTGCAGAACTGTCCCAATATTGCTGTCCCCTGTGGACCCTGCATCCACCACATTCACCCAGTGTGCCGTGATGGACACGTAACGTCCCTGGCCATGCCTACTGGTCCATGTATCTGTTGTCAGGTGCACCTTTGTAGTCACAGACTGCCTGAGTGCATGGACGATGCGGTCTTTAACATGCTGTTGGAGGGCTGGGATGGCTTTTCTAGAAAAGAAGTGTCGACTGGGTAGCTCGTAGTGTGGTACAGCGTAGTCCATCAGCGCTTTGAAAGCTTCGCTTTCAACTAACCGGTAGGGCATCATCTCTAATGAGATTAGTCTAGCAATGTGGGCGTTCAAACCCTGTGTACGCGGATGCGAGGATGAGTACTTCCTTTTCCTAACGAGAGTCTCATGAAGGGTGAGCTGGACTGGAGAGCTGCATACGGTGGAACTAGCAGGGGTGCCGGTGGACATGGGTGACTGAGAGAGGGTTGGAGATGGTATTCTTGCCGGTGCCCTACATGCAAAGTTTCCTACTACTAACCTGGTGATTCCCTGACTGCTTTGGCCTGGCGACGAAAGCTGCACAGATACTGCAGGTGGTGCGGGAAATGGTTTGCTTACAGGGAGGGAAGGGATGTAGCGTTGCTGACTAGCTTCATTGGCCGAGGGTGCTGCAACCTTTAGGGACGTTTGGTAGTTAGTACAGGCTTGCAAATACATGGTGGATAAATGTCTATGCATGCAACTTGTATTTAGACTTTTAAGATTCTGACCTCTGCTTAAGGTAGTTGAACATTTTTGACAGATGACTTTGCGCTGATCATTTGGATGTTGTTTAAAAAAATGCCAGACTGCACTCTTTCTACTATCGGATACCTTTTCAGGCATTGCAGACTGAGCTTCTTTAACCAGATGGCCACGCTGTCCTTCAACTGGTTTTGGTTTTGCCAAGCGTTTTTGGCCAGATACGGGCCCGGCAGATGGAACCTGTTGTGATGTTGATGCCTGCTGTGGCTCCTCCTCCTCCGCTTCAGAACTACTGCCGCCTGCACCCTGTTCCCCCAATGGCTGCCAATCGGGGTCAACAACTGGGTCATCTATGACCTCCTCTTCTATGTCGTGTGCAAATTCGTCTGTGTCACCGTGTAAGCCGGTGGTATAGTGTTCGTGACGGGGCACCATAGTCTCCGCTGGTTTTGATTCTGCCTCAGTACACTGCGAGGGCAATGTTCTGGTCTGAGTCAAAGGAACAGCATAGTAATCTGGCTGTGGCTTTGCATCTGTGCACTCCATGTCCGATTCAACTTCTAATGGGCATGGCCTGTTAACTGTTTCACTGTCTAACCCAGGAACGGTATGTGTAAAGAGCTCCATGGAGTAACCTGTTGTGTCGACTGACGCATCCTTCACTGTTGTTCTGGGTAAAGGACACAAGGAAGCGACTTGTTCCTGACCGGGAGCATCCACTGACGATGCACTGCTCTGACATTTGGCACTTTCAGAGGAGGAGGTGAAAGAGCTAGAGGCAGAGTCAGCAATGAAAGCCAATACTTGTTCCTCCTGCTCTGGCTTCAAAAGTGGTTTTCCTACTCCCAGAAAAGAGAGCGTTCGAGGCCTTGTGTAGCCAGACGACGAACCTGGCTCAACAACTCGAGACTTAGGTGCTGTACTGCTTTTACCACGACCACCTGATGCTCCACCACCACTACCATCATTACCAGCTGACAATGACCGCCCACGGCCACGACCTCTTCCACTAGACTTCCTCATTTTTGCAAAACGTAACCAAAGTAACGGTATTTTTTACTGTAAAACAACTTATAAGGTGAACTACCTTTATAGGTGCCTGACACTGAAAGGAAAATCAGGCCCAATGTTACACACTAGGTTTTCTGTGCCCCAATAATTTGAGACAGATGGCACACACAGGACCAGCACTCAAGCAGAAATGCCAATCTTTATCTCCCACTATTAATTTTTTTTTTTACAGGGAGAATTTACCAAAAAAAAAAAAATGGCCCAATATTACACACTGGTTTTCGGTGGCACACAAGGAGAGACAGATGCCACACACAGCACTGGCACAGAGGCAGACTTGCCAATCTTTATCTCCCACTATTAATTTTTTTTTTTACAGGGAGAATTTACCCCCCCAAAAAAAATGGCCTAGTATTACACACTGGTTTTCGGTGGCACACAAGGAGAGACAGATGCCACACACAGCACTGGCACACAGGCAGACTTGCCAATCTTTATCTCCCACTATTAATTATTTTTTTTACAGGGAGAATTTAACAAAAAAATAATGGCCCAATATTACACACTGGTTTTCGGTGGCACACAAGGAGAGACAGATGCCACACACAGGACTGGCACAGAGGCAGACTTGCCAATCTTTATCTCCCACTATTAATTATTTTTTTTACAGGGAGAATTTACACCCCCCAAAAAAATGGCCCAATATTACACACTGGTTTTCAGTGGCACACAAGGAGAGACAGATGCCACACACAGGACTGGCACAGAGGCAGACTTGGAAATAGCTATGGAGGATGTTCACTAAAGGCAGACTTGCCAATCTTTATCTCCCACTATTAATTTTTTTTTTACAGGGAGAATTTACCACAAAAAAAAAGGCCCAGTATTACACACTGGTTTTCGGTGGCACACAAGGAGAGACAGATGCCACACACAGCACTGGCACAGAGGCAGACTTGCCAATCTTTATCTCCCACTATTAATTATTTTTTTTTACAGGGAGAATTTACCCCCCCAAAAAAATGGCCCAATATTACACACTGGTTTTCGGTGGCACACAAGGAGAGACAGATGCCACACACAGGTCTGGCACAGAGGCAGAATTGCCAATCTTTATCTCCCACTATTAATTATTTTTTTTACAGGGAGAATTTGCCAAAAAAAAAAAAAGGGCCCAGTATTACACACTGGTTTTCGGTGGCACACAAGGAGAGACAGATGCCACACACAGCACTGGCACAGAGGCAGACTTGCCAATCTTTATCTCCCACTATTAATTATTTTTTTTACAGGGAGAATTTACCACCCCCAAAAAATGGCCCAATATTACACACTGGTTTTCGGTGGCACACAAGGAGAGACAGATGCCACACACAGGTCTGGCACAGAGGCAGAATTGCCAATCTTTATCTCCCACTATTAATTATTTTTTTTACAGGGAGAATTTGCCAAAAAAAAAAAAAAGGGCCCAGTATTACACACTGGTTTTCGGTGGCACACAAGGAGAGACAGATGCCACACACAGCACTGGCACACAGGCAGACTTGCCAATCTTTATCTCCCACTATTAATTATTTTTTTTACAGGGAGAATTTAACAAAAAAATAATGGCCCAATATTACACACTGGTTTTCGGTGGCACACAAGGAAAGACAGATGCCACACACAGCACTGGCACAGAGGCAGACTTGCCAATCTTTATCTCCCACTATTAATTATTTTTTTTACAGGGAGAATTTACCCCCCCAAAAAAATGGCCCAATATTACACACTGGTTTTCGGTGGCACACAAGGAGAGACAGATGCCACACACAGGTCTGGCACAGAGGCAGAATTGCCAATCTTTATCTCCCACTATTAATTATTTTTTTTACAGGGAGAATTTGCCAAAAAAAAAAAAAGGGCCCAGTATTACACACTGGTTTTCGGTGGCACACAAGGAGAGACAGATGCCACACACAGCACTGGCACAGAGGCAGCCTTGCCAATCTTTATCTCCCACTATTAATTATTTTTTTTACAGAGAGAATTTACCACAAAAAAAAATGGCCCAATATTACACACTGGTTTTCGATGGCACACAAGGAGAGACAGATGCCACACACAGGACTGGCACAGAGGCAGACTTGCCAATCTTTATCTCCCACTATTAATTATTTTTTTTACAGGGAGAATTTACCAAAAAAAAAAAAGGCCCAGTATTACACACTGGTTTTCGGTGGCACACAAGGAGAGACAGATGCCACACACAGCACTGGCACAGAGGCAGACTTGCCAATCTTTATCTCCCACTATTAATTATTTTTTTTACAGGGAGAATTTGCCAAAAAAAAAAAAAAGGGCCCAGTATTACACACTGGTTTTCGGTGGCACACAAGGAGAGACAGATGCCACACACAGCACTGGCACAGAGGCAGACTTGCCAATCTTTATCTCCCACTATTAATTATTTTTTTTACAGAGAGAATTTACCAAAAAAAAAAAAAAGGCCCAATATTACACACTGATTTTCGATGGCACACAAGGAGAGACAGATGCCACACACAGGACTGGCACAGAGGCAGACTTGCCAATCTTTATCTCCCACTATTAATTATTTTTTTTACAGGGAGAATTTACCAAAAAAAAAAAAATGGCCCAATATTACACACTGGTTTTCGGTGGCACACAAGGAGAGACAGATGCCACACACAGGACTGGCACAGAGGCAGACTTGCCAATCTTTATCTCCCACTATTAATTATTTTTTTTACAGGGAGAATTTAACAAAAAAAAAAAAATGGCCCAATATTACACACTGGTTTTCGGTGGCACACAAGGAGAGACAGATGCCACACACAGGACTGGCACAGAGGCAGACTTGCCAATCTTTATCTCCCTGCAGTAATCTCAGAAACGTATGGCAGGCAGCTATAAAAAGAACTGCTGCACACAAAAGTGTGGACAAACAAACAAGATAGCTGTGCAGAAAGGAAGGAACAACAGGATTTGTGCTTTGAAAAAAGCAGTTGGTTTGCACAGCGGAGTACACACACAGCAACGCAGCTATGAGGGAGCCTTCTAGGGCAGCCCAATGATCTACAGCGCTGAGGAAAAAAAAATGTAGCTTCCACTGTCCTGCAAACAAAAGGTGGTGTTGGACAGTGGAAATCGCTACAGCACAAGCGGTTTGGGGGTGAATGTACCCTGCCTAACACTGTCTATCCCTGCTTCTGACGAAGCGGCACCTCTCCCTACGCTCAGATCAGCAGCAGTAAGATGGCGGTCGGCGGGAACGCCCCTTTATAGCCCCTGTGACACGGCAGAAAGCAAGCCAATCACTGCCATGCCCTTCTCTAAGATGGTGGGGACCAGGACCTATGTCATCACGCTGCCCACACTCTGCGTCCACCTTCATTGGCTGAGAAATGGCGCTTTTAGCATCATTGAAATGCGACTTTGGCGCAAAAGTCGCGTACCGCATGGCCGACCCCACACAGGGATCGGGTCGGGTTTCATGAGACGCCGACTTTGCTAAAAGTTGGCGACTTATGAAAATGAACGCTCCGTTTCGCTCAACCCTAGTCTTCACACAACTTTATAGGGTAACATATAGCTTTAATGGTGTGGTATTTCTCATTAGTAGGCTCATTTAATCATTTTATATCTTTTATTTGTTTTATTCAGATGCATGGTACATTCTTTGAATATTTATTGATGTTTCCATGTGGTTATTTATTAAAGTTCAATTTTTAATTTTATTATGCAGTATTTATAGTACAGTTTTAGTGTTGTAAGCTCTATGAGTAAGGGCTAGATTTTCAGTGCCACTGTTTTTGGGAGTAGCACTGCCATATATATATGCTGTGTGTTTAATCAGCTTCCCCCCCCCCTTTTTTTTTGTTCAATTCATGGTGTCTTAGTCCCACAATTATTTGGCTAAGAGCCCAGTAACATCTTGGCAGACATCGCAGCAAGGGGTTATATGGTTAGGCATTGCCTTCTTTGTGTGATCGACAGATGTAGGAGCATATAGGTATGGGCACACTAGGAGACCGGTAACCCTGATGAAGAAGGACGTACCTCCTTCGAAACATGTCGGTTTCCTTTCTGGTCTCTGTGCCGCTCCATACCAGGTGTGACGCACACGCTGTGCCTCGTGCCAGCAACCTGCTTCTTCGCTCGTATCCAGGGACGCCACCGGCCGGGGCTTTCCCTGGCTCTGCGTAGCCTTTCTGTTGTGCCACTGTGCGGCAGTTGATTGCTCTTGCCTGCGTGCTCTCCCGAATTGCACTCCTGCACGCTGAAATCTTTCACCGCTTCATCAGAACGGACTTTCCCACGACATACCGCGCTGTCCTCCCACCTTAACCAGGACGCACATCATCTCAGCGGCTATCGTAGCTTGGTGAGTTTCGTCTGGTTAGGGCACTAACTACTATAATTGGTTTTATTGCTTCATTCTCGTTCCCACTCTCCGGACCATCGGGGCACAGTACAAGTTGTGTCCTACAGGACAGCACACTATGCACACGTTTTTATATTTGACAGCCCCACTATATTCTCTGACCGCAGTGCCCACACAGAACCGTGAGAGAGACTGTGCTTGCTACAGCACTATAGTTCGTTTTGGGGGTACTACCTGTTGTTTTTATTCCTGTGTTCACCTCTACTTCTCTGATCCCACGGTGCACATCTTTACTTGTGCCCTGCATAGGAATACGCAATTTGTCTGTACAGCCTCACTACATTGCTTCATTGGAGTATCTATTCAGGGGTCCTATGGGGTTAGGGTCTGTACTGGCACATTAGTCTATTTTTCAATTTTTCTCATTTCACATCCCTTTAGCGCGGATTCAGTTACATCTAAATTTATTGCCTTTTATCATTGACAGTGGGGGCACTGACCTGTCCTGTTTCCTGCTGCTTAGGAAGCTTTTGGTGCTCACTGTGAGGTAGCGCGGGTGTCACATTGTGTATTGTGGTCCTCATTTTTTGTCTTTCACTATTCTGTAACTGTTTTGTGACATTTGTGTCTGATTACACTGCTACAGCCTCTGCCCTGGTCGCTAACCGGCGTAACACTAATACCGCAGTTACTGTAAGATGACAACTGTGTGTGACTTTTTAGCTTAAAGATTGCTTAGACTAGTTGTCCCTTTCCTGTCCACTTGTGTTTTGCTGAATTGAGTAATTAGTGCTCTGATGGGATCCCACTGGCAGGTTTACTTCCTTATAAACCCCAGCAGACAGTCTCTGGTTGCCAGTTATTCTGTTTAGCTGGTCATAGTTCTCATGCATTACGCTTGTTTTGCCAGATTGTTTATCCCCTTTTCCAACTTCGGCATGTACATTGGCCTCTGGCTTCCTTTATGATGTTCTCCTTGATTCCATGGTATCAGCCCTTCTTGCCACCAACTTGCTCCACCCGTAAGCAGCTGTCATGGATGTGTCAGAGGCTGCAGACCGGTGCACTGCATCTGTGTACAGAAGGTCTCTGTAGTTTGCTTTGCAAATGACTGGCCACTTCCCCCGTTGCTAATGGCCACACCTGGACCTGAGTGTTGATATACTTCATGCTTTCTGCCTGCAAGTGCGGTTGATATATTGCACTTCCCTGTTGCGACTTGGAGCTATTGCAGTTGGCTATCTTCTGCCTTGGTGTTGCTAGAGGACATCTGTGTTTCTCTGACTCTTCTCAAGCTAAGTGTTCCCTTGTTTCGTTTGTCTATTCCAGTTGTCTTTAGTAGTGAAGATTGCGAGGATTGACTAGTGCTCATCCTGTCCTCCCTAGTGCAGGGCTCATCGCCAGAGTCAGGCCGAGATTAGGTACCCTGCTCAGCGATAGGTGCGGAACCTAGATAGGAACGATAGGACAGAGAGGGAGACGTTAAATCGTTCTAGGGGTCTCCACTCCCCCCTTCCCTAGTGTTTGGTTCCCCTTTCCTTATCCCTTTGTGTTGCACTCCATCGCCCAATCCCATGGTTCCCTATGTAAGACCAAATCCCTGTACAGGGGTTAAAGTATAAAGGCCAGGGCAAAATATGAGATCTGGTAAGTAGAGTGGTGTGTGCTAAGCCTGTCCAAGGAAACTCTATTAACAGCTTCCAGACTGCCGTTAAAAGTACACTCGTAATACTGTAACTATAAAGGGGCTATCTAAATGTCCTCACACATTAGAATAATGACAGCAAACCTAATGATATTGTTGGGTTCGGCTGACAGTTTAATATGTATGGGGGCCGAATGACATTTCCCAAACAAATACCGTCAGTAGCGTTAAAGATCCAGTATGTTTGATTTCGGATTTTTGTTCCATAAGAGATAAAACACGGCCATTCAAGTCTGGCAGCGGCTTTTGCATAGAGAACACAGGTGCAGTCTTGTATATGAGAGAGTTGGGTGTAATAGCTGCCAGCAGAATGATCAGCCAACCCATCGTTCAGCCGTTAGCTGTCTAACATGTATGGGGGGCTTTACTGACTCTGACATGGTTACGTTGACTCTCTGGCCATCACTACTAAGACACAACAAGACTTTTACTGTTATGGGTCACTTCATATTAATATTTTGTGTTCAAATAAAGACTACATGGGGACATACAGTACGGACCAAAACTTTGGACACACCTTATCATTTAAAGATTTTTCTGTATTTTCATGACTATGAAAATTGTACATTCACACTGAAGGCATCAAAACTATGAATTAACACACATGGAATTATATACTTAACAAAAAAGTGTGAAACAACTGAAATTATTATTATATTCTAGATTCTTCAAAGTAGCCACCTTTTGCTTTGATGACTGCTTTACACACTCTTGGCATTCTCTTGATGAGCTTCAAGAGGTAGTCACGGGAATGATTTTCACTTCACAGGTGTGCCCTGTCATGTTTAATAAGTGTGATTTCTTGCCTTATAAATGGAAATGGGGTTGGGACCATCAGTTGTGTTGTGAAGAAGTCTGGTGGATACACAGCTGATAGTCCTACTGAACAAACTGTTAGAATTTGTATTATGGCAAGAAAAAAGTAGCTAAGTAAAGAAAAATGAGCGGCCATCATTACTTTAAGAAATTAAGGTCAGTCAGTCCAAAAAAATTGGGAGAACTTTGAAAGTGTCCCCAAGTGCAGTGGCAAAAACCATCAAGCGCTACAAAGAAACTGGCTCACATGAGGACTGCCCCAGGAAAGGAAGACCAAGAGTCACCTCTGCTTCTGAGGATAAGTTTATCCGAGTCACCAGCCTCAGAAATCGCAGGTTAACAGCAGGTCAGATTAGAGACCAGGTCAATGACACACAAAGTTCTAGCAGCAGACACATCTCTACAACAACTGTTAAGAGGAGACTTTGTGCAGCAGGCCTTCATAGTAAAATAGCTGCTAGGAAACCACTGCTAAGGACAGGCAACAAGCAGAAGAGACTTGTTTGGGCTAAAGAACACAAGGAATGGACATTAAACCAGTGGAAATCTGTGCTTTGGTCTGATGAGTCCAAATTTGAGATCTTTGGTTCCAACCACCGTGTCTTTGTGCGACGCAGAAAAGGTGAATGGATGGACTCTACATGCCTGGTTCCCACCGTGAAGCATTCAGGAGGAGGTGTGATGGTGTGGGGGTGCTTTGCTGGTGACACTGTTGGGGATAATTCAAAATTGAAGGCATACTGAACCAGCATGGCTACCACAGCATCTTGCAGCGCCATGCTATTCCATCCGGTTTGCGTTTAGTTGGACCATCATTTATTTTTCAACAGGACAAAGACCCCAAATGCACTTCCAGGCTGTGTAAGGGCTATTTGACCAAGAAGGAGAGTGATGGGGTGCTACGCCAGATGACCTGCCCTCCACAGTCACCAGACTTAAACCCAATCGAGATGGTTTGGGGTGACCTGGACCGCAGAGTGAAGTCAAAAGGGCCAACAAGTGCTAAGCATCTCTGGGAACTCCTTCAAGATTGTTGAAAGACCATTCCCGGTGACTACCTCTTGAAGCTCATCAAGAGAATGCCAAGAGTGTGCAAAGTAGTCATCAAAGCAAAAGGTGGCTACTTTGAAGAACCTAGAATATAAGACATAATTTCAGTTGTTTCACACTTTTTTGTTAAGTATATAATTCCACATGTGTTAATTTATAGTTTTGATTCCTTCAGTGTGAATGTACAATTTCCATAGTCATGAAAATACAGAAAAATCTTTAAATGAGGTGTGTGCAAACTGTTGGTCTGTACTGTAAATCATTCTACATCTCTAAAATCATTTTACAATTTTTGTGAATGTCAAATTAAAATAATTCTCCCTTTTCTACCCCCCCCCCCTATTTAGTCCTAGACTGCTTACCAAGTCGGTAGAATTTCTAGGAAAAATTTGGACATACTGTGACACAAAGGTTCACCAGCAGGGTTACCAACCGTCCAGAAATTGAAGGATAGTCCATTAAAATATGAGATTTGTTCCCCTGGCTGTTAAAAATATTGATGGGTCTGTGATTTTTTTTTTTTAAGCTGGGGAAACTTGCACAAAATACTATGACTGTATTTATCATGATTTTTCAGTTTGTGGTAAATTCAGCTACTGTCTTTATATCATAATTATGAGATGTAGACTTGTATCACTTAAAATATTAGTGACTGTGATTTTTTTCTTCATAAACTATCAAGAAAGAATAAAAAAAATCAAGTTAACAACCCTGTTTACCAGCCCTATCTTTGACCATGGAAACATCTTGAATGGAATTTGTACAGTATGTTCCTCCATGTACCGGGTTTCCATTGGGTGCTCCTTATTTCATCCACCCTTCAAAAATCACTGTGTTTGTTAAAGTGGTCATAATATTGGTGTCTAAGGCTAAGTGCAGACAAGCATAGTTTTTGTCTTCCAAGAAAATTGGATCAATTATGCAAATGACACTCTGATCAGAGTTTGATCAGAGTGTGATATGATTTTCTCAGACGAGAAGATGGAGAAAAAAATTTCTCCATTGGGTCAGTCCGTGGAAATCAGACTACACTTAGATATCATCCGAGTGCGGTCCGATGGTTTCCATGGACTCATTGACTTCCATGGTATGATACAGATATCAGATTTTTCTTCGGACAGTTTTGAACATGTCGATATTTTGGCCAAAATATTCAAGCTCGTGACCCACATCAAGGGTCCTCACGTTTGCGAGTCCTAACACTAAAAAGCAAACCACAAAAAGAGGACTTAAAAATCCTCCAAAAATTCAAAAACAGCTGAAAAAAGGCAGCAATGTTTACCTGCCCAGTCTTGAACATGTACATGACCCCAGAGACTAACATTCGTTCAATGTTGGAAGTTATGTCGGATCACATTCGGACCGAAAACACGCTCATGGGAACAGGAGTTGATGTGGAGAATGACATAGGAATAAAAGCTTTCTGTCCTTCTAAAAAAAAATTGGCAATATAACAACGAGATCGGCGCTCGCATAAAGGCCGATGCATTTTGCATGCTGACGGACAATTGTAACTACAGTTTGCACATCATATCATTGGCAGCATATCCCTTGGAGATGTTTTGGAGACCACAGTTATTTTTAGGCTCAAAAATGCGATCAATGAATGAACAATGGTTTTGCTCGTTCGTTGGCTGATTGCTGCCATGTTTACACTGGCTAATGATCAGGAAAAAGCGTTTTTTTTTCCCGAAACCAATTACCGGCCCGTGTAAAAGGGGATGAAGTTTAGCTATTATTAATGCACAAAGCTGCGATGTTGGCAACGTTCACAACTTCCCCTTTGTCATTGTCGTCGTTCGATGCAATCTTCATAATAGCGAACAACTTATCATAGGGATTCCCTCCCAAAATATTTACGTCGCTCTTTTATCGGTTCCTCCCCCTTGATAAAAAGACCAGCGTATTAATAGTCCCCTTGATAATTTTGGAGGGCCATTTTATTTTTTTTCTGAATGCTGCAACACTTCATGCTCTGCTATAATAGCTTCAGTAATTACCATCGGATAAAAAGATCTTAGCATGAAAAGATGTGTTTGAAAAGCCTCAGACTGTTCTACTCAATGATAGCTTTCACCAAGCCAAGAATTCACTACATACAACTACAATGGGTGAGATTATCTCTCTCTCTCTCTGAGGTTTCGAATTCTGTGCGAGTTACCAGCACCAGATTATGATAACAAGATCATGTTCAGTTATCAAAACAAGTTCCCAAACTTTTCTCATGTCACTTTCCATCTAAGCCCTGCTGCTTCTACTGAAAGGCAGTGAGGACTTGTCTTAGTGTGCGCTGAAGCTCAATTTAAAACCTTACGCTTTGAACTCGATTCATGGGGTATTTGCATAAGACGATTTAGGCTGGAATGAATGAGCTTGCAATGCATCTGGCCATTAATATGCCTCTAATTCAGCACATTGTAAGCTCATTGATGTATCACAAAGGGCTGAAATTCAAGGATAGTTACCCTATTGCCATTGTGAAGGTGTGAATCCGAGTAATATGTTCCCAACAGCCCTACAGTTGTTACAAATTAGATATGTTTCCTAAACAGTGAAGGCTTGAAAACAATAAGTCTTGTAGGAGGAAAGCTTTAAAATTCGAGAGAGAAAACAGTATTAGTTCTACCCATATGCCTGGCTTCTTAAAATGCCAATTCTACTTAAACAGTGGAAAAATAACCAGTTTGTCTTTCCTTATCTATTTTTTTGTTGGCAGTCCCTTCAGACTCTCCAGCTGGACATTTAAATTTATAGAAAATGTACATAAAGTGGCATGTAAGGGTATGTGCACACGTCAGGATTTCTTGCAGAAATTTTCCTGACAAAAACCGGACATTTCTGCCAGAAATCCGCATGCGTTTTTGATGTGTTTTTGACACGTTTTTTTGTGCGTTTTTTTCCAAATGCATAGAATTGCGGGAAAAACGTGGAAAATCCGCAAAATTAATGAACATGCTGCTTTTTTAACCGCGATGCATTTTTTTTGCGGAAAAAAATGCACCATGTGCACAAACATGCAGAATGCATACTAAATGATAGGATGCATAATGTATGCATTTTTAATGAGTTTTTATAGCGTTTTTATCGTGAGAAAAAAGCGAAAAAACTTGAACATGTGCACATAGCCTAATTTTGCGGATTTTCCGTATTTTTCCCGCAATTCTATGCATTTGGAAAAACGCACAAAAAACGCGTAAAAAACGCATGAAAAACGCGAAAAAAACGCATGCGGTTTTCTGGCAGAGAAATGTTTGGTTTTTGTCAGGAAAATTTCTGCAAGAAATCCTGACGTGTGCACATACCCTAAAAGTTTGTGCCCCCCTGGTCAAAATCACTGTTATTGGCAACAGTTAAGCAAGTTGAAGATGAAATGATCTCTAAGGGCTCATTTCCACTGGCGAGGGACAAATCGGTCCGTAATCTGGACCGAAAAAACGGATGTAACGTATGCGATTGTCATGCGAGTGTCATGCGAGTGCAATGCGAGTGCAATGCGATTTTTAATCGCATCATCCGTATGACATCCGTATTACTGTCCGATTTGTACGCACCGGTGTCCTTTGAAAAGCCGGCAAATCAGTGCTGTGTACAGTAAAATCACACTGACAGGTTAGAATAGAGTAGATATATACACATAGAATAGGTATATATACATATATATATGTCAGTGAGACACCTATATATGTATATTTATATTTAATGCAGCGCAAGATAGCATTAAAGCCGCTAATTCAATTGCCGGCTTTTCATTTCTCCTTCCCAAACCCGACAGGATATGAGACATGGTTTACATACAGTAAACCATCTCATATCCCCCTTTTTTTTGCATATTCCATACTACTAATGTTAGTAGTGTGTATGTGCAAAAAATCGGCGCTGTAGCTATTAAATTTAAGGGTTAAATCGCGGAAAAAATTGGCGTGGGCTCCCGCGCAATTTTCTCCGCCAGAGTAGTAAAGCCAGTGACTGAGGGCAGATATTATTAGCCAGGAGAGGGTCCATGGTTATTGCCCCCCCCCCCGTGGCTAAAAACATCTGCCCCCAGCCACCCTAGAAAAGGCACATCTGGAAGATGCGCCTATTCTGGCACTTGGCCTCTCTCTTCCCACTCCCGTGTAGCGGTGGGATATGGGGTAATGAAGGGTTAATGCCACCTTGCTAGTGTAAGGTGACATTAAGCCAGATTAATAATGGACAGGCGTCAATTATGACACCTATCCATTATTAATCCAATTGTATGAAAGGGTTAAAAAAACACACACACATGATTAAAAAGTATTTTAATGAAATAAACACACAGGTTGTTTTAATATTTTATTGCTCTCTCAATCCATGTGATGACCCTCGCTTGGAAAAATAATAAACCAACAATATACATACCTTCAGATGACCTGTCACGTCCCACGAGGTAATCCATCTGAAGGGGTTAAAATATTTTACAAGCAGGAGCCCTGCTATAATGCAGCTGTGCTCGTGCTTGTAAGCCCCGGGGAATGAAGGAAATGTAGGTCAATGACCTATAGTTACCTTCAGTCGCGGTGATGCGCCCCCTGCTGGTTGTCCTAATATGACCTCGAGCGTGGGAAAAAGTTCCCAGGCTGCTGTTCATGAGGACATCCACATGCATTTAGGCATGTAGACTGTTGTGATTCGGTTCGTGGGCTCCCCCGGTGGTCTCTTGTGGTACTGGTGTCCTGCAAGCTTTGCCTTTTCAGTTCACCTGTTCCTATCAGGATGTGGGAGTATCCTATTTAACCTTGCTCCTCAGTCATTCTAATGCTGGCCATCAATGTATCCAGAGTGATTCTGTTGCATGTTCCTGCTCCCAGTTTTCTGCTCAGCTAAGTTGGACACTTTAGTCCTTAAGTCTATTTTTGTATGTTTTGTCCAGTTTGCACTTATGTGAATCTCTGCAGCTGGAAGCTCTTGTTGGGCTGAAATTACCACTCCAGTGGCATGAGTTGTCACATGAGTTAAGGTAATTTCAGGATGGTGTTTTGAAGGGTTTTGCAGCTGACCGCGAAGTCCTCTGTTGTATCTTTCTGCTATTTAGTTAGCGGGCCTCTCTGTGCTAAATCTGCTTTCATACTACGTGTGTCTTTTCATCTGCTCTCACCGTTATTATATGTGGGGGGCTGCTATCTCCTGTGGGGACATTCTCTGGAGGCAAGCCAGGACTGTGTTTTCTTCTACCAGGGGTAGTTAGTTCTCCGGCTGGCGCGCGGCATCTAGAGACAACGCAGGAATGCCCCCTGGCTACTTCTAGTGTGGTGTGTAGGTTTAGCATCGCGGTCAGCTCTAGTTTCCATCACCCGAGAGCTTGTCCGTTTATTCTATGCTTCTGATGTTTCCTTGCCATTGGAAACCATAACAGTATGGCCAGCCCAAATGTTTAATCTATAGGCTGAAGCAGGAGAGAAAAGGAACTGTGTGAAACTTTTTTTTTTTTTTTTCCCCTCCTCTGAAGTTGCACTCCAGCTCTAATTGCAGTCTCCTGTTTTCCTCTCCTCTTAACCCCTGAATGGCTCAGACTTTATCTGTTGAAATATGGATCCCCAGAGTCTGGCTACCAATTTGAATTATCTTGCCTCTAAAGTTCAGAATATACAAGATTTTTTGTTACATGCTCCTCGGTCTGAACCTAAAATTCCTATACCGGAGTTTTTTTCTGGAGATCGATCTTGTTTTCTAAATTTTAAATACAATTGTAAATTGTTTCTTTTGCTGAGATCTCATTCTGCTGGAGATCCTGCCCAGCAAGTAAAAATTGTTATTTCTTTACTGCGGGGTGACCCCCAAAATTGGGCATTTTCATTGGCACCAGGGGATCCTGCGTTGCTCAATGTGGATGCGTTTTTTCTGGCTTTGGGGTTGCTTTATGAGGAACCAAATTTGGAGATTCAGGCTGAGAAAGCCTTAATAGCCCTCTCTCAGGGGCAAGATGAAGCCGAAATATATTGCCAAAAATTTCGAAAATGGTCGGTGCTTACTCAGTGGAATGAGTGCGCTCTGGCGGCAATTTTCAGAGAAGGTCTCTCTGATGCTGTAAAAGACGTCATGGTGGGGTTTCCTGCGCCTACTGGTCTCAATGAGTCCATGACAATGGCAATTCAGATTGATCGGCGTTTACGGGAACGCAAGCCTGTGCACCAGTTGGCGGTGTCTTCTGAAGAGGCACCACAGAGTATGCAATGTGATAGCTTTCTGTCCAGAAGCGAACGACAGATTTATAGGCGCAAAAATCATTTGTGCTTCTATTGTGGAAATTCTACTCATGTTATATCAGCATGCTCTAAACGAACAAAGAAAGTTGATAAATCCTCTGCTATTGGCACTTTGCAGTCCAAGTTTATTTTGTCTGTAACTCTAATTTGTTCGTTATCTTCTATTGTTGCAGATGCGTATGTGGATTCTGGCGCCGCTTTGAGTCTGATGGATTGGTCCTTTGCCAGGCGCTGTGGGTTTGATCTAGAGCCTCTGGAAGTTCCTATACCTTTAAAGGGTATTGATTCTACACCATTGGCTAGTAATAAACCACAATACTGGACACAAGTGACTATGCGTATGACTCCAGACCATCAAGAGGTGATTCGCTTCCTTGTACTGTATAATCTACATGATGTGTTGGTGCTGGGATTGCCATGGTTGCAAACTCATAACCCAGTCCTTGACTGGAAAACAATGTCTGTACTAAGCTGGGGATGTCAGGGAAATCATTGGGACACATCTTTGGTCTCCATTGCTTCATCTATTCCCTCTGAAATTCCTGAGTTTTTGTCTGATTATCGTGAGGTTTTTGAGGAATCTACTCTTAATTCTCTTCCTCCTCACAGAGATTGCGATTGCGCCATAGATTTGATCCCTGGCAGTAAATTTCCTAAGGGTCGTCTATTCAATCTGTCTGTACCTGAACATGCTGCCATGCGAGAGTATATTAGGGAGTCCTTGGAAAAGGGACATATTCGTCCTTCTTCGTCTCCTCTTGGAGCGGGGTTCTTTTTCGTAGCTAAAAGCGATGGTTCTTTGAGACCTTGTATTGATTATAGACTCTTGAATAAGATCACAGTCAAGTATCAGTATCCTTTGCCATTGCTGACAGATTTATTTGCTCGCATTGAGGGGGCGAAGTGGTTCTCTAAGATTGATCTTCGCGGTGCGTATAATTTGGTGCGAATTAAGCAGGGGGATGAGTGGAAAACCGCATTTAATACGCCCGAGGGCCATTTTGAGTATTTGGTGATGCCTTTTGGCCTGTCAAATGCCCCTTCGGTCTTTCAGTCTTTTATGCACAATATTTTCCGTGAATATCTGGATAAATTTATGATTGTGTATTTGGACGATATCTTGATTTTTTCGGATGACTGGGAATCTCATGTTCAACAAGTTAGGAGGGTTTTTCAGGTTTTGCGGACCAATTCTCTGTTTGTTAAAGGTTCAAAGTGTGTTTTTGGGGTTCAGAAGATTTCTTTTTTGGGGTACATTTTTTCCCCCTCTTCTATTGAGATGGATCCTGTGAAGGTTCGGGCTATTTGTGACTGGACGCAACCGACTTCTCTTAAGGGCCTTCAGAAATTTTTGGGCTTTGCTAACTTTTATCGTCGATTCATAACTGGTTTTTCTAGCGTTGTCAGGCCTTTGACTGATTTGACTAAAAAGGGTGCTGATGTTGCAGATTGGTCTCCTGCTGCTGTGGAGGCCTTTCGGGAGCTTAAGCGCCGTTTTTCTTCTGCTCCGGTGTTGTGTTAGCCTGATGTTTCTCTTCCTTTTCAGGTGGAAGTTGATGCTTCCGAGATCGGAGCGGGGGCGGTTTTGTCGCAGAAAAGTTCAGATTGTTCAGTGATGAGACCTTGTGCGTTCTTTTCTCGAAAATTTTCGCCCGCCGAGCGAAATTATGACGTCGGTAATCGGGAGCTTTTGGCGATGAAGTGGGCATTCGAGGAGTGGCGTCATTGGCTTGAGGGTGCTAAACATCAGGTGGTGGTCTTGACTGATCACAAAAATTTGATTTATCTTGAGTCGGCCAGACGTCTGAATCCTAGACAGGCGCGCTGGTCGTTGTTTTTCTCCCGGTTTAATTTTGTGGTTTCGTATCTGCCAGGTACTAAGAATGTGAAGGCGGATGCCCTTTCTAGGAGTTTTGAACCTGATTCCCCTGGTGATTCTAAACCTACGGGTATACTTAAGGATGGGGTGATATTGTCTGCTGTCTTCCCAGACCTGCGACGTGCTTTACAAGAGTTTCAGGCGGATCGGCCTGATCGTTGTCCGCCTGGTAGATTGTTTGTGCCGGATGAGTGGACCAATAGAGTCATCTCGGAGGTTCATTCTTCTGCGTTGGCAGGTCATCCGGGAATTTTTGGTACCAGAGATTTGGTGGCTAGGTCCTTCTGGTGGCCTTCCCTGTCTCGGGACGTGCGTACTTTTGTGCAGTCTTGCGATGTTTGTGCTCGGGCCAAGCCTTGTTGTTCTCGGGCTAGTGGGTTGTTGTTGCCCTTGCCTGTTCCTAAGAGGCCTTGGACACACATCTCTATGGATTTTATTTCTGATCTCCCTGTTTCTCAGAGGATGTCCGTCATTTGGGTGGTGTGTGACCGCTTTTCTAAGATGGTTCATTTGGTGCCCTTGCCCAAGCTGCCTTCCTCATCTGAGTTGGTGCCCCTGTTTTTTCAGAATGTGGTTCGGCTGCATGGTATTCCGGAGAATATCGTTTCCGACAGGGGATCCCAGTTTGTGTCCAGATTTTGGCGGGCGTTTTGTGCCAGGATGGGCATTGATTTGTCTTTTTCGTCTGCATTTCATCCCCAGACAAATGGCCAGACGGAACGTACTAATCAGACCTTGGAGACTTATTTGAGGTGTTTCGTGTCTGCTGATCAGGATGACTGGGTCTCCTTTTTGCCGTTGGCTGAGTTTGCCCTTAATAATCGGGCCAGTTCTGCCACTTTGGTCTCCCCTTTCTTTTGCAATTCAGGGTTCCATCCTCGTTTTTCATCTGGTCAGGTGGAGTCTTCGGATTGTCCTGGAGTGGATACCATGGTGGATAGGTTGCATCGTATTTGGGGGCAGGTGGTGGACAATTTGGAGTTGTCCCAGGAGAAGACTCAACGTTTTGCTAATCGCCATCGTCGTGTTGGTCCTCGTCTTCGTGTTGGGGACTTGGTGTGGTTGTCCTCCCGTTTTGTCCCTATGAGGGTCTCTTCTCCTAAGTTTAAGCCTCGGTTCATCGGTCCTTATAAGATTTTGGAAATTCTTAACCCTGTGTCTTTTCGTTTGGACCTCCCAGCATCCTTTGCTATCCATAATGTCTTCCATCGGTCATTATTGCGGAGGTATGAGGTACCACTTGTGCCTTCTGTTGAGCCTCCTGCTCCTGTGCTGGTTGAGGGTGAATTGGAGTACGTGGTGGAGAAAATCTTGGACTCCCGTGTTTCCAGACGGAGACTTCAATATCTGGTGAAATGGAAGGGCTACGGTCAAGAGGATAATTCTTGGGTTACAGCTTCTGATGTTCATGCTTCTGATTTGGTCCGTGCCTTTCATAGGGCTCATCCAGATCGCCCTGGTGGTTCTTGTGAGGGTTCGGTGCCCCCTCCTTAAGGGGGGGGTACTGTTGTGATTCGGTTCGTGGGCTCCCCCGGTGGTCTCTTGTGGTACTGGTGTCCTGCAAGCTTTGCCTTTTCAGTTCACCTGTTCCTATCAGGATGTGGGAGTATCCTATTTAACCTTGCTCCTCAGTCATTCTAATGCTGGCCATCAATGTATCCAGAGTGATTCTGTTGCATGTTCCTGCTCCCAGTTTTCTGCTCAGCTAAGTTGGACACTTTAGTCCTTAAGTCTATTTTTGTATGTTTTGTCCAGTTTGCACTTATGTGAATCTCTGCAGCTGGAAGCTCTTGTTGGGCTGAAATTACCACTCCAGTGGCATGAGTTGTCACATGAGTTAAGGTAATTTCAGGATGGTGTTTTGAAGGGTTTTGCAGCTGACCGCGAAGTCCTCTGTTGTATCTTTCTGCTATTTAGTTAGCGGGCCTCTCTGTGCTAAATCTGCTTTCATACTACGTGTGTCTTTTCATCTGCTCTCACCGTTATTATATGTGGGGGGCTGCTATCTCCTGTGGGGACATTCTCTGGAGGCAAGCCAGGACTGTGTTTTCTTCTACCAGGGGTAGTTAGTTCTCCGGCTGGCGCGCGGCATCTAGAGACAACGCAGGAATGCCCCCTGGCTACTTCTAGTGTGGTGTGTAGGTTTAGCATTGCGGTCAGCTCTAGTTTCCATCACCCGAGAGCTTGTCCGTTTATTCTATGCTTCTGATGTTTCCTTGCCATTGGAAACCATAACAGTAGACATGGTCAAGACAATCTCCTGCAGTTCAAACCGAGCATCAGTATGGGGAAGAAAGGTGATTTGAGTGCCTTTGAACGTGGCATGGTTGTTGGTGCCAGATGGGCTGGTCTGAGTATTTCAGAAACTGCTGATCTACTGGGATTTTCACGCACAACCATCTCTAGGGTTTACAGAGAATGGTCCGAAAAAGAAAAAAAATCCAGTGAGCGGCAGTTCTGTGGGCGGAAATGCCTTGTTGATGCCAGAGGTCAGAGGAGAATGGGCAGACTGGTTCGAGCTGATAGAAAGGCAACAGTGACTCAAATCGCCACCCGTTACAACCAAGGTAGGCCTAAGAGCATCTCTGAACGCACAGTGCGTCGAACTTTGAGGCAGATGGGCTACAGCAGCAGAAGACCACACCGGGTACCACTCCTTTCAGCTAAGAACAGGAAACTGAGGCTACAATTTGTACAAGCTCATCGAAATTGGACAGTAGAAGATTGGAAAAACGTTGCTTGGTCTGATGAGTCTTGATTTCTGCTGCGACATTCGGATGGTAGGGTCAGAATTTGGTGTAAACAACATGAAAGCATGGATCCATCCTGCCTTGTATGGAGCATCTTTGGGATGTGCAGCCGACAAATCTGCGGCAACTGTGTGATGCCATCATGTCAATATGGACCAAAATCTCTGAGGAATGCTTCCAGCACCTTGTTGAATCTATGCCACGAAGAATTGAGGCAGTTCTGAAGGCAAAAGGGGGTCCAACCCGTTACTAGCATGGTGTACCTAATAAAGTGGCCGGTGAGTGTATACCTATTCTATGTGTATATATCTACTCTTTTCTAACCTGTCAGTGTGATTTTACTGTACACTGCGCTGAATTACCTGCTTTTCAAAGGACACCGGTGCGTAAATATCGGACAGAACTCGCATGGTGCGAGTGCTGTGCGATTTTTTTCTCGCACCCATTCACTTGCATTGGCGAGTCTCGTCCGAGACTCGCAGCAAATCGCAGCATGCTGCGATTTTTTTCTCAGTCCGATTTCGGTTGAGAAAAAAATCGGAAATGAAAAGACACCTATTGAATAACATTGGTCCGAGTGCAATCCGATTTTTTATCGGATTGCACTCGTCCGTTTTCCTCGCCAGTGGAAATGAGCCCTAAAAGGCCACATTTCCTTTGTATTTTAGGCAAAAAAAAATATTTTCACCTTTTACATTTTAAAAATTACAAAAAGGTAAATGGGCCTATGCAAAAGTTTGAGTACTCTGCATGGTTAGTACCTAGTAGAAGAGATAAGCGAACTTATTCGGAAAACGTTCGGCAATCTCAAACTCGGCACGAATGTTGCACATTTGGATTCGTGTTCAGATTCCCAAACATTTTCCGCAAAATTTGGTAAATCATCGAGTTTCACAGCGCTGCAAGACATGCTTGTTGTGAATTTGGATTCTGGGCTCCCCCGGTGGCTACTGGTGGAATTGAACTGGTGTCTTCATCTTCTCTGTTCACCTGTTCCCATCAAGATGTGGGAGTCGCTATATAACCTTGCTGCTCTGTTAGTTGCTTGCCGGTCAACAATGTTATCAGAAGCCTCTCTGTGCTTGTTCCTGCTCCTAGACAACTACTAGATAAGTTGGACTCTTGTCCATGTTTGTTTTTGCATTTTGTTCCAGTTCACAGCTGTAGTTTCGTTACTGTGTCTGGAAAGCTCTTGTGAACGGGAATTGCCACTCTGGTGTTATGAGTTAATGCCAGAGTTTTAAAGTAATTTCTGGATGGTGTTTTTGATAGGGTTTTCAGCTGACCATGAAAGTGTCCTTTCTGTCTTCTGCTATGTAGTAAGTGGACCTCAAATTTGCTAAACCTATTTTCATACTACGTTTGTTATTTCATCTCAACTCACCGCCAATACATGTGGGGGGCCTCTGTCTCCTTTCGGGGTATTTCTCTAGAGGTGAGCTAGGACTAATATTTTCCTCTGCTAGCTTTATTTAGTCCTCCGGCTGGGCTGGGCATCTAGAATCAACGTAGGCATGCTACCCGGCCACTGCTAGTTGTGCGTTAGGTTTAGTTCATGGTCAGCTCAGTTCCCATCTTCCAAGAGCTAGTTCCTATATATGCTTATGCTATGTTCTCTTGCCATTGAGATCATGACAGTTTGACCGGCCATCAAAGTGTTAATTGTTTGGGCTGAAGCAGGAGAAAAAGAAGTGTTGAAGGGAAATTTTTTTTTTTTTTTTTCCCCTCAGAGTTTTGCTGCCTAGCCCTTAATTGCTGTCTAGCTGCTTCTTACCTCCTCTTAACCCTTGAATGGCTCTGTGTCCACCTGTTTGTAATGGATCTTCAGAGTGTAACTGCAGGTTTGAATAATCTCGCCACGAAGGTACAAAATTTGCAAGATTTTGTTTGTCATGCACCTGTATCTGAGCCGAGAATTCCTTTGCCGGAATTTTTCTCGGGGAATAGATCCGGGTTTCAGAATTTTCGAAATAATTGCAAATTATTTTTGTCTCTGAAATCTCGCTCTGCCGGAGACCCTGCACAGCAGGTCAGGATTGTGATTTCCTTGCTCCGGGGTGACCCTCAAGACTGGGCTTTTTCATTGACACCAGGGGATCCTGCGTTGCTCAATGTGGATGCGTTTTTTCTGGCCTTGGGGTTGCTTTATGACGAACCTCATTTGGAGCTTCAGGCAGAAAAAACTTTGATGTCCCTATCTCAGGGGCAAGATGAAGCGGAAATTTACTGCCAAAGATTCCGTAAATGGTCTGTGCTTACTCAGTGGAATGAGTGCGCCCTGGCGGCGACTTTCAGAGAGGGTCTCTCTGATGCCATTAAGGATGTTATGGTGGGGTTCCCTGTGCCTGCGGGTCTGAATGAGTCCATGACAATGGCTATTCAGATCGATAGGCGTTTGCGGGAGCGCAAACCAGTGCACCATCTGGCGGTGTCCACTGAGAAGTCGCCAGAGAGTATGCAGTGTGATAGAATTCTGTCCCGAAGCGAGCGGCAGAATTTTAGACGGAAAAATGGGTTGTGTTTCTATTGTGGTGATTCTACTCATGTTATATCAGCATGCTCTAAGCGCACTAAAAAGCTTGGTAAATCTGTTTCCATTTGCACCTTACCGTCTAAATTTATTCTATCTGTGACCCTGATTTGCTCTTTGTCATCTATTACCACGGACGCCTATGTCGACTCTGGCGCCGCTTTGAGTCTTATGGATTGGTCCTTTGCCAAACGCTGTGGGTATGATTTAGAGCCTTTGGAGACTCCTATTCCTCTGAAGGGGATTGACTCCACCCCATTGGCTAATAATAAACCACAATACTGGACACAAGTAACTATGCGTATTAATCCGGATCACCAGGAGATTATTCGCTTTCTGGTGCTGTATAATCTACATGATGATTTGGTGCTAGGATTGCCTTGGCTGCAATCTCACAACCCAGTCCTCGACTGGAGAGCTATGTCTGTGTTGAGCTGGGGATGTAAGGGGGCTCATGGGGATGTATCTGTGGTTTCCATTTCATCATCCATTCCCTCTGAAATTCCTGAGTTCCTGTCTGACTATCGTGACGTCTTTGAAGAATCCAAGCTTGGTTCGTTACCTCCGCACCGAGAGTGCGATTGTGCCATAGATTTAATCCCGGGTAGTAAATACCCAAAGGGTCGTTTATTTAATCTGTCTGTGCCTGAACATGCTGCTATGCGAGAATATATAAAGGAGTCCTTGGAAAAGGGACATATTCGTCCATCGTCATCTCCCTTAGGAGCCGGTTTTTTCTTTGTGTCAAAAAAAGACGGCTCTTTGAGACCATGTATTGATTATCGGCTTTTGAATAAAATCACTGTTAAATATCAATACCCATTGCCGTTGCTGACTGATTTGTTTGCTCGCATAAAGGGGGCCAAGTGGTTCTCTAAGATTGACCTTCGTGGGGCGTATAATTTGGTGCGAATCAGGCAGGGGGATGAGTGGAAAACCGCATTTAATACGCCCGAGGGCCACTTTGAGTATTTAGTGATGCCTTTTGGTCTTTCTAATGCTCCGTCAGTTTTCCACTCCTTTATGCATGATATTTTTCGCGATTATTTGGATAAATTTATGATTGTGTATCTGGATGATATTCTGATTTTTTCGGATGACTGGGACTCTCATGTCCAGCAAGTCAGGAGGGTTTTTCAGGTTTTGCGGTCTAATTCTTTGTGTGTGAAGGGTTCGAAGTGTGTTTTTGGGGTACAGAGGATTTCCTTTTTGGGATATATTTTTTCCCCCTCTTCCATTGAAATGGATCCTGTCAAGGTTCAAGCTATTTGTGATTGGACGCAGCCCTCTTCTCTTAAGAGTCTTCAGAAATTTTTGGGCTTTGCTAACTTTTATCGTCGATTTATTGCTGGTTTTTCGGATATTGCTAAGCCATTGACCGATTTGACTAAGAAGGGTGCTGATGTTGCTGATTGGTCCCCTGATGCTGTGGAGGCCTTTCGGGAGCTTAAGCGCCGTTTTTCCTCTGCCCCTGTGTTGCATCAGCCTGATGTTGCTCTACCTTTTCAGGTTGAGGTCGACGCTTCTGAGATCGGAGCTGGGGCAGTGTTGTCGCAGAAAAGTTCTGACTGCTCCGTGATGAGGCCTTGTGCCTTCTTTTCCCGTAAATTTTCGCCCGCTGAGCGGAATTATGATGTTGGGAATCGGGAGCTTTTGGCCATGAAGTGGGCTTTTGAGGAGTGGCGCCATTGGCTTGAGGGGGCCAGACATCAGGTGGTGGTATTGACTGACCACAAAAATTTGATTTATCTTGAGACCGCCAGGCGCCTGAATCCTAGACAGGCGCGCTGGTCATTATTTTTCTCTCGGTTTAATTTTGTGGTGTCATACCTACCGGGTTCTAAGAATGTTAAGGCGGATGCCCTTTCTAGGAGTTTTGAGCCTGACTCGCCTGGTAACTCTGAGCCCACAGGTATCCTTAAGGATGGAGTGGTATTGTCAGCCGTTTCTCCAGACCTGCGGCGGGCCTTGCAGGAGTTTCAGGCGGAGAGACCTGATCGTTGCCCACCTGATAAACTGTTTGTTCCTGATGATTGGACCAGTAGAGTCATCTCTGAGGTTCATTCTTCTGCGTTGGCAGGTCATCCTGGCATTTTTGGTACCAGGGATTTGGTGGCAAGGTCCTTCTGGTGGTCTTCCCTGTCACGAGATGTGCGAGGCTTTGTGCAGTCTTGTGACGTTTGTGCTCGGGCCAAGCCTTGTTGTTCTCGGGCTAGTGGATTATTGTTGCCCTTGCCTATTCCTAAGAGGCCTTGGACGCACATCTCGATGGATTTTATTTCAGATCTGCCTGTTTCTCAGAAGATGTCTGTCATCTGGGTGGTGTGTGACCGTTTTTCTAAGATGGTCCATTTGGTTCCTCTGCCCAAGTTACCTTCTTCTTCCGAGTTGGTTCCTCTGTTTTTTCAAAATGTTGTTCGTTTGCATGGTATTCCTGAGAATATCGTTTCTGACAGAGGGACCCAATTCGTGTCTAGATTTTGGCGGGCATTCTGTGCTAGGATGGGCATAGATTTATCTTTTTCGTCCGCTTTCCATCCTCAGACGAATGGCCAGACCGAGCGGATTAATCAGACCCTGGAGACATATCTGAGGTGTTTTGTGTCTGCTGACCAGGATGATTGGGTTGCTTTTTTGCCATTGGCGGAGTTCGCTCTCAATAATCGGGCCAGCTCTGCCACTTTGGTGTCCCCGTTTTTCTGTAATTCGGGGTTTCATCCTCGATTTTCCTCTGGTCAGGTGGAATCTTCGGATTGTCCTGGAGTGGATGCTGTGGTGGAGAGATTGCATCAGATCTGGGGGCAGGTGGTGGACAATTTGAGGTTGTCCCAGGAGAAGACTCAGCTTTTTGCCAACCGCCACCGTCGTGTTGGTCCTCGGCTTTCTGTTGGGGATTTGGTGTGGTTGTCTTCTCGTTTTGTCCCTATGAGGGTCTCTTCTCCTAAGTTTAAGCCTCGGTTTATCGGCCCGTATAAGATATTGGAGATTCTTAACCCTGTTTCCTTCCGTTTGGACCTCCCTGCATCCTTTTCTATTCATAACGTTTTTCATCGGTCATTATTGCGCAGGTATGAGGTACCGGTTGTGCCTTCCGTTGAGCCTCCTGCTCCGGTGTTGGTTGAGGGTGAGTTGGAGTACGTTGTGGAGAAAATCTTGGACTCTCGTGTTTCCAGACGGAGACTCCAGTATCTGGTCAAGTGGAAGGGATACGGCCAGGAGGATAATTCTTGGGTGAATGCATCTGATGTTCATGCCTCCGATCTGGTTCGTGCCTTTCATAGGGCCCATCCTGATCGCCCTGGTGGTTCTGGTGAGGGTTCGGTGCCCCCTCCTTGAGGGGGGGGTACTGTTGTGAATTTGGATTCTGGGCTCCCCCGGTGGCTACTGGTGGAATTGAACTGGTGTCTTCATCTTCTCTGTTCACCTGTTCCCATCAAGATGTGGGAGTCGCTATATAACCTTGCTGCTCTGTTAGTTGCTTGCCGGTCAACAATGTTATCAGAAGCCTCTCTGTGCTTGTTCCTGCTCCTAGACAACTACTAACTTGTTTTTGCATTTTGTTCCAGTTCACAGCTGTAGTTTCGTTACTGTGTCTGGAAAGCTCTTGTGAACGGGAATTGCCACTCTGGTGTTATGAGTTAATGCCAGAGTTTTAAAGTAATTTCTGGATGGTGTTTTTGATAGGGTTTTCAGCTGACCATGAAAGTGTCCTTTCTGTCTTCTGCTATGTAGTAAGTGGACCTCAAATTTGCTAAACCTATTTTCATACTACGTTTGTTATTTCATCTCAACTCACCGCCAATACAGGAGCCTCTGTCTCCTTTCGGGGTATTTCTCTAGAGGTGAGCTAGGACTAATATTTTCCTCTGCTAGCTTTATTTAGTCCTCCGGCTGGGCTGGGCATCTAGAATCAACGTAGGCATGCTACCCGGCCACTGCTAGTTGTGCGTTAGGTTTAGTTCATGGTCAGCTCAGTTCCCATCTTCCAAGAGCTAGTTCCTATATATGCTTATGCTATGTTCTCTTGCCATTGAGATCATGACACATGCTGTTATTTGACAGTGTGAGCGCGCAGCTGTGATCGGAGGCATCTACTACTATCAGCCAACGGCTGCTGCCGCTGATAACAGCAAGAGCAGGAGAAGCTGATGGAAGCATTCATCTCCCGGCACCTGTGCTCTAAAGACATAATTTTTTAAAAAAGGAGTGAATTCCCCTGTATTTTTGATAACCAGTAAGGCAAAAAGGACAGTTGCGGGCTGCAACCCTCAGCTATCAGCAAGGCTGGTTATAATGAATATAGGTGTTCCCTCTGCGTTTTTTAAAATTATTTAAATAAATAATTTAAAAAAACAATGTGGGGTTCCCTCCCATTTTTTTACAACCAGCCAAGCTAAAGCAGATAGCTGGGGGCTTGTATTCTCAGGCTGGTAAGGGGCCATGGATATTGACACCCCCAACCTAAAATTAGCAACCCCCATATGCCCAGAAAAGGCGCTTCTGTTAGATATGCCAATTCTGGCTCTTGCCCAGCTCTTCCCACTTGCCCTGTGATTGTGGCCAGTGGGGTTCATATTATAAGATGCCTATTCATTAATAATCCTACAGTTGCATTGTAAATAAACACACAGCAAGCCCCATGTCCCATGCTATAATCTATGTATGGGATAAATAGTTTTCTTCCTGGACGTGGCCAAGATGCGACCATCCAGGCTGAGAACCACTGATGACTGAGCTGCTATGAGCACAGCCTCAGAGACTAGCAGTAAAGTCATGGAGGTTACCACGGGTTAGTGAGGCTGTGTTCCCAGCCGGGCTGAACTGTGGTGAGCTTAGCACCGTGAGAAAAAGCCAATGAGTTCATCGCAGTTTAACTAAGTGAGTTTACCACAGATCGCAGATCAGAACGTCGCCTCAGTGACCCACGGTAACCTTGATGACGTCACTGGTGGTCACTGATGCTGCACTCATTGCAATCATTCCTCAGTGGTTCTCAGCCTGGATGGTTGCATCTTGGAACCATCGTCAGACATGGATTACGGCGAGGGACAGAACGTCGGACAGATAAGGGATATGGTTGATTTTTTATTTTGATTTATTACATGAGACAAGGGCTTCAATGGAATGGGCATTAGGTGAGTATAACTGTGTTTGTTATTTTTAAATAAAAATAGAAAAGTGTGTTTTGTTTTTATTTCAAATAAATATATTCTTGATAACCGGCTGACAGCTGAGGGGTGCAGCCCGCAGCTATCAGTTTAGCCTGGCTGTTTATCAAAAATACAGGGAAACCCACGCTGTTTTTTTCAAATATTTATTTAGAGCACAGGTGCTGGCTGATAAATGCTTCCATCATTCGCTCCTGCTCTTCCCGTTGTTAGTGGCAGCAGCCATTGAGTGATGGGAGTAGTAGTCCCATCAGCTGATGCCTGTGATTGAAAGTAAACTTTTTACCCCCGATCATAGCTGCGAGCTCACGCTGTGATTTGACAGAGTGGGAACCGCGGCTGTCTGGCCAGCAGTAAGGATTTTACTGTTGATCAGAGGCCATGTTTGCCACCCTGTCATGCACATGACAGCGTGGCAAACACTGGATGTTCTGACCATCCTATTCAAGTGAATGGGGTCTGGGTTCGGGTTTGGGCCTGGGTACTGTTCTGGTACCCGAACCAAACCTTTTTATAACAGTTTGCCAACCCACCAAACCCAAATATCCAAGGGTTTGCTCATCTCTACCTAGTAACACCGCCTTTTGAAACTATCACAGCTTGTAAACACTTTTTGTAGCCAGTGAAGAGTCTTTCAATTCTTGTTTGAGGTATTTTCATTCATTCTTATGTGGAAAATTCTTCCAGTTCTGTTAGATTCCTGGGTCGTTTTACATGCACTGCTATTTGGAGGTATAGCCACAGATTTTCAATGATGTTCAGATCGGGGGACTGTGAGGGCCATTGTAAAACTTTGAGCTTGTTCCTTTTTTCAACTTGCTTAACTGTTTGCAATAACTGTAATTTTGACCATGAGCCCAAAATTTTACATGCCACTGTAAAAGAAGCAATGAAGGACATTGGAACATTTGTCTAAGTGGTATTTAAATTTTTAGTGTCAATGTAAACAGTAAATATTTGTGCACATTGAGGAATTGCAAAAAGGACATTCTAGGGTGGCAACGCCAAGACTTTTTCTTCTTATTGACTCCTTGGTAGTATAGGGAATCACGCTCTCATTTAAGCTTTAGGTAGCATTCACCCAAGCGATACAGTTTTATTGCTTTCATAAAATTCCAAGGGATTCAAAACCAAAAACAGCAACCTCTTCTGGGCACAGAGGTATAACTGCAAATCAACAATTCATCCAGCAGGCAGATATATGTCAGGGCAGGCTCACCCAAACCGATTACAGTAGTTTCTCCCAAAGAAAACTTTATACACAGGAGAGGTATGGTCCTACCACTCTCAGTATTTGCTTCAGCCTGAACTCTAGCAGCTTTTAGCTAGGCCACATGGCAAGCAGAAGTCCTCTGCAATACTTAGTGTCCATTGACCGGGAGGTCATGGTCCTTAGTGAATTATTGGGTTAAGGGTTATTAGAGAGGGAAAGGCAAGAGTGAGCAGCTTCAGCTTTCAGTGCTTTTCCTAGCTGAATTGTGCAGTCTCCATTCAGAGAGAGACTCTGGCTTGTCTCTCTCTCAGCTACAACTCACATTTTGGCTGGTCACTGACCAGCTTCAACCACGCTCAACTCTGCTAAACATCCAGCAGACTTACACTAGGTGAATACATTTCCTGGTTCTTAGTCAGAGCTAGTCAGGTGCATCTAAATAAGCCCTGCTGTTCTAGGATTTAACTCAGTTCTACCTTACTTTGCTACAGTAGTTTTACATGTTTATAGTTCATAGACTTGAATGTTTGTTTAAAGAGAGTTTCCCATATGAGTAAAGGTACCGTCACACTCAGAAACTTTGCAAAGAGAACGACAACAATCCATGACGTTGCAGCGTCCTGGATAGCGATCTCATTGTGTTTGACACGCAGCAGCGATCTGGATCCCGCTGTGCCATCGCTGGTCGGAGCTAGAAGTCCAGAACTTTATTTCGTCGCCAGGTCGGCGTGTATCGTCATGTTTGACATCAAAAGCAACGACGCCAGCAATGAGCATAGGGGGCGTCACAGCGTCTCCTTCTAGCCAGTCGGTACACTCCGGCTGTTTGACATGGAGCTAACAACCAGCGAGAACGAGAAGTAAGTCGCCGTTACGTCACTGGATCCCTCCTGCATCGTTCTGGACGTGTTTGACGTCTCTACAGCAACCTAAACAGCGACGCTCCAGCGATCTAGTTTAGGTCGGCTCGTTCTCTATATAGCCGCAGCGTCGCTGAGTGTGACGGTATCTTAAGTGATGACTTATCTCTAGGACAGTCCATCAGACTTTGATCAGTGGGTGTTTTACCTCTTGGACACCAGTAATTCTGAGAATGATGGGTCTGCATTGCTTTTTTAGAGTTGTTGACCCTTCAAAGTTTTTCCTTGCACATCACCATTCTCATTCTGGGCACTTCCAACTTTTCAGGGTGCAACCCTGCCCAATTTCCTCAAACATTGAGTGAACTAAAATGGTATTGTGCAGTGAAAAAGTGTATATGAACCTATTGCCAAACAGCCCTGAAACTCCATCAAAGGCACAATTAGTGCAGTCCTAGTCAGGCCTCATTCTACCACGACAAGGTTGGAACATATCATGTGCAATTTTAGCTGGAAGTTATTTCCACCATGTACATTATGACAGCAGCTGTACAGGAGGCCTCTCTGACGTATTGCAGAGGACACTTCAACGTCTTCCAGTGAGGCAGTCCCAAATTTAAAAGTGACATACGATGCTTACCCTATGTTCTGTCTCTACCTTGCATTCACTTAAAAAAATTCTACTGCATTCATTCTGTATCAATACAGCAGCAAATCCATCCTCTTCAGCAGTTTGTGGCTTGCTTGGCTCTCATTAGCTTGTACCCTGCCCATTTACTGCTCACTCTTGCCTTTCCCTCTCTAGTAAACCCTAACCCAACAATTCACTAAAGACCGTGACCACCTGGTCAATGGACACTAAGTATTGCAGAGGACTTCTGCTTGCCATCTCCGGTCATGCTGGATTGTCCTGGGCTCTCATGCTGCGCTGGAATTCTGATTTTCATGAGGCCTGGAGGGTTCTGCGAAACTGCTTGGGATGGCGCAATGTCATGACATGCGCAGAACCCTCCTAGCCCCAAGAAAGCCAGAAATCCTGGAACAGCTTCAAAAGGTTTAAACACCAGTGGCAGAGTATCAGAAGATGCATCGAGGATCAGACAGGCGGTGGTGAGTAGCGAAGGCACTGGCTAGAGAGGTGAGCGGTAATGTAAGTATTAAGATTTTTTTTATTTTGATGGCCCAATAAAATTTGCATTTTGGCAAATGGAGATTTTTGCAAAAAAATTTCTCTGATATCTTTAGAACAGGCAACTAAGTTATTAATAATATAATATACTTTTCAGAAAAATTACAAACAACTCAAACCAATAATTTGATGGCACACACACTTATAGGTACATGGACTGATCAAAGTGCCTTTTCACATAAGAGTTGAACATGAACTGCAATTTTCTGCCATTTTTCTCCCTATGTGTAGTCTGAAGCAGTTATGCTCTTCTTCCCTCGGTTACATAGACTTGCATTGTTTACCCTGTGGTTCTGCAATCAGTGCACATAATATTGGTAAATCCAGTATGCAACACATTCAGGTCTACTCAAAGGATTCAAGGTCTCACGGGATAAAATAACACAATATTATATAAGCAAAAAGGTTAAGAAAAAATGTTAAGGCGGACTGAAGGACTTAGCAGAATGATTATGATGGTGATGAGAATATAGCATTCGCAGTCTTCCAACGTGAAAGAGAGTCTTGATCAAATTTTTTCCCTGAGACATAGAAAATTACACTGAGGTTGAAAAAACACTCACTAATTGATCATCATGAGTTTAGTTGGAAATTGTGAGTATGATTACATGATATATATGGAAGGCATTATGTTTGTCCATACAGGTGGAGTTGTACAGAGCTATCATACTGAACCTATTAACCATAATGGTGCCCTATTGTACATCTCTATGCTTTTCATTTTAAACAAAGGAATATAGAGGCTCTTTCTGATCAACCCTCCTAAGCCTTCTATATGGACATGAAGGTCATAGGAAGCTGCATAAAATAATACCCTGATATCTACAATCCAATGTCTTATTCCCTAGAAATCCACGTTTTTCTTAATTTGTAAATGAGCTGTTAAGATCTATGGGCCGGACATAGATCTCTACAATAATCTGTCTCCATAGCTTGAATCCTTGCCTTGCTCAGAATCTTTCTGGGCCTCATCAGAGCTCATTGTAAGAAGTTCAGGGAGCAGCAGTAATCAGAAGATGTGAATTGGATGAGTGACTGTGACGAACGGAGGGGCCGGAGAATTGAGAGGTGAGGTCAGTATAAGTACTTTTTTAACTCTTTACATATTACTTTTATTTTGCTGTTGGGTCTGCAGAGACCACAGTGCATATTAAGTGACATTAAATTTGTAGAGAATAACTTTTCTGTGAATTTTGATGGAAAAATCGCGCAAACAGACTAGTTTGAATTTTGCCCACCCGCTCAGCTCTACTATGCAAGTATTTTACAAAACCGACTGTTCTATTATAAGGACAATTCTGCAGATGAACAAACCATGAGGGTGACTATATTTTTTCTCATTTTACTTCTAGGTCTAGTGCTCTGGAAAAATCACCCAAACAGACTAGTTCGAATTTTGCCCACCCGCTCGTCTCTACTCTGCAAGTATTTTACAAAATTGACTGTTTTATTATACAGAACATGCTGCAGACAAACAAACAAACCATGAGGGTGACTATATTTTTTTAAAATTTACTTCTAGGTTTAATGCTCCTCTAAGATGTTCGAAGAGCTTTAGTGTATCGCTGCGGATCTGTCTATAAGTTATTATTACAATGTAACGGGTATAACTTTACAAGACAAATGTGACAGCAATGTAATATGCCGCCTGATCGATGCACAGTGCAGGCTGCAGGGGATTCTGCTTTTATCACTGTCTCCTTATAAATGAAAGACACATTTGGCCTTATATCATAATCAGGTAAATGTCAAGGTCTAGAACAACTGTAAATGGCAAAGCATTACCCTGTGCCAAACGCACATCAGGATTCGGAGCTTGCAGCGTGGAAGCGTTATGACAGGGATGGCAGAGAGGAGATTATATTTCCATTGTTGTTTAATGAATGCAATGATTAACAGGCTGAGTGCAAAGCATACACCCAGAGCAGGGTATTCCAGGTGGGTAATCCTTGTTTGTCTTCTCAGTCAGGTTAATGGTTTTCCATAAGTGCTTAGATGACAGCATAGAACATTGGCCTAATATTCCATTGATACACAAGCAAAATCCAAATAAAATAAGTGCAGTTTGAAGCACAAGCAAATTATGATAATGGGGCCGACGTGACATGCAAGAGTGCAGCTTGGAGATAATGCAGTAATAGCCCTGTGTATACATTGCACTCGATAAACAACATTTGGCTTATTAGCACAGAATGCGAAATGCGTCATCTCACAGATGCTATAACAAGAGTCTTAAAAGGAATTAGTAAAAAAAGCTGCAAAATGCTGCCTTGCACTTGGTTTTATAAGAGATTATTTGAGAATCAAATTTATTATGAATTTCCCCCAAAATATGGTTTCTCCAGAATTAAAATTTTTTATGATTGGATTTATGAGATTTGGATTCTGAAGTCCAAAAAGAGGGTTGAAAAAAATCTTATACTTACCTTTCCTTCGCTTGCCCCACACTGCTCCCACAATGGTCAGTTATCCGATAGCCTCTTTTGTTTTCAACCTTCTATCCTTTTGTTTTTGTGGGCCTCTGGTTCCCACACACAGTCACGTGGACAGAGCGCATGTTATTGACGAGTGTCGTGACTCCTGATGAAGCATGTTGTGCGAAACGCGTGTCAGGCTGTCTGGGCATCTTGACTTCCTCTTTACCTCTGGTTAGTATTATTATATCTGACTCTGTATTAAATATGTACATGGTTTAATTACATATGTGCTTTCATTAGCATGGCTGCTGTCATGGACTATTAGATCCATACTTGCTATTTACGCTATAGTTTTTGCACTTGCATATATGTATTTTTGTCTCTGGTGCCACTCATTTATATATATATATATATATATATATATATATATATATATATATATATATATATATATATATATATACAACATTTTTTATATACTTTTTTGATGCAGTTTTTGTTTTGGTTAAAACCAAAAATGGATGTCAGAGGAAGCTGAATATGTTAATGCCCATAACTTTCCATTCCTTTTCAAGTCATTCCTCCTAGAGATATCCCTTTATACTTCTCAATCCTCAGAGAGATGATTGGTCTCAATCACTTTCCTACATGTAAATAGTAAAAGAAATAGTAAATTATTAAATACATAATGAATAAATTGAGCACCTGAAAACCACACAACATTAGTAACAGTTGGTTCAATTATTATGCTAAAAGTGCTAATGGTATTCGTGTGGTATTTCCTGATGAAGAAGTCACTTAGACATTGAAACACATTGAATAAACCATATTTCTTTATGTGAAATACGTTTGGACATATGATTATTCAGCAGCGCAGGTTATATTCACATTAACCTGTTCATTTATCTAGTATGGCACTCACAGACACACAATGCAAAGTTTCAGTCAACTTCTCCCATTTTTATCTGGTTTCAGGTGATTTTTTTTATATTCCCCACACCTGTTACTTGCCACAGGTGAGTCTGAATGTTCATCTCATGCTTGAAGCAAAGCTGCTTACCCACAATTTTGGAAAGGTGCCAACAATTTTGTCTGGCCCATTTTAGGGGTTTTGTGTGAAATTATGTCCAATTAGCCTATTTTTATCTGTTTTTTTGTTGTTCCATTTCACACAAAGGAAATGAACATGTGTATAAGAAAACATGTGTAATTACATTAACTGTCTGGAAGAAATACTTCATTTTCAAGAACAATTTCAAGGGTGCCAGCACTTTCAGCCATGAATGCAGGCTTGGATAAGAGTTAAGGCCCCGTCTCACATAGCGATTTACCAACGATCACGACCAGCGATATGACCTGGCCGTGATCGTTGGTAAGTCGCTGTGTGGTCGCTGGGGAGCTGTCACACAGACAGCTCTCTCCAGCGATCAACGATCAGGGGAACGACTTCGGCATCGTTGAAACTGTCTTCAACGATGCCGAAGTCCCCCTGCAGCACCCGGTAACCAGGGTAAACATCGGGTTACTAAGCGCAGGGCCGCGCTTAGTAACCCGATATTTACCCTGGTTACCAAAAAAAAACAAACAGTACATACTCGCCTTTCGGTGTCCAGGTCCCTTGCCGTCTGCTTCCTGCTCTGACTGAGCCGCCGTACAGCGAGAGCAGAGCGCAGCGGTGACGTCACTGCTGTGCTCTCACTTCTCACTGTACGGCCGGGAGTCAGTGAGAGCAGGAAGCAGACGGCAAGGGACCTGACGGACATCAGAAGGCGAGTATGTACTGTTTGTTTTTTTTTACATTTACGCTGGTAACCAGGGTAAACATCGGGTTACTAAGCGCGGCCCTGCGCTTAGTAACCCGATGTTTACCCTGGTTACCAGTGAAGACATCGCTGGATCGGTGTCACACACACCGATTCAGCGATGTCAGCGGGGCCTCAACGACCAAAAAAAGGTCCAGGCCATTCCGACACGACCAGCGATCTCGCAGCAGGGGCCTGATCGCTGGTACGTGTCACACATAGCGAGATCGCTATGGAGGTCGCTGTTGCGTCACAAAACTAGTGACTCAGCAGCAATCTCGCTAGCGATCTCGCTATGTGAGACGGGGGCTTTACATCGGAGTGAAGATTAGTGGTAGAAACATCAACAATCTACAATATGCAGATGACACAACCCTGCTAGCAGAGAACAAGAACGATTTGGAGAAGCTTATTTTGTGGGTTAAGGAAGAAAGTGAAAATTTCAGGTTGTATCTGAAGAAAACAAAGATCATGACAACAGCGCAAATGGCTAACATCAATATAAAGGACAATAACGAGGAGATCGAAGTGTTCAATGATTACATATTCCTTGGGTCTCAGATCAACTGCAATGGAAACTGCACACCTGAAGTAAAATGACACATGGCATTGGGACACGATGCACTGGTCTGCATAAAGAAGATCTAGAAGAGCAGAGATATCACCTTCTTTACCAATTGTGGATTGGCTAATGCAATTGCCTTCCCAATATCAACATACAGATGGGAGACCTGGACATTCAAGATAGCTGACAAGAGACTTCTACGGATTCCATAGACAGTGAGGATTACCAATAGAGAAGTCTTGGACCAAGCCAAGCCAAAACTAAGATAACCAAACAAAAATTAGCTTATTTTGGCCACATTATGCGGAGTCCGTCATTGGAGAAAGATGTCATGTTTGGATTGGTTAGTGTAGGAAAAAGAAGATGGCCAAGAATCCGCTGGATCAACACCATGAAAAATGGCATGAGAAGGGTCACTGGTGAACAGAAAGAAGCAATGGGGGATAGAACTGCCTGGAGAGTGATGATCAATAGAATGACAGAGAGTTGTACTCGACAAAACGGATGATAGAGAGTATTAGAGTATTCTATCCATCATAAGTTTTTATGTTTTGTTACGTCTACATTTACCGAATATACTAGTGAATATGCCGGGATTTTCAGCACATTTTTTCGTGCTGAAAACGCCCCCCTCGGCTTATACACGAGTCATTGTTCAGAAAGCCAGTGGAGGAGGGGGAGCGGGGAGCCGGCAGCTGTAGCACAGTGGCAGCTGCAGCAATTGGCTTCCAGAACAAATGATTACTCACCCTCGGTCGCTGCATCTCCGTCCCTGCATCTCTGTCTCGGTGCCGGCAGCTCTTCCTGTTCCTGTGCTCAGCGGTCAGATGGTACTACTCATTAAGGTACTCAATATGCATGCGTCTCCACTCTCATAGGCATGGAGCGCATATTCATTACCTTAATGAGCAGTACCACGTAACCGCTGAGCACAGGAACAAGGAAGAGCTACCGGCACCGGGACAGAGATGCAGGGACACTCGAGGAGGGTGAGTTGGACGGAGGGGTGTGAGCCATACGGGACCGTGGAAGCCATGCGGAACAGTGGAGCCATGTGGGACCATGGAGCCATGCATACAACAGGGGGAGCCACACATAGCATGACAGCATAGCAAGACAGGATGAAGGGAGCCACATACCAGGACAGGACAGGGGAGCCGTGCATAGCAGGACAGAGATGAGGGGACAATGCATACCCAGCTTATACTTGAGTCAATAAGTTTACCCAGTTTTCTGTGGCAAAATTAGGTGCCTCGGCTTATACTCATTTATAGTCTGTATAAGCAAATTGTCTCTTCAGAGAGGAAGAGGACTAGAACTCTAGTGCAACCTATTGGAAGTAGCAATCCTAACAGTCAATGTCGACTCTTTAATGAGCCTTGTCACATGACATAGGATAACAAGGCTCGTTAAAGGGTCGACATTGACTGTTAGGATTGCTGCTTCCAATAGGTGGCACTACAGTTCTAGTCCTCTTCCTCTCTGAAGAGACAATTTGCAAACAATAGGTTTAATATAATGTGAATTTCCTGACAAAACAGGAAGTACGATTCTAAAATGGCCCCAGTGGCCAGAGTGAAAATTGCAAGATTTCTATTTTTTTACATACAGATTGTGATATGAAAAATGAAAAAAAAAAGAAAAAATAAGAAATTAAAATATATAACAAAAAAATGGATTTAAACACTAGATACATTTCTCAATTTTCCAATATGATAGAAGTATTTATTGATTGCTAAAATACGCATAATACTTACAGATCAGCAGAGTTTAATCCTCCTATGCTTATTTCTTGGGCAAGCAATATGGCAGAGCAAGCTTGATGACACTAGTATCTGGCAGACTGATATTGGACCACTCCCAGAGCAGCAGCGCATGTAATGTAAACTCTCTCCACACATCTACCAACAAAGCACAAATCATTTTGTAAGCTGAGAGTTTTAATTTCAATTTGTCTCCCATACAAAACCACAACACCAGCCCAGACCGAGACTTCTGAAACATTTTTAGCTTGATCAAATGATGAGAAATTGCCTGTCCCGGAAGAAAGCATTAAATATTCATCTTTCTGGCAGATTGGCAGGACCAGGAAACATTTTGTCTATGAGGAATGTAACCCGAATCTCCTGATTTCTATTGATAATTCATTATATGTTTCTGCTATCTGTCTTCAGCTCCAACGTATGCTTTTTACTATAATTATTTGATAGTGTGCTACCTAACAGCATCCTGCAGATACCGATTGTATGTTCAATTATATTATTCTGCCATCAATCTTATGGGAATGCTTAAAAGCTTTTTCTCATCCTCTCACTTTAACTCATGTATTATCTGAGTTTTACATTAAATGGACAGTTTTAATATCTCCTGACATGTCAACCTCTTTTCTGCACATGTAGCTGCTAATTTAGTACTTAGCCGCTTCCAGAATCGATGCTAATGCCGTTAGCCGCGCACACCAGAGCACAGTCTCTTGGCTTTTAATCTACAGAAGGAACTTGGGCAAAAGAAGTAAAACAATTTGGATAAATGTGAGATTCACTGATGCAATTTGGGGGTGAAATTTACTTTGGCTTCTGTCCGGTATACATATATATATATATACACGTATATTTGTGCCATGGGAGCGAGGTGTCAAGTTAAACATGTTACTACTGCAACCTTCTTCTAGCTCAGCATATTAAGAACTCAGACGGGCATTGTGGCCACGACGCACGTTGTATTTGCTACATTATTTATGTTTTTATATCTTTTGTGTTTTTATATGTTGACTTAAATATTGACACCAAAACATTGCTACTCATGTTGTAGCCGATATAATAGGGCCTTCTAAGAAAATAGATATGCCGCGTAATTCCTAAATACGCCTAGAGTTGAGCGAATATGTTCGGAATTGGTCGCCGAATCTGAATTTGCCATATTCGTGCCAGAGATGATTGGTTCCACGAAATTTGTTAATTTCTACTCCCATTGACTCCAATGACGTTTGGCTGTGTTTAGAAAATATTTCAAAAACAATATTCACCGCCGATCATAATTGGAACCGAATTTTGGAAAATTAGCTCAACTCTAAATATGATGTTTCTTAGACAATCGCATCTAGTTAATCACATTTTCAATTTTCCCCTTTGCACCACCAGGCTAGGATAAGTCAAAATTGTTAACACTAGGGATGTTTGGGAAGTTCCGGTTCTGGTACCTGACCAAACTGTAGTCCAAAGTTCAGTTCAGGTACAGTTCTGAACCTGAGTCTGAACCCCTAACTATGGAGCAGGAAAATATCTCTCTATGTCTCTCTCTCTGCAGGAACTCTCTCCAGAAGTCCATGTTCAGAGTTCAATACCGGATACTAGGTGTCCGTTACGAACTCCAAACATTACTGTTTGAGTATTTTCATCTCTAGTTAACCCAAATGCTCTCCTAATTATATTTTATGCTGTGTTGTGTCTATAAAGCTGTGTTCATATTGCGTTTGCTTTGATAATTTGATTTGGTGGATGTATTGTTAAACAGGGGCATAACTATATTGGTAGAATTAGCGAATTAGCAAATCCAGCAAAGAAGGATCCTTCAAAAAAATTCTAAGTTTAATTAACATTCATTAAAATCCAATCCATCGTCTTGAAAACTCAGACGCATTTCAGTCAAACTCTTTACTAATTTTTTGCTGGATTTGCTAATTTTTCAACCAGGACACTTGCTATACTACAAGGTTTCTGTGCAATCAGGATATCCTACCTTGGGTGAGCTGAAGGTTCTTCTTTCTGACTGCGTATTTATAGTGGGTACACAAGTCACAGTCACAAGGACCTGGAGCCTAAGGGTTCCCAAAATACCACTTTGGAGAATATGCTAAGACCAATACTAAACTGGTGATAGTTGGGAGCCCTGTTGAATTTTTCCATTGGGGTCCACAAGCTTAAAAGGAACCTGTCAGCAGGTTTTTAAACCCTAAACTAATGACATGAGAAATGTATTATGTCTAGTGTTGAGCGATACCTTCCGATATTTGAAAGTATCGGTATCGGATAGTATCGGCCGATACCAATACCCGATACCAATACAAGTCAATGGGACACAAATATCTGAAGTGATCCTGGATGGTTCCCAGGGTCTGAAGGAGAGGAAACTCTCCTTCAGGCCCTGGGATCCATATTCATGTGTAAAATAAAGAATAAAAATAAAAAATAGGGATATACTCACCCTCGGACACGCCCTGGTTGTAACCGCTGCAACCGGCAGCCTCCGTTCCTAAGAATGAGCGCGTGAAGGACCTTCGATGACGTCACGGCTTGTGATTGGTCGCGTGACCGCTTATGTGACCGCTCACGTGACCAATCACAAGCCGCGTCATCGCAGGTCCTAAACTCGGCATTCTTAGGAACGGAGGCACCGCTAAGAGCAGGGGCCGCCGGAGGGGTGAGTATATCAATATTTTTTATTTTTATTCTTTATTTTATACATGAATATGGATCCCAGGGCCTGAAGGAGAGTCTCCTCTCCTCCAGACCCTGGGAACCATACGCACCGCACACTTCCGATTCCGATATCACAAAAATATCGGAACTCGGTATCGGAATTCCGATACAGCAAATATCGGCCGATACCCGATATTTGCAGTATCGGAATACTCAACACTAATTATGTCGTTAGCTTTAAAAGGCAGTTTATCCATTTTCTAGAAAGCCAACGACGAAATGAAGGGGGTTTGTCCTGCATTTATTCCTTTCTGGCCTCTTTCCTTTCACCTCCCACTGCCAGCCTTTCATCAGTGACTGACAGGTCACTTTTCTCTGTGATCTGCTCCCTAGCCCGAGATCTCGTGCAGGTACCATAATTCCAGGTGCCGGCGCATGAACAATCAATAGTCAGAAGACTCTTGCAACATCATCAGGACCTTACTGCGCACCGCCCTCGGGAATGACAATGCTTGTGCCAGATCTTGAGTGCAGAGCAACTCTTACAGAAGAGTGACCTGTCAGTCACTGAAAGGGGGCCAGCAATGGAGTTCTAGGAAACAGAAAAACGGACTAATATCACAAAGGCTTAGACATAATTAGCAATTCAGATGTTTTATATAGGTGATGTTAGTCTAGGGTCTCAAAACCTTCCACCAGTTTGGCATTGTATATTATTATACCCCAATAATGTATAGGCAGTGAAACACAGGAGGGAAACTGATATGAGAACAGATACTTAAATTTAATATGGGATAAGAACACTGTGTGATGCTATTAAAAATTGCAACTAATGAGAGTGAACATGGTCGAACTGAAATCAGCATGCTTGGATTACCGCTAAGGATTTCTGAGCTCTTGTGGTGACTTGCGAGTAGTAACCGGACTATATTTACTATCAATGAATATATTGTGATCCTATATCAAGGTCTCCATGGTGCCCTTATCAAAGCTACCCCATGGATGATGGATACAACATCTATTTTGAGTCCTGAAAATATATACTACATACTTAAAGAGAATCTGTTAGCAGGAATTTGCTATGCAATGTAAGAGCAACATGATGTAGGGGCAGAGATTCTGATTTCAGAGATGTGTCTCTTACTGGGCTGCTAGGTGTAGTTTTACACTATGTTCCAAATTATTATGCAAATGACATTTTTCTCGGATTTTCCTAAATGGTCAGTGGTGGTGTCCTAAGCGGTGGGCTTACAGTGAGGGAAGCAATGTAGCGTTGCTGACTACCTTCATTCAGAGCTGGTGCACCAACGGTACGGGACGTTTGGTAGTTAGTCCAGGCTTGCAAGTGCATGCTGGTTAAATGTCTACGCATGCACGTCGTATTTAAATTTTGGACATTCTTCCCTCTGCTAAAGGTCTTTGAGCATTTCTTACAGATAACTTTGCACTGATTATTTGGATCTTGGTTAAAAAATTCCCACACTGCACTCTTCCTACTATTGAATACCTTTTAAGGCATTGCACGCTGTGCTACTTTCACCGGATGGCCACGCTGTCCTAAAATTGTTTTTGGTTTTGTCAAACATTTTTGGCCAGATACGGACCTGCCAGATGAAAGCTGTTGTGATGTAGATGCCTGCTGCGGATCATCCTCCTCCGCTTCAGAGCTACTGCCAGCAGCACCCTGTTCCCCCAATGGCTGCCAATCTGGGTCAACAACTGGGTCATCTATCACCTCCTCTTCAATGTCATGTGCACCTTCCTCTGTGTCACCATGTAAGGTGCTATAGCGTTCGGGACGGGGCACCATAGTGTCATCAGGGTCAGATTCTGGCTCAGTACACTGCGAGGGCAATGTATTGATCTGAGTCAATGGAACAGCATAATAATCTAGCTGTGGCTGTGCATCTGTGCACTCCAAGTCTGATTCATCTTGTAATGGGCTGTTAACTATTTCCCTTTCTAACCCTGGCACGGTATGTGTAAAGAGCTCCATGGAGTAAACTGTAGTGTCGCCTGCTGCATCCTTCACTTTTGCTTTGGGTGAAGGACACAAGGAAGCGACTTGTTCCTGACCGGGAGCATCCACTAACGACTCGCTGCTTTTATATTTCGAACTTTCTGAAGAGGAGGCGAAAGAGCTAGAGGCTGAGTCAGCAATGAAAGCCAAAACTTTTTCCTGCTGCTCCGGCTTTAAAAGCGGTTTTCCTACCCCCAGATAAGGGAGCCTTCGAGGCCTTGTGTAGCCAGACGATGACGCTGGCTCAACAACTCGAGCCTTAGGTGCTATTTTGCTTTTCCCACTACCACCAGATGCTCCACCACCACCATCATTACCAGCTGGCAACGACCGCCCACGGCCTCTTCCACCAGACTTCCTCATTTTTGGGAAAATGTAACCAAACTAACAACCGTTATATGGTACTGTAAAACAAGGTAGAAGGTGTATATAAACTTGTTGAGAATTTAAATCTCCCTTTTTTGAGGGGGGATACTGCAGCAAAACTCAGGCCCAGTGTATTACACTACACAATGTAAGTGGCAGAACGTGGCTGGAAGATATACGACAAACAGAACTGACGTAGATCCACTTAGTGGCACTTTAAATCTCCCTTTTTTAGGGGGGAGACTGCAGCAAAAAACAGGCCCTGGGTATTACACTATACAATGTAAGTGGCAGAAAGTGGCTGGCAGATATACGACAAACAGAATTGAGGTAGATCCACTTAGTGGCAATTTAAATCTCCCTTTTTTTGGGGGGGAGACTGCAGCAAAAAACAGGCCCTGGGTATTACACTATACAATGTAAGTGGCAGAAAGTGGCTGGCAGATATACGACAAACAGAATTGACGTAGATCCACTTAGTGGCAATTTAAATCTCCCTTTTTTTGGGGGGGAGACTGCAGCAAAAAACAGGCCCTGGGTATTACACTATACAATGTAAGTGGCAGAAAGTGGCTGGCAGATATACGAAAAACAGAACTGACGTAGATCCACTTAGTGGCAATTTAAATCTCCCTTTTTTGGGGGGGAGACTGCAGCAAAAAACAGGCCCTGGGTATTACACTATACAATGTAAGTGGCAGAAAGTGGCTGGCAGATATACGACAAACAGAACTGACGTAGATCCACTTAGTGGCAATTTAAATCTCCCTTTTTTTGGGGGGGAGACTGCAGCAAAAAACAGGCCCTGGGTATTACACTATACAATGTAAGTGGCAGAAAGTGGCTGGCAGATATACGACAAACAGAACTGACGTAGATCCACTTAGTGGCAATTTAAATCTCCCTTTTTTTGGGGGGAGACTGCAGCAAAAAACAGGCCCTGGGTATTACACTATACAATGTAAGTGGCAGAAAGTGGCTGGCAGATATACGAAAAACAGAACTGACGTAGATCCACTTAGTGGCAATTTAAATCTCCCTTTTTTTGGGGGGGAGACTGCAGCAAAAAACAGGCCCTGGGTATTACACTATACAATGTAAGTGGCAGAAAGTGGCTGGCAGATATACGACAAACAGAACTGACGTAGATCCACTTAGTGGCACTTTAAATCTCCCTTTTTTAGGGGGGATACTGCAGCAAAAAACAGGCCCTGGGTATTACACTATACAATGTAAGTGGCAGAAAGTGGCTGGAAGATATACGACAAACAGAATTGACGTAGATCCACTTAGTGGCAATTTAAATCTCCCTTTTTTTGGGGGGGAGACTGCAGCAAAAAACAGGCCCTGGGTATTACACTATACAATGTAAGTGGCAGAAAGTGGCTGGCAGATATACGAAAAACAGAACTGACGTAGATCCACTTAGTGGCAATTTAAATCTCCCTTTTTTGGGGGGGGAGACTGCAGCAAAAAACAGGCCCTGGGTATTACACTATACAATGTAAGTGGCAGAAAGTGGCTGGCAGATATACGACAGACAGAACTGACGTAGATCCACTTAGTGGCACTTTAAATCTCCCTTTTTTTCTTAGGGGGGAGACTGCAGCAAAAAACAGGCCCTGGGTATTACACTATACAATGTAAGTGGCAGAAAGTGGCTGGCAGATATACGACAAACAGAATTGACGTAGATCCACTTAGTGGCAATTTAAATCTCCCTTTTTTTAGGGGGGAGACTGCAGCAAAAAACGGGCCCTGGGTATTACACTATACAATGTAAGTGGCAGAAAGTGGCTGGCAGATATACGAAAAACAGAACTGACGTAGATCCACTTAGTGGCAATTTAAATCTCCCTTTTTTTAGGGGGGAGACTGCAGCAAAAAACGGGCCCTGGGTATTACACTATACAATGTAAGTGGCAGAAAGTGGCTGGCAGATATACGACAAACAGAACTGACGTAGATCCACTTAGTGGCAATTTAAATCTCCCTTTTTTGGGGGGGGGAGACTGCAGCAAAAAACAGGCCCTGGGTATTACACTATACAATGTAAGTGGCAGAAAGTGGCTGGCAGATATACGAAAAACAGAACTGACGTAGATCCACTTAGTCGCAATTTAAATCTCCCTTTTTTTGGGGGGGAGACTGCAGCAAAAAACAGGCCCTGGGTATTACACTATACAATGTAAGTGGCAGAAAGTGGCTGGAAGATATATAAAAAAAATACAAGGAGTGTACTACAATTTCTATCTCCCTACAATGATCTCAGGACAAGTATGGCAGCCAGCACTAAAAAGGACTGCTGCACACAAAAGTGTGGACAAATAAACAAGATAACTGTGCAGAAAGGAGCAACAGGATTTTTGCCTTTAAAAAAGCAGTTGGTTTGCACAGCAGCGTGCGAACAGCAATGCAGCTATCAGGGAGCCTTATAAGGCAGCCTAATAAGCTACAGAGCTGATGCAAAAAAATCTGGCCTCCACTGTCCCTGCAAAAAAAAGGTGGTGTTGGACAGTGGAAATCGCTGCAGCACAAGCGGTTTGGGGGTTAATCTTCCCTCCCTAACTATATTCCTTCTTCTGATGAAGCTGCAGCAACCTCTCCCTATGCTGAGATCGGCAGAAGTAAGATGGCAGTCAGCGTGCACGCCCCCTTTATAGCCCCTGTGACGCCGCAGAAAGCAAGCCAATCACTGTCATGCCCTCTAAGATGGTGGGGACCGAGACCTATGTCATCACGCTGCCCACATTCTGCGTCCTCCTTCATTGGCTGAGAAATGGCGCTGAAAGAGTCATACGAAACGCGACTTTGGTGCGAAGATCGCTGACCTCATGGCTGATCCCGCACTGGGATCGGGTCGGGTTTCATGAAACCCGACTTTGCCAAAAGTCGGCGATTTTTTAATTTGTCCGATCCGTTTAGCTCAACCCTACTGTCACACACTATTATTACATTTTTTCAGTGTTTCATGGCTTTGTCTTCTTATCTCTATGGCAAAATTTTGAGCTTAGACGTCCTCTCACTATCCAGATTCACCATAAAATGACTGCTGAAACTTCTGTTTTTCTACAGGCTATGATACTCCCTCGTGATTGGCTGTGGTTTGTCATGTTATGTGATACCTGCAAGGCATGTTCTCTGTCTGATGTAGTCTGTTGCAATGTGTAAAGTTACAGTAGCCATTTCAGGCAATTAGCTAGAAGCAAATTGCAAATTATTCGAATTAACCAGATTAAACTCTTAAATTAATTTGCTCATCTTTAGGACTGCAGCTCTATTTGTTCAAGCGATTATATGGGAGGGTTACTGGTAAAACAGAGCACCACTGATGATGGAGCATACTGTATTATTTTTTTATGCGTCTGAGCCCTTTAAAATTCAATTTCTATTCAATGGAAATGTTGTTTTAAAACTCCAGTCATCACACTAATTCAAGACATTGTCAGACATATATAGATTCTAGATTGTTTATTGCCTGAGGCAAAAATTAAAATGGTGTCCCTTCCTGCTGTGAAACATAAACCTGCAGTGAATAAATGCAATTTCATCATTTTTTTTTTTAATTTTGCTCTTACGATATTTATTGCTTGGTAAAAATGACCTATGAACATGGTTTTCCAGGTCAATGTAATTATGGCAGTACCAAACCTAAACTTTCATATGTTTTTTTTTCTGCAAAAAAACCCCAAAACAAAACCATCATCAGTACATGAATATAACACAAAAAACTACCATCAGTACACGAATGCAGCACCAAGCTTAGTATAGTGATCAATTGCAATGTCAGGTCAACCTGGCTGTGACAAATACATTTGTATGGCATGGACCTACAAATCTCAATATGTTCTTAACAATGGAAAGGAGATGCTGATACTTAAATTACCAGCCATCATCAGACTGTGGACAAGAAAGGAACCACAGTACTGCTTAGTCAGTATCACAATTAAACATTTGCACACAGATACCTTATAGGTGACGTGTTCTTTGATTGGAGTCATTTTTATCACTTTCGTCTTCATCTCGTCCAGACGCCATGATGACTTTTCACATCTTCGGCTCATCTCTGTACTCTTCCTTTTTCTCTGGTCTTCTGTAGCACATAGCACATAGCAACCCCGTGCCCTTCAAAATAACACTGTCATTATAATGCCCTCTGCATACTAATTGCTTCTCATGCTGTGCCCACAAATAAATAATTGTATCTCACAGTTCTCCTGCCATGAAATATGTCCTTGACACTGTCTTTCACATTGCCTCTAACATGTCCTTTCCTATAAAATAATGCCTCTGTATTTTCCTCCTTTATGAACTAAAATTACTACAGTGTCCTCCATATGAGCTATAACCACCACGCTGCCCTTATGAACTATAACTGCCACACTGTTTTCCGTTATGAACTATGGCCTCTTCACCATCCCCACTTCACATTGTCCCCTCTCACTATCCCTATCTCAACACTACCCATATTTATATTGTGCCAATCCCATTCTGACCTCTCTTCACATTGTACTTTCATGCTGTACCCCCATACTACTATCTCTACAAACTATCTCTCCATACTATACCTCACTCACATTTGCCCCTCTCCATACTGTATCCCCATACTGTCCCAATCATGTTGCCCCTTTTCTCACTGACCCCTCATGCTCTCTATCTCCACGCTGCCCCAACTCCATACTGTGCCACCTCCTCACACTGCTATCTCTCCATATTGTGCCTTAATACTGCCACCTCAATATACTGTCTCACACTTTTCCCCTCCTGCATACAGTCCTCCTCAATCTGGTGCCTTCCTTCTAACCCCCATGCCCTCCTTCAGTTACAATAAAAGTTCCATGAACTTTCGACTTCATTCTTTGAGCACTTACCTTCATGCTTTCTTTATCTCACCTGTGGTGCAGCAACTTCAGGGAAGCGACTCTATCAGGGAATCAGCATTTTACCCCTTCTCTGAGCCGATAGTCTAACAATTTGATTGGAGAATCACCCTATTCCCTTATCTGGGGAGCAGCAAATTGCCACCCCGAGAGACACCTCAGACCACCACCTGAGACAAGATGCTCGTTTCACCTCATGGAAGAAGCAAACCTGTGATAGAATAATGGCATATTTGTTTAATATTGGTTGGATTGCACCTCACTTCATGGGATATTTATACAGTTATATGGCAGGAGGCTTTCTAAAGGAGATTTCCATGTAGTATTTGCTAAAACCTTCATTCCTTGCACGACCTAAATTAGGGATTTATTTTAGTGGAAAATCTGTCTGTATTTCAGGCACCAATACCATGGACTCTGGAGCCAAAGCAAGGGTTGGTGCCTGGTACATTTACCATCAGGTCCATCTTTGGGGAGGAGAGAAATGTCCGACTCCCAATGTCCATAAAAACAGAATTACATTTTTGAAAAATAATTTCTCACTTCTACCAGTAATAATATTTAATCTTCAAAGAGCTTTTTTATTCAATCTTTTTTCTTTTTTTTTTTTACTCAAAATGAACCCATAGAAAATGAGAACCAACAAATGGTGCCCCTGATTTGACATCAATCTTTTTATTTTTTTCTTGTGTCCTCTGTGTCACATTTGCTTATCTTACCACAAGACAAGCCTTTCCCTGGTTTTAGCTAAATACAAACACAAAATGCTTGGGGAAATCAAGATAGGTTAGGTCTTCACTCATCAAACCATTGCAGGCAGTAATCATTGTGCCTGTGATTGATGGAGTGAGGTTCTATCTGATGCATTACAAGCAGCCCATTCATGAGCTCATTCCCATCTGAAAGGAGTCACATGCTCATGTCCCTTTAATTCTAACAGTGTCATTTTACTTTCTTAACTGAGTTCATCAATGTGACAACCCAGCTTGGAGACCTTGCCAGCCACTAACATATATCTCACCGGGTCCATAAATGTAAAGCTAATACGCACTGTCAGTCTATATAATGCCGTTATAATTACACGGATGGTTTACATATTCTTCCCATGGTATATATATATATATATATATATATATATATATATATATATATAATATATAAAGCTGAATGTGTGTATGTATGTGTGTATGTATGTCCGGGATTGGCATCTGAACCGTCGCAGCTACAGCCACAAAATTTTGCACAGTCACACGTCTGGACCCCGAGAGCGTCAAAGCTATGTTGTGAGGTGAAATTTTAACCCCGCGCTTTTCAATTTTTCAATTCACCAAACAATTTTGCCCCTATCTACATAATGGGGAAAAAATGAAAGGAAAAGTGTTGGAGGCAAATTAACAGCTGCCAGATGTGAACAAGGGGGACTTAAAGAATGAGAGCGATGGCGCCAAAGAGTATATACTGTGCAGTTGCTAAGGTGGGGCCCCGACATGGGATAATCACCACACCACCACGAGGATATGAACACACACACAAAATGCGCCACACACTACCACGTGCTCAAACACATATACCACCCTCAGCGCACATTTCACCACACATACACCAACCTCGCCACATAAAAGTTGAAACACAAAAGTCGCAGCTCAAAACTCGCCACACGCAAAACTCTCCACATGCAAAACTCGCCACACGTGCAAAACTCACCTCATGCAAAAGTTGCCTCACGCAAAACTTGCACATACTCAAAAGGCACCACACATAAAACTCGCCACGCGCAAAACTCGCCATGCGCAAAACTTGCTGCACACAACTTGCTACACTAACCTGTCACATGCAACTCGACACACAAAAAGTTGCTACACGCATGTTGCCACACAAAACTCATCTCACAAAAGTCGCTACATGCATGTCGCCACACACAACTCAACACACACAACTTGACACACGAAACTCGCCCTAAAACACACACAAGTCTGGTATTATCCTTCAAAAATAAAAATCTGATTAATAAGCTGAAAAACTACAAGAGCAACAAATGTACCATATAGGAATCCGGCAGCTGTCAGTCACATGACCAGTCTATTATGTGTATGTGTGAGCTAATATATACTGCCAGGGGGTGGGCTTACTGTTGGCTGGAGATTTATCAGGCTGCCAATTTAGCTTACAAATACTGAGGTAAAAATACTGACCAAATAACGTGTGAATGAGGTCTAAAACAGGAGGAGATGACATACAGATATATACTAAATACAGGAGGAGATGACACACAGGTATATACTATTTACAGGGGAGATGACACACAGGTATATGCTATATGCAGGAGGAGATGACACACAGATATATACTATATACAGGAGAGATGACACACAGGTATATACTATATAGAGGAGGAGATGACATACAGGTACATACTACATACAGCAGGAGATGACATACAGGTATATACAGTTAGGTCCATATATATTTGGACAGAGACAACATTTTTCTAATTTTGGTTACAGACATTACCACAATGAATTTTAAACAAAACAATTCAGATGCAGTTGAAGTTCAGACTTTCAGCTTTCATTTGAGGGTATCCACATTAAAATCGGATGAAGGGTTTAGGAATTTCAACTCCTTAACATGTGCCACCCTGTTTTTAAAGGGACCAAAAGTAATTGGACAATTGACTCCAAGGCTATTTCATGGGCAGGTGTGGGCAATCCCTTCGTTATGTCATTCTCAATTAAGCAGATAAAGGGCCTGGAGTTGATTTGAGGTGTGGTGTTTGCATTTGGAAGGTTTTGCTGTGAAGTAAACATGCGGTCAAAGGAGCTCTCCTTGCAGGTGAATCAAGCCATCCTTAAGCTGCGAAAACAGAAAAAACCCATCCGAGAAATTGCTACAATATTAGGAGTGGCAAAATCTACAGTTTGGTACATCCTGAGAAAGAAATAAAGCACTGGTGAACTCATCAATGCAAAAAGACCTGGGCGCCCACGGAAGACAACAGTGGTGGATGATCGCAGAATAATCTCCATGGTGAGGAGAAATCCATTCACAACAGCCAACCAAGTGAACAACACCCTCCAGGAGGTAGGCGTATCAATATCCAAATCTACCATAAAGAGAAGACTGCATGAAAGTAAATACAGAGGGTTCACTGCACGGTGCAAGCCACTCATAAGCATCAAGAATAAAAAGGCTAGACTGAACTTTGCTAAAAAACATCTAAAAAAGCCAGCACAGTTCTGGAAGAACATTCTTTGGACAGATGAAACCAAGATCAACCTCTACCAGAATGATGGAAAGAGAAAAGCATGGCAAAGGCGTGGTACAGCTCATGACCCAAAGCATACCACATCATCTGTAAAACACGGCGGAGGCAGTGTGATGGCTTGGGCATGCATGGCTGCCAGTGGCACTGGGTCACTAGTGTTTATTGATGATGTGACACAGGACAGAAGCAGCCGAATGAATTCTGAGGTATTCCGAGACATACTGTGTGCTCAGATCCAGCCAAATGCAGCCAAACTGATTGGTCGTCGTTTCATACTACAGATGGACAATGACCCAAAACATAAAGCCAAAGCAACCCAGGAGTTTATTAAATCAAAGAAGTGGAATATTCTTGAATGGCCAAGTCAGTCACCTGATCTCAACCCAATTGAGCATGCATTTCACTTGTTAAAGACTAAACTTCAGACAGAAAGGCCCACAAACAAACAGCAACTGAAAACCACCACAGTGAAGGCCTGGCAGAGCATCAAAAAGGAGGAAACACAGCGTCTGGTGATGTCCATGAGTTCAAGATTTCAGGCAGTCATTGCCAACAGAGGGTTTTCAACCAAGTACTAGAAATGAACATTTTATTTAAAATTATTGAATCTGTCCAATTACTTCTGGTCCCTTTAAAAACAGGGTGGCACATGTTAAGGAGTTGAAACTCCTAAACTCTTCATCCAATTTTAATGTGGATACCCTCAAATGAAAGCTGAAAGTCTGAACTTCAACTGCATCTGAATTGTTTTGTTTAAAATTCATTGTGGTAATGTCTATAACCAAAATTAGAAAAATGTTGTCTCTGTCCAAATATATATAAACCTAACTGTACTATATACAGAAGGAGATGACATACAGGTATATACTATATACAGGAGCAGATTACCTACAGGTATATAGTATATACAGGAGGAGATGACATACAGGTATATGCTATGTATAGGAGGAGATGACATACAGGTATATACTATATACAGGAGGAGATGACACACAGATATATACTATATATAGGTGAGATGACACACAGGTATATACTATATACAGGAGGAGATTACATACAGGTATATACTATATATAGGAGGAGATGACATACAGGTATATACTATATACAGGGGAGATGACACACAGCAGGTATATACTATATACAGGGGAGATGACATACAGGTATATACTATATACAGGAGATGACATACAGGTGTATACTATATATAAGGGAGACGACAAACATGTATATACTGAGGTGAAAATGAGAGGTGTGAGGTGAAAATGAAAAGGTGTGAGTGCAAAATGAGAGGAGTGAGGGAAAATAGTGGAGTGATCGGAAAATGACAGATGTGAGGTCGAAATGACAAGTGTTAGGGGGGAATGAGAGGAGTGAGGGGGAAAATGAGAGGTGTGAGGGAGAAAATGAGAGATGTGAGGGGGAAAATGAAAGATGTGATGGGGAAAATGAGAGGCGTGATGGGAAAATAAGAGAAGTGAGGTGCTATAACTAACCACAGATATTTACTATGCCCAGGCAACGCCGGGCTCTTCAGCTAGCTTAGATTTACAATCTCCATGCTTTTCTCATGGTCAGCTTTATGTGGCCTGTTCAAGAGTTGGAACAGCCAAAAATCTGTTTGTCTTTGCACCTGAAGGAAAAACTAAGAATGTCGTTTATCAAAAGGCTCTCGAATAAGTAGTAGAAGATTACTTCACATTACTTGGCCAATTTAGTTAAATCTGTGTGGAATATCTTTGGTGTTGAAATATATGTTGTAAAATGCTTCTATTAGCTTAGTTTTTGCCTTTTAATAATTACATTTCTATCTATTTGTTTTGTGGGTTTTTTGTGCAGAATAAATTTTTGTTAACACATTCTATTTTGCTAACAGCAGTTATTACCCCAGGCGAAGCCGGGTAGTACAGCTAGTATATATATATATATATATATATATATATATATATATATATATATATATATATATATTAGCTGAAGAGCCCGGCGTTGCCTGGTCATAGTAAATATCTATGGTTAGTTATAGCACCTCACTTCTCTTATTTTCCCATCACGCCTCTCATTTTCCCCCTCACATCTCTCATTTTCTCCCTTACACCTCTCATTTTCCCCCTCACGCCTCTTATTTTCCCCCTCACTTCTCTCATTCCCCCTAACTCTTGTCATTTTGACCTCACATCTGTCATTTTCCGATCACTCCACTATTTTCCCTCACTCCTCTCAATTTGCACTCACACCTTTTCACCTCATACCCTTCATTTTCACCTCACACCTCTCATTTTCCCCTCAGTATATACATATTTGTCATCTCCCTTATATATAGTATACACCTGTATGTCATCTCCCCTGTAAATAGTATATACCTGCTGTATGTCATCTCCTCCTGTATATTGTATATACCTATGTGTCATCTCCTCCTGTATATAGTAAATACCTGTATGTCATCTCTTCTGTATATACTATATACCTGTATGTCATCTCCTATATATAGTATATACCTGTATGCCATCTCCTTTATATAGTATATACCTGAATGTCATCTCCCCTGTATATAGTATGTACCTGTATGTCATCTCCTCCTGTATATAGTATATACCTGTGTGTCATCTCCTCTGTATATAGTATATACCTGTGTGTCATCTCCCCTGTATATAGTATATACCTGTGTGTCATCTCCCCTGTATATAGGATATACCTGTGTGTCATCTCCCCTGTATATAGGATATACCTGTGTGTCATCTCCCCTGTATATAGTATATATGTGTGTGTCATCTCCCCTGTATATAGTATATACCTGTGTGTCATCTCCTCCTGTATATAGTATATACCTGTGTGTCATCTCCTCCTGTATATAGTATATACCTGTGTGTCATCTCCCCTGTATATAGTATGTACCTGTATGTCATCTCCCCTGTATATAGTATATACCAGTGTCATCTCCTCCTGTATATAGTATATACCAGTGTCATCTCCCCTGTGTATAGTATATATGTGTGTCATCTTCTCCTGTATATAGTATATACCTGTGTGTCATCTCCTCCTGTATATAGTATATACCTGTGTGTCATCTCCCCTGTGTATAGTATATACTGTATGTGTGTGTGTCATCTCCTCCTGTATATAGTATATACCTGTATGTCATCTCCTGTATATAGTACATACCTGTGTGTCATCTCCCCTGTATATAGTATATACCTGTGTGTCATCTCCTCCTGTATATAGTATATATCTGTATGTCATCTCCTCCTGTATTAGACCGCGTTCACACGTTATTTGCTCAGTATTTTTACCTCAGTATTTGTAAACTAAATTGGCAGCCTGATAAATCCCCAGCCAACAGGAAGCCCTCCCCCCTGGCAGTATATATTAGCTCACACATACACATAATAGACAGGTCATGTGACTGACAGCTGCCATATTTCCTATATGGTACAGTTGTTGCTCTTGTAGTCTGTCTGCTTATTAATCAGATTTTTATTTTTGAAGGATAATACCAGACTTGTGTGTGTTTTAGGGCGAGTTTCATGTGTCAAGTTGTGTGTGTTGAGTTGCGTGTGGCGACATGCATGTAGCGACTTTTGTGAGATGAGTTTTGTGTGGCGACATGCGTGTAGCAACTTTTTGTGTGTCGAGTTGCATGTGACAGGTTAGTGTAGCAAGTTGTGTGCAGCAAGTTTTGCTCGTGGCGAGTTTTATGTGTGGTGCGTTTTGAGTGTGTGCAAGTTTTGTGTGAGGCAACTTTTCCATGTGTTGCAACTTTTGTGCATGTGACAATTTTTCCACGTGTGCAAGTTTTGCGTGTGGCGAGTTTTCCATGAGGTGAGTTTTGCACGTGTGGCGAGTTTTGCGTGAGCCTAGTTTTGCATGTGGCGAGTTTTGCGCGTGGCGAGTTTTGAGCGGCGACTTTTGTGTTTCGACTTTTATGTGGCGAGGTTGGTGTATGTGTGGTGAAATGTGTGCTGAGGGTGGTATATGTGTTCAAACACGTGGTAGTGTGTGGCGCATTTTGTGTGTGTGTTCATATCCCCGTGTGTGGTGAGTATTCCATGTCGGGGACCCACCTTAGCAACTGTATGGTATATACTCTTTGGCGCCATCGCTCTCACTCTTTAAGTCCCCCTTGTTCACATCTGGCAGCTGTCAATTCGCCTCCAACACTTTTCCTTTCAGTTTTTCCCCATTATGTAGATAGGGGCAAAATTGTTTGGTGAATTGGATCGCACGGGGTTAAAATTTTGCCTCCCAACATAGCCTATGACGCTCTCGGGGTCCAGGCGTGTGACTGTGCAAAATACTGTGGCTGTAGCTGCGACGGTACAGATGCCAATCCCGGATATACACACACACATACATACACACACACATTCAGCTTTATATTATATATATATATATATATATATATATATATATATATATATATATATATATATATATATATACAGTATATACAGTATAAGTGTGGATATAAAGTCCTTATTATGCTGGATATTAATTTGACCCATCAAAAGTGACTTGTACAGGGCAGCAATTCTAGAGAATGCCCAAAGGATAAGTGATAAAGGTATAAAAAGGTATAACTATTTGGGGGGGTGAGTGCTGGGACCTCTATTGTTCCTAAGAATGGGGCTTCTAATGTCCTGTATGAATGGAACAGTAACGCACATGCGCAATCACCACTCCATTCACTTCTGTGGGTCTATAGGAAGGCCCATGTCTTGGTTGGTACCATTCCTTTTGGGTTGTGAGAGTCTGCAAAAAGTAATTAGGAGGAAATGAGTCTAAGTCAGACAGCTATATCACCGATGACATTTCCTCTAACGGGGCAAGTCAAGCTAAGGAGAAGATCATTTAATTGACAGATTAAATGCCTTATCACAACATTAAAACTTTGCACTTTAGTAGTCATATATGAACTGCCTAATGACTCGGTGGTGAGCATTGTTGGTTTGAAATGATGGAGTCCTGGGTTCAAATATTCCCAAGAACAACATCTGCAAGGTGTTCTCTGTGTTTGCATGGGTTTTCCCTGGGTACTCTGGTTTCCTCTTAGACTCCAAAGACATACTAAGACATACTGGTCAGGCATTTATATTGTGAGCTTCAGTGACAGAGTCTGTAAAGCGCAGTATAATATGTTGATGCTGTATATGCAATGGATGCCAAACCAGGACAATAAAGATACAAGCAGAACAAGAATCGACACCTTCAAAATGTGGTGCTGGAGAAGGATGGTATCAATTTCATGGATGGCAAGAAGAACAAAACAAATAAATTCTGCAACATATCAAGCCAGGCATGTCAACCGAAGTAAGGATCACCAAGATAATGTTGGACTCATCATATGAAGGAGGACATCATGGTCAAAAGAATAGTGCAGCGCCCCAGAGTCCTGGTCGTTGCACTATTGTCGCTCTTCCACCAGGGGGAGTGATGGTACGTCTGATGGTACTAAAGGAGTTCACCTGACCAGGTATCACAGTCACACACTACACTTCACACTCCGGCCACCAGGGGGAGCAAAAGGTTCTATCTATTAGGCCACTCCTCACACTCGGGTAAAACTGGGGGTTGGATAGGAAGTTAGTCAAAAAGCTACCTGGGTTCGACCCAGAGAAGACCTGTCAGGCAGACAGGGGGAGAAGGAGGAACATCGGAGCTGTAGACAGAGGTCCCTGTCAGGGGTGGGATCCTGACAGAGACATAACAAGAGATAGAACGTTACAGAGCTGCGCCTGCACCTCATTGCGGCAGCATCCTAAGAAAGGACAAGAAGTAAAGTATATTGTGGAGAAGTGAGAAACGAGATCACAGCACAAGGAGATAACACCAGGAGGAGTCTTGCCTTAAGACCGGCAACATCCTTCTGAGGCACGTAGCCGGTGGCCGGAACACCGAGGGAGTAATTGGCTCTACGCATTACTTTGAACTACGGCAGGACAGTTAATTCCAAGTTGGCTGCCCAACCTTAATACCTAATGAAGACAACACAGGCAAATTGTGGGAGAGGGGCGTCTCTAGGGTCCCTATAAAATAGCTCCAGGCCTACCCCGTCATATGGGTCGTCCTATCCATACCATCTGGGGGACGGAGAGAGAAATAGCAGATACATACATGACAGTTGTGAGAACTATCCCGTGGTGCTCAGCAGGGAAGTACTACAACACACAGGCGCTAGTAGGAAGGCTACTGATTTCCACCTGCAAAGGGAACTCTGGATGTGCCTTCGGACGGGCCGGATTCAGCCAGCCCTGTTAGCAGTGCTCTGGATTGTGGACGCTGAAGTCTTCAGTAAAAGGTAAAGAGACTGCAACCTTTGTGTCCTCGTTATTCATCGCACCTTATAACATCCACCATTACCACCTACTCTTCAAGGGAAGCCCTGGGGACATACTTCACCTGTGGGAAGGTATAACATCTAGATGCCATTCCATCACCCCAGCGGACCCCATAGCAGCGTCAGTCACCCTGACCGAACACCACAGGTGGCGTCACGAACACTTGACAAACACTCATCCTTTAATTGGGTGCCCCTTAGCAGGGCCACGGACCGGGTCGGGCCACCGTGACATCCCCAGAACCGAGACAGAGGGACCCGGTACCGAGTACCCCACTGCCCTGCGCCTGGGGGCGATCCAAATCTTGGCGTCACGAACAGGATCTACTTAAGCCTGAGAAATCGGATCATGTGTGCCTTGGAACTGTGCCAGAATTGTGCTTGAACTGTGATTTATTGCAAAGACTGTGTATTGCCACTTGCCGCCAAAAATTCCCTCCAAAACCACTGCCATTACAGCGCCACGAGGTGTGCAGGAGAAGATGAAGGGCGTGTCATGGGAGGAAGCTACCAAAGTGGCGCCGAAAGTGACGACCGCCCCTTCCGACTACTGCTGCAAGATGACGACGTGCCCCAAAGCAGAGGAGCACCGCCCCCTGATTTGCAATGGCGGGAACCAGGACTAGAAGGAGCACCACCCCCAGAAAATGGCGCAGCCATGTGCATGTGTGGGCACAGACCTCAAAACAACGAGGGTGACCAGCGAGTACCTCAACGACGACGTGATCCGGGATTGTCCCCATCGACCGGAGGTGGAACCGAACCCACCACCGCTGGCGGATCCAGACCCCTTGGAACCGTGGGCGGAGGAGCCGAGTCAACCTACCCCGAACGTGGAGCTGACCACGACGAGGAAATGGAAGTCAGAGCTGTGCAGGGGGGTCGCATTGGAAGACCCATGGTTAGAGCCACAGCCGATTCCAGTGTCCTCGTCAATGGAACAGATCGCCATCGGTGGAATCACATCAAACGCATGTATGGAAAACGCCCCTGCTCCCCCGACCGAACCTGCTCCCGTGACCGCTCCCCATTCCGACAATGACCAGGCCAATGCCGCTGAGCTCGTTGCGGTGGCCCCCGACACCCTGGAGAAGATAGTGCCTCCACTACCAACTACTATGGGGGAACCGCTAGACGTGAGCGCCGACGGGGTAATCTTCAGATGGGATGCTCCAAAGATTAGACCGGACTAGTGTTGAGTGATGCCTTCCGATACTTGAAAGTATCGGAATCGGATAGTATCGGCCGATACCCGAAAAATATCGGATATCGCCGATACCGATACCCAATACCAATACAAGTCAATGGGACACAAGTATCGGAAGCTATTCTGGATGGTTCCCAGGGTCTGAAAGAGAGGAAACTCTCAATGAGGAGTTTAGGACCTGCGATGATGTCGCGGCTTGTGATTGGTCACGTGACCGGTCACATGAGCGGCACGCGACCAATCACAAGCGCGACGTCATCGAGGGTCCTAAGCTCCTCATTCTTAGGAACGGAGGCTGCCGGTAACAATCGGTAAGGTCCAGGGGCCGCCGGACGGGTGAGTATATCCATATATCCATATTTTTAATTTTAATTCTTTATTTTTTACATGAATATGGATCCCAGGACCTGAAGGAGAGTCTCCTCTCCTCCAGACCCTGGGAACCATACACTGGGAACTTCCGATTCCTATTTCCGATACCACAAAAATATCGGAACTCGGTATCGGAATTCCGATACCGCAAGTATCGGCCGATACCCGATACTTGCGGTATCGGAATGCTCAACACTAGACCGGACGGGTCTCAACAGAAAGGAACCTATATTGCTGCGCTCACCTGGGAGCAGTATAAACAGTGCTTAATCTCGCACTGGAAAAACCGACAAGAGACAGAACGAAATGACCCCCCTAGAATACAAAAGCCAGAGATTGAACACGGTAATAAGAACTTGGTGAAACAACGGACTGTACTAGCCTTTCACCCGAAAAGGGGTTGGGGCTTTATACAGGAGCCAGGACTGCCGACTGAAGTCTTCTTTACCAGTTACAACATGAAAGCCCAGTCCTGCGACGGGTATAATAACCGAATCTTATGCCGAGGAGACCAGGTGACCTACACTCGCCATCGGAGTGCGAAGGGTGGTGCGCTCGGAACATCAGGCGATGTGAGCCTACTGTAGCGCCACCTGCTGTCCCGATCAAGATTAATTCTGAACTGACAAATTCTAACGTGATCACTACGGTGTGCATTAGCACCGCTGCTGAACTTGCTACCAAAACTGACATTCGAATCCAGACCCCTGGTGACTTGATTGTACCTGAGAGACGAACCAACGACATTGACACTGCATCAGACGAGAGCACGGAACCGAAGCTTCCCCGGTCAAGAAGCGTCCACTATCGACTGATGTCTTGCAACCTATTATGAGAATAAACTTTGGAAACCTGAAACTGTAAATAGTTAACTGTTTGTTTTTCCTGTTCTTGCTGCGTTAAAACCCGTTAAGGGTTACTTTTTAAAGGGATCCCTTTGTTGACCCGGGATCCCTATTGTTTTATGTTTTTGCACAAGTTTTATACATGGACGGTGAATGGTTCACAAACTGTTGCTGTACATAGTTTGCACCCTCTTAAAGGTGCTCCCTACTGGTTTTACAAAAAGAAGAGCTTTTTGAAGAGACTGTTCCTGATTACAGCGCGGAAGTTCTTGCTTTAAACAGACTTGCAAATTGATAGTTTGCACTACCTCAGAAGAGACTTGGTTTCCCCTTAAAGGGAATGTTCATTTGTTGCACTTAGCCGAAAACATGATAATGTTGCCTTAAGAAAGTTAGATAGTGATAATGTTTTACATAGTAGTAGTATGTAGTTAGCCAGCTAGTAATAAGAAATGTTTAATGACGTACTTTGGAAATTGAGGACAAGAGAAAGTTGAAACCCGAATTTCAATAAAGTGAACCCGTAGGGGTTAGTGATTCCTCCAGAGAGCCATAGATAGATGATTGATAGATCTTGCACTTAGAGAAATGAAGAAAATGTTGATTTATACTTTAGAGTTTTATAGCATGCCTTTAGTGGGTACATGCCCTTAAAGGAAAAGTACTGTTTTGTATTTGCACTTAGTAGATAGCATACCCGTATGGGTAATAACAGTTATTTATAGTTAGTTAATTAATAGGTGTTATTTAAAATCTTAAGTACAAAGTAAATATGTTTTTGTTTGCAACGTTCAAGTGTTCTCACCTCCCATAAAGGGAAGCATTGTTATATTTAATTGTTTACAGCATTCCAAAAATTTGTATGTCTTTTGCTAACATGTATTGTTGTTCTTCTTTTCCCAGTCTGGGAGTACTGGATTTAACGGGGGGGGGGGGGAGTGCAGCGCCCCAGAGTCCTGGTCGTTGCAGTATTGTCGCTCTTCCACCAGGGGGAGTGATGGTACGTCTGATGGTACTAAAGGAGTTCACCTGACCAGGTATCACAGTCACACACTACATTTCACACTCCGGCCACCAGGGGGAGCAAAAGGTTCTATCTATTAGGCCACTCCTCACACTCGGGTAAAACTGGGGGTTGGATAGGAAGTTAGTCAGAAAGCTACCTGGGTTCGACCCAGGGAAGACCTGTCAGGCAGACAGGGGGAGAAGGAGGAACATCGGAGCTGTAGACAGAGGTCCCTGTCAGGGGTGGGATCCTGACAGAGACATAGCAAGAGATAGAACGTTACGGAGATGCGCCTGCACCTCATTGCAGCAGCATCCTAAGAAAGGACAAGAAGCGAAGTATATTGTGGAGAAGTGAGAAAGGAGATCACAGCACAAGGAGATAACACCAGGAGGAATCTTGCCTTAAGACCGGCAACATCCTTCTGAGGCGCGTAGCCGGTGGCCCAGAACCGAGACAGAGGGACCCAGTACCGAGTACCCCACTGCCCTGTGCCTGGGGGTGATCCAATATAAGGAACAAGACAAAGGGGAAGACCAACAACCCGATGACTTGATACTATCCAGATCATGAGAAGACCCTAGGCTTGCACAAGATCGTTCATACATCAAGTCGCCATGGGTCGAGATTAAGCTGAAGGCTGTTTAAAAAAATATATATACAGTACAGACCAAAAGTTTGGACACACCTTCTCATTTCAAGATTTTTCTGTATTTTCATGACTATGAAAATTGTACATTCACACTGAAGGCATCAAAACTATGAATTAACACATGTGGAATTATATACTTAGCAAAAAAGTGTGAAACAACTGAAATTATGTCTTATATTCTAGGTTCTTCAAAGTAGCCACCTTTTGCTTTGATGACTGCTTTGCACACTCTTGGCATTATCTTGATGAGCTTCAAGAGGTAGTCACCGGGAATGGTCTTCCAACAATCTTGAAGGAGTTCCCAGAGATGCTTAGCACTTCTGGCCCTTTTGCCTTCACTCTGTGGTCCAGCCCACCCCAAACCATCTCACCAGCACCCCATCACTCTCCTTCTTGGTTAAATAGCCCTTACACAGCCTGGAGGTGTGTTTGGGGTCATTGTCCTGTTGAAAAATAAATGAAGGTCCAACTAAACGCAAACCGGATGGAATAGCATGCCGCTGCAAGATGCTGTGGTAGCCATGCTGGTTCAGTATGCCTTCAATTTTGAATAAATCCCCAAGAGTGTCACCAGCAAAGCACCCCCACACCATCACACGGTGGGAACCAGGCATGTACAGTCTATCCGTTCACCTTTTCTGCGTCACACAAAGACACGGTGGTTGGGACCAAAGATCTCAAATTTGGACTCATCAGACCAAAGCACAGATTTCCACTGGTCTAATGTTCATTCCTTGTGTTCTTTAGCCCAAACAAGTATCTTCAGCTTGTTGCCTGTCCTTACCAGTGGTTTCCTAGCAGCTATTTTACCATGAAGGCCTGCTGCACAAAGTCTCCTCTTAACAGTTGTTGTAGAGATGTGTCTGCTGCTAGAACTCTGTGTGGCATTGACCTGGTCTCTAATCTGAGCTGCTGTTAACCTGCGATTTCTGAGGCTGGTGACTCGGATAAACTTATCCTCAAGAGCAGAGGGGACTCTTGGTCTTCCTTTCCTGGGGCGGTCCTCATGTGAGCCAGTTTCTTTGAAGCGCTTGATGGTTTTTGCCACTGCACTTGGGGACACTTTCAAAGTTTTCCCAATTTTTCGGACTGACTGACCTTCATTTCTTCAAGTAATGATGGCCACACGTTTTTCTTTACTTAGCTGCCTTTTTCTTGCCATAATACAAATTCTAACAGTCTATTCAGTAGAACTATCAGCTGTGTATCCACCAGACTTCTGTACAACACACATGATGGTCCCAACCCCATTTATAAGGCAAGAAATCCCACTTATTAATCCTGACAGGGCACACCTGTGAAGTGAAGACCATTCCCGGTGACTACCTCTTGAAGCTCATCAAGAGAATGCCAAGAGTGTGCAAAGCAGTCATCAAAGCAAAAGGTAACTACTTTGAAGAACCTAGAATATAAGATATAATTTCAGTTGTTTCACATTTTTTTGTTAAGCATATAATTCCACATGTGTTAATTCATAGTTTTGATGCCTTCAGTGTGAATGTAGAATTTTCATAGTCTTGACAATACAGAAAAATCTTGAACTGAGAAGGTGTGTCCAAACTTTTGGTCTGTACTGTATATATATGTATATATATATATGTATATATATATATATATATATATATATATATATACTTACACATTGTGTGTTAGAGTAATAACTGAAAACAGAGCCCGATGGCTAAGTTACTTCAGTGACCCTGAAACAAGCAAAATTGACATGACCACCCCTTTAATAGCCACTTGACCTCCACATCTTTCTCCTTGCTAAGAGAAATATTTTCTATATACTAAATCTCTGTCACTTTTAAACACTGTCTGCTCTTATTACATATCAGTTTTAGTAAATATTAATCACAAATTCTGTAGTCTCTTTTTCGAGAAAATGCTCCAAACATACAAAAATTTCATAAACCAGACGTGCCAGGTGAGTTCAGAGTGGGTCTTCTTTAAAAACAGTATGTCACCGTTTTTTACTGGTCTAATGGCTGAAGGAGAAAGAGAACAACACGCTGATTCAGAACATGCCATTTTCATCTCAGTACTCACTGGCATCCCGTGCACTCAACCCTTAAAGAGTCGATATGCTGCATTTAGTTGTCCTCTCCATGACATCAGCTATCTTAAGGGTCCTGATATGCATTATCATACAGCTCATTGACCCTTCGCTGAGTCTAGAAAAAATTAAATATTTGGAATCAGTATGTTTTCACACATCCAACCATGCCGGTGTTTTGGGAGAGTTTTCTACATCCTTCCGTTGATGACCTCTTTGGAGTATTTCTAATAAGTCTTCACTCTTATAAACTAGAATGTTTTTTGTGGTTTTGCCTTGGCCAGTGAGAACACTTCATAGGACATTGATCGTAGCCTGTGTTTGTAACAAAGTTTTTTTATGCTGACATGTCATGGTGTGATTTTATTTTTCTGTGCTGTCATTTGTCTTTTCAGCTCAGCCTCCATGGTCTATGTAGCATTAATGTCCTTGTCACCTGCCATCTCCTTCTGACTTGCCTGACAGTGGAACTCCCAACAGTTCTCTTCTGCAAGTCTTGTCTTTAAGCTTTTAGCACCTACAAATAATTGATATTGTCACAAGCTCTTCAGCCAAGACATTTTTTTTTTATGATTCTGGATTTTAAAAGCATTATCAGTGATATTCGACACATCTAAATCCTGACCCAAGGGGACAAGCAAGTAGGTTAACATTTTATTCTTAGTTCAAGGCATAAATAATAAAAACAGTATTTATAGGATATTTAAAATATATCATACTTTATACAGCAAAGGCAAGGAAAAGCCAGATACAATCACAGCTGACCATGCATTATATACTAGTTTGATGATTATTCCAGGATCTACAATAATCTTATGCGTTTGGAGACTTATTACACATACCAACTGGTAGAAGGCAAATACTTTGTTGTCTTGGAAAAGTTCAGGCAGATACTTATTCATTGTTTCAAAGTTTTAAGGTTGAAAGAAAACACAAGTTCATTGAGTGCAACCTATAACCTACCATGTTGATCCATGGGAATCGCATATTAGGGGAACATTTCTTTCCTGACTCCACATAGGGAAATCTGACTGGTTCTCTGGTTCAATGCCCCATCAAAGAATCTAGTACCCATAACCTGTATTATCATATTTTTAAGAAAGGCTTTCCTTGAACTTGTTTAGTGAATCAACCATTACTTCATCATGTGGCAGAGTATTACATAACATCACTCCTCTTACAGTAAAGAATCCATAGGTTCACTTCTTGTACAGCAAAGAATCTATAGTCTGACTGCTTATACAGTTTAGAATCATCATCTGTGATTATTATTAAACCTTCCTTTTTCATAAGCTGCAATATTATATTTTTCAAGAAAGGCATCTGGGCCCTCCTTGAACTTTTTTAGTGACTGAACCATTACAACATCATAGGACAGAAAGTTCCATAATCTCACTGCTCTTACAGTAAAGAACCCATAATTTCACTGCTTTTACACTGAAGAATATATAGTCTCACTGCTCGTATAGCAAAGAATCTATAGTCTAACTGCTTATACAGTTAAGAATCATCATTTGTTATGATGATTATACCTGCTTTCCTCTAGATGTAGAAGATACTGCACCATCTTCTCATTGTTGCAGGCTTGGGTGTAAAAGATCATTATACAGATGTCTGTACCATCTCCTCCAATATTTGTATGCTGTAATAAGATCGCCCCTAAGGCTTCATTTTTACAAACTGAATAACCCCAAGTTTGATTGCCTTGCTTGATATTGAAGTCCAACCATTTCCTTCATAACCTTGATTGCTCTCCACTGCACCCGCTCTATCTAAATGACTCCTACTCACTGGCAGATACAGACAGGAAAGGGCCCCTATGCAAGAGCAATATATGAGCCCTATGCAGTCCAATTTTTCACCATAATGCACAATTCCACCTGCTTTGGAGATGTAGTGGCCCCGTATGCCTTGAGCATACCCATGGTATGTATGCCCTTGCTCCTACAGAACCTACTTGCTCTGACTGGTCTGTAACATAGGTTAGTTGCCTACTCTCCGTCACTGCACTAGTCTTTACGGGGGATCAGGGTTCCATCATTTTTAAAGCACCACTCCAGCATTTTTTTCAGCGCTGGAGTGGCGTTTTAAATCTAAGTCCCCTCCCCCTGGTTATATACTCACTCTCGTACGTCTTCACAGCTTTTTCGGTGCCATTCCGATTCCTCCGTGCCATTTTGAGAGCGCAGCTTCTGGCCGGAAGTCAGAAGTTATGTCACAAGAGTGCAATGCAAGTTTATGAGTGCCAGAACGAGGCCAGAACTAGGCTCTCATAGACCTGTATTGTAAAGTGACCTCCGCGCAGCTCCATGAAACACTGGAGCTGTGAGCCGGTCACTTTTTGCAGGAGTCTGATAGGAGCAGTGGCTAAAACAGATGAAAATGCCGGAAGGTGAGTATTAGATAAGAAGCAGGAGACTTACATTTCAAGCACCACTCCAGTGGTGCAATAAAAAAATGCTGAAGTGGTGCTTTAAGATAGTTGATGCTGATTGACAGCTGGCTCTCCAACAGAGCAGAGTGGAAGAGAAGCTGCTGCCCTATGTATGTGACATCGACAGAAGCTGCTGAATTGCCAGCAGGTCAAGTCTGTGGCCCCTCTGGCACAGATTGGCAAAGGACACAACAGGCAGTTAGGTAGCAACTACCTGCCTATTAATTTTTAGATCCATAGTAAAAAATAAAAAAAAATAGTTCTGTATAAACCTTTTAAGTGAAATCCCTAGATGGATGAGAGGTAGGCAGAGTAGGCAGCTGCTAAGGGCACTATTAAGGAAGGGCACATTTTCTAAATAGAAAAAAACACTCTTTTCTTTAAATGTCCTAAATTAAGACTATGTAAGAATGCAGGAATGCTAGTGATTGATGGGAAAATGCGTTTGAGAGAGGAGTATGTAAAAGTAACCATCACGCACCCATCCAACAGCTGTGATGTTCAGCTTCTGAGATGATGGCTAGTAGGATGGATTTGATATTCCTACTTTGGGCATTATTTCTTTATCACTCGAAAACTCTATAACTGTTTATTTCCTTCAATCGTGGAGAAATCTAGAAGATTTACAACATTTAACAAGAACCAATAAATAAGAAATGGAAGTTTTAGTTAGATAAGTTACACAATATCTGTGAGTGAATGAGTAAATGGACAAGGGAAGTTATGTATGACCAAATAAATCAATCGAGTTAGTGGAAGAAAAGACTAATCATTAGATTATAGTAAAAAAACCCTTGGTGGTTAAGAGGTGCAATATGGTGGGTACATTGGATCCATATACCTTTACATACAGACCAATGCAGTCTTAGAAAATCTTTTATTCAAGGTACGATTTTCATCTAATACAAGGATAGGGCAGAAGACTATCATACGTGTCAATTGTGGGTTCCTCAAAATTCTTATCAGTCCGAAATGTGACAAAACTCTCTTGAGGGTCTTAACGCAGATAAGGCTCCATGTATACAGTAGAGACACTCAGGAGAGGTTGCCTGGGGTTGTGCATACAAACGCCTTGACAGAGGGCAGGAAATTTTCCCTTCTAGATTGGAAGTCATGAACTCATTATAGATAAGCGTTTTTCCTGGTAGCTTCTGCAATGTCTACATGTCTCTGCAGTGTGTTTTTGAAGCCTGCCCAGGAGCAAAGCCCTTGGGAGAAATTCCTGTGTGTTTGTTAAAGAGGGTTCCAATTTTTTTTTTTTTAAGCATTAAGTTATTATGTTGGACCTGATGACAAGCACTGTATAAAGCAGCTTTGAGATGTTTTTTTCTTCTTTTATGCATCATGAACATTATTTGGTCACGTAAAATAATATCGACATCTACGAAAAATGGAGTGAAAAATGTTATTAAATATTTATATTTTTAATGTTTTACTTACTACGTCATGATGAGGATTTATGCAATGTAATGTTTGAACTATTAGGTATATTTCACTCAATAATTTAAAAAAATATTTTTAAAAAATCAAGAAAAACGTTTATATTGCAAGGCTCGTTAAAGGGTTGATTGTGACTTATAGGATCGCTACTTCCAACAGGTAGCGCTATAGAGTTCAAGTCCTCTTTTTCTCTGAAGAGGCAATTTGCATATACTGTACATACAAATCAGCTTTCACCATTACATTAATGGTCTATGATTTGTTTGTAGTAAGCTTCCAGGATAGTGCAAAATGTTTTATGATCTACATATTTTAGAATATAATTTTTTATTTAGTTAGTAGTGTTGAGCGATACTTTCCGATATCGGAAAGTATCGGTATCGGAAAGTATCGGCCGATACCGTCAAAATATCGGATCCAATCCGATACCGATACCCGATCCCAATGCAAGTCAATGGGACGAAAATATCGGAATTAAAATAAACCCTTTATAAACGTGTAGGTTCATTCTACATGAAGGAAAACAACTAAGAATAATGTAGGATGTATTGGGGGACGTGGCGGAGACATTAAAGGCACAGAGGTTTAGCCCAATGTAATAGAATAGCAGGATTTTGGGGTTTTTTTATGACGTTCGGCGGTAGAAAGATTTTGACTATGTTAATTTTTTTTTTATTTTGTCAGATATTGATGTTTCACTACTTCCACGCCCTTCACCTTCTTTTTTACTTCTCCCACACTTTCTTCTTCATTATCCTCATCATCAGCTTCTTTGACATCAACTTCTTCACCTTATTCATCTTCTTCTTCATCTTCTACCTATTATTTTTTTGGTTACATTGTTCATATTCTTTTTATTTTACTATTATCTTCATCATATTCTACTTCTTCATCATATTCTTATTTGTGACAGGCATTCCCGTAGTTGTTATCTATAAAAGTTTGAAGATTACACCTTCCGTTCTGCCTGTCACAAAACAGTTACATTTGTCCGCGTTCAGTTAGGCCTGCAGCATCAGGCTTTATCCAGGGGCACCACGAGGAGGAACGGACTCACCCCCATACACTGCTTAGTCTTCTTCTGCTTATAATTTAGATAATATTTTTTGCTCTGATATTTAGTGTTATGCTTAATGTTCTTCTGCTCTTTGTTCTGCAGCCTCTTGTTCTTCTGCTTCTCGGTCTTCCAGGTCGTCGTCGTCTCCAGGGTCGTCGTCTCCGGGGTCGTCGTCATCGGGGTGGTCTTCAGGGTCGTCGTCTCCGGGGTCGTCGTCATCGGGGTGGTCTTCGGGGTCATCGTCTCCAGGGTCGTCGTCATCACGGTGGTTGTCGTCTCTGGTGTCGTCGTCATCTTAGGGGTGGTCTTCCGGGTCATCGTGTTTAGTCTCTTGAACTTGGAAATGTAGCAGAAGGTACAAGAAGGCTGAGAAAATGCCGAGAACCAGCTGATGGAACTGGAACTCGGATGGCTACCCGAAGGTCCAAGAGCCAATGGAACTACCGAGGACCAGCTGACGTTACTGGAACCCGGTTACTAAGCAGGAGGTACCCGTGCCTGAAAGCACTACCAAGGACCACCTGACGTTGGTGGAACTCGGATACCCAGAGGGAGGCACCTAAGCCAAAGGCTCTGCCCGGAACCAGCTGACGGTACTGGAACCAGGATGGGGAGCAGAAGGTCCAAGAGCCAATGGAACTACCGAGGACCAGCTGACGTTACTGGAACCCGGTTACTAAGCAGGAGGTACCCGTGCCTGAAAGCACTACCAAGGACCACCTGACGTTGGTGGAACTCGGATACCCAGAGGGAGGCACCTAAGCCAAAGGCTCTGCCCGGAACCAGCTGACGGTACTGGAACCAGGATGGGGAGCAGAAGGTACAAGAGCAAGTGTCTGCGTGGCTTTTGCAGGACACGATGCCGGCTGCACAGCAGGGGAACAGCTGGCGGTGCTGAACCCCACTGACACATTGGCTGGTGTTTTTCTCTGTGCAGCTAGCAGTACCGGGCCCCAACTGGCGGTGTTGGAGCCCGGGGTCAGCAGGAGGAGGAGATGGAGCAGAGTGTAGGCCGAAGCCTGCACTGGCGGCAGCTTTTGGGTCTGTTGTGCCTGCGTGGCAGTTGCAGGACACGTTGCCGGCTGCACAGCAGGGGAACAGCTGGCGGTGCTGAACCCCACTGACACATTGGCTGGTGTTTTTCTCTGTGCAGCTAGCAGTACCGGGCCCCAACTGGCGGTGTTGGAGCCCAGGGCTCTGCAGGGGGAGCAGAGTGTAGGCCGAAGCCTAATTGAACCAATTTCAAAGGTAACCTTTAACCCCCCTTAGGGGTTACAATGTAGAAGAGCCACAGCTTATGCAGCAGTAGTGCTGCACAAGTCAAAGGTTGCTCTTTTAATTTCGCTCCTTGCACACGCTGAATGAAACACGTATAACATTTAGCCCTTTAAACAGTCAAACTGTGTTGGAGGCGCGAGTTCCCTTTGTAATGAGACGCAGCACAGATGTCAAGAATCCCACCTTGGTGCTGGGTGCAGCCTCCTGAGCGTTGTTATTTGCTGTACAGGAGTCTGCGCTGTCGTGTGATCCCCTGGCCTAGCGCTGTTAGCGCTGCCCATGTTCTGGCATCATTTAATGTTGGCCGGTGCAGTTCGCGATGACCATGAATCCCAGCCCCGCAGTGTCTTAACATTGTTAAAACACTGCGGGGCTGGGATTCAGGGCCTGGCGCAGCACATATGTTCGCCTCTCACACTCGGGTCCTTACACCCGCTTCAGACTGTGCGGCGTCATCTGATCCCTTATCGCATGCCACGGCCATGAAGCCGCACAGTCCGCAGAAGGCGGAAGGAGATGAGGGACAGGCGAACTGATGCACTGATCATGCCCGTCAATCACACCCTCGCAGTCCCAATAAATAAGACAACGAGGGGCGTTGTGTGGGTCAGGGCGGCCGCAGAGGCGCAGCCAGCCAAACAATGATGCCAGAAGACGGGCAGCGCTACCAAGGGGGTTGCAGCGTGTCATTACAAAGGAAAGTCACACCACCGGGACGGTTAAATGGTCACACAGAGGACACATTTTAGACGTGTTTTCAGTTCCACATGTGCGAGGAGAATACGTTTATGAGCCACCTTGCACACATGCAGCATTACCGCTGTACAAGGTGGCCTTTAAAACGTACAAACGCCTGGGGGAGGGGGGACAGGTTCCCTTCAATTTCAGTTCTTGTGTCTGCGTGGCTTTTGCAGGACACGATGCCGGCTGCACAGCAGGGGAACAGCTAGCGGTGCTGAACCCCACTGACACATTGGCTGGTGTTTTTCTCTGTGCAGCTAGCAGTACCGGGCCCCAACTGGCGGTGTTGGAGCCCGGGGTCAGCAGGAGGAGGAGATGGAGCAGAGTGTAGGCCGAAGCCTGCACTGGCGGCAGCTTTTGGGTCTGTTGTGCCTGCGTGGCAGTTGCAGGACACGTTGCCGGCTGCACAGCAGGGGAACAGCTGGCGGTGCTGAACCCCACTGACACATTGGCTGGTGTTTTTCTCTGTGCAGCTAGCACATCTGGGCCCCAACTGGCGGTGTTAGAGCCCAGGGTCAGCAGGAGGAGCAGGGGGAGCGGAGTGTAGGCCGAAGCCTGCACTGGAGCAAGTTGAAAGGAAACCTTTAACCCCCCCCCCCCAGGCGTTTGTAGCTGGAAGAGCCATCGTGTACACCACTAATGCTGGAAAAGGTAAACTTAGCTCTTTTAATTATGGTCCTTGCAGATGCTGAACCTAACACTTATGAAATGTGTCCCCTCACAGCGTTCAACCGTCCGGTAGGTGGAACTTTCCTTTGTCATGTGACGCAGCACAGCCGTCATTTTTACCCCCTTGGCGCCGTGCGCCGCCTCCTCAGCGTTGTTTGAATCTGTCCCGGAGCCTGCGCTGTTAGGTTACCCCTTGGCCATGCACACATTTCGCGCTGCCCGTCTTCTGACATCATTTGCTGTCAGGCTGGCTGCGCCTGTGTGGGTGCGCTGTCCGAGATTCAGCCTCGTGGTGTCGTGTAATGTAATCCCACCGCGGGCCTGGGATCCGTGGCCATGCGCAGTGCATATCCTCACCTCTCACTCCCCTCCCTACGGCTTCTTCAGACTGTGCGGTGTCACGGCCGTGGCATGCTATTAGGGATCAGCTGACACCGAACAGTCTTTAGAAGCCGTAGGGAGGGGAGTGAGAGGCGAGGATATGCACTGCGCATGGCCACGGATCCCAGGCCCGCGGTGGGATTACATTACACGACACTGCGAGGCTGAATCTCGGACAGCGCACACACACAGGCACAGCCAGCCTGACAGCAAATGATGTCAGAAGACAGGCAGCGCGAAATGTGTGCATGGCCAAGGGGTAACCTAACAGCGCAGGCTCCGGGACAGATTCAAACAACGCTGAGGAGGCGGCGCATGGCGCCAAGGGGGTAAAAATGACGGCTGTGCTGCGTCACATGACAAAGGAAAGTTCCACCTACCGGACGGTTGAACGCTGTGAGGGGACACATTTCATAAGTGTTAGGTTCAGCATCTGCAAGGAGCACCACGAAAAGAGGCACTTTTTCCCTTTGCATCATTACTGCTGCACAAGGTGGCTCCTTCAGTAACAAACGCCTGGGGGGGGGGACAGGTTCCCTTAAATTTAACTTGTTGTGCCTGCGTGGCGGTCGCAGTACACGTTGCCGTATACACAGCAGGGGAACAGCTGGCGGTGCTGAACCCCACTAACACATTTGCGAGGTGTTTGGCTCTGTGCGTACAGCACTTCTGGACGGCAACTGGCGGTGTTGGAGCCCAGGGACAGGTGGAGGAGGAGGAGGAGGTTGGAGGAGGTAGGAGGGATTGCCACACACACAGCAGGGGAACAGCTGACGTTACTGAACCCCAATAACAGAGGAGGGACTGTTGACTGTGCGTACAGCACTTCTGGATGGCAACTGGCGGTGTTGGAGCCCAGGGACAGGTGGAGGAGGAGGAGGAGGTTGGAGGAGGTAGGAGGGATTGCCACACACACAGCAGGGGAACAGCTGACGTTACTGAACCCCAATAACAGAGGAGGGACTGTTGACTGTGCGTACAGCACTTCTGGACGGCAACTGGCGGTGTTGGAGCCCAGGGACAGGTGGAGGAGGAGGAGGTTGGAGGAGGTAGGAGGGATTGCCACACACACAGCAGGGGAACAGCTGACGTTACTGAACCCCAATAACAGAGGAGGGACTGTTGACTGTGCGTACAGCACTTCTGGACGGCAACTGGCGGTGTTGGAGCCCAGGGACAGGTGGAGGAGGAGGAGGAGGTTGGAGGAGGTAGGAGGGATTGCCACACACACAGCAGGGGAACAGCTGACGTTACTGAACCCCAATAACAGAGGAGGGACTGTTGACTGTGCGTACAGCACTTCTGGACGGCAACTGGCGGTGTTGGAGCCCAGGGACAGGTGGAGGAGGAGGAGGAGGTTGGAGGAGGTTGGAGGAGGTAGGAGGGATTGCCACACACACAGCAGGGGAACAGCTGACGTTACTGAACCCCAATAACAGAGGAGGGACTGTTGACTGTGCGTACAGCACTTCTGGACGGCAACTGGCGGTGTTGGAGCCCAGGGACAGGTGGAGGAGGAGGAGGAGGTTGGAGGAGGTAGGAGGGATTGCCACACACACAGCAGGGGAACAGCTGACGTTACTGAACCCCAATAACAGAGGAGGGACTGTTGACTGTGCGTACAGCACTTCTGGACGGCAACTGGCGGTGTTGGAGCCCAGGGACAGGTGGAGGAGGAGGAGGAGGTTGGAGGAGGTTGGAGGAGGTAGGAGGGATTGCCACACACACAGCAGGGGAACAGCTGACGTTACTGAACCCCAATAACAGAGGAGGGACTGTTGACTGTGCGTACAGCACTTCTGGACGGCAACTGGCGGTGTTGGAGCCCAGGCACAGGTGGAGGAGGAGGAGGAGGTTGGAGGAGGTAGGAGGGATTGCCACACACACAGCAGGGGAACAGCTGACGTTACTGAACCCCAATAACAGAGGAGGGACTGTTGACTGTGCGTACAGCACTTCTGGACGGCAACTGGCGGTGTTGGAGCCCAGGGACAGGTGGAGGAGGAGGAGGAGGTTGGAGGAGGTAGGAGGGATTGCCACACACACAGCAGGGGAACAGCTGACGTTACTGAACCCCAATAACAGAGGAGGGACTGTTGACTGTGCGTACAGCACTTCTGGACGGCAACTGGCGGTGTTGGAGCCCAGGGACAGGTGGAGGAGGAGGAGGAGGAGGTTGGAGGAGGTAGGAGGGATTGCCACACACACAGCAGGGGAACAGCTGACGTTACTGAACCCCAATAACAGAGGAGGGACTGTTGACTGTGCGTACAGCACTTCTGGACGGCAACTGGCGGTGTTGGAGCCCAGGGACAGGTGGAGGAGGAGGAGGAGGTTGGAGGAGGTTGGAGGAGGTAGGAGGGATTGCCACACACACAGCAGGGGAACAGCTGACGTTACTGAACCCCAATAACAGAGGAGGGACTGTTGACTGTGCGTACAGCACTTCTGGATGGCAACTGGCGGTGTTGGAGCCCAGGGACACGTGGAGGAGGAGGAGGAGGTTGGAGGAGGTAGGAGGGATTGCCACACACACAGCAGGGGAACAGCTGACGTTACTGAACCCCAATAACAGAGGAGGGACTGTTGACTGTGCGTACAGCACTTCTGGACGGCAACTGGCGGTGTTGGAGCCCAGGGACAGGTGGAGGAGGAGGAGGAGGTTGGAGGAGGTAGGAGGGATTGCCACACACACAGCAGGGGAACAGCTGACGTTACTGAACCCCAATAACAGAGGAGGGACTGATGACTGTGCGTACAGCACTTCTGGACGGCAACTGGCGGTGTTGGAGCCCAGGGACAGGTGGAGGAGGAGGAGGAGGTTGGAGGAGGTTGGAGGAGGTAGGAGGGATTGCCACACACACAGCAGGGGAACAGCTGACGTTACTGAACCCCAATAACAGAGGAGGGACTGTTGACTGTGCGTACAGCACTTCTGGACGGCAACTGGCGGTGTTGGAGCCCAGGGACAGGTGGAGGAGGAGGAGGAGATTGGAGGAGGTAGGAGGGATTGCCACACACACAGCAGGGGAACAGCTGACGTTACTGAACCCCAATAACAGAGGAGGGACTGTTGACTGTGCGTACAGCACTTCTGGACGGCAACTGGCGGTGTTGGAGCCCAGGCACAGGTGGAGGAGGAGGAGGAGGTTGGAGGAGGTAGGAGGGACTGCCACACACACAGCAGGGGAACAGCTGACGTTACTGAACCCCAATAACAGAGGAGGGACTGTTGACTGTGCGTACAGCACTTCTGGACGGCAACTGGCGGTGTTGGAGCCCAGGGACAGGTGGAGGAGGAGGAGGAGGTTGGAGGAGGTAGGAGGGATTGCCACACACACAGCAGGGGAACAGCTGACGTTACTGAACCCCAATAACAGAGGAGGGACTGTTGACTGTGCGTACAGCACTTCTGGACGGCAACTGGCGGTGTTGGAGCCCAGGGACAGGTGGAGGAGGAGGAGGAGGAGGTTGGAGGAGGTAGGAGGGATTGCCACACACACAGCAGGGGAACAGCTGACGTTACTGAACCCCAATAACAGAGGAGGGACTGTTGACTGTGCGTACAGCACTTCTGGACGGCAACTGGCGGTGTTGGAGCCCAGGGACAGGTGGAGGAGGAGGAGGAGGTTGGAGGAGGTTGGAGGAGGTAGGAGGGATTGCCACACACACAGCAGGGGAACAGCTGACGTTACTGAACCTCAATAACAGAGGAGGGACTGTTGACTGTGCGTACAGCACTTCTGGATGGCAACTGGCGGTGTTGGAGCCCAGGGACAGGTGGAGGAGGAGGAGGAGGTTGGAGGAGGTAGGAGGGATTGCCACACACACAGCAGGGGAACAGCTGACGTTACTGAACCCCAATAACAGAGGAGGGACTGTTGACTGTGCGTACAGCACTTCTGGACGGCAACTGGCGGTGTTGGAGCCCAGGGACAGGTGGAGGAGGAGGAGGAGGTTGGAGGAGGTAGGAGGGATTGCCACACACACAGCAGGGGAACAGCTGACGTTACTGAACCCCAATAACAGAGGAGGGACTGTTGACTGTGCGTACAGCACTTCTGGACAGCAACTGGCGGTGTTGGAGCCCAGGGACAGGTGGAGGAGGAGGAGGAGGTTGGAGGAGGTTGGAGGAGGTAGGAGGGATTGCCACACACACAGCAGGGGAACAGCTGACGTTACTGAACCCCAATAACAGAGGAGGGACTGTTGACTGTGCGTACAGCACTTCTGGACGGCAACTGGCGGTGTTGGAGCCCAGGGACAGGTGGAGGAGGAGGAGGAGGTTGGAGGAGGTAGGAGGGATTGCCACACACACAGCAGGGGAACAGCTGACGTTACTGAACCCCAATAACAGAGGAGGGACTGTTGACTGTGCGTACAGCACTTCTGGACGGCAACTGGCGGTGTTGGAGCCCAGGGACAGGTGGAGGAGGAGGAGGAGGTTGGAGGAGGTAGGAGGGATTGCCACACACACAGCAGGGGAACAGCTGACGTTACTGAACCCCAATAACAGAGGAGGGACTGTTGACTGTGCGTACAGCACTTCTGGACGGCAACTGGCGGTGTTGGAGCCCAGGGACAGGTGGAAAAGCAGAGGAACACAATGTAGGCCGAAGCCTGAGAAAGTCGAAAGGGAACCTTTAACCCCCCCCCAAGGCGTTTGTAGCTGAAAGAGCCAGCTTGTGCAGCACAAAAGATGCAAAAGGAAAAGGTGGCTTTTTTCATCATGCTCCTTGCAAACACAGAACTAAACACTTATAAAATGTGTCCCCTGCAACCGTAAAACCGTCCTGGAGGTGGGACTTTCCTTCGTAATGTGACGCAGCACAGCCGTCATTCCTACCCCCCCGGCGACGCGCACTGGCTCCTCAGCGTTGTTTGATTCCGTCCCGGAGCCTGCGCTGTTATGTTATCCCGTGGCCAGGCACACTTAGCGCTGCCCGTCTTCTGGCATCATTTGGTGTCAGGATGGCTGCGCCTGTGCGGCCGCGCTGGCCGAGAGCCCGCCTCGCAGTGTCTTCTGATTTAATCCCACTGGGGGCCTGGGATCCATGGACATGCGCAGTGCATATCCTCGCCTCTCACTCCCCTCCCTACGGCTTCTTAAGACTGTGCGGTGTCACGGCCGTGGCATGCTATTAGGGACCAGCTGACACCGAACAGTCTGAAGAAGCCATAGGGAGATGAGTGAGAGGTGGAGGTTCAGATATGCACTGCGCATGTCCATGGATCCCAGGCCCCCAGTGGGATTAAATCGGAATCAAACAACGCTGAGGAGCGGGTGCGCGGCGCCGGGGGGGTAGGAATGACGGCTGTGCTGCGTCACATTACGAAGGAAAGTCCCACCTCCGGGACGGTGTTACGGTATCAGTGGACACATTTTATAAGTGTTAAGTTCTGCGTGTGCAAGGTGCTAAACAAAAATAGCTACCTTTTCCTTGTGCAGCATTACTGCTGCACAAGGTGGCTCTTTCAGTAACAAACGCCTTGGGGGGGGGGACAGATTCCCTTACATTTCAGTTGTTGTGTCAGCGTGGCGGTCGCATGACACATTGCCGGCTACACAGCTGGGGATCAGCTGACGTTACTGAAACCCAATAACACTGGGTCGTATGTTTTGACTGTGCAGACGGCACTTCTGAGCCTCAACTGGAATTTAAGTTCAGGTGGTAGAAAGATGAACACAACAGGAGACCTGGATAACGTATACAGTGACCTAATTATTTAATCAGGAGGAGGAGTGGCAAATTCCTGCGAGATCCAGGCCTTGTTCATTTTCAGGAAAGTAAGCCGGTCAACGTTATCGGAGGATAGTCACATGCGACGGTCAGTTAGTACACCACCTGCAGCACTAAAGACACGTTCCGATAATACACTGGCCGCAGGGCAAGACAGCACCTCCAATGCATACTGGCTTAGCTCTGGCCATGTATCCAGCTTTGAGACCCAAAACTTGAAAGGGGAAGAGCCGTCTGGGAGTACAGCAAGAGGGCAAGACATGTAGTCTGTCACCATCTGACGGAACCGTTGCCTCCTGCTGACTGGAGCCGTCTGTGATGGTGTAGACTTTTGTGGGGGGCACAGAAAACTGTGCCACAGTTGGGCCATACTGGTCTTGCCTTGGGCAGAGGCACTGCTTCTGCTCCCTCTTTGTGCAGAGCCTCCACCACTGCCTGGACGCACTGAGCTGCTTTGGAATGCACTAGCAGAACTTCTCTCAGTTGGAATGGAGAAGATGATGGAATTGACCAGTGTGTCTTGGTACTCCCGCATTTTTCGCTCCCGGTTCAACGGTGTGATGAGGCTTTCTACGTTGTCCCGGTAGCGAGGATCGAGGAGGGTGAACACCCAATAATCAGACATGTTGAGAATGTGGGCGATGCGGCGGTCGTTTCTCAGGCACTGCAGCATGTAATCCACCATGTGCTGCAGACTGCCAACTGCCCAAGAAACGCTGTCCCCTGCTGGAGGCGTGATCTCTGCCCGCTCGTCATCACCCCACCCTCGCTGTACACACTGAGTACTGGACAATTCGGTAACTCCCTCCTCTGGACGGACGCCTTCCTCCTCCATTGACTCCTCCTCATCCTCCTCACAAACTGTCCCCTGCCTACGCGTTTGTGAGGAACCACGTGGCGCTGACTGTCCAGAAGATGATGGAAATGGTGAATCCTCATCCTCCACCTCTTCCACAACATCATCCCTTAGCGCTTGCAGTGATTTTTCAAGCAGGCAGATAAGGGGGACAGTCATGCTGACTAGTGCATCATCTGCACTCGCCATCCGCGTGGAATAATCAAAGGGACGCAAAACCTGGCAGACGTCATTCATAGTGGCCCACTCTGTGGTTGTGAAGTCTGTACGGCGCTGACTGCGACTTTTTTGCGCCTGAAGCAGCTGGTACTCCATTACAGCTTGCTGCTGCTCACACAACCGCTCCAACATATGTAACGTGGAATTCCACCTGGTAGGTAGGTCACATATGATGCGATGTTCCGGCAGGCGGTGTCGGCGCTGCAGAGCCGCAATGCGCGCTTTTGCCGTGCTGGAACGCCGCAAGTGAGCACACTCTAGGCGGACCTTGTGCAGCAGTGCATCAAGATCCGGATAGTCCCTCAAAAAGCTCTGCACGACCAAATTGAGCACATGTGCCAGACATGGGATGTGAGTGAGGTTGCCGAGGCCCAGAGCTGCCACCAGATTTCGGCCATTATCACACACTACCATGCCTGGCTGGAGATTCGCTGGCACAAACCACACATCGCTCTCCTGCTTGATGGCATTCCAGAGCTCCTGCGCTGTGTGGCTACGATTCCCCAAAAAAATTAATTTCAACACGGCCTGTTGACGTTTGACCACGGCTGTGCTCATGTCGGTCGTAACAGGTACACGTTCATCACGGGTCCATGTGGAGGTGGACTGTGACGGCTCCTGCAGCGATGATTCTGAGGAACTGGTGTAAGAGGAGGAGTCAATGCGTACAGAATGGATTCCTGCAATCCTTGGAGTGGGCAGGACACGTCCTGCGCCACTCGCACGGTCTGTACCCGGCTCAACGACATTAACCCAATGGGCAGTGAGGGAAAGGTATCGCCCCTGTCCATGTTGACTGGTCCACGCATCGGTGGTGAGGTGGACCTTGCTACTGACGGCGTTCAGTAGCGCGTGTTTTATGTGTCCCTCCACATGCTTGTGCAGGGCAGGGACGGCTTGCCTGCTGAAGTAAAAGCGGCTGGGCACATTGTACTGTGGGACTGCCAATGACATCAAGTCACGGAAGCTGTCAGTCTCCACCAGCCTGAATGACAGCATTTCCAGTGACAGAAGTTTGGCAATGCCTGCAGTCAGAGCCTGTGCTCGTGGGTGGTTTGACGAGAAAGGCCGCCTTTTCTCCCATGCCTGTACTACCGATGGCTGTAGACTGGGCTGGGAGTGTGTGGATGACTGGGAAAGTGGTGCTGCGGGTGGAATTACAGCGGGTCTCTGGACAACAGGGCCAGAGGTTCTTCCACGGCGATCCTGGGAGGAAGCCGAACCAGCTGCGTGTGAGCTAGAGGAAGAGGCAACACGAGCTGAAGAGGTGGTAGCTGCCGCTGTTGGTTGGCCTACCTCTTCAGTGTGTTTTTCTAACTCCGCCGGGTGCCTGTTGCGCACATGTTTCCACATGTTGGAGGTATTGAGGTTGCTGACATTTTTCCCTCTTTTGACTTTTTGATGACACACCTTGCATCTGACATAGCAAATGTCATCTGCAACTGTGTCAAAAAAGGACCAGGCACTGCAAGTCTTGGGAGCGCCCTTTTTGGCTTTTGGAAGAGACATGCTCCTAACGGGTGCCAAAGCGGAGGCTGCAGGATCCGCAGTCTTCCCCCTCCCTCTCCCTCTTTGGGCCGTACGGGGAATATCTTCCTCAGAGCTGCTCCCACCACCTTCCTGTCCCTCACGCCAAGATAGGTCGAGGACCTCATCATCTACACTACCCTCTGCCCCCAACTGCTCCTCCTGGGTAGTCTCAGCAGCAGAGCACGCACCAGTAAGTGGCACCTGAGTGTCATCATCAGCTGATGCGGCCTGCGATGTGGTGACCGGAGCCACTGGCCCACCCGCCTCTTCAGAGGAAGACAGAAAAAGCTGTTGGGCATCACTGCACCCTGCCTCTTCTTCCATTTCTCCAATGCTGCTTGGCTGGCCCCCTGTTTCCAAGCCAAGAGATTCAGAGAACAGAAGTAGAGACGGTTCCTGTCCTGGGCTCTCTGTCTGCCTGGGCAATTTGGCAGGTGGTGAAGAGACAGATGGCTGCTCTCCAGTGCTCTGTGTCTGAGAGGATGTGGCACTAATGGAAGTTGATGCATTAGCTGCCATCCATCCGACAACAGCTTCAATTTGTTCTTGACGCAGCAGCGGTGTACGGCGCTCTGACACAAAGCTGCGCATGAACGACTGTTGCCTGGTGAAAGTGGGTGCTGATGAGTCACCGGTGCCCGCAGCAGGCACAGAATCCCCACGTCCCCTCCCTGCTCCGCGCCCACGCCCACGCCCACGTGCCTTACTCACTGCCTTCTTCATCTTGGTTGACTGATAAAGATAAGCAGAAAAGTACTAACGGATTTGTGTGCTTATTCCTGAGCAACTCCTCCTAACAGGTATAAGAAACACTAATTTTCTAAAGTGTGGACTAGACTTTAATATGAGCTAATGTGGCCTACACAAATGTAAAGTGGTGTAACTGGTGTGTTTGGTGAACTTTATTATTTATTTATTTTTGGGGGGCTGAACTGACAACAGATAGAGCTGCAGTCACACGGAGACCGTGCAGACAGACGTAAACGGCGCTGCAAGGCCCAAAAACCCTCCTCTACGTTATCCTATGTAGTGTTTTTCAACAAGTTAGCTGGAGACGGGTGGAAAGACACTAATAGGATTTTTTTAAATAAATTAGCAGCAACCTACACTACTTGAAAAAAAGAAAATTGATTTGGCGGTATGACGCAGTGAACAACCCTGAGCTGGAGACAACCAGGCTATGGCTGCTCACAGACTACAGGGCGAGCTGCAATCACACGGAGACCGTGCAGACAGCCGTAAACGGCGCTGCAAGGCCCAAAAACCCTCCTCTACTTTATCCTATGTAGTGTTTTTCCACAAATTAGCTGGAGACGGGTGGAAAGACACTAATAGGATTTTTTTGAATAAATTAGCAGCAGACTACACTACTTGAAAAAAAATTAAAATTGATTTGGCGGTATGACGCAGTGAACAACCCTGAGCTGGAGACAACCAGGCTATGGCTGCTCACAGACTACAGGGCGAGCTGCAATCACACGGAGACCGTGCAGACAGCCGTAAACGGCGCTGCAAGGCCCAAAAACCCTCCTCTACTTTATCCTATGTAGTGTTTTTCCACAAATTAGCTGGAGACGGGTGGAAAGACACTAATAGGATTTTTTTAAATAAATTAGCAGCAGACTACACTACTTGAAAAAAAATTAAAATTGATTTGGCGGTATGACGCAGTGAACAACCCTGAGCTGGAGACAACCAGGCTATGGCTGCTCACAGACTACAGGGCGAGCTGCAATCACACGGAGACCGTGCAGACAGCCGTAAACGGCGCTGCAAGGCCCAAAAAACCCTCCTCTACTTTATCCTATGTAGTGTTTTTCCACAAATTAGCTGGAGACGGGTGGAAAGACACTAATAGGATTTTTTTGAATAAATTAGCAGCAGACTACACTACTTGAAAAAAAAAAAAAAAGAACAGTATGAGGCAATGAACCACCCTCCCTGAACTGAATACAACCAGCTATGGATGGCCTATGTGGCTGCACTCAGACTAGAGAGTGGGCTGCACTCACACACACACACACACAGACCTTGCAGATCGCTGTGAAAACAGCGCTAAAAGGCAAAAGCAAGGTGAATAGTAGGTGAACACAGCGGTTGCTAAATTAGCCTTTGGAAAGCACAAAGAAGCAAATCGCTATCTCTAAACTGTCCCTCAGTCAGCAAACAGCGTCCTGTCACTAACTGAATTCACAGCAGAGTGATCGCAAAATGGCGCCAGCGACTTTTAAACTGCAGCATGACATCATTTCAGCAGCCAATCACAGCCTTGCCAGTAGTTTCATGCCCTCCATGCTAAACAGGATGTGCCCACACTTGGAATCATTCTCATTGGCTGAATTTCTGCATTTTGAATCTTGGAACTTCCGATTCCGGTATCCGATACGCGGCAAGTATCGGAATCCCGGTATCGGAATTCCGATACCGCAAGTATCGGCCGATACCCGATACTTGCGGTATCGGAATGCTCAACACTATTAGTTAGTATTTATTATTTTATTTTAGTTCATAAACTTTAATCTTGGGAGTCCAACTGCAATAACATTCTCTTTGCCAAAATTGGATTTCTTTTAATTGCACCGTCTCCTTTTTTCATCATTATTATTATTATTATTATTATAATCATTATTACTATTATTTTTTTTTAGCACCATTGATTCCATGGTGCTGTACATAAGAAGGAACAAGAAGCAGCCAAGCGCTGTACTCAGTGTTTTCCAGCAGTCCCATAGGCAATTGTTCCGGTCACCAGCTCCTTCACTCACATGATCATTGGGGTTAAGTTATGGATTTTTCAGAGAATAGATGGCAGATAACTCGAGACCCCACTACTGGGACACCTGATCTTTCAAATGTGTATTTCCAATGCCACATCTGAATAGAGCAGGGGTTGGTAATGTGTCCATTTATTGGCTACTCGCCTGATCACTGATGGTCTAAAAACTAAACCCACCAGCAATCTCAAAAATAAGGGTCTGGAACCTCAGAGCAGAGTTTTGCATGACAAACTCCTGCTTTATTTAGTGTTTATGGGACTACTAGAAACAGCCAAGTGCTGAACTCAAGTTTTTTGAGCAGTTCCATAAGCAATGGTTCCGGTCTCCCGCTCCCATGATCACTGGTGATTAGTTATGGATTTTTCAGGAGATAGATGGCAAATAAATGGATGTCCTACTGCTGGGAGACCTGATTACCTTTCACATATGGCTTTTCTATTCCACATCTGAATAGAGCAATGGTGGAGTAATGTGCTCCATTTATTGACGAATCACTGGAGGTCTGACCACTGAGCCCACCCGTAATCTTAAAAATAGGGTGCTGGAACCACAGAGCAGAGGTGTTCACGATGAACAACCACTTTATTCAGTGTCTATATATGCTACTGGAAGTAGCCAAGTACTGAACTCAACTTTTTCCTGCTGTCCCATGCACAATGGTTCCAGCTCCTGTTCTCACGATCATTGGGGGTCAAGAAGGACTGGAGGGCCCACTGATGGGACACTTGACTATCTTGGCTTATCAACGCCAATAGGAATGCCTAAGATTGCCAATTCCAGCGCTCAGCATTTTCCTGCAAGTTTGTAGAGAATAAATGGAGAGTGGTGCACATACTTCATGGCTGCCCTATTCAGAGAGAGCATTGCAGGGCTCCTTTCTCAGGTTTAATGGGACCATTATCAATCCTGTGCAAAGGCAATAATTTGATAACTTGGTAAAATCCTCTTACATCTTCTACACTTATAAATATAAGTAATTTCCCAATAAATAATGAAATACATAGCTCCAACATTGGCCCCTGTTCAGCATGAATAAAATGGACTCATTGACCCACCTGTGTTTTCACCTAAAAAGCTTGATGTAATTAAATAATGGTGTTTGTACTAAAAGAAAAAGTTTTTGTAAACTACTAATTTAGGCCATTTGGCTCTAAAGATTTGGGTTGTCGGTATCTGTCAACTCTGAGATGAGGTGTTGCAGGTGTCACAGCTAAAAAAGCATGGAGACAAAGACTGGGACTAAATCTTGTCACATACATCTTAACCCTCATCCATCAAACTCCTAGTTTGCTTCAGTCTGTTACAGATGCCAGCACTTAATTAGTAGTTGTGTAATTGGCCCATCAAACCTGTAGGAAATATGTGTTTGTAGAGCACAGGTTTATCTCTCATGTGGGAAGAACTCTTATCAGAAAGTCTTTAGGGCTGACCGAAGGACGTGGAAGTTACAAAGAGGCGTGGAGGTTGAGGATTCAAGACTGTCTCAATCAATAATTATTAGGCTGGTGGAACAAACATGGTATTAGTGATAAAAAGAATCTACGAGCCATCTCATTAGATGATCTCAGTGGTCTAGTCATATTTGATGGTATATTTTAAAATACATTTATTAGTTTATGTATACCAATTTATGTATAGATTAGATGGTTCCTGAAACCTGAATAATCTTAGTGAACCGATATTAGTCTATATGGGTTACAATAAATAGATCCATAGGGAAGGAAGGAAAGAAAGAAAGAAAGAAAGAAAGAAAGAAAGAAAGAAAGAAAGAAAGAAAGAAAGAAAGAAAGAAAGAAAGAAAGAAAGAAAGAAAGAAAAAATTCTGAAATACCTTTAGTTAGCAAATCACATTCCTTTTGTCTAGGGAGGTAATCAATATCAATATAGTACATTAAATGGCTACAGTCTAGTTGCATGAAACAAAACTGTCCCAGTGTTTTAAAATAATGAGTATCTGTGAGAAAGTGCACTAGGAAGTTCTTGTCACTCCCATCATGTGAAGGAAGATGTGCTCACAATATATATTGATCTAAAACTGGAGATACCAGAGGTAATGAGGTAAGAAGAGGCTGCTCACACTGCTGTCCACTCTGTCTATCTGATCTAATACTGGAGATACCAGGGGTGCTAAGACAAGTAGAGGCTGCTCAAACCATTGTGCAGCCTCTCTTTCTGATCTAATACTGAAGATACCAAGGCTGTTCACACTGCTGTCCATTCTGTCTACTTTATCTAATAGAAAAGATCACAGAGATGTTGAGGTAAGAAGAGGCTGCTCACACTGCTATGCACCATGTCTATTTGATCTAATACTGGAGATACCAGAAGTGCTGAAGTAAGAAGAAACCCTCACACTGCTTTCCATTCTATCTTTCTGATTTAATGTTGGAGAAACCAGGGGTGCTGAGGTAATAAGAGGCTGCTCACACTGCTGCCCATCATGTCTACTTGATCTAACACTGGAGATATCAGGGATGCTGAGGTAAGAAGAGGCTGCTCACATTACTGTCCACCCTGTCTATCTAATCTAATACTGGAAATACCAGGTAGGCTGAGGTAAGAAGAGTCTGCTGACACTGCTGTCCACCCTGTCTATTTCATCTAATGCTGGAGATATCTGATTTGCTGAGGTAAGAAGAGGCTGCTCACACTGCTGTCCACCCTGTGTATCTGAACAAATAATGGAGATACCAATGGTGCTGAGGTAAGAAGAGTCTGCTCATACTGCTCTTCACCCTGTCATTCTGATCTAATACTGGAGATATCAGGGGTGCTGAGGTAAGAAGAGGCTGCTCACATTACTGTCCACCCTGTCTATCTAATCTAATACTGGAAATAACAGGAGGGCTGAGGTAAAAAGAGGCTGCTCACACTGCTGTCCACCCTGTCTATCTCATCTAATGCTGGAGATATCATACTTACTGAGATAAGAAGAGGCTGCTCACACTGCTGTCCACTTGTCTTTCTGGTCTAATAATGGAGATACCAAAAGTGATGAGGAAAAAAGAGGATGCTCACACCCTGTTTATTGGATCTAATACTATAGACAGTAAGGGTGTTGAGGTAAGAAGATGTTGCTCACACTGCTGCCCAACTTGTCTTTCTGAATGCTGAGTGTTTGATTTAACTTGTCAGTACTTGCTTTAAGTTATCTCAAAGTCACAGCAGCAGATTTTGCTACTGCATATGGTCACAAGCACCTGTCACAATATAATTGTTATATAGTCTTTTGTCAGAATAACAAGAAGGCGGCCATTTTAATGTGATTACATCCCTGCACATGGTTCAATTTTGGTTCAGATTTTTCATACAGATTTGTATGCAGAAAATCCTCATTAGATATTTTTTTTGTGCATATAGTGAAACATGTTTTACTAATCCATTCTGTGTCAACTAGTGTTGAGCATTCCGATACCGCAAGTATCGGGTATCGGCCGATACTTGCGGGTATCGGAATTCCGATACCGAGATCCGATACTTTTGTGGTATCGGGTATCGGTATCGAAACAACATTAATGTAAAAATGTGTAAAAGAGAGAATTAAAATAAAAAATATTGCTATACTCACCTCTCCGACGCAGCCTGCACCTTACCGAGGGAAGCGGCAGCGTTCTTTGTTTAAAATTCGCGCTTTTCTTTCCCTTACGTGAAGTCCCGGCTTGTGATTGGTTGCGTCGCAGTCACATGGGCGACGCAACCAATCACAGCAAGCCGTGACATAATTTCAGGTCCTTAAGGATTTTAAAATTACGTCCCGGCTTTGTGATTGGTTGCGTCGCAGTCACATGGGCGACGCAACCAATCACAGCAAGCCGTGACGTAATTTCAGGCCCTTAAGGATTTTAAAATTACGTCCCGGCTTTGTGATTGGTTGCGTCGCAGTCACATGGGCGACGCAACCAATCACAAGCCGTGACGTCACGAGAGGCTGGACACGCGCGCATTTTAAAATGCGCGCTTGTCCAGCCTCCCGTGACGTCACGGCTTGTGATTGGTTGCATCGCGGTCAACCAATCACAAGCCGGGAGGCTGGACACGCGCGCATTTTAAAATGCGCGCTTGTCCAGCCTCCCGTGACGTCCCGGCTTGTGATTGGTTGCATCGCGGTCAACCAATCACAAGCCGGGAGGCTGGACACGCGTGCATTTTAAAATGCGCGCTTGTCCAGCCTCCCGTGACGTCCCGGCTTGTGATTGGTTGCATCGCGGTCAACCAATCACAAGCCGGGAGGCTGGACATGCGCGCATTTTAAAATGGCTTCCCGGCTTGTGATTGGTTGACAGCGACGCAACCAATCACAAGCCGGGACGTCACGGGAGGCTGGACTCGCGCGCATTTTAAAATGCGCGCGTGTCCAGCCTCCCGGCTTGTGATTGGTTGACAGCGACGCAACCAATCACAAGCCGGGACGTCACGGGAGGCTGGACTCGCGCGCATTTTAAAATGCGCGCGTGTCCAGCCTCCCGTGACGTCACGGCTTGTGATTGGTTGCGTCACCCATGTGACTGCGACGCAACCAATCACAAAGCCGGGACGTAATTTTAAAATCCTTAAGGACCTGAAATTACGTCACGGCTTGCTGTGATTGGTTGCGTCGCCCATGTGACTGCGACACAACCAATCACAAAGCCGGAGCGTAATTTTAAAATACTGAATGACCTGAAATTACGTCACGGCTTGCTGTGATTGGTTGCGTTGCGGTCACATGGGCGGCACGCGACCAATCACAAGCCTGGACTTCACGTAAGGAAAGAAAAGCGCGAATTTTAAGCAAACAACGCTGCCGGTTCCCTCGCTGAGGTCCAGGCTGCGTCGGAGAGGTGAGTATAGCAATATTTTTTATTTTAATTCTTTATTTTACACATTAATATGGTTCCCAGGGCCTGAAGGAGAGTCCGATACTTGAGTCCCATTGACTTGTATTGGTATCGGGTATCGGTATCGGATTGGATCCGATACTTTGCCGGTATCGGCCGATACTTTCCGATACCAATACTTTCAAGTATCGGACGGTATCGCTCAACACTAGTGTCAACCCTTTCAGTGGATTTTCATTGTAAGTGACCCCCTCTGTAATGCATATGGGGAACTCCTCAACAAAATCCACATGTAAAACTTGCAGGGTCTGCTACGGACACTCTATGGAGAAATTCTTTTAAATCTGCTATCTGTACAATTATCTTTATAGTTACCTTAAAAATTGAGTTTCCTAGTATATATCATAATTAGAGAATAGTAATATATCAATAGAAACAAAGGAAAGCAGAGAGGAATTTCCCAGTTTCATCCTTTACCCTGCAGATGTTATCATTAGTATACTGGTGCTATTTGTGTCAACCAGTGCATTATGCTCATCAGCGTATCCTGACACCTACTACATTAACAAAATACATCCTACACTTTAGGATCCATAGTCAATGCAAAACAATTATACATAGCTCACAAGATAAATTGTTATTGCTGAGCAAAATTGCTGCCAGCCTTACATTTTCATTGCAGTGTGGTGATGAACTAGAGATGGGCAAATTGTTTCAAACAACCCCCGTCCACAGTCTAGGTCAGTGCTACTAGGCCGTGAACAAGACCAACGCATATTTCCTGAGTTTCTCGGTTCCCCGGCATGGTGTTTGATTTGCCAGCCTGGCATGACAACATCTGTGCAGTGTGAGAGTAATCATAACCTGAGATCGGGATCCAGGAGGGCAAGAACATTTGCGCAGCTCCTGTCCACTGCCAGAAAGTACTGCCCTTGACTTTGGACCATAGATGCACAAAGCGATTGGCTTATCTCCGAATGCCACCCATGTAAAATATAGATGAGTCATACTTCCTTTATGGCTTGAGTTTCTCTACATCCTCTTAGAGGACATATGACATAAATCCTTAAAGAAGCACTCTCAACAAAGTTTTTATCCTCTTAATATATTGCAATTATATTTCAATTGCTCATTATGCTCTTCTATCCAGTTCATTCTTCACTTTTCCATTACATCATGTTATTAAAAACAGACTAGCTGAATCCTTCTAAGCTCTGTGTAGAAACAAGAGGTCAATTTTCCCTGCATGAGTCAGCATTAGAACTACAATTCTACCTCACAACATTAGAACTACAATTCTTCCTCACTTAATAAAGTCCCTGGCAGCCCAGCTCCACCTTCTCTTCATCTCCTTACCCAGTACCCCTTGTTGTTTTTTTTGTCAGTAACCTAGGGTTGCAGTTCTAATGATGATTCGCGTAGGGAAAAGAGACCTCCTTCCTCTACATAAAGCTTAGAAGGATTAATCTAGTCTATTTTTAATCACGTGATCTCATAGACCTAACGGTAATCGGAATAATTCGCTGGGTAGAAAAGCAAAATGAGCAATTGTAAGTGTACAGTGCTATATAATATTATGATTGCAATATATAAAGAGGATAAAACCATTGATGAAAGTGCATGAGGCAATATAATTCAAGGTCTAAAAAGTATCCGGATCTTGTATAAAAGTAGATGAAGGTATGTGTTGAACTCGGCCTCCTGGTGATCATTGGTTGAAATGATGATTTTAATATATCTTGGGATATCAAATAAATCAGAAAAAGAGACTGCAAAAAATATATTCTCCATGACATTGATAAATATACAGCTGAATCAAAAGTGAAAATGCCTTCATAAAAAGACTACAATATGGGCAGAAATGGTACATGACACACGGCACACTGCACGCTCTAAACATAGAGCTTTACACATATGTTGACTGTCAGGCGTCAGGACACAGCCTATTTAGCAGCTCAGTCTCTATGTGCCAGAGGCGTATTTTCCATGTATAAGTCAATAAAAGAGAAGGGCCCGAGGGACCCTTTTTTCTGTCTTCTCAAAATTAAAGTGCAGCTGCTAAATTGAAGTGATGATGAGGGTTTCGGTGAAGATTAGCCATAAAAATGAGCAAAGGTCTGGATCGTCATGTAAAGCTTCTATTAATTTAACAATATCAGAAGAGTCAACGGAAAAATTGAGCAGGTGGGAATGAGGCACATCATATGGCAAGGTCAGCACTTTTACTGCTGCATGTTACATTACCTAAGAGTTAAATGAATCTTTGGTAGAATTAGAGCAGTTTAACCTGTAAAAAAAATAATTTTGGCCATGAACACGTAAAAAGAAAAAGAGAAAAATTCAATCCAAGTTTACAAAACTATTAAGTTGGGTTCTCCTTTTTTCTACAATTATGCAGAATTTTTTTTATCTAAAAAGAGAAGGGATTTCTTAGAATCTTCAATATTTGGGCATCAAGATTCCTTCTTCTACTAGTGTGACTGTGGCACCAAAGGGGTAAAAAAATAGTATTGCTGATAACTATGGGTTGTGTAGATAAGTACCGGAGTAGTGTAAATAGAAAATGACGAAATGGCCAAAGTTTTCTTAAAATTTTCTTTTCGCAACCTTGAGATTTCCAATGATGAACCACACTCATTTCAACATCCTTGGACCATCTTAACGTACAATACTTTGCGCAACTGTATACAGTATGTCTGGTCTTTGACTGAAACGTTCACATCTGCACTTGTTGGAGTAGAATAACTTATATTTTGTGGTCAACAACTTTTTAATTTAGACTTGTCTGGATTCTGTTCATTGTATTATTTGGGAAAAAAAGTCACATGAGGAAATGCCTATGAGGGTCCACCCTCAACCTATGCAGAACTTGTCAGGCCCACCTTTAATTGTTTTGTAATCTTTGTTATTATCATTGTACGCAAAGGAGGTATCACTTAACATCTAAAAGGATATTTTTAAATCATCTCACAAGATCAGTGGCGTAACTAGAGTCTGAAGTGCCCCAGGGCAAAATTTTGCCTTGGGTCCCCACCTGCAGGTTGGTCAGATGTATGGGCCCTGGTAGTGTTCTAGATCTTATAAAGACATATGTGTATGCCCCATGTAATTATGTCCCCAGTCCTGGCTCCTTCTTGTAACAATCTCCCCCATCCTGGGCCCCTTCCAGTAATATTGCCCCCCATTCTGGGCGCCATGCTATAACATTTTCTCCTTCCTAGTATAACATCCCCATCCTGAAATAATGCCCTGATTCTTATATAATGTCTCCCATCATGGTATAATGTCCCCATTCTGGTGTAATGTCCCCATCCTGGTATAATGTCCCCATTTTGGCATAATGTCCCCCATCCTGGGCCCCTTCCATTCTTCTCCAGCACATTTTAAAAACAATGAAAGGATTCTACTCACCTTCCTCAGCTCCCACGCAGCAGAGCACACTTTTTTGTAGTCAGCACAGGAGCGGGCAACTGAATTCGGTGCACATCCAGGTGAAATTACCTCTCTCAATTCCATTATTCATCCAAAGTGCATCATAAAAGCTACGTTTTGGCCAGCAAGTGACCTTTTTCAAGCATAAACAAAATGGCAGATGAAGCTTCATCTTGATTTGTCTTTGAATTTGCTGATAACTCAGTGGGAAGATGCCCCAAGGAAGCTCAGAGTCTGAGGAGTAGTGCAAAGGGAACTACCAATGCCTCATAGACATAGGTCCTTAAGTGCATGTTAGTGTGAGTCTGGTCTCATCTGAAGAAGAAGCCTGGTGCAATTTTGCCTTTTTCCCAACTTAGATGCTGCACTCTGAACTCCACTGCTATGCATTTAAAGTGGCTGTGTGGAGCTAGCTGAGCGACGATTCCATGATGCACCAGTGTCCTGGGGAAGACCAGTTGGTGAATAAAAGTGCCTGTACATGTCTGGTAGATTTTTAGCTGCTTTGATAAAAAATCAAGTTGGTTCAAACTTGATCCTTGCGCATTGAGTCCAGCTCTGACAGGAGTCTTCTCAAACTTTTTCTGAAGAGTTTGTTAAATATTTTGAAGATGTAGACTCATCTAAGGTTAGCTCTGACTTAGGCACCATCAGAAAATATTTGTAAAGCAGAGTTCTACCCAAGTTATCTGAGTCTCAGGCCAATCTCCTAGATGATCTCATTTATTTATGAGAGCTGGCTTAAGCATTGGGAAAATCTTCTAAAAACAAATCTCCCCAATTGGATTGGCTATCATCAGAGGTCTATCTAAAACTTATATAGGTTTTGGTGAAGAGGCTCCTGTGGATGAGGGCTAATGCAATGAGTGAGACTCCCGCATCTATGTGGGAAGTTCTAATTACTGTCATTGTCAAAACGCATAAGGACACAACTAAACTTGGCTCTTTCCTCTAATCAATTCTGATATTAAATTATTGACCAAAATTCTGGCTGTAAGAATTAAGAAGGTTGTCATTTAGAATATATACATACAGATCAATGTGATCTTATGGTGAGAAGTTAATATTATCTGTTCTCTTTTTTTAGACCTCCAGAATGCAGATGGCTTCCTCCAATCCGGGGAAAGAAACAATACTTATATATTACATGCCTCTAAGTCGTTTAATACAGTAAAATGGAACTTCCTATGGGAAACGTTGCTGAAATTGGGATTTGGGTGGGAATTTATTTCTTGGGTTCAATTATTATATTGTTGCCTGGCTTCCTAAATTCTTATAAAGTATTTTGGGAATGCACTGAAATGAAATCATTTTGGATGGAGCAAAGGGTATTCCATATTAATAGATTATTTGCATCTCCTGCACAACCTGATCACTTGCATATTCAAAGATGTATCAATGGTAGGTGATAATAAATATGTGAAATCGGTGATGGGAAAACTTCTTTACCGTAGAATAGGTATTTTGTGTTCTTGCACTAGTAGAGAGCCTTCATGATTTGCAATGTGGGTGAAACTTAGTAGCTGTCAGATCTTGCACTCAACTTTATATGGAACTTTGAAATCCATTCATGGATGTATGGAAGCTGCGGTTTTATAGGGTAACGGACACAGATAGAAAAGGGATGCTGTTTAAGAACAATATATGGGCCTGTAGCAGTCCAATAATTCATGGTATTGCACAATACAACCTGCTTTGGAGGTATTAGAGGCCCTCTTACCTCTTGGAACCTTGGGTGGCTGTCCCAGTTGCACCAATGGTATTTGATCCCTGGTAATGGGGGACTGGAGGAATTATTGTTTTGTCCTTGCTTCATTATTTAATTCTTTTTTTTGTTTGCTTGTTTTATTCTCTTTTTTGTTTGTATTATTCTCTAGTGATACTGTGTGACTTGGTTGGGTTTGTTTATTTATATATTTATTTAACTTTTTTATGTATTTATGCTATTTTTTATGCTTTTCTGTTTTATCTGTTGAATTTCTTTGCTAAAGGTAAAGAAATACTATATATGTATTTATGTATAAACACAGTCATGACCAAAAGTTTTGGCACCCTTGAAATTAGAGAATGGGAGGAATAAGGCTAAGCAATAGCACATTTGAAAAAGTCTTGGGTATACTAATAGATCGTAAACTGAACATGAGTCAACAGTGTGATGCAGCAGCAAAAAAGCAAATGCAATTCTGGGATGTGTTAACAGAAGCAAACTCTAGATCATGCAAAGTCATTATTGCCCTCTACTCCTCTTTGGTCAGACCTCATCTGGAATACTGTGTCCAGTTTTGGGCACCACATTTTAAAAATAAATCAACAAACTGGAACAAGTTCAGAGAATAGCGACCAGAATGGTGACCGGTCTGCAAACCATGTTCTATGAGGAATGGTTACAGGATTTGGGAATGTTTAGCTTGCAAAAAAGAAGACTGAGAAGAGACTTAATAGCTGTCTACAAATATCTCAAGGGCTGTCACATTGTAGAAGGATCATCTTTATTCTCATTTGCACAAGGAAAGACTAGAAGCAATGGGATGAAACTGAATGGGAGGAGAGACAGATTAGATATTAGAAAAAACTTTTTGAGTGAGGGTGATCAATGAGTGGAACAGGCAGCCACGAGAGGTGGTGAGTTTTCCTTCCATGGAAGTCTTCAAACAGAGTCTGGACAGACATCTGTCTGGGATGATTTAGTGAATCCTGCTTTGAGCAGGGGGTTGGACCAGATGACCCAGGAGGTCCCTTCCAACTCTACTATTCTATGAAATTGTTCCAAAAAAATGTAGTGTTTTTCCCAGAAAATTATTGCAACTATACATGTTTTGTTTTTTGACATGTTTATTTCATTTGTGTGTATTGGAGCAACACAAAAAAACAGAGAAAAAAAGGCACATTGGACATAATTTCACACAAAACCCTCAAAATGGGCTGGACAAAATTGTTGGCACCTTCCCAACATTGTGGGTAAACAACTTTGTTTCAAGCATGCAATGCTCGTTCAAACTCACCTGTGGCAAGCAACAGGTGTGGTCAATATTAAAATCACACCTGAAACCAGATAAAAAGGGAAGAAGTTGACTCAATCTTTGCATTGTGTGTCTGTATGTGCCACACTAAGCATGGAGAACAGAAAGAGAAGAGAACTGTCTGAAGATTTGAAAACCAAAATTGCTGAAAAATGTCAACAATCTCAAGGTGACAAGACCATTTCCAGAGATCTTGATGTTCCTTTGTCCACGGTGCACAACATTATCGAAAAGTTTACAACCCATTGAACTGTAGCTAATCTCCCAGGTCGTGGATGGCAGAGAAAAATTGATGAAAAGTTGCAACTAGGGTTGAGCGAAACGGATCGTTCATTTTCATAAGTCGCCGACTTTTGGCAAAGTCGGCATCTCATGAAACCCGACCCGATCCCTGTGTGGGGTTGGCCATGCGGTACGCGACTTTTGCGCCAAAGTCGCGTTTCAATGATGCTAAAAGCGCCATTTCTCAGCCAATGAAGGTGGACGCAGAGTGTGGGCAGCGTGATGACATAGATCTCAGTCCCCACCATCTTAGAAAAAGGCATGGCAGTGAATGGCTTGCTTTCTGCGGCGTCACAGGGGCTATAAAGGGGCGTTCCCGCCGACCGCCATCTTACTGCTGCTGATCTGAGCGTAGGGAGAAGTTGCTGCCGCTTCGTCAGAAGCAGGGAGAGCGTTAGGCAGGGTACATTCACCCCCAAACCGCTTGTGCTGTAGCGATTTCCACTGTCCAACACCACCTTTTGTTTGCAGGACAGTGGAAGCTACATTTTTTTTCCTCAGCGCTGTAGCTCATTGGGCTGCCCTAGAAGGCTCCCTGATAGCTGCGTTGCTGTGTGTGTACGCCGCTGTGCAAACCAACTGCTTTTTTCAAAGCACAAATCCTGTTGTTCCTTCCTTTCTGCACAGCTATCTTGTTTGTTTGTCCACACTTTTGTGTGCAGCAGTCCTTTTTATAGCTGCCTGCCATACTTTTCTGAGATTACTGCAGGGAGATAAAGATTGGCAAGTCTGCCTCTGTGCCAGTGCTGTGTGTGGCATCTGTCTCTCCTTGTGTGCCACCGAAAACGAGTGTGTAATATTGGGCCATTTTTTTTTTTTTGTTAAATTCTCCCTGTAAAAAAAAAATTAATAGTGGGAGATAAAGATTGGCAAGTCTGCCTCTGTGCCAGTCCTGTGTGTGGCATCTGTCTCTCCTTGTGTGCCACCGAAAACCAGTGTGTAATATTGGGCCATTTTTTTTTTGGTAAATTCTCCCTGTAAAAAAAATAATTAATAGTGGGAGATAAAGATTTGCAAGTCTGCCTCTGTGCCAGTGCTGTGTGTGGCATCTGTCTCTCCTTGTGTGCCACCGAAAACCAGTGTGTAATATTGGGCCATTTTTTTGGGGGGGGTAAATTCTCCCTGTAAAAAAAAAAATTAATAGTGGGAGATAAAGATTGGCAAGTCTGCCTCTGTGCCAGTGCTGTGTGTGGCATCTGTCTCTCATTGTGTGCCACCGAAAACCAGTGTGTAATATTGGGCCATTTTTTGGGGGGGTAAATTCTCCCTGTAAAAAAAAAAATTAATAGTGGGAGATAAAGATTGGCAAGTCTGCCTCTGTGCCAGTCCTGTGTGTGGCATCTGTCTCTCCTTGTGTGCCACCGAAAACCAGTGTGTAATATTGGGCCTTTTTTTTTTTTTTGGTAAATTCTCCCTGTAAAAAAAATAATTAATAGTGGGAGATAAAGATTGGCAAGTCTGCCTCTGTGCCAGTCCTGTGTGTGGCATCTGTCTCTCCTTGTGTGCCACCGAAAACCAGTGTGTAATATTGGGCCATTTTTTTTCGGGGGGGTAAATTCTCCCTGTAAAAAAAATAATTAATAGTGGGAGATAAAGATTGGCAAGCCTGCCTCTGTGCCAGTCCTGTGTGTGGCATCTGTCTCTCCTTGTGTGCCACCGAAAACCAGTGTGTAATATTGGGCCATTTTTTTTTTTTTGGTAAATTCTCCCTGTAAAAAAAAAAAAATAATAGTGGGAGATAAAGATTGGCAAGTCTGACTCTGTGCCAGTCCTGTGTGTGGCATCTGTCTCTCCTAGTGTGCCACCGAAAACCAGTGTGTAATATTGGGCCATTTTTTTTTTGGTAAATTCTCCCTGTAAAAAAATAAATAAATAGTGGGAGATAAAGATTGGCAAGTCTGCCTCTGTGCCATTGCTGTGTGTGGCATCTCTCTCATTGTGTGCCACCGAAAACCAGTGTGTAATACTGGGCCTTTTTTTTTTTTTTTAATTCTCCCTGAAAAAAATAATAGTGGGAGATTAAGATTGGCATTTCTGCTTGAGTGTCGGTCCTGTGTGTGCCATCTGTCTCAAATTATTGGGGCACAGAAATCCTAGTGTGTAACATTGGGCCTGATTTTCCTTTCAGTGTCAGGCACCTATAAAGGTATATATAAATCCTACAGAAGTTTGAGTTCACCTTATAAGATGTTTTACAGTAACAAATACCGTTACTTTGGTTACATTTTGCAAACAATGAGGAAGTCTAGTGGAAGAGGTCGTGGCCGTGGGTGGTCATTCTCAGCTGGTAATGATGGTAGTGGTGGTGGAGCATCAGGTGGTCGTGGTAAAAGCAGTACAGCACCTAAGTCTCGAGTTGTTGAGCCAGGTTCGTCATCTGGCTACACAAGGCCTCAAACGCTCTCTTTTCTGGGAGTAGGAAAACCACTTTTGAAGCCGGAGCAGGAGGAACAAGTATTGGCTTTCATTGCTGCCTCTGCCTCTAGCTCTTTCGCCTCCTCCTCGGAAAGTGCCAAATGTCAGAGCAGTGCATCGTCAGTGGATGCTCCCGGTCAGGAACAAGTCACTTCCTTGTGTCCTTCACCCAGAACAACAGTGAAGGATGCGTCAGTCGACACAACAGGTTACTCCATGGAGCTCTTTACACATACCGTTCCTGGGTTAGACAGTGAAACAGTTAACAGGCCATGCCCATTAGAAGTTGAATCGGACATGGAGTGCACAGATGCACAGCCACAGCCAGATTATTATGCTGTTCCTTTGACTCAGACCAGAACATTGCCCTCGCAGTGTACTGAGGCAGAATCAAAACCAGCGGAGACTATGGTGCCCCGTCACGAACGCTATACCACCGGCTTACAAGGTGACACAGACGAAGTTGCACACGACATAGAAGAGGAGGTCATAGATGACCCAGTTGTTGACCCCGATTGGCAGCCATTGGGGGAACAGGGTGCAGGCAGCAGTAGTTCTGAAGCGGAGGAGGAGGAGCCACAGCAGGCATCAACATCACAACAGGTTCCATCTACCGGGCCCGTATCTGGCCAAAAACGCGTGGCAAAACCAAAACCAGTTGGAGGACAGCGTGGCCATCCGGTTAAAGAATCTCAGTCTGCAATGCCTGAAAAGGTATCCGATAGTAGAAAGAGTGTAGTCTGGCATTTTTTTAAACAAAATCCAAATGATCAGCGCAAAGTCATCTGCCAAAAATGTTCAACTACCTTAAGCAGAGGTCAGAATCTTAAAAGTCTAAATACAAGTTGCATGCACAGACATTTATCCACCATGCATTTGCAAGCCTGGACTAACTACCAAACGTCCCTAAAGGTTGAAGCACCCTCGGCCAATGAAGCTAGTCAGCAACGCTACATCCCTTCCCTCCTTGTAAGCCCACCATTTCCCGCACCACCTGCAGTATCTGTGCAGCTTTCGTCGCCAGGCCAAAGCAGTCAGGGAATCACCAGGTTAGTAGTAGGAAACACTGCATGTAGGGCACCGGCAAGAATACCATCTCCAACCCTCTCTCAGTCACCCATGTCCACCGGCACCCCCGCTAGTTCCACCGTATGCAGCTCTCCAGTCCAGCTCGCCCTTCATGAGACTCTCGTTAGGAAAAGGAAGTACTCATCCTTGCATCCGCGTACACAGGGTTTGAACGCCCACATTGCTAGACTAATCTCATTAGAGATGATGCCCTACCGGTTAGTTGAAAGCGAAGCTTTCAAAGCGCTGATGGACTACGCTGTACCACGCTACGAGCTACCCAGTCGACACTTATTTTCTAGAAAAGCCATCCCAGCCCTCCAACAGCATGTTAAAGACCGCATCGTCCATGCACTCAGGCAGTCTGTGACTACAAAGGTGCACCTGACAACAGATGCATGGACCAGTAGGCATGGCCAGGGATGTTACGTGTCCATCACGGCACACTGGGTGAATGTGGTGGATGCAGGGTCCACAGGGGACAGCAATATTGGGACAGTTCTGCCTAGCCCACGGTCAAGGAAAGAGTTGGCTGTAGGCGTTCGCCCCCCCCTCCTCCTCTTCCTCGTCCTCCTGCAGAAGCGAGAGCTCGTCCACAGACCGCAGTCGCACATCCACTCCATCTGCAGCTGCCACTGTTGCACACCAGGTGTGCCATTATGGGACAGCTAGTGGCAAGCGTCAACAGGCTGTATTGGCAATGAAGTGTTTGGGCGACAACAGACACACCGCGGAAGTTCTGTCCGAGTTCTTGCAGAAAGAAACTCAGTCATGGCTGGGTGTTATGACCCCAATGGCAGAGGGTCTCAAAAGTACATACCAAGTCTGCAAACATAAATGGGGCAGTGGTAACTGGGCTAACCGTATATCTAATCCTAGCACCACAAATATCAGCAGCCGGGGAACGTGCCTACGTTGGTTCTAGACGTCTCGCGCCAGCCGGAGAACTAACTAACCCTAGAAGGGAAAAGATAGACCTTTCTTGCCTCCAGAGAAAAGACCCCAAAAGTTGGATACAAGCCCCCCACAAATAATAACGGTGAGGTAAGGAGAAAAGACAAACGTAAGAATGAACTAGATATTTAGCAAAGAGAGGCCCACTGACTAATAGCAGAATATAGTAAGATGACTTATACGGTCAGCAAAAACCCTATCAAAATTTCCACGCTGGATATTCAAGAACCCCCGAACCGTCTAACGGCCCGGGGGGAGAATACCAGCCCCCTAGAGCTTCCAGCAAAATCAGGAATCACATTTAGTACAAGCTGGACAGAAAATAACAGCCATACAAATAACCAAAAAACAAGGAAGCACGACTTAGCTAAATTTTGCAAGAACCAGGACCAGCAGACAGGAGCAAACAGAAAGGATCTGATTACAACGATGCCAGGCACTGGACTGAGAATCCAGGAAGCTTATATAGCAACACCCCTGGACTAACGACCCAGGTGGGTGCCAAACTGAGAAAGACAATCCCAGAGTCATATCACCAGTGACCACAAGAGGGAGCCAAAAAAGTCTAATTCACAACAGCTGGGCACTGTACATCTTGAGGCAGGCAAGGTAGTGAGTGATAACGGAAGGAATTTCATGGCTGCCATAGCCCTTTCCCAACTGAAACACATTCCTTGCCTGGCTCACACCTTAAACCTGGTGGTGCAGTGCTTCCTGAAAAGTTATCCGGGGTTACCCGACCTGCTCCTCAAAGTGCGCAGACTTTGCTCGCATATCCGCTGTTCGCCCGTACACTCCAGCCGTATGCAGAACTATCAGCGGTCTTTGAACCTTCCCCAGCATTGCCTAATCATCGACGTTGCCACAAGGTGGAACTCCACACTGCACATGCTTCAGAGACTGTGCGAACAGAGGCGTGCTGTTATGTTTTTGTGGGAGGATACACATACACGGGCAGGCAGTTGGATGGCAGACATGGAGTTGTCAGGTGTGCAGTGGTCGAAGCTACAAGACCTGTGTCAAGTCCTTCAGTGTTTTGAGGAATGCACATGGCTGGTTAGTGCAGACAACGCCATAATAAGCATGAGCATCCCCCTAATGCGTCTGCTGATGCAAAGTTTGACGCACATAAAGGAGCAGGCGTCTGCAGCCGAGGAAGAGGAAAGCCTTGATGACAGTCAGCCATTGTCTGGTCAGGGCCGTGTAGAGGACGCGGTAGCGGGTGAAGAGGAGGAGGAGGAGGAGGAGGATGATGGGGATGAGTACTTTTTTAATGAGGAAGCTTCTCCTGGGCCAACCGAAATTAGTTGGCGTTGCAAGGCCGGGTTCTGTTTTTTTAAGGGAGACAAGTGACGTAGATTTGCCTGTAACTGCCCCTCAAACCAGCACAACCGCAGATTTGACAACTGGAACTTTGGCCCACATGGCGGATTATGCCTTACGTATCCTCAAAAGGGACCCACGCATTATTAAAATGATGAGCGATGACGATTACTGGTTGGCCTGCATCCTTGACCCTCGCTATAAAGGCAAATTGCAAAATATTATGCCACATGAGAACCTCGAACAAATATTAGCAACCAAACAAGCTACTCTTGTAGACCGTTTGATTCAGGCATTCCCAGCACACAGCGCCGGTGATGGTTCTCACACGAGCTGCAGGGGGCTACAGGGCAGAGGTGTTAGAGGTGCACAAATCAGAAGTGGCATTGGACAGAGGGGTTTTCTGACCAGGTTGTGGAGCGATTTCGCAATGACCGCAGACAGGACAGGTACTGCAGCATCTATTCAAAGTGACAGGAGACAACATTTGTCCAGTATGGTTACAAACTATTTTTCATCCCTTATCGATGTTCTCCCTCAACTGTCATTCCCATTTGATTACTGGGCATCCAAATTAGACACCTGGCCTGAATTGGCAGAATATGCATTGCAGGAGCTTGCTTGCCCAGCAGCTAGTGTGCTATCAGAAAGAGTATTCAGTGCTGCTGGTTCAATATTAACCGAAAAAAGGACTCGTCTGGCTACCCAAAATGTGGATGATCTAACCTTCATTAAAATGAACCACTCCTGGATTTCAAATTATTTTGCCCCACCTTTCCCGGCTGACACCTAGCTTTCCTATAAAAAGGTCTTGCTTGTGGACTGGTCTTACTGAGTGTTCCAATCTCTTAATTTGCAGCAGCTGTTTGTCCAGCATTCGACATGTTTACACCTCCCTCAATGGGAAAACTCCCCCCACGGGGCCGTGGTCTCGCCACTTGGCGCAAGCACCCGTTAGAGTGCCGTTTGTCTGAAGAGGTGGGTGTGCCCGCTTTTGGTCGACGGCACTGCCATAGGGTCCCTCATAGTACAATAAAGTGTCTCTGGCGGTGGTGGCGCGCACCCAACGTCACACACCGTTGTAACATGAGGGGCCCTGGGACGGTACCGCCGGCCACAAGAGAGTTCACCCCCCCCAGCTCAAACTGTGCTCTACCACGTGCAAAATTATCTCTCACAGCTCCGCAATGTTTAGTATATGCGCTGACATCATTCAATGCCTGGCACTGACAATACCAATTTGTTGACATCTATGATACTAGTTAAAGTAGTCTGGGTCAGTGTCCTATATTGACACCAGTAAATACTTACTGCCAAATTACTATGTCAGAAACTCAGCAGATGAGCCCACCCCTGTACCTAAGTATGCTACACTTTTTTTTTGTTTGTTTTTTGTTTTTTGGCGAGACATTAACATCTATTTATTTTTTGTGAGTACTAACTGTGTCAGACACTCCTTGCAATCGTCCTCCGCTGACCACACCAATGCTGCCTGTGTACCTCTGCGAGATAACTCTAAGTGCCTTGAGCCTATTTTTATTTATTTTAGGCCTAGTAAGCCTGTCTGCGGTCCCTCCTTGCAATCCTCCTCCTCCACTGACCACAATGCTGCCTGTGTATCCATGTAACTGATTTAAAAATGCCTTGAGCCTATTTTTAGTTATTTTAGGCCTTGTAAGCCTGTCTGCGGTCCCTCCTTGCAATCCTCCTCCTCCGCTGACCACAATGCTGCCTGTGTATCCATGTAACCGATTTAAAACTGCCTTGAGCCTATTTTTAGTTATTTTAGGCCTAGTACGCCTGTCTGCGGTCCCTCCTTACAATCCTCCTCCTCCGCTGACCACAATGCTGCCTGTGTATCCATGTAACCGATTTAAAACTGCCTTGAGCCTATTTTAAGTTATTTTAGGCCTAGTACGCCTGTCTGCGGTCCCTCCTTGCAATCCTCCTCCTCCCCTGACCACAATGCTGCCTGTGTATCCATGTAACCGATTTAAAACTGCCTTGAGCCTATTTTTAGTTATTTTAGGCCTAGTACGCCTGTCTGCGGTCCCTCCTTGCAATCCTCCTCCTCCGCTGACCACAATGCTGCCTGTGTATCCATGTAACCGATTTAAAACTGCCTTGAGCCTATTTTTAGTTATTTTAGGCCTAGTACGCCTGTCTGCGGTACCTCCTTGCAATCCTCCTCCTCCGCTGACCACAATGCTGCCTGTGTATCCATGTAACCGATTTAAAACTGCCTTGAGCCTATTTTTAGTTATTTTGGGCCTAGTACGCCTGTCTGCGGTCCCTCCTTGCAATCCTCCTCCTCCACTGACCACAATGCTGCCTGTGTATCCATGTAACCGATTTAAAACTGCCTTGAGCCTATTTTTAGTTATTTTAGGCCTAGTACGCCTGTCTGTGGTCCCTCCTTGCAATCCTCCTCCTCCGCTGACCACAATGCTGCCTGTGTATCCATGTAACCGATTTAAAACTGCCTTGAGCCTATTTTTAGTTATTTTAGGCCTAGTACGCCTGTCTGCGGTCCCTCCTTGCAATCCTCCTCCTCCGCTGACCACAATGCTGCCTGTGTATCCATGTAACCGATTTAAAACTGCCTTGAGACTATTTTTAGTTATTTTAGGCCTAGTACGCCTGTCTGCGGTCCCTCCTTGCAATCCTCCTCCTCCGCTGACCACACCAATGCTGCCCGTGTACCCCTGGAACCTATTTTAAAGTGCAAAAAACCTATTTCTTTATTTTATGTAATATTAAAAATGCCATGATGGACTACGCTGTCCCACACTACGAGCTACCCAGTCGACATTTCTTTTGCAAGAAAAGCCATCCCAGCCCTCCACCAGCACCACCTCCATTGTCCATGCACTCTGGCAATCTGTGAGTACAAAGGTGCACCTGACAACAGACGCATGGACCTGTAGTCACGGCCACGGAAGGTTACGTGTCCATTACGGCGCAATGGGTTAATGTGGTGGATGCATGGGCCACAGGGGACAGCCTACTAAGTCTGTCTGCAGTCCCTAATTCAAATTTTCCTCCACTGTCTAAATCTGAGCTTCAACCTTCTGGCTCTCATTAAGTGCTTTTTTTAAAAAAATTGGTGGTTGGGGCCTAATACCTCTGTTTGCCGCTCCCTGGAGTTGTCCTCAACTGAATAAATCTGAGCTTCAACCTTCTGGCTCTCCTTAAGTGCTTTTTTCTAAAAAATTGGTGGTTGGGGCCTAATACCTCTGTTTGCCGCTCCCTGGTGTTGTCCTCAACTGAATAAATCTGAGCTTTACCCTTCTGGCTCTCATTAAGTGCTTTTTTTAAAAAAATTGGTGGTTGGGGCCTAATACCTCTGTTTGCCGCTCCCTGGTGTTGTCCTCAACTGAATAAATCTGAGCTTCAACCTTCTGGCTCTCCTTAAGTGCTTTTTTCTAAAAAATTGGTGGTTGGGCCTAATACCTCTGTTTGCCGCTCCCTGGTGCTGTCCTCAACTGAATAAATCTGAGCTTCCACATTCTGGCTCTCATTAAGTGCTTTTTTTAAAAAAATTGGTGGTTGGGGCCTAATACCTCTGTTTGCCGCTCCCTGGTGTTGTCCTCAACTGAATAAATCTGAACTTCAACCTTCTGGCTCTCATTAAGTGCTTTTTTAAAAAAAATTGTTGGTTGGGGCCTAATAACTATGTTTGCCGCTCCCTGGTGTTGTCCTCCTCCTGAGTGTTCTCCTCCTCCTTGGTGTTCTCCTCCAGGTTGCCTTGTCTGAGCTTCAACCTTCTGGCTCTCATTAAGTGCTTTTTTAACAAAAAATTGGTGGTTACGGCCTACTAACGGTGTCTGTCGCTCCATGGTGTTGTCCTCCACTGTATAAAGCTGAGCTTCAGTCTTTAGGCTTTCGGCCTATAGTATCAGATATTAAACTGCATTTGGCCTTCAACTTTGGTTACGGCCTACTAACGGTGTCTGCCGCTCCCTGGTGTTGTCCTCAACTGTATAAAGCTGAGCTTCAACCTTCTGGCTCTCATTAAGTGCTTTTGTAACAAAAAATTGGTGGTTACGGCCTACTAACGGTGTCTGCCGCTCCATGGTGTTGTCCTCCACTGTATAAAGCTGAGCTTCAGTCTTTAGGCTTTTGGCCTATAGTAGCAGATATTAAACTGCATTTGGCCTACTAGTGTGGTTGGGCCCTTAAAACAGTGTCTGCTGCTCCTGGGTTTGCTACTCCACTGAACAAAGCAATGCCGCCTATTTAGTCCTGTTACCAATTTTGAACTGCATTTAGCCTACTTTATTCTTTGGCCCTATATCTGTGTTTAGTACTCCTCATCCTGCCCATTGCCCAGCCACTGCTAGATGAGTCTGCTGGTACATTGACCTAGACCACTACATTCCCCTTGCACTCTACACAGCCAGAATCTGACCCTGCTGAAAGTAAGGTTCCCCTTCCCGCATGTTATACCACCTTACACAGGGACAAAGAGGAAGGTGCAGATGAAAGTGCAGGTTCCTTCATCAGGTGGGGGGCATACTTGTTGGCGGCATCACTGGCACAGGGCCCCTCAGAGTACGCAAAAGTGTCGCTGCTGGTGGGAGGCGCCCCCGCCGTGCAAACACACCGCTGTACTTTGAGGGGTCCTGTGCCAGTGCCAATGCCAACGAGTGGGCCCCCTGCTTGCTTAGGATCACAGCACTTGCAAACTTGACATACTTACCTCTCACTGCTCCACCGCCGTGACGTAGTCCACGTTTCCTGGGCCCACTAAAACCTTGAACCAGCCCTACCCCCCCACAACTTTTGCCAAATGACCCCCAATTTCCAATGCCCAACTATTATTATAAAGTTAATTAAGATTGACAAGCTTCAGAAACAAGAATGGATGTTTTTGGCATTAAAATGGGCACTGTAGGTGTTTTCCTGGCCTCCACTCACTGCCGACTATGCTTCCCCATTGACTTGCATTGGGTTTCGTGTTTCGGTCGATCCCCGACTTTTAGCGATAATCGGCCGACTGCACTCGACTCGACTCTGGACAAAGTCGGGTTTCGCAAAACCCGACTCGATCTTAAAAAAATGAAAGTCGCTCAACCCTAGTTGCAATACATGATAGTCCAAATGGTGAATAAGCCGCCCCAATCAAGTTCCAAAGAAATTCAAGCCGTCTAGCAGGTTCCAGTTGGATCAGTGTCAGCGCAAACTATCCGTCGATATTTGAATGAACTTAAATGCTATGGCAGGAGATCAAGGAGGACACCACTGCTGATACAGAGACATATAAAAGCTAGACTGAAGTATACATGAGTAACCAAACTCCTTCTGGGGAAGTGTCTTGTGGACAGATGAGACCAAGATAGAGCTTTTTGGTAAAGCACATAATTCTGTTTGTTGAAAATGGAATGAAGCCTACAAAGAAAAGAACACAGTACATACAGTCAAATATGGCGGAGATTCAAAGATGTTTTGGGGTCATTTTGCTGCCTCTGCCACTGGGTGCCTTGGCTGTGTGCAAGGCATCCCAAAATCTGAAGATTATGAACAGATTTTGGGCAGCAATGTAGTGGCCTGCGTCAAAAAGCTGGGTTTACATCCTAGGTCATAGGTTTTCCATCAGGACAATGACACCAAATATACTTCAAGAAGCACCCAGAAATGGATGAAAACAAAGTGCTGGAGAGTTCTGAAGTGTCCAGCAGTGAGTCTAGCTGTAAAATCCATTGATCAGCTGTGGAGAGATCTTAGAATTGCTGTTGGGAGAAAGCACCCTTTCAAATATGAGAAACCTAGAGCAGGTTTGCAAAAGAAGAGTGGTCAAAACTTATAGTTGAGAGATGTAAGAAGCTTGTTGTTGTTGATGGTTAAAGGAAGTGATTGATTGCAGTTCAGCATCTCCCACTCACACACCACCTCCTCACCTCACCCCTATCTGTCGGAGTCCCACAAGGTTCAGTCCTTGGGCCCCTGCTCTTCTCCATTTACACCTTTGGCCTGGGACAGCTCATAGAATCTCATGGCTTTCAGTATCACCTCTATGCTGATGACACACAGATCTACATCTCTGGACCAGATATCACCTCCCTACTAACCAGAATCCCTCAATGTCTGTCCACTATTTCATCCTTCTTCTCCGCTAGATTTCTCAAACTTAACATGGACAAAATAGAATTCATCATCTTTCCCCCATCTCACGCGACCCCCCCAACGAACCTATCCATTATAGTAATTCCATTGTCCATTGCCGTTAAAGGCTGCCCACTCTCCCCAGTCCCACAAGCTCGCTGCCTCGGGGTAATCCTTGACGCTGATCTCTCCTTCAAGCCACATATCCAAGCCCTTTCCACTTCCTGCCGACTTCAACTCAAAAATATTTCACGAATCCGTTCATTCCTCAACCAAGAATCTGCAAAAACCCTAGTCCATGCCCTCATCATCTCTCGCCTCGACTACTGCAACCTCCTGCTCTGTGGCCTCCCATCGAACACTCTCGCACCCCACCAATCTATTCTAAACTCTGCTGCCCGACTAATACACCTGTTCCCCCGCTATTCTCCTGGCCTCTCCCCTCTGTCAATCCCTTCACTGGCTCCCCATTGCCCAGAGACTCCAGTACAAAACCCTAACGATGACATACAAAGCCATCCACAACCTGTCTCCTCCATACATCTGTGACCTCGTCTCCCGGTACTTACCTACACGCAACCTCCGATCCTCACAAGATCTCCTTCTCTACTCCCCTCTTATCTCCTCTTCCCACAATCGTATACAAGATTTCTCTCGCGTATCACCCCTACTCTGGAACCCTCTACCACAACACATCAGATTCTCGCCTACCATCAGAATCTTCAAAAAGAATCTGAAGACCCACCTCTTCCGACAAGCCTACAACCTGCAGTAACCACCGATCAACCAACCGCTGCAAGATCAGCTCTATCCTCACCTACTGTATTCTCGCCCATCCCGTGTAGATTGTGAGCCTTTGCGGGCAGGGTCCTCACTCCTCCTGTACCAGTTATGACTTGTATTGTCTAAGATTATTGTACTTGTTTTTATTATGTATACCCCTCCTCACTTGAAAAGCGCCATGGAATAAATGGCGCTATAACAATAAATAATAATAATAATAATAGTTATTTATTCCATATTAAGTTGAAGATGCCCATTTTTGGGTTTTGTGTGAAATGATGTCCAGTTTGCCTCTTTTTCTCTGTTTTTTTGTGGTGTTACAAAAAAAATAAGTATGTGTATTACAAACCATATGTAATTGCAATAATTATCTGGAAGAAATTCTTCATTTTCTAGAAAAATTTCAAGGGTGCCAACACTTTTGGCCATGACTGTATAAAACACATTTGAGTTGTGATATTGGTGGTCAACTTTGAGCTGTTTATCTTGAATTGAGTTTCCAAAGATGAAGTACCTGGGAAACGCACATCGGGTGGATGGTGGGTAAGCCCTTGTCGTCACCTTTTCAGGTGCTCATAGTGTTAACATTTTATTAGCGTTAAGGATTTTGGTCTACTGTGACTTGTACTCTTTATTCCCTCTTTTTTACCCTAATTCTGTGCTCCGTGAAACTTACGGTATGTCCACAATGTACTGCTTATCCCTGCTTGTTTCATGTTTATGTTAATTTTGTTTACTTTTGACAGATGTACCTCTTTTGTTCCTCTTCTTCATCTGTCGGTGTATTTTGGCTTTTCTCTATATATGTTTTTATATATTCATCTATACTCTTTTAATGATATCTTTTAAAAGTTTATCCTGAAAATTCTTTACCTTTAAATTATGTTTCATTCGAGACATCTTTTTCTAAGTAATCTTCAGCATCAATAATTCCGAATATTTCTATAAAACATATATAAATGCCATCAACGTAGAAATCATAGACCGTATACAGTACAGATCAAAAGTTTGGACACACCTTCTCATTTAAAGATTTTTCTGTATTTTCATGACTATGGAAATTGTACATTCACACTGAAGGCATCAAAACTATTAATTAACACATGCGGAATTATATACTTAACAAAAAAGTGTGAAACAACTGAAATTATGTCTTATATTCTAGGTTCTTCAAAATTGCCACCTTTTGCTTTGATGACTGCTTTGCACACTCATGGCATTCTCTTGATGAGCTTCAAGAGGTAGTCACTGGGAATGGTCTTCCAACAATCTTGAAGGAGTTCCCAGAGATGCTTAGCACTTGTTGGCCCTTTTGCCTTCACTCTGCGGTCCAGCTCACCCCAAACCATCTCGATTGGGTTCAGGTCTGGTGACTGTGGAGGCCAGGTCATCTGGCGTAGCACCCCATCACTCTCCTTCTTGGTCAAATAGCCCTTAGGCAGTCTGGAGGTGTGTTTGGGGTCATTGTCCTGTTGAAAAATAAATGATGTTCCAACTAAACGCAACCGGATGGAATAGCATGCCGCTGCAAGATGCTGTGGTAGCCATGCTGGTTCAGTATGCCTTCAATTTTGAATAAATCTCCGAAAGTGTCACCAGCAAAGCACCCCCACACCATCACACCTCCTCCTCCATGCTTCACGGTGGGAACCAGGCATGTAGAGTCCATCTGCTCACCTTTTCTGCGTCAAACAAAGACACGGTGGTTGGAACCAAAGATCTCAAATTTGGATACATCTGACCAAAGCACAGATTTCCACTGGTCTAATGTCCATTCCTTGTGTTCTTTAGCCCAAAAAAGTCTCTTCTGCTTGTTGCCTGTCGTTAGCAGTGGTTTCCTAGCAGATATTTTACCATGAAGGCCTGCTGCACAAAGTCTCCTCTTAACAGTTGTTGTAGAGATGTGTCTGCTGCTAGAACTCCATGTGGCATTAAACTGGTCTCTAATCTGAGCTGCTGTTAACCTGCAATTTCTGAGGCTGGTGACTCGGATAAACTTATCCTCAGAAGCAGAGGTGACTCTTGGTCTTCCTTTCCTGGGGCTGTCCTCATGTGAGCCAGTTTCTTTGTAGTGCTTGATAGTTTTTGCCACTGCACTTGAGGACACTTTCAAAGTTTTCCCAATTTTTCAGACTGACTGACCTTCATTTATTAAAGTAATGATGGCCACTCGTTTTTCTTTACTTAGCTGCTTTTTCCTTGCCATAATACAAATTCTAACAGTCTTTTCAATAGGACTATCAGCTGTGTATCCTCCAGACTTCTGCACAACACAACTGATGGTCCCAACCCCATTTATAAGGCAAGAAATCCCAATTATTAAACCTGACAGGGCACACCTGTGAAGTGAAAACCATTCCCGGTGACTACCTCTTGAAGCTCATCAAGAGAATGCCAAGACTGTGCTAAGCAGTTATCAAAACAAAAGGTGGCTACTTTGAAGAACCTAGAATATAAGACATAATTTCAGTTGTTTCACACTTTTTTGCTAAGTATATAATTCCACATGTGTTAATTCATAGTTTTGATGCCTTCAGTGTGAATGTACAATTTTCATAGTCATGAAAATACAGAAAAATCTTTAGATGAGAAGGTGTGTCCAAACTTTTGGTCTGTACTGTATATAATATCACTTTTCCCATGTCTATTAGTATTTGATAACGTAATACCGGCATTACATCATGTAACAAAACGTGGCCATTGTGAGCTCTCTAGGTTTAAAGGCAAATAAGCTGGAGTGTATTTAATTAAACTATGGTAGATGATAGACTTAAACGGTATTAACATGAAATGCTGCATTACCCACCAAGTGGGTAAGAAGCAATATATATAACTGTATAATTTGTTACCAGCCTCTTCCTCCCCCTTTACCAAGCAAAGATGTTGTTAATAGAGGCAAAACTCTGATTACTTAATGGTTTTCGAGACAGCCGTGGCCTAGAAAATTAAATTTCACATCTTCTTTTATGACGTTAATCTCTCTTCTCACATCCCGCCTGTTATGATGTGTGCGCCAGAGATAATGTTTAAACTGACTAAGGCAAAGTAAACCAGACAAGTCTGTTATTGGCTTTATAATTACATAATTAACTTTTTGTCTCTAATCGTTATGGAGGTAATGGTGCTGCTAAAATGGGCTTTTGGCGTGCGGAAAGTAAATCAAAAATCAATAATCCATAGAATGCCATTAAGGGCTGTAACAGCTCTTATGTTGTGATTCACTCAAGTTTTTCTGTACGGCAAATGAAATTCATTAGGGCAGAGATTACTGTCTGAGGAGTTGACTTTCACTTGATAGTAAAGATCAGGAAAGATTGTCACAGGCAGCAAGAAGCGAAAATGCAACAATGTTGCCATAAATTATGCGCTGCTTGTAACTCTGTTATTACATCGTAATTGACCTCCCGGCAATTAATTCTATTTTCCATGAACCCTCTTTTATTTCTAATTTACATTACGATCGTATATGCCTGAAAAAATGACAGTATAAAAAAGATAAATGTGCTAATTACGCGTCTGCTTATCTCCAGCTCCCCGATGCCAACACCTTTGGTCCAACCTCCCTTGGTATGTAAGTATGTCACTTATTTCACTCTGACATCTCTAATGTATTTGTAAACTGTCCCATAAATACTAGAGCCACATGCAGCCATCGAGGATGCAGACAGCAGCCTTTCTCCGCTGTGTATTTTTTCCCTCCAACAAATCTGAAATCGAGAAAATATTGTTCCAAGTCAGATGACTTTGCTGTCACTGGGAAATTAAGTTCTTGACCCCATTTCTGATCTATGCTTTATACGTCTGCATTTTTTTTTACTAAAATCTAATGTGGCACTATTCACTGGGAAGCACCAGAGGAAGATAAGTTTTCGCTTTAATTTAACTATCACATAAAAAAAATCACTTAAAATGTCAAAAAACATTTCTGTTGTCTGCCGAAATATAATGATACCAATCACTTGTTTAATGTAGGTGTAATGTTTTCGGAGATGCCCAACTGAATGGCACAGTTCACCTTTGCGTATTAGTAGTTTTCTCACTATAGGACTTTGGTGCAAGGTAGTTCTTTAGGGGCTCATTTTCAGCATCAAAGGTTAGGCATGGAGGCAGAGTTGTCTGGCTTGGCTCTCAATGAGGTGTGGTCTTAGTGAGGTCAGGTCAAAATATCTATGTAAGGCTAGGCTGACATAACCGTATATTCTCTAATTTGAGAGAATCGTCCCGATACTAATCACACTCTGATTGGAGTTTTATCATCTTGTCCATTCTGTCAGTCCATGGAAATCGGGCTGGACTCAGATGCTATCTGAGTGAAGTCCAATGTTTTCCATGGGCTCATTGACTTGCATGGCCAAGTGCTATCCGAATATTGGATTCAACTTGGGCGTGCTGCTATTTTTTCCTCGGACTGGCTGAGTAAAAAATAGGACGTGTGCACTGCCCCATAAACAAACATTGTTCAGGTATTTTATCATCTTTATTCATATTGGAATAACTGTCACTTCCATTTGCCAGTCCATCTGGACATACATGTGACTGCAGCAGCCATCACTTGTCACCATTACATCACATGTCTGTCCAGAGGGAGCAGTAAATACACAGACCAAGAGACATGTAACTGCTGCAAAAAGTAATTGACTGCAGGTGACACATGACTATCAGAAAGAGCAGAAGGTACAGAGAAAGGGGTACGACCCAGGGAACAGAGGGGCAAGGGATCAGTAAGGTGAGTAACTTTTTGTACTATTTTACTCCATTTAGAACTTTTTTAAATGAAAGTAGCCAGATAATCTCTTTAATGGAGCGCATTTGGTTTCCATAGGGATTATTGACTTCTGTAATTTCTACTGCTCTAGTATTTCTGTCCAACGAAAACAATCAATGCAAGCATTAAGAGAGTCTAAAGGCCCCAGAGTTATAAGATGAATATCAGCCAAACCCACAAATTTCAACAATCCTGGGTAATTGTCTGATGTGCATGAAGGCCTTCCAATTCTCTCCGATAGATAATATTGGTAAACGGAAGGATCAGTCAATTGTAAGTAAGAATCCTTTAGTTTTGAGGGGAGATAAGCCACTGCCAGAGGTGTCTGGCAGCAGTTTTATCCTAACTCATAGTTTAAAAATACATGAACACTCAGCTAAAGCAAACAATGGTGTGTATGGAGAAGTAGTGAGAGATAGGTGTCTGCCCAATGAATGTCTGGCCAAAAACGAATTATGTGTAGTGCCAGCTGAATTCTGTTTTGCCCGTTTTGCCTTTGTAGATATTTACATGGCAACCAGTTGATTGGTCTTCCATTATCCCTCCACCCCCCCACCCAATACACATGAGCCCTTGGCTTGGCTGAATGTACTTGTGTTCAAATGTGGAGAGGGCAGCTGTTACACACAGTGTGGGAAGACTAAGTGCAACACAAAGGGATGAGGGGAAGGAAGCCCAACACTAGGAAAGGGGGAAGTGGAGACCCCTAGGCAGATCTAAAGTCACCCTATCTACCCTAAACATCCCTATATAGATTCTGCACCTATCGCCGAGCCTAATCCCTATCTGACCCTGGCAATAAGCCCTGCTTAGGGAAGTACGGGGTGGCATTAGTCAATTTCCATTACAACTAACTAAAGACAACTGGGATAGACAAACAAGGGAAAAATTTATCTTGAGTAGACTCAGAGAAGTAACACAGATGTCCTCCAACAGCACCAAAGAGGAAGATAGCTGACTGCTATAGCTCCAAACTTCAACAGGGGAAATGTAAATATCACGGGAGACTCCCAGAAGCAGACAGGAAGTCTATAAACACCCAGACCTCATGTGTCAATTAGAGCCAGTGGGATGTTGCCACTGTGTCCAAAAGTTAGAAGGAATAGGAAGGTGTCTGCAAAGCCAACCGCAATCCTCTGTAGCCAGATGAAGTGCGACTTTCTGCAGCCTTTGACACACCCGTGAGAGCAGCAAGGTGCTGTCAGACACCTATGGTGGTGGATTATCTTCCAATAACCAAAGAATCTGGCATGTTTAAAGGCCCCGTCTCACATAGCAAGATCGCTAGCGAGATCGCTGCTGAGTCACTAGTTTTGTGACGCAACAGCGACCTCAGTAGCGATCTCGCTATGTGTGACACGTACCAGCGATCAGGCCCCTGCTGTGAGATCGCTGGTCGTGTCGGAATGGCCTGGACCTTTTTTTGGTCGTTGAGGTCCCGCTGACATCGCTGAATCGGTGTGTGTGACACCGATCCAGCGATGTCTTCACTGGTAACCAGGGTAAACATCGGGTTACTAAGCGCAGGGCCGCGCTTAGTAACCCGATGTTTACCCTGGTTACCAGCGTAAATGTAAAAAAAAAAAAACAGTACATACTCACCATCTGATGTCCGTCAGGTCCCTTGCCGTCTGCTTCCTGCTCTGACTGACTGCCGGCCGGAAAGTGAGAGCAGATCACAGCAGTGACGTCACCGCTGCGCTCTGCTCTCACTGTACGGTGGCTCAATCAGAGCAGGAAGCAGACGGCAAGGGACACCGAAAGGCGAGTATGTACTGTTTGTTTTTTTCGGTAACCAGGGTAAACATCGGGTTACTAAGCGCGGCCCTGCGCTTAGTAACCCGATGTTTACCCTGGTTACCCGGGTGCTGCAGGGGGACTTCGGCATCGTTGAAGACAGTTTCAATGATGCCGAAGTCGTTCCCCTGATCGTTGGTCGCTGGAGAGAGCTGTCTGTGTGACAGCTCCCCAGCGACCACACAACCACTTACCAACGATCACGGCCAGGTCGTATCGCTGGTCGTGATCGTTGGTAAATCGCTATGTGAGACGGGGCCTTAAGTCTTGTATGATTTGCATGGGTCGAGGTGTTCTTCTGCAACCCCAAATCCTGGTGATACACGTCTCTGGGTGTGTGACTATGTCTTTCTTAAATTATTTTTCCATATATGCATGTTGGTAGATGATATGGCAAATTGGGATTTGGCAATTTTGTATTCTGAAACCACTTTAGGATACAGCACACAAAAATAAATATTAGTTTACTGGTGGATGTGATGAAATGCATATACAAGTACCAGGTACAAAGCTTATTCATTAAATCTTCTGTATTACACAAAATTGCATACATTGTGGTTACAGGTGGCGGTAACTTTTTATGAGAAAAATTCCAATGATACGGCATAATTGAACAGGGCCCTCCATTTCCAGCTTGCTCTCCTTGAAACCCTTGCTCACTTCAGTGCTGTACCCATGTCTCAGCCCGGCTAGCACAGCCCCTCTGCACTAATCATTCAGGTCAGTACTACACATAGTCTCTGCCCACTTCTATTTCTGTGTCGTCTCAGGGTCCTCATTTACTTATGGCTATACGTTTGAACCTCTGGCTCTGCACCCCACAAGCTGCACTCACCAGTCTGTACTCTCTGTCCAGAATTCTCAGGGCACCCAAACTTGCCTGTTGTCTCTAGATCCATAATGCCATGTCACAAACTTGCTACCTGGAATTCCTTCCTTGTCACACACACATTCTTCAGCCTAGTCTGTCTCACTACCAGTAAAAGACTTCACTCTCCTTTCTCCGAACTCTCACCTTCTGCTAGAATCTTTTATCAACTTCTGTTTTACTCCTAAAACTCCTCCTAGCTGATCACCTGGCTAATTGTTATCCTCTGTGCTAAGTTCTTGCAATGTTACCTTCACTTTTTCCCACTATCATTACATTTCCAGTGAGTAACAATGTGATAAACAGTTGCATCAAACATAGCATTCAAAGAATGCATTAATACAAGCATGTCAGAGCTATAGAAACTTCTTCAGAGGGTTCTGGACATCGTCCTCTTCTTTACAATCCAACATCCTCATCTTTACCCCCGTGACATATGCCATCAGCATAGAGTCAGAAGACATCCATACCCTTTAGGTGGTTGGTCAGTCCCACTGAATTTGATGGGTTTCATCTACTTTAACCTAATATGTATGACCATCTCAACTGATAACCTTCAGAACTCTGAAACTAATGAAGAATAAAATAATAGCACTGTCATGAATTATTTTTTTCAATTTGTTTTGACTCTTCTTATTCTAAAACTTTCCATCTTTAAAGTTTCCGATAATAAAAAAGTCCTCTTCATTTTGCCATGATAATAATTTCCAGAGGCGAAACACCTGGCTGCTCTACAGAAATGATTAATTTCATGTATTTAGGGTGCAAAATAACAGCTCGGAAAGGATGATGGATTGCAGGTAAAGCAATGGTTGATGGGACATGGCCCATGAATGTGTTGCATATCATCAGTTCCTTTGATCACTGGCAGATAAGTTCACAGATAATCTTCACATCTGTCCAAATAATAATATGTCTGAGTGTAACTGCACGTTGAATAACCGAGGCATTGTTCACAATCCTCCAGTGAAAACTTTTTCAAGAAAGTCCCTGTAATCAGTTTAAGTGAGATAACTAAGTATGTATGTCACCTGTCAGATGTAATTACACATAAGGGCTTAGCGGAGGACAAATGAACAATAATCATCATGGTAAATGGGTCGTTTTATATTAAAATTCACAAGACGTTTATAGGTTGTCTCTTCTCTGGTCAGAAGGTCATTAACGTAAGCACAATCCCATGAACAGTGCCGACTATTGGATGTTTATATAACCCAATCTACTGGTCCGTGCTGTTTTCTCCACAAAGAGAGAATTGATTATGACACCGATTGATCACAAAATCTTTTTTTTGTCTTAGAGCAAAACCAAAGTAAACTCTTCTACCATTTCCTGTAATGACAGATTTAGTGAGTTTGCTCTGCCTCTTCTGTCATCACAATATCAGCTTTCACAACTGGCCACTTGTTTGTTACTGGGAAGCATCAAAGGTTTATTCATCCTGAGGTCTGGGAGATAAAAGTAAAGTATTTTCATATGTTCTTCTGACAAAATTGCCCCCAAAAGTGACACTTAAAGATCATAGAAATCTACACTACGAGGCTATGGAAAACCCAGTGAGCTGTTTGCTATTATAGAGATGAGCTGCCATCATTTCTCAGTAACCTTTGTATCTGCACAATGTTTGTTACTTTACCATCTTTTTTTAGTATGTCTTTAGGTTATGTTCACATTGCGTTTTTGCCACAAGTCACCGGCAGTGTCGGAGCTTCCGTCTGAAGCCCTGAAAAATATAATATGGGTGAAACCCTCCTTGAGGCCATTAACTTTAATTAGGCAGACCAAGTTACTGCATGCTCTATCTGGCCTCCGTTTTTGTAGTGTCCACCTCTTGAGGTGGACACAGAAGCGCAGTTGACCACACTTGTATGAACCCCTCAAAATTGATACTGCCAAACTGGAGGTTAGACAGAGCACATAGTGACTGTGTCTGCATCATTAAGTCAACCTTTAAGGTATGTTCACACTGCATGTTTTCCACATATCCGTGGCTTAGTTGGGGCTCCTGCCTGAAACCCTGAAAAAATTATTTCAAGCTGAACTCCTAGCCCAAATTTGTTTTTTCAGGGCTTCAGACTGAAGCCCCAACAGAGTCACTGATGTGGAAAATACAAAATGTCAATATACTATAAGGGTCTAGGCAAAGGTGCACCACCTTTTCTGTTCTGAGGACCACATTGTCATGTAGAATCACTTTCAAGAGCCAGAATAAAACGCAATGGGATTACCATATGTGACATTAATGGCATGTCAATGAAAAGCAAGTGCCTGATAGATTGGAATTCTGAAAGTGAAAATGGGGGTCCTTTCTCCCCTAGTTAGCAGTCCGTAAAGGAGAGTCAAAAAAAAGAAAGACACAGTAACCAGGATAAAATATATATATATATATATATATATATATATATATATATATATATATATATATATATATATATATATATATATATATATATATACTGCTCAAAAAAATAAAGGGAACACTAAGATCCCCCATCCCAGATATCACTGAATGAAATATTCCACTTGTAAATCTCTATTCATTACATAGTGGAATGTGTTGGGAACAATAAAACCTAAAAATGATCAACGTAAATCACACCTAATATACCAGGGATGTCTGGAGTTGGAATGATGCTCCAAATCAAAGTGGAAATTGAAGCAAAATTTTGATCCAACTTCAGTGGGAATGCCTCAAGACCAGGAAATGATGATCAGTAGTGTGTGTGGCCTCCACATGCCTGTATGATCTCCCTACAACACCTGGGCATGCTCCTGATGAGGCAGCGGATGGTCTCCTGAGGGATCTCCTCCCAGACCTGGACTAAAGCATCCACCAACTCCTGGACAGTCTGTGGTGCAACGTGACGTTGGTGGATGGTGCGAGACATGATGTCCCAGATGTGTTTAATCAGATTCAGGTCTGGAAAACAGGCGGGCCAGTCCATAGCTTCAATGCCTTCATCTTGAAGGAACTGCTGACACACTCCAGCCACATGAAGTCTGGCATTGTCCTGCATTAGGAGGAACCCAGGGCCAACCGCACCAGCATATGGTCTCACAAGGGGTCTGAGGATCTCATCTCGGTACCTAATGCCAGTCAGGCTACCTCTGGCAAGCACATGGAGGGCTGTGCAGCCCTCCAAAGAAATGCCACCCCACACCATTACTGACCCACTGCCAAACCAGTCATGCTGAAGGATGTTGCAGGCAGCAGATGACTCTCCATGGCATCTCCAGACTCTGTCACATCTGTCACATGAGCTCAGTGTGAACCTGCTTTCATCTGTGAAGAGTACAGGGCGCCAGTGGCGAATTTGCCAATCCTGGTGTTCTATGGCAAATGCCAAGCGTCCTGCACAGTGTTGGGCTGTGAGCACAACCCCCATCTGTGGACGTCGGGCCCTCAGAACATCCTCATGGAGTCGGTTTCTAACTGTTTTTGCAGACACATGCACATTTGTGTCCTGCTGGAGGTAATTTTGCAGGGCTCTAGCAGTGCTCCTCCTGTTCCTCCTTGCACAAAGGCTGAGGTAGCGGTCCTGCTGCTGGGTTGTTGCCCTCCTATGGCCCTGTTCATGTCTTCTGGTGTACTGGCCTTTCTCCTGGTAGCGCCTCCAGTCTCTGGACACTACGCTGACAGACACAGCAAACCTTGCCACAGCTTGCATTGATGTGCCATCCTGGATGAGCTGCACTACCTGAGCCACTTGTGTGGGTTGTAGAGTCCGTTTCATGCTACCATGAGTGTGAAAACACAACCAACATTCAAAAGTGACCAAAACATCAGCCAGAAAGCATTGGCACAGAGATGTGGTCTGTGGTCCCCACCTGCAGAACCACTCCTTTATTGAGTGTGTCTTGATAATTACCAAAAATTTCCATCTGTTGTGTATTCCATTTGCACAACAGGATGTGAAATTGATTGTCAAACAGTGTTGCATCCTAAGTGGACAGTTTGATTTCACAGAAGTTTGAATTACTTGGAGTTATATTCTGCTGTTTAAGTGTTCCGTTTATTTTTTTGAGCAGTATATATATATATATATATATATATATATATATATATATATATATATACATATATACAGGGCAGGGCAGGACTGGCCATCTGGTAATTCTGGCAAATGCCAGAAGGGCCTGTCTGTTTGTGGGCCGCCTTGTCTGCTAAGTTGTTATCAGAATTTGTGTCCTCAAGACAACCATACTGTTAAGAGTTGTGACAGAGCACAAGGTCGCTGATTCTGTCACTTACCCCAGCAGGCCATAGGTATCATTACCTGTGTGATTTCAACTGCCAGGGCTGAATTTCAGCCCCAGTCTGTACCTGTTTGTATATATAATAGATGGTAGCCCGATTCTAATGCATCGGGTATTCTAGAATATGTATGTAGTTTATTTATGAAGATTTTAGAATAATATATTGAATGAACAGGATTCGGCTGGCCGTGACCAATTAGCGAAGCGTGGTTCAAATCTGGACTGCGCCTGTCGCTGATTGTTTGCGGCCGGCCACATAGTATATAACAGCCCATATAGTATATTGCACAGCCACGTAGTATATTGCACAGCCACGTAGTATATTGCACAGCCACGTAGTATATAGCACAGCCCACAGAGTATATAGCACAGCCCATGGAGTATATAGCACAGCCACATAGTATATAACACAGCCCACGGAGTATATAGCACAGCCACATAGTATATAGCACAGCCCACAGAGTGTATAACAGCCCACATAGCATATAACACGGTCATGTAGTTTATAACAGCCCACGTAGCATATAACACAGCTCACATAGTATATAACAGCCCACGCACGCAGTATATAACACAGCCCAAGTAGTGTATAACACAGCCCACGAAGTGTATAACACAGCCCATGTAGTGTATAACACAGGCCACGTAGTGTATAACACAGGCCACGTAGTGTATAGCACAGCCCACGTAGTGTATAGCGCAGCCCATGTAGTATATTGCACAGCCCACGTAGTATATTGCACAGCCCACGCAGTACATTGCACAGCCCACGTAGTACATTGCACAGCCCACGTAGTACATTGCACAGCCCACGTAGTACATTGCACAGCCCACGTAGTATATTGCACAGCCCACGTAGTATATAGCAGCCCACGTATTATATTGCACAGCCCACGTATTATATTGCACAGCCCATGTAGTATATAGAACAGCCCACGTAGTACATTGCACAGCCCACATAGTATATTGCACAGCCCACGTAGTATATTGCACAGCCCACATAGTATATAGCAGCCCACGTATTATTTTGTACAGCCCACGTATTATATTGCACAGCCCATGTAGTATATAGCACAGCCCACATAGTATATTGCACAGCCCACATATATTGCACAGCCCACATAGTATATTGCACAGCCCACGTAGTATATAGTAGCCCACGTATTATATTGCACAGCCCACGTATTATATTGCACAGCCCACGTAGTATATTGCACAGCCCACGTAGTATATTGCACAGCCCACGTAGTATATAGCACAGCCCACGCAGTATATAGTAAAAGTAAACATATCCCTGTTAAAAAAAATAATTAAAATAAAAAAATAGTTATATACTCACCTTCTGTTGGCCCCGGATGCAGGCGAAGCGGTTACCGAAGCTCCTCACGCGCTCCGGTCCCAAGAGTGCATTGCGGTCTTGCGAGATGATGATGTAGCAGTCTCATGAGACTGCTACGTCATCATCTCGCGAGACCGCAATTCGGAGCGGTCACCAGATCGTCGCGAGGAGCGGGGAAGGCCTGTTCCTGATCCGGGGGCCGATGGACGGTGAGTATATAACGATTTTTTATATTATATTTAACATTAGATCTTTTAACTATTGATGCTGCATAGGCAGCATCAATAGTAAAAAGTTGGTCACACAGGGTTAATAGCAATGGTAACGGAGTGCATTACACCGCGGCATAACGCGGTCTGTTACCGCTGCCATTAACCCTGTGTGAGTGCTGACTGGAGGGGATTATGGAGCAGGCACTGACTGTGGGGAGGAAGGAGCGGCCATTTTGCCGCCGGACTGTGCCTGTCGCTGATTGGTCGTGGCCGTTTTGCTGCGACCAATCAGCGACTTGGATTTCCATGACAGACAGAGGCCGCGACCAATGAATATCCGTGACAGACAGACAGACAGAAAGACAGAAGGACAGACGGAAGTGACCCTTAGACAATTATTTAGTATATATATATATATATATATATATATATATATATATATATATATATATATATACACTCACCGGCCACTTTATTAGGTACACCATGCTAGTAACGGGTTGGACCCCCTTTTGCCTTCAGAACTGCCTCAATTCTTCGTGGCATAGATTCAACAAGGTGCTGGAAGCATTCCTCAGAGATTTTGGTCCATATTGACATGATGGCATCACACAGTTGCCGCAGATTTGTCGGCTGCACATCCCAAAGATGCTCCATACAAGGCAGGATGGATCCATGCTTTCATGTTGTTTACGCCAAATTCTGACCCTACCATCCGAATGTCGCAGCAGAAATCGAGACTCATCAGACTAAGCAACGTTTTTCCAATCTTCTACTGTCCAATTTCGATGAGCTTGTACAAATTGTAGCCTCAGTTTCCTGTTCTTAGCTGAAAGGAGTGGTACCCGGTGTGGTCTTCTGCTGCTGTAGCCCATCTGCCTCAAAGTTCGACGCACTGTGCGTTCAGAGATGCTCTTAGGCCTACCTTGGTTGTAACGGGTGGCGATTTGAGTCACTGTTGCCTTTCTATTAGCTCGAACCAGTCTGCCCATTCTCCTCTGACCTCTGGCATCAACAAGGCATTTCCGCCCACAGAACTGCCGCTCACTGGATTTTTTTTCTTTTTCGGACCATTCTCTGTAAACCCTAGAGATGGTTGTGCGTGAAAATCCCAGTAGATCAGCAGTTTCTGAAATACTCAGACCAGCCCTTCTGGCACCAACAACCATGCCACGTTCAAAGGCACTCAAATCACCTTTCTTCCCCATACTGATGCTCGGTTTGAACTGCAGGAGATTGTCTTGACCATGTCTACATGCCTAAATGCACTGAGTTGCCGCCATGTGATTGGCTGATTAGAAATTAAGTGTTAACAAGAAGTTGGACAGGTGTACCTAATAAAGTGGCCGGTGAGTGTATGTATATATATATATATATATATATATATATATATACTAGCTGAAGAGCCCGGCGTTGCCTGGGCATAGTAAATATCTGTGGTTAGTTATAGCACCTCACTTCTCTTATTTTCCCATCACGCCTCTCATTTTCCCCATCACATCTTTCATTTTCCCCCTCACATCTCTCATTTTCTCCCTCACACCTCTCATTTTCCCCCTCACTCCTCTTATTTTCCCCCTCACTCCTCTCATTCCCCCCTAACACTTGTCATTTCGACCTCACATCTGTCATTTTCAGATCACTCCACTATTTTCCCTCACTCCTCTCATTTTGCACTCACACCTTTTCATTTTCACCTCACACCTCTCATTTTCACCTCAGTATATACATGTTTGTCATCTCCCTTATATATAGTATACACCTGTATGTCATCTCCCCTGTATATAGTATATACCTGCTGTGTGTCATCTCCCCTGTATATAGTATATACCTGTATGTCATCTCCTCCTATATATAGTATATACCTGTATGTAATCTCCTCCTGTATATAGTATATACCTGTGTGTCATCTCACCTATATATAGTATATATCTGTGTGTCATCTCCTCCTGTATATAGTATATACCTGTATGTCATCTCCTCCTATACATAGCATATACCTGTATGTCATCTCCTCCTGTATATACTATATACCTGTAGGTAATCTGCTCCTGTATATAGTATATACCTGTGTGTCATCTCCTCCTGTATATAGTATATACCTGTATGTCATCTCCTCCTGTATGTAGTATGTACCTGTATGTCATCTCCTCTTCTATATAGTATATACCTGTGTGTCATCTCTCCTGTATATAGTATATATCTGTGTGTCATCTCCTCCTGTATATAGTATATACCTGTGTTTCATCTCCCCTGTAAATAGTATATACCTGTGTGTCATCTCCTCCTGTATATAGTATATATCTCTATGTCATCTCCTCCTGTATTAGACCTCATTCACACGTTATTTGGTCAGTATTTTTACCTCAGTATTTGTAAGCTAAATTGGCAGCCTGATAAATCCCCAGCCAACAGTAAGCCCACCCCCTGGCAGTATATATTAGCTCACACATACACATAATAGACTGGTCATGTGACTGACAGCTGCCGGATTCCTATATGGTACATTTGTTGCTCTTGTAGTTTGTCTGCTTATTAATCAGATTTTTATTTTTGAAGGATAATACCAGACTTGTGTGTGTTTTAGGGCGAATTTCGTGTGTCAAGTTGTGTGTGTTGAGTTGCGTGTGGCAACATGCATGTAGCGACTTTTGTGAGATGAGTTTTGTGTGGCGACATGCGTGTAGCAACTTTTTGTGTGTCGAGTTGCATGTGACAGGTTAGTGTAGCAAGTTGTGTGCAGCAAGTTTTGCGCATGGCGAGTTTTGCGCGTGGCGAGTTTTATGTGTGGTGCCTTTTGAGTATGTGCAAGTTTTGTGTGAAGCAACTTTTGCATGTGTTGCAACTTTTGTGCATGTGGCAATTTTTCCGCGTGTGCAAGTTTTGCGTGTGGCGAGTTTTCCATGAGGTGAGTTTTGCACGTGTGGTGAGTTTTGCATGTGGAGAGTTTTGCGCGTGGCGAGATTTGAGCGGCGACTTTTGTGTTTCGACTTTTATGTGGCGAGGTTGGTGTATGTGTGGTGAAATGTGCGCTGAGGGTGGTATATGTGTTCGAGCACACGGTAGTGTGTGGCGCATTTTGTGTGTGAGTTCATATCCCCGTGGTGGTGTGGTGATTATCCCATGTCGGGGCCCCACCTTAGCAACTGTACAGTATATACTCTTTGGCGCCATCGCTCTCATTCTTTAAGTCCCCCTTGTTCACATCTGGCAGCTGTTAATTTGCCTCCAACACTTTTCCTTTCATTTTTTCCCCATTATGTAGATAGGGGCAAAATTGTTTGGTGAATTGGAAAGTGCGGGGTTAAAATTTCACCTCACAACTAGTGTTGAGCATTCCGATACCGCAAGTATCGGGTATCGGCCGATACTTGCGGGTATCGGAATTCCGATACCGAGATCCGATATTTTTGTGGTATCGGGTATCGGTATCGAAACAACATTAATGTGTAAAATAAAGAATTAAAATAAAAAATATTGCTATACTCACCTCTCCGACGCAGCCTGGACCTCACCGAGGGAACCGGCAGCGTTGTTTGCTTAAAATGCGCGCTTTTACTTCCTTCCGTGACGTCACGGCTTGTGATTGGTCACGTGCCGCCCATGTGGCCGCGACGCGACCAATCACAGCAAGCCGTGACGTAATTTTCAGGTCCTCAATGCCTAATTCTAGGCATTCATGATTTTAAAATTACGTTCCGGCTTGTGATTGGTCGCGTTGCGGTCACATGGGCGACGCAACCAATCACAAGCCGTGACGTCACGGGAGGCAGGAGACGTGCGCATTTTTAAAATTACGTCACGGCTTGTGATTGGTTGCGTGCCGCCCATGTGACCGCGACGCGACCAATCACAGCAAGCCGTGACGTAATTTCAGGTCCTGATGCCTATTTCTGCATTCAGGACCTGAAATTACGTCACGGCTTGCTGTGATTGGTCGCGTCGCGGTCACATGGGCGGCACGCAACCAATCACAAGCCGTGACGTAATTTAAAAAATGCGCGCGTCTCCTGCCTCCCGTGACGTCATGGCTTGTGATTGGTCGCGTCGCCCATGTGACCGCAACGCGACCAATCACAAGCCGGAACGTAATTTTAAAATCATGAATGCCTAGAATTAGGCATTGAGGACCTGAAAATTACGTCACGGCTTGCTGTGATTGGTCGCGTCGCGGCCACATGGGTGGCACGCGACCAATCACAAGCCGTGACGTCACGGAAGGAAGTAAAAGCGCGCATTTTAAGCAAACAACGCTGCCGGTTCCCTCGGTGAGGTCCAGGCTGCGTCGGAGAGGTGAGTATAGCAATATTTTTTATTTTAATTCTTTATTTTACACATTAATATGGATCCCAGGGCCTGAAGGAGAGTTTCCTCTCCTTCAGACCCTGGGAACCATCAGGAATACCGTCCGATACTTGAGTCCCATTGACTTGTATTGGTATCGGGTATCGGTATCGGATTAGATCCGATACTTTGCCGGTATCGGCCGATACTTTCCGATACCGATACTTTCAAGTATCGGACGGTATCGCTCAACACTACTCACAACATAGCCTTGACGCTATCGGGGTCCAGACGTGAGACTGTGCAAAATTTTGTGCCTGTAGCTGCGACGCCTCCAACACTTTTCCTTTCACTTTTTCCCAATTATGTAGATAGGGGCAAAATTGTTTGGTGAATTGGAAAGCGCGGGGTTAAAATTTCACCTCACAACATAGCCTATGACGCTCTCGGGGTCCAGACGTATGACTGTGCAAAATTTTGTGGCTGTAGCTGCGACGGTTTAGATGCCAATCCCGGACATACACACATACATGCACACATACACACATTCAGCTTTATATATTAGATATATACACACACATGTATGTCAAAAAAATTCTACTACAGTCAACATTTGTAAATGTAAGGAAACTCTTTCAGTGAAGTTTCAATTCAGTTGATCTACAGGGGCAGTTATTTGAGACCAGTTGTCCAAAGCAAAACTTAGCTGGCTACAGGGAATGTAGTAATGAAAAGACATGAAATTCACACTCTATAGCAAATCATCAAAAATTGTCTTTGCATACCATTACCATTTACTGAATTTAATTAAACTGAACTTAGACCTAAAGATCATCATTAAGATATGATCAGTTGTATGATCCTCAGTCTTAATTGACTTTAATCTCATCGGTATCATTTGCATGGACATAATCATTCATGTGAAATTAAAAAAAAAATAGTTTTTGGAAAATTTGTTGCTAAATCTTTATGTTTGAGTTGGCTGGACATAATAGATCCAAATACATTTTTGGACTATGTTTATACCCAGAGGTGTCAAACTGCATTCCTCGAGGGCCGCCAACAGGTCATGTTTTCAGGATTTCCTTAGCATTCCACAAGGTGCTGGAATCATTCTGTGCAGGTGATTAAATTATCACCTGTGCAATACAAGGAAATCCTGAAAACATGACCTGTTGGCGGCCCTCGAGGAATGCAGTTTGACACCTCTGTTTATACCTATTTTTGAGGCTTATGGGTATTAGGGCGCAGTTTGGATCCATATTTCATCATGTCATGGATTTGTCAAGGCAACGTGGCTTCTGTTCTGAAAAGAAGCTTACAATACTTATGTTAACAAAGCCTTAAAAAAAGCTGACATACCATATGTAAGTTGTGTAACTAATAAATAAGGGAGTTTGTTATCATGCTATATTAGAGAACAAATGGTGCATATCAACGTTTTAACTTTAAAGTCCGACATTTTCTCTTTTTTTTTTTTTTTTTCAACCGTTGTATAACCATGAACGCAAGCAATGTACAGCTATTGCAATTTGCATGGCCTTTTCCTTACCTCTGAAAGAGATCTACGCTATACAATTTATCTAATTTTACATGTATTTACATATTTATAGGTATCTACAAATTATCAATATATCTGTAAACATATAATATAGCTAATTATCTATCTATGCATCTATTATCCATCAATTATCTACCTATCTATTATCTTTCTATCATTCTCTGTCGATTTGTGTTTTCTGAGGCTGATATTTCTGAGGAACTTATCCTCTGCAGCAGAGGTATAAAAACACTGGAAATTTATTCTGCAACCAATCACCCCAAAAATACACTCATTGTTATTAAGAACTATCTTCAGCATAAAAAAGAACAAGGAGACCTGGAAGTGATGATGTGGCCCCCATATACTCTTGATCTCTTTTGTTCACTCACTTTGCAATTTGTTAATTAATAAAAATAAACTGTTAATACTTCTATTTCTGAAGGTATCCTTACTTTGCAATATTGTTTCAACACATGCCTACAACTTTTGTACAACTCCATATATATACAGCGGGGAAAATAAGTATTTGATACCCTGCCAATTTTGCAAGTTTTCCCCCCTACAAAGAATGAAGAGATCTGTAATTTTTATCATAGGGGCACTGCAACTGTGAGAGACAGAATCTAAAAAGGAAAAAACTGAAAATCACATTGTATGATTTTTAAATAATGTTCATTTTATTGCATAAAATAAGTATTTGATACAATGGAAAAACAGAATTTAATATTTGGCGAGTGGATTTGATACCAAAAAGTTCTATTTTGGCCTCATCTGACCACATGATCTTATCCCATGCCCCCTTTGAATCATCAAGATCATCATTGCTGAACTTACAACGGGCCTGGACATGTGCTGGCATGAGCAGCGGGACCTTGCGTACCCTCCACGATTTTAATCCATGATGGCATAGTGTTACTAATGATGATGTTTGAAATTGTGTTCCCAACTCTCTTCAGGTCATTGGCCAGGTCCTACCATGTAGTTCTGGGCTGATTCCTGACCTTTCTCAGAATCATCCTTACCATACTAGGTGATATCTTGCATGGACGTCCCCCGAAGAAGCATTGAACAAAACGCACATTGGGGTTTCCCATCTTTCACGTCTCTCGCAGGTCTGTCTATCTCTGCATTTTTTGCCACTTGTATTTTGCTTTCATTTGACTTTATGAGTGTATAGCCTATGGTTACGTTCCCCCCCCCCCCTCCACTTTCTTTACACCCATATTATGGTTTATTATTTGTTTGCAGGCATGTTTATCCCTTACCTCTTATGGTACTGTGGCACTATGCACTTTACAGAATTTATTTGCGCTATTGACTTACTTTGAAATTTGATCTTAGCTAGAGCCTTTGTAGTGGTTTCCTTACATCTGCAATATTGTGTTACTGGGATGTAGTTATATATTGTTTATAATTATGTCAAAAAGACAGTATATTTTTGTATATCAAGTTAATATATCATTTTCTTTACACTGAGTACTCACCTCTAATTTTGATTTTATTAAATCTTTTGTATTTAAATCATTATCAAAAATATCAGCTTTGATTGATTGTGCTCAGGCTAAAAGATAGACTTCTTACCACTCCCCTGCTCTGACGTGGCACTTTGGTGTTGTCTTCTGTTTTTATTTTGTCTTCGTCCCTATTGAATTTACTATTTATCATGTTATTTAATTCTGTGATAAAAAAATATTGAGTATTTTATATAGCTCTGGTGTCCATTTCTCTTTGGTTTTTTAATAGTTTTTTTTATGGAAGAGCTTTTCTATTTTATGCCCCTTTTTTTGGTTTATAGATATCTTGCATGGAGCCTCAGCCTGAGCAAGATTGACAGTCATCTTGTATTTCTTCCATTTTCTAATAATTGTACCACCAGTTGTTGCAGTACCTTCTCACTGCTTATTGTCCTGCAGCCTATCCCAGCTTTGTGCAGGTCTACAATTTTTCCCCGGTGTTCTTAGACAGCTCTTTGGTCTTGGCCATGGTGGAAAGGTTGGAATGTGATTGATTGTGTGGACAGGTGTCTTTTATAAAGTTCAACGAGTTCAAGCAGGTGCAATGAATACAGGTAATGAGTTCAGGGTAGGTGGGCTTCTTAAAGGAAAACTAACAGCTCTTGCTGGTTAGTAGGTGATCAAATACTTATTTCATGCAATAAAATGCAGTAATAAAATTATTTATTGTGATTTTCTGGTTCTTGTTTTTAGATTCTGTCTCTCATAGTTGAAGTGTACCTACGATAAAAATGACAGACCTCTCCATTCTTTGTAGGTCGGAAAGTGTGCAAAATCGGCAAAGTATCGAATGCTTATTTTCCCCACTGTACATATATTTGAGCATTAACCCCTTTCTGACATCGGACGTACTATCCCGTCGAGGTGGGGTGGGCCTGCAATGACCACCGAAGGGATAGTACATCCAGCGCGATCGGCCGCGTTCACGGGGGGAGCGCGGCCAATCGCGGCCGGGTGTCAGCTGACTATCGCAGCTGACATCCGGCACTATGTGCCAGGAGCGGTCACGGACCGCTCCCGGCACATTAACCCCCTGCACACTGCGATCAAGATGATCGCTAGTGTTACGGCCGTATAGGGAAGCATCGCGCAGGGAAGGGGCTCCCTGTGGGCTTCCCTGAGACCCCCGGAGCAACGCGATGTAATCTCTTACCTCCTCGTCCCTGCAGCAGGCCCAGATCCAAGATGGCCGCGGCATTCGGGTCTTGCAGGGAGGTGGCTTCACTGTGCCTGCTCAGAGCAGGCGCCGGGAAGCCTCCAGGAGCTGTGCACGTCAGATCGCTGACAATGTTATAGTGTAAAAAAAAATTTTTTCACATGTGTAAGAAAAAAAAAATTCCCAAAAAAATGCAAAAAAAAAAAATATATATATTGTTCCTATAAATACATTTCATTATCTAAATAAAAAAAAACAATAAAAGTACACATATTTAGTCCGTAGCGACCCGACCTATAAAACTGTCCCACTAGTTAACCCCTTCAGTGAACACCGTAAAAAAAAAAAACCGAGGCAAAAAACAACGCTTTATTATCATACGCCAAATAAAAAGTGGAATAACACGCGATCAAAAAGACGGATATAAATAAACATGGTAGCGCTGAAAACATCATCTTGTCCGGCAAAAAATGAGCTGCCATACAGCATCATCAAAGAAAAAATAAAAAAGTTATAGTCCTCAGAATAAAGCGATGCAAAAATAATTATTTTTTCTATAAAATCGTTTTTATCGTATAAAAGCACCAAAACATAAAAAAATGATATAAATGAGGTATCGCTGTAATTGTACTGACCCAAAGAATAAAACTGCTTTATCCATTTTACCAAACACGGAACGGTATAAACGCCTCCCCCAAAAGAAATTCATGAATAGCTGGTTTTTGGTCATTCTGCCTCACAAAAATCGGAATAAAAAGCTATCAAAAAATGTCACGTGCCCGAAAATGTTACAAATAAAAACGTCAACTCGTCCCGCAAAAAACAAGACCTCCCATGACTCTGTGGACCAAAATATGGAAAAATTATAGCTCTCAAAATGTGGTAACGCAAAAAATATTTTTTGCAATAAAAAGCGTCTTTCAGTGTGTGACAGCTGCCAATCATAAAAATCCACTAAAAAACCCTCTATAAAAGTAAATCAAACCCCCCTTCATCACCCCATTAGTTAGCGAAAAATTTAAAAAATTAAAAAAATTTATTTATTTCCATTTTCCCATTAGCGCTAGGGTTAGGGTTAGGGCTAGGGTTAGGGTTAGGGCTAGGTTTAGGGCTAGGGTTAGGGTTAGGGATAGAGGTTAGGGCTAGGGTTAGGGCTAGGGTTAGGGTTAGGGCTGAGGTTAGGGTTAGGGTTAGGGCTAGGGTTTAGGCTACGGTTAAGGCTACAGTTAGGGTTGGGGCTAAAGTTAGGGTTAGGGTTTGGATTACATTTACGGTTGGGATTAGGGTTGGGATTAGAGTTAGGGGTGTGTCAGGGTTAGGGGTGTGGTTAGGGTTACCTTTGGGATTAGGGTTAGGGATGTGTTTGGATTAGGGTTTCAGTTATAATTGGTGTTTTTTCACTGTTTAGGCACATAAGGGGCTCTCCAAACGCGACATGGCGTCCGATCTAAATTCCAGCCAATTCTGCGTTGAAAAAGTAAAACAGCGCTCCTTCCCGTCCGAGCTCTCCTGTGCACCCAAACAGTGGGTTTACCCCAACATATGATGAATCAGCGTACTCAGGACACATTGGACAACAACTTTTCGGGTCCAATTTCTCCTGTTACCCTTGGGAAAATACAAAACTGGGGGCTAAAAAATAATTTTTGTGGAAAAAAAAAAGATTTCTTATTTTCACGGCTCTGCGTTATAAACTGTAGTGAAACACTTGAGGGTTCAAAGATCTCACAACACATCTAGATAAGTTCCTTGGGGGGTCTAGTTTTCAATATGGGGTCATTTGTGGGGGGTATCTACTGTTTAGGTACATTAGGGGCTCTGCAAATGCAATGTGACACCTGCAGACCAATCCATCCAAGTCTGCATTCCAAAAGATGCTCCTTCCCTTCCAAGCTCTGCCATGCGCTCAAACGGTGGTTCCCCCCACATATGGGGTATCAGCGTACTCAGGACTAATTGGACAACAACTTTTGGGGTCTAATTTCAACTATTACCCTTGGAAAAATACAAAACTTGGGGCTAAAAAATAATTTTTGTGGAAAAAAAAAGGATTTTTTATTTTCACGGCTCTGCGTTATAAACTGTAGTGAAATACTTGGGGGTTCAAAGTTCTCACAACACATCTAGATAAGTTCCTTGGGGGGTCTAGTTTCCAATATGGGGTCACTTGTGGGGGGTTTCTACTGTTTAGGTACATTAGGGGCTTTGCAAACGCAATGTGACGCCTGCAGACCAATCCATCTAAGTCTGCATTCCAAATGACACTCTTTCCCTTCCGAGCTCTGCCATGCGCTCAAACGGTGGTTCCCCCCCACATATGGGGTATCAGCATACTCAGGACAAATTGGATAACAACTTTTGGGGTCTAATTTCAACTGTTACCCTTGGAAAAATACAAAACTGGATGCTAAAAAATAATTTTTGTGGAAAAAAAAAATTATTTTCACGGCTCTGCGTTATGAACTGTAGTGAAACACTTGGGGGTTCAAAGCTCTCACAACACATCTAGATGAGTTCCTTAGGGGGTCTACTTTCCAAAATGGTGTCACTTGTGGGGTGTTTCAATGTTTAGGCACATCAGGGGCTCTCCAAACGCAACATGGCGACCCATCTCAATTCAAGTCAATTTTGCATTGAAAAGTCAAATGGCGCTCCTTCGCTTCCGAGCTCTGCCATGCGCCCAAACAGTGGTTTACTCCCACATGTGGGGTATCGGCGTACTCAGGACAAATTGTACAACAAATCTTGGGGTCAATTTTCTCCTGTTACCCTTGGTAAAATAAAACAAATTGGAGCTGAATAAATTTTTTGTGAAAAAAGTTAAATGGTCATTTTTATTTAAACTTTCCAAAAATTCCTGTGAAACACCTGAAGGGTTAATAAACTTCTTGAATGTGGTTTTAAGCACCTTGAGGGGTGCAGTTTTTAGAATGGTGTCACACTTGGTTATTTTCTATCATATAGACCCCTCAAAATGACTTCAAATGAAATGTGGTCCCTAAAAAAAAATGGTGTTGTAAAAATGAGAAATTGCTGGTCAAATTTTAACCCTTATAACTCTCTAACAAAAATAAATTTTGGTTCCAAAATTGTGCTGATGTAAAGTAGACATGTGGGAAACGTTACTTATTAAGTATTTTTTGTGACATATCTCTGTGATTTTATTGCATAAAAATTCAAAGTTGGAAAATTGCTAAATTGTCAAAATTTTCGCCAAATTTCAATTTTTTTCACAAATAAACGCAGGTAATATCAAAGAAATGTTATCACTATCATGAAGTACAATATGTCACGAGAAAACAGTGCCAGAATCACCGGGATCCGTTGAAGCGTTCCAGAGTTATAACCTCATAAAGGGACAGTGGTCAGAATTGTAAAAATTGGCTCGGTCATTAACGTGCATACCACCCTTGGGGGTAAAGGGGTTAATACTGGTCCTGATATTTTCTTAGTTATATTTCTCAATCAACTATGATGTTCCCAGACGATATTCATCTGCACCCAAACACAAGGAACAATACTTCTATTTACTGGTGGGTGTAGCACTGCAGCAATTTCTTACCTCTGTACATTAAATCTAATTATACCAAGTATTTTACTTTATAACTCAATGTCATTATTGTCTTTCCTTTTAGTAAAATAATATTTAAATAGACTCTTTATCCCTTCAAAAGGAGAATAAGACAGAGAATGAATACATACTTTCAAAAATTAGTCCAATGTGCGCCACACCCTGTGTGAAAAATAGCACATGACGGAGCCTGGCATTTACTACTATTGTGGAAATTCAGGGCTGTGCAAGGGCAGGATCCTTCAGGGTTTAATATGAGAGTGAAAGGGATGATTTGTGAAAAAAAGGTGGATGGGAGAAATACACATAAAGGTCAAAAGAGGATAAAAGCCTAATTCCGGCACATTGCTTACTTCCTTGATGTCCACTTCTTTGGTTCTTGCAGACAATAAAATGGCGTTCAGTCCACTGGCTACTGTATATATGCTTGGAAGTCTATCTGATGTGTGGTGCTGAACATCAAACGCTATAATGATAGGAAGGATAGAACTGTTTTAATATAGCACATAAAACAGCTTCCGACAATTTAGTTGAGAATAGCTTCCTGTTTGGGTGGAGGTGCATGGGAGTATTCTTCCACTAGGATTCACCAACCCCCTGGGGATAACTTGCCACATCTCGAATTTCCAAATCTATTCTAACATGCTTTGTGCGTCATTTCGATGTTCATTATGAGTGATGGCAGTCTGAACCTCACAGTGAGGTGGGAAAATTATTCCAGTCGTGACTGAGAAAAAGAAATGTAGAAATAGAAATATTCTAGGAATATTGTATATCAATAAAGCATAATTTCATTTGGTCTAGCACCTTGAGGTTTGTACATTTAGTTAATTCAACAAGCACTAGTTATATAATCTCATTCTGAAATGTCTTATTGTCCTGCACTTGACAGGTCTATAGACAACCACAGTAAATTCATGCTGTCATTAAGGAGCAAGTAATTACATATGATGTGGTTTACATATTGAGCAACAACACTGAGGTGTGTACAAGGGCAAGCGGGCAAGTATACAGTTCTGGTTCATGGTTAGTGACCTATCCATAACCTGTTTACCTATGTCTGCCTTAGATAAGCTACAAAGATAACCTTTAAATACTGCAACCAATTAAAAACACAGGTTCTTGTTCTTATATTCAGTCACACGCATGTGCAACCTACAAAATATGTTTTTAGTAACAGCTAGATAAGGCTGAAGGACCAGGAATTATTACTATTTCGCTGAGTAACTTCTCATGGACAAGCCCATGAGTCGGGATAGTCAAGCTTTCCAAGGTCAAAAGCCAGGAGGGTACGTCATTAATGAAAGAGACATAGGCGTAGTCAGGTAATGGTTTGAGGTCAAAATACCAGGAGTAGGGTTGAGCGACCTTTACTTTTATAGGATCGGGTCGGGTTTCACGAAACCCGACTTTTTCAAAAGTCGGGTCGAGTGAAATTGGCCGATCCTATAAAAAAGTCGGGGTCGGGGTCGGCCGAAACTCGAAACCCAATGCAGTGCATTGGGTTTCCAATGGTTCCCAGGGTCTGAAGGAGCGGAAACTCTCCTTCAGGCCCTGGGATCCATATTTAAGTGTAAAATAAAGAATTAAAATAAAAAATATCGCTATACTTACCCTCTGACGGGCCCTGGTACTAACCGGGAACCTTCCTTCCTTAGAATCAGCCTTCCAGGACCTTGCGGTGACGTCGCGGTGACGTCGCGGCTTGTGATTGGTCGCGCGGCCGCCCATGTGACCGCTCGCGCGACCAATCACAAGCCGCGACGTCACCGTGACGTCACCGAAGGTCCTGGAAGGGCTGATTCTTAGGAAGGAAGGCTGCCGGAAAGAAGCAGGGCGTGTCCGAGGGTGAGTATATACCTAATAGGAATATACTCACCCTCGGCTTCGTTCCGGCAGCCTTCCTTCCTAAGAATCAGCCCTTCCAGGACCTTCGGTGACGTCACGGTGACGTCGCGGCTTGTGATTGGTCGCGCGAGCGGTCACATGGGCGGCCGCGCGACCAATCACAAGCCGCGATGTCACCGCAAGGTCCTGGAAGGCTGATTCTAAGGAAGGAAGGTTCCCGGTTAGTACCAGGGCCCGTCAGAGGGTAAGTATAGCGATATTTTTTATTTTAATTCTTTATTTTACACTTAAATCTGAATTCCGATACCAATTCCCGATATCTTAAACATATCGGGAATCGGTATCGGAATTCCGATTCCAGATTCAGAAGATCGCCGACTTCATGGCCGACCCCACACAGGGGTCGGGTCGGGATTCATGAAACCCGACTTTGCCAAAAGTCGGCGACTTCTGAAAATTGCCGACCCGTTTCGCTCAACCCTAACCAGGAGGATAGCGGATCAGAACAAAGGGGTTAAACAGATGGAGGGTCTGAACGAGGTCCAAGGTCAGGCAACAAAAGATCATCAAGCAAAACACTAGGCACAGAGAAAAACAACCAGACTTAGCTGAAGTTATGTTTGGCAGAGGATTGAGACTAATAGCCCAGCTAAGAAGACGGGCAATCACCCGGGACAATGAACATCTGGAGACACCCAAAGACCTCCCAGCCTCAGATTAAACAGCCAAGCTGTCAATCAAGTCAGGTCAGGGGACTGTGAGGGCCATTGTAAAACCTTCAGCTTGCATATTTTAAGGTAGTCTATTGTGGATTTTGTCGTGTGTTTAGGGTCATTATACATTTGTAGAATGTACTCTTGTACTCTTTTCAACTTCATCTTTTAACAGATGGTTTTATGTGTTAGGGGTCGAGATCCCGCCTCTGCACAGGGGGAATCTCGAGCCATCTCCGCTGCGGTCTCCCATTCTTCTCCAGCCGCAGTGGAGCCTGCTCAGTGGAGACGTCGGTCCCAGCGTCTTGCTCAGTCTGACTGTCCAAAGGGTTACTGCTGCTTTTCCAGCTTCTGCCATTAAAGCCAGTACTGGGCAGCGGTGAGCAGACGCTTTTGGGACTAAGTCCTGCTTTTCTCATTCTGAGCATGCCCAGAGTAAGATCTCTCAGTGGAGATCGAGGGTTACATGTTCAGATACTGCAGCTAAATCCATTGGTCCTCCAGGAAGGTCCTGAAGGTGCTCAGGCTCTGTAGCAGCCTCTCATTGGTCCTTCTAGGAAGGTCCTGTTCTTGCTGCAGCTATTTAAGGTTCTCATGACCGCACGGCCATGCGCTAGTATTAAATCAGTTTTGTGCATTCGCCAGTGTGGTCACATTTATGTGTGTGTTCAGGGACTCGGCTGAAATAAGCCCCTAGAATGCCGGCACCTCCGGCGAGGAGATTGTGTGTGTGGATCTAGGGCCCCGGCTGAAATAAGCCCCTAGAGCAGCGGCTTCTCCGGTGAGGAGATTGTATGTGTGTGTGACCACAGACTGCCTTCAGCTCGGCAGTTAGCTGTGAACTCCTGTGGGGTTAACAGGGCACAGCATATTGTTTCCGTGTGACTCTGTGAAGTAACAGAGGTCGCTTAAACCGCCATATAGTGCCGTCATTTGCTAGCAGCAGGTTCCTCCTGCACGGTGGACCCCGGGCTGCGAATGCACCAATAATAACATCTATATTTACTCGTGCGTTCCACTAGCCCTAACATAATACTAGTGCCAGGGTCTGGCTAGCAATGGCGGACAAACAGCAATCTTTGCGGTACATCCAGCAGCTGGAGCGTAGGTTGGTGGCTCTCGAGCGCACAACCTCAGCTGTGGATGTTACCGCAGTAGCTGTTCAGGCTGCTAGCATGGCTGCAGCAACTTTGTCCACTGCCACTCCTGTTCCGACCCTATCTCGCCTCCCGCTGCCAGAAAAATTCTCTGGTGATGGCAAATCTTGTAGGGGTTTCGTGAGTCAGTGCTCAATACACCTCGAGCTTCTGGCTGCATGTTTCCCTACAGAGCAGGCAAAGGTGGGATTCATTATGTCCCTCTTGTCGGACAGGGCATTGGAGTGGTCTACGCCGCTGTGGGAGCGTGGTGATCATGTGGTGCAGAGTGCTCCGCTGTTTCTGAGCACTCTGAAACAGTTCTTTTTAGGACCTCGAGTCACCCATGATATGGCGCTCCAACTGTTGGCATTGACTCAGGGCTCGTCCTTGGTCAGCCATTTTGCCGTCCACTTCCACACCTTAGCATCTGAGCTGGAGTGGTCGGATAAAGCTCTCATCCCTATATTTTGGAGGGGGCTGGCTGACCATGTTAAGGACGCTCTTGCCACTAGGGAGATTCCCGCCACACTGGAGGAGTTAATAGCTGTATCTACTTGTATTGACCTCCATTTTCACGAGCGGAGGTTAGAGCGAGCCCAGTGTAGGCAGAGGTTTCGGCTGGCTCCCACCTTCGCCAAACCTTTGGAATCTCCAGTTCAGGCAACCGAGTCACATGAGGCCATGGAGTTGCCACGAGCGGGACCTAAGTCCCGGACCGCTCGTGCACTTAGGGTCTGTCATGTTTGCCGGCAGTCAGGACATTTTGCCACCAGATGTCCTCAGCGGTCGGGGAAACATCAGCGTCTAGTGGTAGTGGGTGGAGGTTCACTAGACACGGCGACGTTTGCCTCCAAATTGTCCTTTAAGGGGACAATTACCATTGGCCCATCCACTCATTCGGCAGAGCTTTGCGTGGACTCCGGGGTGGAGGGCAATTTTATGTCTTCTGCCTTCGCCCAATGACACGCAATACCTCTGGTGATGCTCGCCCAAACAGTGACCATACGAGTGGTGAATGGGTCGACACTGCCCTCACAGATTACACACCAGACCATCACATTTACTCTATCCATGTCGCCATCTCATCAGGAGATAATATCTCTGCTCATCATTCCTGAGGGAATTGATGAGGTCCTGTTAGGGATACCTTGGCTACGGTACCACTCTCCTAATATTGAGTGGTCCACAGGCAGGATTTTGGGATGGACTAAATCTTGTGGGGGTAGATGTCAGAGGGAATGCATTCAGGTTGCTACAACTGAGGTACCCGCAGATCTCTCCTCTCTCCCCAAGCAATATTGGCCCTATGCGGACGTGTTCTCCAAAAGGGCTGCAGAGACTCTTCCGCCTCACTGCCCCTATGACTGTCCTATTGACCTCTTGCCTAGTGCTGAGCCTCCCCGGGGTCGAGTCTACCCATTGTCTCTCCCTGAGACGAAGGCTATGTCTCAGTACATCCAGGAGAATTTGGCAAGGGGATTCATTAGGAAGTCTGTGTCACCTGCAGGGGCTGGGTTCTTCTTTGTGCAGAAGAATGGAGAATTAGGTCCATGCATTGATTACAGGGGTCTTAACGCCATCACCGTACCGTTAAGAACAAGTACCCTCTGCCCCTGATATCTGAGCTTTTTGACAGGCTTCGGGGAGCAAGAGTGTTTACTAAACTAGATCTGCGGGGTGCTTACAACCTGATTCGCATCCGTGAGGGGGACGAATGGAAGATGGCTTTTAACACCAGGGATGGGCACTATGAGTATCTGGTGATGCCCTTTGGTCTCTGTAATGCCCCAGCCATTTTCCAAGACTTTGTAAACAATATCTTCCGGGATATGCTCTCCACCTCGGTGGTAGTCTACCTGGATGATATTCTCATCTACTCTCTAGACATAGACTCCCACCGGAGAGATGTGTGCAAAGTCTTTGACCTCTTACGGGCAAACTCCCTCTACGCCAAGTTGGAGAAGTGTGTGTTTGAGCAGGAGTCTTTGCCTTTCCTGGGCTATATCATCTTGGCCCAAGGATTGGCTATGGATCCTGCCAAGCTACAGGCTGTGATGGACTGGCAAGAACCCCATTCTCTCAAAGTGGTGCAGCGCTTTATGGGGTTCATTAACTACTATCGCCAGTTCATTCCCCACTTCTCAACTTTTGTAGCTCCTTTGGTTGCCCTCACCAAAAAGGGAGCAAATCCCAAATTGTGGTCAGAAGAGGTCTCCAAGGCCTTCCTCTCTATTAAGTCCCACTTTGCTAGCGCTCCCATTCTACATCGCCCCGATGTAGATAAACCTTTCATAATGGAGGTGGATGCCTCATCTGTCGGTGCTGGAGCAGTCCTATTCCAAAAGGATGCTCAAGGTCGGAAGCATCCCTGCTTCTTTTTCTCTAAGACCTTCACACCGGCAGAGAGGAATTATTCCATCAGGGACAGAGAGTTGCTAGCTATGAAGTTGGCCTTCTCGGAGTGGAGACATCTCTTAGAGGGGGCTCGTTTTCCCTTCCAAGTTTTCACCAACCACAAGAATTTGGTCTATATTCATACTGCCCAGCGGCTAAATTCTCAACAGGCCAGATTGTCCCTGTTCTTCTCCCAGTTCCATTTCACCCTCCATTTTTTCTCTGGGGAGAAGAACATTCGTGCCGATGCTCTCTCCCGCTCCGTAGTGTCATCAGCGGAGGAGGAGGAGGAGGAACCTCGGCTTATTGTCCCTTCTGAGAGTGTGAGGACCATGGCTCCGGTTTCGCTTGAGTCTGTGCCCCCGGGTAGGACTTTCGTGCAAGCAAATTTGCGACCGGAGGTTCTCTCTTGGGCTCATTCGTCCAGAGTGGGTGGGCACTTTGGGACTAAAAGGACATCTGAGCTGCTGGCGAGAACGTACTGGTGGCCACATATGGTCCGTGACATCGGAGACTATATTCGGGTGTGTGTCTCCTGCGCCAAAAATAAGTCTTCTCGACAACGGCCAGCTGGGTTATTATATCCCCTGCCGGTGGCAGACAGGCCCTGGGAGATGGTCGGGATGGACTTTGTGGTGGGTTTGCCCAAGTCTCGTGGCTGTACCATCATTTGGGTTATCACCGATCATTTTTCTAAGATGGTGAACTTGGTGCCGCTTCCCCAGCTACCTTCTGCACGGGCCTTGGCAGCGTTGTTTATAAAACACATCTTCCGTCTACACGGTATGCCGGACAAAATTGTCAGTGACCAGGGTCCCCAGTTTGTGTCTCGGTTCTGGAGAGAGCTTTGTCATCTTCTCAGCATTGAGTTGAATCTCTCTTCTGTGTATCATCCTGAGACGAATGGGTTGGTAGAGAGGGCCAACCAGACCTTGGTCACATATCTGCGACATTTTGTCTCAGCCAGGCAGGATGACTGGGCATCTTTGCTATCATGGGCAGAGTTTGCACTGAACAACGCTGTAGCTGACTCCACTGGACAGACTCCATTCCTCCTTAACTATGGTCAGCATCCGTGGGTACCTGTGCCCATGCCCGTGTCTTCCGCCGACTCCAGGGTGGGAGGCTGGGCTGTGGAGGCACGGGACATTTGGGACCGCACTCAGGATGCCATTCGGGCCTCCAAGGAGAGAATGAGGTCCTCTGCCGATACACATCGGCGCCCCGCTCCGACCTTTGCTCCTGGCGATTTAGTGTGGCTCTCCGCCCGTAACATCAGGCTGCGAGTTGAGTCCACTAAGTTTGCACCTCGCTACTTGGATCCTTTCAAGGTCTTCGAACAGGTTAACCCTGTGGTCTACCGTTTAGCCCTTCCACCACGCCTGGGTATCACCGACACCTTTCATGTGTCCCTCTTGAAGCCCGTATTCATGTCCCAGTTTTCCGAGTCATCTGCCGGGACATCGGGTTCATCTTCGGATGATTACGAGGTGAACGCTATATAGGGTTGCAAGGTGGTATGTGGCAAAAAAATTTATTTGGTAGATTGGAGGGGTTATGGCCCAGAGGACAGGTCCTGGGAGCCTGCTGAGCATACTCGAGCTCCGCAGCTCATTGCTGCCTTCGAACGTAGCGAGGTCCAAGGAGGGGGGGGGGCCCTGGTGGGGGGGTAATGTTAGGGGTCGAGATCCTGCCTCTGCACAGGGGGAATCTTGAGCCATCTCCGCTGCGGTCTCCCATCCTTCTCCAGCGCAGTGGAGCCTGCTCAGCGGAGACGTCGGTCCCAGTGTCTTGCTCAGTCTGACTCTGTCCAAAGGGTTACTGCTGCTTTTCCAGCTTCTGCCATTAAAGCCAGTACTGGGCAGCAGTGAGCAGACGCTTCTGGGACTAAGTCCTGCTTTTCTCTTTCTGAGCATGCCCAGAGTAAGATCTCTCAGTGGAGATCGAGGGTCACATGTTCAGATACTGCAGCTAAATCCATTGGTCCTCCAGGAAGGTCCTGAAGGTGCTCAGGCTCTGTAGCAGCCTCTCATTGGTCCTTCTAGGAAGGTCCTGTTCTTGCTGCAGCTATTTAAAGTTCTCATGACTGCACGGCCATGCGCTAGTATTGAATCAGTTTTGTGCATGCGCCAGTGTGGTCACATTTATGTGTGTGTTCAGGGACTCGGCTGAAATAAGCCCCTATAATGCCGGCACCTCCGGCGAGGAGATTGTGTGTGTGGATCTAGGGCCCCGGCTGAAATAAGCCCCTAGAATACCGGCTTCTCCGGTGAGGAGATTGTATGTGTGTGTGACCACAGACTGCCTTCAGCTCGGCAGTTAGCTGTGAACTCCTGTGGGGTTAACAGGGCACAGCATCTTGTTTCCGTGCGACTCTGTCGCTTAAACCACCATATAGTGCCATCATTTGCTAGCAGCAGGTTCCTCCTGCACGGTGGACCCTGGGCTGCAAACGCACCAATAATAACATCTATATTTACTCGGTGCATTCCGCTAGCCCTAACATTATGTTTGCAATTTTTTTGAAATTTCATTGAATCCATTCTTCCCTCTACCCATGAAATGTTCCCCATGCCATTGGCTGCAACACAACCCAAAAGAATGATTTATCCACACCCATGCTTAACGGTTGGAGAGATGTTATTTTACTGAGATTATGTGCCTTTTTTCTCCACATAAACCTTTCATCATTGTGGCCAAAGAGTTATATTTTAACCTCATTGGTCCACAGGACTTGTTTCCAAAATTAATCAGGCTTATTTAGATGTTCTTTAGCATATTTCTGAAGCTGATTTTTATGGTGAGGATGCAGGAGAGGCTTTTTTCTGATGACTCTTCCATGAAGGCCATATTTGCGCAGGTGTCTCTGAACAGTAAAACATTGTACCACAACTCCAGAGTCTGCAAAATCTTTCTGAAGGTCTTTTGCAGTCAAGAATTGGTTCTGATTTGCCTCTCTAGCAATCCTACGAGGCACTCTCACTGAAATTTTGCTAGGTCTTCCAGACCGTATCTTGACCGTCCACTGTTCCTGTTAACTGCCATTTCTTAATTACATTTGAATTGAGGAAAGGGCAACATGAAAATGCTTTGCTATCTTGTTACGACCTTTTCCCTGCTTTGTGGGCCTACGCCGTTTTCATTTTCAGAGTGCTAGGCAACTGCTTAGAAGAACCCATGTCACTGTTCTACATAGATATAGCAACAGACTAAGATTATGAAGCATATTTGGTAACAGAATGAAGCTTGCTACAGTTGTGCTCAAAAGTTTACATACCCTGGCAGAATTTTTGCTTTCTTGGCCTTTTTCAGAGAATATGAATGATAACACCAAAACTTTTTCTCCACTCATGGTTAGTGGCTGGGTGAAGCCATTTATTGTCAAACTAATGTTTTTCTCTTTTTAAAGGGGGGCATACACAGTATTAAGAAATAGGGTATGTAAACTTTTGATCAGGGTCATCTGACTTTCTTCTGACAACTCGACCATGAATCCCATTTTTCTTCAAGTGCCTCCTTATTGTGCATCTTGAAACAGCCACACCACTAGTTTTCAGAGAGTCCTGTATTTCAGCTGATGTTATTTGTGTTTTTCTTTCCATCCAAAACAATTTTCCTGGCATTTGTCACACGTCACAGTTGAGGATGTTACCTTTAGTCGTCATTAGTGTTGAGTATTCCGATACTGCAAGTATCGGGTATCGGCCGAAATTTGCTGTATCGGAATTTCCGATACCGAGATCCGATACTTTTGTGGTATCGGGTATCGGGTATCGCAACAACATTAATGTAATAATGTGTAAAAGAGAGAATTAAAATAAAAAATATTGCTATACTCACCTCTCCGACGCAGCCTGGACCTCAGCGAGGGAACCGGCAGCGTTGTTTGTTTAAATTTCGCGCTTTTACTTGGTTACGTGAGTCCCGGCTTGTGATTGGTCAGGGCGGCCATGTTGCCGGGACGCGGACCAATCACAGCAAGCCGTGACGAAATTACGTCACGGCTTGCTGTGATTGGTCCGCGTCCCGGCAACATGGCCGCCATTAACCAATCACAAGCCGTGACGTCACGGGAGGCTGGACATGCGCGTATTTTAAAAAGCGCGCGTGTCCAGCCTCCAGTGATGTCCCGGCTTATGATTGGTCATGGCGCCATGTTGCCGGGACGCGGACCAATCACAGCAAGCCGTGACGTAATTACGTCACGGCTTGCTGTGATTGGTCCGTGTCCCGGCAACATGGCCGCCATTAACCAATCACAAGCCGTGACGTCACGGGAGGCTGGACATGCGCGTATTTTAAAAAGCGCGCGTGTCCAGCCTCCCGTGACGTCACGGCTTGTGATTGGTTAATGGCGGCCATGTTGCCGGGACGCGGACCAATCACAGCAAGCCGTGACGTAATTTCGTCACGGCTTGCTGTGATTGGTCCGCGTCCCGGCAACATGGCCGCCCTGACCAATCACAAGCCGGGACTTCACGTAACCAAGTAAAAGCGCAAATTTTAAACAAACAACGCTGCCGGTTCCCTCGCTGAGGTCCAGGCTGCGTCGGACAGGTGAGTATAGCAATATTTTTTATTTTAATTCTTTATTTTACACATTTATATGGATCCCAGGGTCTGAAGGAGAGTTTCCTCTCCTTCAGACCCTGGGAACCATCAGGATACCGTCCGATACTTGAGTCCCATTGACTTGTATTGGTATCGGGTATCGGTATCGGATTGGATCCGATACTTTGCCGGTATCGGCCGATTCTTTCCGATACCGATACTTTCAAGTATCGGACGGTATCGCTCAACACTAGTCGTCATTCAAACCCATTTGTGTCAACTTCTGTGCATGTTATCAGGCCAAAATCATCAGGGTATGTAAACTTTTGATCAGGGTCATTTGGATGTTTTGGGTTGTCATGATTTAAAAAGAGAAAACACAGTAATTAGACAATAAATGGCTTCACCCAACCACTAGCCATAAGTGGAGAAAAAGTTTTGGTGTTATCATTCATATTCTCTGAAAAAAGGCCAAGAAAGCAAAAATTCTGCCGAGGTATGTAAACGTTTGAGTACAACTGTATATACACATGGTAAATGAAGTAGGATTTCTGCATACATATAGGACTAGAGAAAATGGAGTGCTGACTTCATAAGTATAAAGAATATATTTTATTATAATGATATAATATATGATACCGGAGTTTCTTCGCATACTTTTCAATTAATATATCCAGATAGGAGTAGTCACATTATTCAATTATTTTCTACCTATCTACGTATTATTTCTGGAATTTTCTTAACTTTCTATATACATAGGAAGGTCAACTGCTTAGTGTGGCCACTTTTTGAGCTCAGCGCTAGAGATAAGCGAACTTTTCAAGCTTCGGCTTGGTTCAATTCACCGAACGTTTAGACATTTGCCAAACGTATTCGCCGAACGGTTCAATGAGCGTACCCAAACCTTATTAGATTTAATGGGACACCAAACCAAACGTATACATAACACCTTCAGGTGTGACAAAAAGCTTCCCAAGCAGATAAAATTAGGGGTAGACACCATGAAAAGTGGCATCAATTGACCCACAGTAGAAATTTGCAAAAGGCACAGCAGCAGTCAGCCATGGGCCATGCATGAGATATCAGCATCTGGTCGTAGGCTGGGCAGGTGTCATTTCTAGTGTCATGCATTGATCTCGCGTTATTGCAGTCTTTGCCATCTTTGTGGTGTCTTCTGTGCCTGCTGTTTCTACTGCTGCTGATGTTACAAGCAATTTTTTGAAATGTGGAGACTCCAATTTGGGTCTCCATCTGGTGGGTTGCCTGTAGTGGAAGGTGTGACCGAGGCCTATTATAATATTTCTAATCTCTGGAAATTGATGCCACTTTACTGGTGTGTGACAGTAATTTTTTTGAAATATGGAGAATAAAAGTTGGGTCTCCATCTGGAGGGCTTGCCTGTAGTGGAAGGAGTGTCAGAGGGCCATTATATTATTTATACTCTGCGGAAATTGATGCGTCTTTAGTGGTGTGTGACAATAGTTTTTTTGAAATGTGGAGAATCCAAGTTAGGTCTTCTTCATGTGCGTTGCCTGCACTTACTTTCATTTAACTACCTCTGTTACTATCCTTACATTTTTCTACCATTAGTACTCTATGAAACTTATGTTTGGGCCATCTGAGTGTGGCTGTAAAAAAAAATTGGAGGTGTTGCATGAAGTATCAGGGCTCCCAGCTAAGAAGAATTACACAGCTACCTTAAAAACTAGGACCTCATTGAACAGAGCAAGTGGCAGGGATCAGAAGATGTGACGATGACCGGACAGTAGATGGTGAGGAACGGAGCAGTAGGAGAGGCGAGTAGTCAGGTGAATATAAGGATTATTTTACTGTTTTTTAACCTTTTGATGGCTTTTCAAAGTTCACTGAATCCACTTGGAAGCGAATTACAAAAAGTTTTGGTAAAATTCAAGTAGAATTCAGTTTTACTCGAATATATTCATTCATCGTTAGCTACTGATAACTACTGATGATGATCATAAAAAGAACTTTATCACTGATCTCCTCCTTTGTAAATATTGACCGATGATCATTATAAATGCTCTGAAATTAGTTAATCATGATGATAATTAGCAAATGTAAATGCGCCTTTAATGTGGGGATGAATGGGGCTTTGTGCCTAATGAATTATGAGTAGCGATGAACGAGTATGCTCAGATAAGCTATTATCCAAGCATGCTCGTTTACTAACCGACTGTCTTCGGCGCGCTCGAATAGTATGTTCGAGTCCCCGCGGCTGCATGTCTTGCGGCTATTCGACAGACCCAACACATGTAGGGTTTGCCTGTTTGTTAGGCAGCCACGAGCCATGACACAAACATAATAATCGAGCATGCCAAAGATACTCTATTAGCACACAAGCATGCTCAGATATCCAATATATGGACGTTACATGTAATATTGGTATTAACTGGCTGCTATATTTATTCTGCAGGAGGATTGGCTACATACTGCTCTAATTCCTTCCTCAGATGAGAGAAAATCAGGATAGAAAAATACCTTAATAGTTTTTAAGAAAATCACCCATATATTAGAGCCGTCTGATCGCAGACCTGTAGAATGTGGTTTGCGTGTGAATTTCTACTCTTCCAAGAAATGGAAATGGGAGATGTTACTCTGGCTGTTGGCAAAACCTGCAGCTTAGTGTAACTCTGAGTGGCAGCCAAAAGGGTTTAAAGAGGCTAGAAGAGGCAAGAATAGCTGTTTTGATTACATATGCTATGAGTCAAGAATTAGGCTACTTCCCTTAGTGTACCATATGCAGATGTCATTAAAGGTCGGTGTTACACCGCGCTCGCTGCATACACAAAACAAGACTTCCATATGGTCCACTAGAAAGGGGCAGCCTGTGTTTTCTTTCGTCTTCCCACGGCTGCTTCTATTGTCCAACCCTCTTAGTCCTAAAGAAGAGAGGGTGTTAGGGGTTACCCCTCTGCTTTTGTGCGTCACTCTAATTTGGGTCAGACAAGCTGTGTTAGCCCCCACCCCCTTTTTCCTGTGATTCTCCCCTGCAAAGACCATGTCAGCCTATTGGAACGTGAAATACTTACTGATGATCATCTCTGAATTACAATCCTTTTCAGAAACAGTGTGATTAGCAACAATGGGGGGTTTGGGATCTCAAACGAAGGGGGAACTCTTTCAAATCTATATAAATCAAGAGGCCTGGGGTTTTTTTTTCGGCAGCAAGTGGCCTCTCTAGAAAATTCTTGAGATGTCCCTATCGTAGAAGATCAACCTTGCTGGTAAATACACCTGGATAGAAATACCTGCGGCCTTTTACTCAGTAGATGCTCTAAACAGGTGTAAAAAAATATAATAAATATATAAAGATAATAAAATAAAGGTGGATAATGAGTATAAAAGCCATATAAAAGACAGATATAGAAAGGCAGAAATAGAATAAATATGATACCATATAATTAAAAAATAGCACTAGTAATAATAATTTGTAATAATCATAATATTTACAATTACTTTATTATATTTAAAATTGTTAAACAAATCTTAACACACTAATATATATGTGTATATATATATATATATATATATATATATATATATATATATATATATATATATATGTACATACACACAGTGACACCACAGTGATTGGAAAGTTTACACACCCCTGTAATATTCTCTGGCTTTTGTCATGTAAAAAGATCATAGAAAAATCATTTAGGGAACTTTTTACTCCTTTAATGTCTGCTATAATCTATACAATTCAATTGATAAAATAAACTGAAATCTTTTTGGATGAAAAAAGAAAGAACTAAAATAATGTGCTTGCATAATTATGCACACCCTTAAATGAACACTTTGCTGAAGTAGCCTGTACATGTACAAGTCAACCACATATTTAGAATTGGATTCAGGTCTGGACATTGGCTGGGCCATTCAAAACCTTGATCTTTTTCTTGTGAAGCCATTCTTTTGTTTGGTGATTAGGAGGTACGCTTAGGGTCATTGTCATGTTGAAAAATGAAATTCCTCATCTTCAGCTTTTTAGCAGAGGCCAGAAAGTTTTTTTGAAAAATTGACTAATATTTGGAACTCTTTATAATTCTCTCCACCTTGACTAAAGCATAATGCTGCCTCCACCATGCTTCACTGTGGGTTATATGTTCTTTTGGTGATGCGCAGTATTGACTTTGTGACAAACATACCTTTTTGAATGATGGCAAGAAAGTTCAGCCTTGGTCTCATCAGACCATAACACATTTTCCCTCTGCTTTTGGCAGACTAGATGTAGGTTTGGGTAAAAGATAGCCAGGCTTGGATGTTTTTCTTGGTAAGTAAAAGCTTCCTTGTTACATTCTACCCAATAGGTCAGAAATATGAAGGATATGGGAGATTGTTATCACATCCAGTACACAACCAGTACTTGCCAGATATTTCTGCAGCTCCTGTAATGTTGATTTAGGCCTCATGGAAGCCTATTCGACCAATTTTTTTCTTGTCTTTTCATCAGTTTTTATTGGATGTGCAGTTCTAGGTTGTGGCAAATTTAATCCACTTCTTGATAATGTCTTCACAATGTTACATGTTATATCTAATGCCGTGGAGTTTTTTTGCACAACTTTCAACATTAAGTTCCTTTTGCTGTGTTGTATGCTGTTTACTGACTATTGTTTTTGCTGTTAATGCAACTAAGAACATTTCAGGAACTATAACAGCTAAGCATTATATGGAGTTAATCAGAATCATTGTAAATTATGGAAGCTGTGCACTGACTATTATTTAACAGGAGTTTAAATGTAATTGGCTTAATCTGAATACAACCACATCCTTATTTATACGAGGGTGTTCAGAGTTATGCAAAAAAACATTAGTTTAGTTTTGTTATTTTTATTCTCCCCCAACGATTTTTCTTGGTCTGATTTTTTTACATGACAAAAACCTGTAATTTTAACAGGTGTGTGTAGACATATATATGAAGAACCTAGAGGACTAAAAGCAAAATTAAAATGTCAAAACTTTGCTATTTTAGGCAGTCATCCAGTGCCAACATATTGATGACATATTCTTAAGTTTCTACAGCTTAGCGTTCAATTACGTGAATGGAAGATGAGCTGCAGTACCCCCGAACAACGACTAAACAGTGTATGGAGCTGTGGTGACCTGGGGTACAAAGTGTATAGCACTATTGGATGCTACTGGACCTGGTAACAGCTGATCAATAGGGGTGTTGGATTTTGGACACATACTGATCTGAAATTGATGGTTTCTCCTAACAATAATTTCTGGGAATGATCATACAAAATGAGTTTTCAGAGGTTTTTCCATCCATGTTTTTCAAGTCAGAAAATATGCTACTTATTATGGTCTCTGTACTTTACACACAGCATAAAAATTACACTATGAATATATCCTAATAATCTGCTCCAAAATCCTCAATGAAATCCGCAGCGGATTTCACTGCTGATTTTTGGTTTGGAAAAAAATGTTACATTATTTTTTATCCCATGTGCCGGGGGTTTTGTGAAATCTCATATACATGCATTTTCTAATTGTAGACTTATCAATTTCCCAATGGGAAATTTTATACTTCCCAAATATATTGAATCTTTGTACTGGTGCCGTGATATCAAACTGTTTGGATTAACAGATGCCAGATTAAAAGAATAACCCTACATACATGTTGCTAAATTTCTATTATATTTTCTGCTTTTGCTGCATCTTCACACGAATCCAAAAAGTTTGATCTTATTACGGTGTATCTCTGGCATGCATTCTGAAAATCAGAATTATTCATAAGCTTTGTCTTTTATTGCAACACAACCCCATTTAGAGGAATGGAACAGAATGAGCTGCAATACCAGACTCGACCTCAAGGGGCAAGAGAGGTGCAGTTTCTGCAAATAAATTGCCAGTAATCAATTTCAGTACAAAATTTTGCAAATTCATGTTCTATATCTATAAAACACTAATGAACCATTTAAAAAAAATTGGGGGGGGTCAAAAGAGTAAAAACAAATTTCAAATGCAACATTTTCGAAGCAAAAAAAACTGTTGAGAAGCCAACGTGTCACGCACTGCTTTGAGGCCGGTGAAGGAGTCTTGTGATCCCCCTCTAAATTGATCTACTGAAGAGGAAGCACAGCTCCTTGTCATAGATAAAAGCCCCATAGTGATGGGAGTGCTGCGTCTCCAAAACCATATTGATATCCTCATGAATCGTCGGCCATTTTTCAGATCTCATTATGTGTTTGCTGGTGGTGGATCCTGTTTGTAGAGCTGCTAATATAGGTTACGATTTTGTCTCCATGGTCAAGATTTGATGATTTTATTTCTTGTTTATGCCTTTTTTAGCCATGGGACGCAATAAAAAAGCATAAAAGAAAAACATTAAAAAAAAAATGCAAAAAATGCAACGCAGGATAATAAAACACCCTAGCGTTTATGCCATAAAATGTCTAACTTACAACCCTTCTTGCATATTTAGGGAGGATCAAATGGGAAAATCATCAGTCCATGTTCCGATGAGGAAAGAGTTTACGGCTACAATTGTAAAGAAGCGAACAATCAATTTTCCATTCCATTACAACTTTTGTAAAATCAGTACATAGTACACGTTCTTGCTACCCATAGAAAAGTCTTGAATCCTGTCCATTGTGCTTTGGTATAAGCAATGTTTTCTTTTAGGGAGAGTGACAGGCGGGGAGATCTGACTGCCGCCTTGTGCTTTCCCTCATGAAAATGCATGTACCACCTCAGTAATTCTAACATCTCCCTCCCATGGTAATGTCAGCCTCTCATTACTGCCAGATTCTGACATTTCTGACACTCCGCTGCAATGAGGCACATTAGGGGGTCCTTAGATAATTTCCAGACGCAAGATTGTACTATCAGAGACCCTTCCTGTGTCAAACCATGACAGCAAAAGTTTCCTGTGCACAAATATTTATGGCTCTTTACTTGCCATGTTTCCAACACAATTCGGTTTCCAAAAATATGAGTGACGGGAAACACATTGGTTATTTAAGGAGGCGCGCCCTGCTCTCCGGTGAATGGTCGCCTCAGTAACCTTCAGGGACGTTCTAATGTTTTATAGACGATGACTTCTTGGAAAAATCAAGATTATATTTACCATGCAAACTAATGACAACCATCGATGGAATATCCCTCATGGGGAGCTGGCGATGAGGGTTCAACTGTCCGCACCCTTGATGATGAGAGGTTAGGAAGCCGGTGGCACACTGAGAAATGGGATTATCTACATCGTATTCATTGGTCATCCATTTGGCATAAGGAGTCTTCTAGGACTTTTTTTAAGGCAGAGCTCATCATACTATATACCATAATAAGGCATCATAACTAAAGGTGGGGGTTCCAAAATTTTTGTATATTTATAGATGACGGATGGTATTTCATTTCAGGATGTAAAGTTTGGTAACCACCCTACTTAACTATAGAGAGCCATCCTGCATGCAGTTCTTCACTGTGGAGAGGGGTCAAATTTAGGGAAAATTTTCTATCTACTAAATATGCATTAATTGGGAAATTTACAAGTGACTGTGCAAACCTTTACAGTATGTTCACATGTGGTGTTTTTTTGCATCATTTTTGTGGCGCATTTTCCACAGTGCATTTGATGCTTGGAGTAACTTTTTACAGTACCAGAATAATCAATAACATTTCTGAAATCTCATGCAGGGTCTTCAGTTGTTTTTTTTTCATTTTAAGCCCTGATGCATTTTTGCCAATACACAGTATTTTAAATGGACCTGTCATGTAAAATAGCTCTATTAACCTGTAGATATGAGGTTAATCTGCACTTTAATAGCGTTCCAACACACTGCGGCGCCGCCACTGAGAGCCCCACTGCTGGGAGGAAATGAACCTTATTTCTCTTGGCAGCGTTCAGCTTTCAGTCAAAGGGGTGGCGCCCGTGCGGGTTTCATCACTGCTCAATGAATAGAGAGTGATGGCTGTAACCGCGCCCCCGGTACTGACTGACAGTCAATGAAAGATGCATGGTTACAGCCGCCACTCTATGTGCACAGAGCTGTGACTGAAAGCATACTGGTGACACCCCTATGACTGAAAGCTGAACACTGCTGGGAGGATTAAAGTGAATTTCCTCCCAGCAGTGGAGCTCTCAGTGCTGGTGACACATAGAGTTAGAAACCTTTTAACTTGCAGATTAACCCCATATCTGCAGGTTAATAGCATTATTTTACATGACAGCTTCCCTTTAATTCTTACAGTGTTTTTGTTGCACTTTTCACCCATTTAAGTGAATGGGTAAAGTAGGCAAATATAAAAACTGCACAAAAAAAGAATATATGTGAAAATTATGCCACCTTTCAACATACTTTTAGACTACGTCTGCCTATTAGATAAATTAGGTTACTTGCGGGATTTTTAATGTGTTTCTTTCTTTTTTCTGCCACAGTTTTCGTCTTTTTTTCACATATCATTGTTTAAATAAAACTGCTTTATTTTGGATACTTTTTGGAGTTTGACAGTGATAGAACTTTATTAATACAGACATGAGTGGATTACAAGGGATTTTAGTGCATTTCCACTACAAAAACTGACTAAAATCGTATGTGTGTTTTTTATCCAAATATTTTTCTCATCTCATTCAAGTGTATGGGAAAAAAAGCAAGGTGTCCTTGTTTTTGCTCTTATTTTATTCCCACTGGCCCCTTAAGTATTTAGTTGCTGCTTTTTTTTGCTATTTCAAATCTACCATGCGCTTCCAGACATTTGGGACTTTTTATTTAGAGCAAATTTTGATGGTACTTACCAAGAGACATGGCTTAAAGATTAATAACATAAAGCAGCCTACAGACACACCCAAGAGGATCTTGTGAGTTACACCCCCTTATAAAAAAAACTTAAAAATTATCACTAAACAAAAAATCTCATATTTCTGGAACCGTGTGGGAGATATATTAAAAAAATGTAATAATCCGGGAAATATCTGAAATTAAATATGAGCAGAAACTGGCCACTTTTGTACTGGTGGCAAGTCCTGTTTAAACCCTCTTGGTCTCCAATATCTTTTTAGAATGTGGAGCCCAAAATTTAATCATGTATTTGAGGCCTGTCCTTAAGCTTGTCATATACTTTAGATGAGATAGATGTCAGCAAAACATTTGGCAACTATCTCTCCTGACTTTCCAGCTGAACACGCATGTGTTTTCAATAGGAAGACAGGAGACTGCTTACAGACATCTCTGTCTTATCTCTCCTGAAAACAAAGAGATTGACCAATGAAATCGGAAAAGAGTTAGTAGGCCCTATACACATCAGACGGTCATACAGTCCTGCCTCATTTTGTAGGTTTGGATGATTTTCAAGTGTGCAGGGACATTGGGATTTTTAACTTTCTTTTATACACTCTAAAATTGAGTGGCAATTACTTTCAGTAGGAAGTAGGAAGAAATCTTGCCAAGAATCATACCAAGAAAACATTCTGTAGATGACCCAATGTAAGGATTTTGAAATGTCCTTCAAGGTAGTGCAGATGTTCTGGTGGAGTTCAGCCTGGTTCTTTATGTGTTCTTGATGACTTTCTAAGTACCACAAAGTCCTGAATAGAGATTACATATATTTGGCAGAACAAACAGTAATATATCTAAACATCAGAAATGGTCCTTGATAACCATTGACTGAGATGTAAAATATACCTCTATACACCAAAAATCTAGTATAGTACATACACTACAGCACTAAATACAATATAGGGACAGCCAAGCGAAGGCTTTACAGAAATACCATCTACTTTTTGACCAATTAGTTTTATCACTAACTGGTCAATAGTGGGCTTGAAATGAATTTTAAAATCAAATTATTGCTGTGATGATGATAACCCACCTACGCCGACATTGATATTGACAGAAGCTTAACCTGGTATTTTAATAAGAAAACAAAACAGGCAGAAAAACTCCGGAGCTTCATGGTCCCATGTTTAATAAGACATTCGATGGAGCAAAATATAAAATCATGCTGCCGTTCCATGAATGCACAAACAAAGCCCGCTTACTAAGGATCCGAGTTATAGATGTTAGATGTCAGCGTTTTCAAGGTTTGTATCATATACCATTCCATAGTAAACATTGTAACAATATCTGTTTTTCATGAGTAATTCTAAAAAAGTTATCAACGTGCGTCCCTAAATTAATTCACTTAATATGAAATATATCAAGATTCAAAAATATTACTTTTAAGGCTAGAGCCAAGCCAGCGTGTTTTCTATCAAACATCTGACATATGCATGGTCCTATAGAATTGCCAATGGTCCGAGTGTGATCCAAAGTTTTTTCAAATCGTACTCTAGCCGAAAATGCAGCCATATACAAGAGACCTAACACAAATTTGCATGCAATGACATTTTACATTCAGTTTATGCCTTCATAAGTTCTTACGACGCTCACAAATTTTGGAAGATTTCATAGCCCTACTCTAGATTCAGCAAATTATTCGGACAGATTAATTGTTAATATTAGACGGCTTAAAATTTGTCCAGAATGTCAGAAGATAATCCATAATTCCAAAATTTTCATTTTTCAGTCAACACACCACTGCCCGAAAAACACTGTAAAAAGATGTCAAAACATTATGTGCACCCCAAAATGATAATAAATGTCAGCTAGACTTACAAAAAAATCAAGACCAAATAAAGCTTCATTGACATGAAAAATAAAAGAAATGGGTCTCAGAAAATGGTGGCGTAAACCAATTTTTTTTTCATTACTGCAACAAAAAATATTGCCGTAATTGTACTAGCCTGAAGAATAATTTTCCAGGTAATTGGGGCAACATTTCTCTTTGTGCAAAGTGCTAAGATGGCATAAGGAAACTTATATGCATCTGGTAATTTAAATATGCAAATAATCTTTTCAAAGAGGAAGAGGGCAGAAACTATAGTGCCACCTATTGGATGTCGCAATTGAAAGTAAATAATGACCTTTCATTGAGCCTTGCCACATGACTTAAGATAAGAGGATGAGAAGCCAAACCAGACGCTCCATTTTTTACTTTATAAACATCATTCAAAACTACAACTTATCCCACAAAAAATGCTGACTGAAACATAAAAAAGTTATAGGGCTTGAAAGAAGGGGAGGAAACAAACAAAATTACAAAAATGAAAATTGATGAAGGAGTTAAGCCATACCTCTTGATCTAAACAAAGTCCCATTTCACTAAAAGGTTACCTGTCTTAAAATCAACAAGTGTCTAAAGCTCATGATCTCTAGCACACACCCCTAGAGAAAATTGTGAGCCACGCCCCTTAGCAAGGGGAATGGCTAAAAAATTAATAAGGCAAAGTAGCCTACAGACACGCCCAAGAGGATCCTGTAAGCCACACCATTATTAAAAAAACATAAAAATTAGTGCTAAACAAAAAATCCCATACTTCTGGAACCGTATGAGGGATTTGAAAAAAAAAACTAAACTGAATACTCAGGGGAGCAACGGGAATAAAATGAGAGAAAAAACCAGCCACTTTTAGACTGGTGACAAGTCTTTTTTAATAGGGGATGTCATGAAATCCCATCTCCACTATGCGTTAAAAGACGCAGGCGGCAGACCCCCGTAAATAGACATGCGGCGCGTCTTTCCAGAACGCAGCATGTCTGTTTACAATGCGGCGCCACTGCGTCGCTGCTCCGTACATTTACCATAGACTATCATTAGTTGTGGTAAAACCGCATCTAATGATTAGTCAAGTACGTAATAACTGCGTAAATGCAGCTTACTACACATGTCTACTAATTTAAATAAGGTCTTACTGCCGGAAGTCCGCGCCCACTGCAGTTCTCGCAATAGCTTAGCTTACCACGAGAACTGCTGTGCACGTGACCGGGGGTTATCTCAGGTCACCCTAGACTAGTTCTCACAGTCAGCTGACCGCGAGAGCTAGTGTAGGTGATCGCCGGAGAGTTATCTCTGGTGGTCATCTACAAGCTCTGCTATGTCTGGATTTCAGGCATCCAGATGTAGCAGAGCTGGACTGATCGTGGGACACTCGTTATTAAGGACTGCCTCAGACCAGGGAGTATACTGTTGGCTTATTTATTTTTATTTTTTTCAGAAGATCGATGGCTTCGCTTGGATTACCAGTGTAATAAAGATGGCAAAACTGTGTGGTGTTTTATTTCATTAAAATACTTTATTCTGCATGTGTGTGTTTTATTAACCCTTTACCAACTATAGGATTAGTAATGGTAGGAGTCTTATTGACGCCTTTCCATTACTAAGCCGGCTTAATGTCACCTTTCAAAGGTGACATTAACTGCTTATTACCCCATATGCCACCGCTACAGGGCAGTGGGAAGAGAGAGGCTAAGCGCTAGAAATGGGGCATCTTACAGATGTGCCATTTCTGGGGTGGCTGGGAGCCGGTATTTATAGACAGGGGGGCCAAAATCCATGGTCCCTTCCTAGGCTATGAATATCAGCCTGCAGCTGTCTGCGTAGCCTTTCTGGCAATAAATTATAGGGGACCCCATGTCATTTTTTGGGGGGTCCCCTATTTTATTAGCCAGTAAAGGCTAAATATACAGCTGTGGGCTGATATTCATAGCCTGGGAAGCTCCATGGGTATTAACCCCTTCCCAGGCTATAAACATCAGCCCCTAGTCGATGGTTTTCCCTGTCTGGCACACAAAATTGCACAGGAGCCCACGCCATTTTTAAAAAAAATTGTTTAAAAATTAAACAGATATTGCATTTAAGGCCGGGGTCACGCTTGCGAGAAACTCGAATGAGTCTCGCACCTCAATAAGCGGCACTGCCATCGGCACTCGGGAGCGGAGCATGTGGCTGCATAGAAATACATGCAGCTGCACACTCTGGTCCCAAGTGCCAGCAGCAGTGACGGGTATTAAGATGTGAGACTCGTCCAAGTTTCTCGCATGTGTGATCCAGGCCTAACTCTTTATGTACCATATTATTGTTTATTACTAAATATCGGGCTTGGTATTATCTATAGATATATCTATCTATTATCTACCTTTTATCTATCTATCTATCTATCTATCTATCTATCTATCTATCTATCTATCTATCATATCTATCTATCTAGCTATCATATCTATCGATATATATATATATATATATCTATTATCTATCTATCATCTATCTATCTATCTATCTATTATCTATCTATCTATCTAGCTATCTATAGGTATATCCATCTATAGACAGATATATCAATAGATATATATCTATAGATAGATATATGTATAGATGGATAATAGATAGATATAGCGATAGATAGATAGATGATAGATAGACAGATAGATAGATAGTTCTATATATAGATCTATCTACTATCTATCTATAGCTATACTATTTATCATCTATCTATTATCTTTCTATTATCTATCTATAGATGTATCTATCAATCATCTATCTATCATCTACCTATCTATCTTTGTGTGTGTAAACATTATTGTTCAATGGAGTATGTAAAAGAAGAGGTTGGACAAGGAAATTACATCACAATTCTTTTTTTTTGTATATCTTTATTTAGCTTATAAACACACACACATATCCGCATGAAAAAAACGCATCAAAAACGCATAAAAAAAACGCAGGTGACCTGATAGTGACCTCAGATGCAGATTTTACCTGTGTCAAATCCTGAGCAAATACTGAGCCATTCCTGACCTTGGAAACATACCCTAAGGGTACCGTCTCACAGTGGCACTTTTGTCGCTACGACGGCACGATCCGTGACGTTCCAGCGATATCCATACGATATCGCAGTGTCTGACACGCAGCAGCGATCAGGGATCCCGCTGAGAATCGTACGTCGTAGCAGATCGTTTGGAACTTTATTTCGTCGCTGGATCTCCCGCTGTCATCGTTGGATCGGTGTGTGTGACACCGATCCAGCGATGTGTTCGCTTGTAACCAGGGTAAACATCGGGTTACTAAGCGCAGAGCCGCGCTTAGTAACCCGATGTTTACCCTGGTTACCATCGTAAATGTAAAAAAAACCAAACAGTACATACTCACATTCCGGTGTCACGTCCCCCGCCGTCTGCTTCCCGCATGACTCACTGACTGTGAGTGCCGGCCGTAAAGCAGGGCACAGTGGTGACGTCACCGCTGCGCTCTGCTTTTACTTTACGGCCGGCACTCACAGTCAGTGCGGGAAGCAGACGGCGGGGGACGTGACACCGGAATGTGAGTATGTACTGTTTGTTTTTTTTTACATTTACGATGGTAACCAGGGTAAACATCTGGTTACTAAGCGCGGCCCTGCACTTAGTAACCCGATGTTTACCCTGGTTACCCAGGGACTTCGGCATCGTTGGTCGCTGGAGAGCTGTGTGACAGCTCTCCAGCGACCACACAACGACTTACCAACGATCACGGCCAGGTCGTATCGCTGGTGGTGATCGTTGGTAAATCGTTTAGTGTAACGGTACCCTTAGGCTCCAGAGTTCAGGCACGGTTGCAACCCCTTCCCCCACTATAGTTACACCCCTGGCTTTGCTGTAGGTGGCCTTAATCATATTCTCTTGGATCTCTTGGATCTCTCCGCAGCATTCGACACTGTGGATCATCAGCTCCTTCTCACTATGCTCCGCTCCATCGGCCTCAAGGACACCGTTCTCTCTTGGTTCTCCTCCTATCTCTCTGGCTGATCCTTCACTGTTTGTTTTGCTGGTTCCTCCTCCTCTCACCTTCCCCTTACTGTTGGGGTTCCTCAAGGATCAGTCCTAGGCCCCCTCCTCTTCTCTTTGTATACTGCCCCTATTGGACAAACAATCAGTAGATTTGGTTTCCAGTACCATCTCTATGCTGACGACACCCAATTATATACCTCTTCTCCTGTTATCACGCCGACCTTTTTAGAAAACACCAGTGATTGTCTTACCGCTGTCTCTAACATCATGTCCTCCCTCTATCTGAAACTGAACCTGTCAAAAACTGAACTCCTCGTGTTCTCTCCCTCTACAAACCTACCTTTGCCCGACATTGCCATCTCTGTGTGCGGTTCCACCATTACTCCAAAGCAACATGCCCGCTGCCTTGGAGTCATCCTTGATTCCGAGCTTTCATTCACCCCCCACATCCGATCACTGGCTCGCTCTTCTTATCTGCATCTCAAAAACATTTCCAGAATTCGCCCTTTTCTTACTTTCGACTCTGCAAAAACTCTTACTGTCTCACTTATTCATTCTCGTCTGGACTATTGTAACTCTCTACTAATTGGCCTACCTTTTACCAGACTCTCCCCGCTCCAATCTGTCCTGAATGCTGCTGCCAGGATCATATTCCTCGCCAACCGTTACACCGATGCCTCTACCTTGTGCCAGTCATTACACTGGCTACCCATCCAATCCAGAATCCAGTACAAAACTACTACCCTCATCCACAAAGCACTCCATGGCTCAGCACCACCCTACATCTCCTCTCTGGTCTCAGTCTACCAACCTACCCGTGCCCTCCGCTCTGCTAATGACCTCAGGTTAGCATCCTCAATAATCAGAACCTCCCACTCCCGTCTCCAAGACTTTACACGTGCGGCGCCGATTCTTTGGAATGCACTACCTAGGTTAATACAATTAATCCCCAATCCCCACAGTTTTAAGCGTGCCCTAAAAACTCATTTGTTCAGATTGGCCTACCGCCTCAACGCATTAACCTAATTATCCCTGTGTGGCCTATTAATAAAAAAACAACAACATAATCACGTTCCTCCATCATGTTCTCATACACTTTATGCAGTTAATAGCCTCTGTGTCTGTACTGTTACATACTTAGGTAGTTAACTGGTTCATGCAGCTTTACATGAACACCCGAGCCTTACACTATGGCTGGTCCAAATAACTAAAGCAATTGTTACCATCCACCTCTCGTGTCTCCCCTTTTCCTCATAGATTGTAAGCTTGCGAGCAGGGCCCTCATTCCTACTGGTATCTGTTTTGAACTGTGATTTCTGTTATGCTGTAATGTCTATTGTCTGTATAAGTCCCCTCTATAAGTTGTAAAGCGCTGCGGAATATGTTGGCGCTATATAAATAAAATTATTATTATTATTATTATTATTATTTGTCTTTAAGGAATAGTAGAATATGAGTAATGTTCCTCTGTTTCATTAGGGTATTAGTGTATGGCAAATGTATGCCAAACCAGGACTGGAAGGACTGTGATAAATCTTTATAAACCAGTTATTTAGGCATATGACATAGGTGCGAAATGTAGTGTTATGGCACACGATAGTATAAGAGAGTCAGCAAGAATAAAGTAAAAATAAATGTCAAAAGAAGAAACCATCCCATGGGGGCTGAGAGTTTACAATACACCTACTGAATCTGGGTGGTACTGCAGCACTATTAGCTGATGGCTGTGATTTTAAATTACCCACTGTAGATTTATATGTATCACAGAAGTAAAAGACCATTAAAATCTTGCTGTAGATTTTCCTTAAAGTCTTAAAACTGCCAGCAGACATATAACGTTTGCAAGATCCTACCTTAATTTAAGAACGTATTCAACCAATTACTTAACTCACCAGCAAGAAATCACCTCTCCGATGGATATTTTAGACAGAGGATTCTGATACTATTAAGAAACTTCTCACCTTCTCTCCAGTCTATATATCTACCCAATGATAATTTACTAAAATCCTAATGATGAAATCACTATTTGCCAATAAATTGTTTATTTTCTCAGGATTTGTTTTTGTGCTAGCACCCTTATTCATTGCCAAAAATAATATGTATTTAATACATGTAGGATATGAAAACCATACCCAAATAATACATGCAGAAATTGAAAAATAAAGCATATAAATAATAAATGACCAATCACAAGGTAAGTACATAGAGAAAAGATGAAGGAGATGAGCACGGTGGCTCAGTGGTTAGCACTGTTGCTTTGCTGGGGCCCTGGGTTCTCACCAAGGACAGCAGCTACAAGTAGTCTGTATGTTTTTGCCTCTCTTCTCATGTCACAACCCCATTATATGTCACTAATAGCTGTAACGCCTGCAGTTAGAAGGAAATCTTAATCTGTTTCTAGTTTGTACCTAACGCATTTTCAAAAATAGACTACATAAAGGATGTCAGTCAGTGCCGGGGGCGTAGTTACAGCTGTCGCTCACTCTGCTCTGAGCAGTGATTGAAGCCGCACCGGCACCGCCCCTATGACTGAAAGCCCAAGGCTATTCTCAGAAAAACAGATCATTTCCTCCTGGCAGCGGGGCTCTCAGTGTGTGCACCAGGCAGCTCCAGAATGCTAGTAACCTGCAGAATAACCCCTTAGGCTTCTTTCACATTTGCGTCGGTACTGGTCCGTCGCTAAGCGTCGGCACGACGTACCGACGCACGTTGTGAAAATTTGGCACAACGTGGGCAGCGGATGCAGTTTTTCAACGCATCCACTGCCCATTGTAAAGTCCCGGAGAGGAGGGGGCGGAGTTCCAGCCGCACATGCGCTGTAGGAAACGGCGGACCCAACGTACGAAGAAACGTTCCCTTGAACGTTTTTTCATGCCGACGGTCTGCCAAACCACGATGCATCCAGTGTATGACGGACGCGACGTATGGCCATAAGTCGCGATCAGTCGGCAATACAAGTCTTTGGGAAAAAAATGCATCCTGCAGGCACATTTGCAGGATCCATTTTTTCCCCAAAACGACGCATTGCAACGGACGTCACATGACGCAAGTGTGAAAGAAGCCTTATCTGCAGGTAAATAGTTTTTTTTTACATGCCAGATTCCCTTTAGGAACAGATTGAAAAGTTGATGTAATAGTAGAATTTGAATGTCTTTCAATATTTCTGAAGGTAAAAATGCATTAGGACATCGCAAAAAAATGAAATTGCATAATTTTCATGTTATCTTAATGACATGGTAGGAAATTGTAGATGATTTTACATTTTTTGAAAAACTATGGCCTACAAAAAAAACTTGTGATACCAAGCTTTAGATTATAGCGTGATTTTTCTCCCTGGTACCTTGACCTAAAGAATTCACTGTATTACATATACATACATAAAGGAACAAATATATGACCATAAACACGATTTTTTTAAGTAAAAAAAAACTAAGGGCCCAATTCCTTATTGTGAGTGTGACATTTTTTGTCTAGTTTAAGGTCTCGTTCCCCAGCTTTTCATTTGCGCCTTATTTTTTAAAATTTGCGCCAGTTGTAAAGTTTATTTTTTTAATGTTCTCCTTTGTGACCGAGTCTTGGGGCTCCCAGATGTTTTTGGCTGATTCATCAAGGGCAACTTTTAAATAATATTTATTTGCTTAAAGAGGTTGTCCACTACGTTTTCATTAATGACCTATCTGATCGGCCGGGGTCCGACACCCGCCACTACCGCCAAACAGATGTTATCGGTGGCAGCGTCCACCGGCTGGAAATACTCACTTGCGGAGCTGGCCATCATCTGATAGTGGTCACTGTAGAGTACTACACATCATCCCCCTGCATCCTGATTTCAATAGGAGGCGAATGTGTAGTACTAAGCCTCAGCCATTACCAAAAGGTGTCGAGCTCCGCAAGTGAGTATTTCCAGCCGACGGCCGCCGACACCGACAACAGCTGATTGGCAGGGGTGCCTGGTTTTGGACCCCAGCCAATCAGACATTGATGACCTATCCTAAGGATAGGTCATCAATGACAAGCTAGTGGAAAATCTCTTTCAGTGTTGCATCATTTTAACGGAACATGTGAACTTTTGCGCTAAAATCTCTCTCAAACAGGTTAAAGCCAAAAATAAAGGGCATTTTTGTTTTTGCTCCAAATTCATTAGTCACATGCATCATTTTGGAGAATTTGATAAAAAAAATACAATACAACAGATAAAGAAAGAAGATGAGTGACTTAAAACACTGCAAGTTATGAATAGGGTCTTTTATACCATTGCAAAGGAAAGATTTGTGATTGATTGGATAGGGGTAGGGTGAAAATTGGATGCTACCAACAACTAATACTAATGTCAAAAAGTTAATGTCAATTTCATACAGGCTTGGACTGGCCCACAGGAGAACAGGTGAATTCCCCAGTGGGCCTCCCAACCTGTGTAAAAGCAGTGTTTGATTCAGTACAGCTATAGACAGCATCTTGCCATTGATTTAACAATGAGCATAAACAAATTTGTGAACACGGGGCAGGAAATACTGCATGTAGCTGAACAGTTGACCCACAGAATCAATGTCATTGGTGGGCCCTTGGCACCCCAGTCCGACACTGATTCCATTCTTTATTATATTTCAAAAAATACTGAATATTTATGTGAAGTTGAACATGGAAACATTGCATAGTTATTTTTCCATAAAAAGTTCACGGGGAGCAGACGGGGTTAAACTTCGCCTGACATTTACTTATGTCAAAAGGCAGCAAATCAGTGGAGATCTCGCAGCCTCCTAGGAGAGGAGAGTTCACTGACAGACAGTGAGAGAATCTGAACTTAAATGGGAATCAAAAAGCGTAAGGCCCAGAGGAGTCTGACAGTTTGCAGCTGCTACCTGGGTCTGCTTAACGAAGACAAGGCCCGCTCGCATGAATAGTTAAATTAGCATGTGTATGCTCTCCCCTCATTATCACACATCTAACCCACCTTGATACGCAGGAAAATCTCCTTGTGATGTGACAGCCCAGCCACTGTCAGAGAGAAGCTGTTACAGGAACCTTACTCTGTGGTAACGGGTTCTGAACTTCTTATTTTTTTTAAGCACGGTGATACATTTTGACAGCATAAAAGAAGAGGAGAATTAGCATTTAGGGTTGATCCCAAACAAAGACCAGTGTGATATGTTGTCAGCTGTTTCGAGTATACATCATGTCAAAAATGGATGGTCGTGTCCTATGTATTTTTAGGTTTATTTGTAGGTCGGGTCAAGTCTATCCCAAGATATGAATAAATTGTAAGGAAAGATGAGGAATTGACTGAAATTTAGGTCTTATGTACTTCCATGATTTCTACTTACAATGGCTCGGTGATGCTATGAAACAGAAATGGCGTAGAAGACTAATTCGTAATACCCGATAGTAGTTACTTGGGGGTCATTCGGGAAGCAATGATTTTTCTTGGATGCAAAAGATGGACCAATTTTCATAAGTGTTTTAGATCAGATTTTCATCAATGTTTGGTCAATGTTTCAGAATTTACTGGAGATGAGCAAATTGATTCTCATGATCCTGGTCCAGTAAAAATTCTCTAACCTCTAACCCCCCTTATCTTTCTAGGCTGATCCTTAGACAGAACATAGGGCTAGAATAATTATTTAAATGATTAGTCAGCCAGCCCCATTAACACACACCAGGTATGCTAACAATGGAGCTGCCAAGGTGGCGCTGATATCTGAAGAGCAGGACATCTTTGTAAACACAAGTTTATTAGTAATTTTTATGGTTTTTTACAGCACCTAAAAATTATGTTCAAAGTTCATAGCAATGTGAAAAATTCTTGTACAATGATCCAGCACCATCACATCTCACCTTAGTGATGACACCAGGTAGGATATGACTTCAAAGTTGACCATAAGAAAAATACTAGGTCAAAATTTGGACTTTCTATAACTTCTTTCAGAAAGGGCCTTCATAAATTGGTTACAAAAATGTCAGTAACATAGCTGTTGGATGGATAATCATCGATTAAGGTACCGTCACACTGAGCAACTTTCCAACGAGAACGACAGCGATCCGTGACGTTGCAGCGTCCTGGATAGCGATCTCGTTGTGTTTTGACATGCAGCAGCGATCAGGATCCTGCTGTGACATCGCTGGTCGGAGCTAGAAGTCCAGAACTTTATTTCGTCACTGGATCACCCGCTGTCATCGCTGGATCGGTGTGTGTGACACCGATCCAGCGATGTGTTCGCTTGTAACCAGGGTAAATATTGGGTTACTAAGCGCAGGGCCGCGCTTAGTAACCCGATGTTTACCCTGGTTACCATTGTAAATGTAAAAAAAAAACACTACATACTCACCTTCTGATGTCTGTCACGTCCCTCGCCGTCAGCTTCCCGCACTGACTGTGAGCGCCGGCCGTAAAGTAAAAGCACAGCACAGCGGTGACGTCACCGCTGTGCTGTGCTTTACGGCCGGCACTGACACAGTCAGTGCAGGAAGCTGACAGCGAGGGACGTGACAGACACCAGAATGTAAGTATGTAGTGTTTTTTTTACATTTACAATGGTAACCAGGGTAATGCAGCGGCCCTGCGCTTAGTAACCCGATGTTTACCCTGGTTACCCGGGGACTTCGGCATCGTTGCTCGCTGGAGAGCTGTCTGTGTGACAGCTCTCCAGCGACCACACAACGACTTACCAACGATCACGGCCAGGTCATATCGCTGGTCGTGATCGTTGGTAAATCGTTTAGTGTAACAGTACCTTTAGTTCTATCCTGTTGAACCAAAGGGAAGTCCTCATTGTATGTTGGGACCACTGGTGGACATAGACAAAAGAGGACCACTGTATAGGAACAATAGATGGGCCTTCGGCCTTCTGCAGCCCATTAGCTCCTTCTAATGCACAATTCCTCCTACTTTGACGGTGAAAATAAGCCCCCTTATGTTTTAGGGTACTGTACGGTTGCACAGGTTGCATCCATGATATGCCCACCCCTGGTTGGGACCCACAGCAAAGTCAGCACTTTGGTAGCACAGTGTCCTTTTACATAAATTGCAAAAATCCTTCAACTTGCCATAAAATTGCAACAGCCATTTATGTATAAATATTATTTCGAAAATACTTAATAAAAGGCAGAAAAATAATAAAAGCTACTGAAAAAAGTGTTGGATGCAATGATCATATTCATCAAGATCACAAATAGAGACCACCAGAGAAATTTTCACTATCTTTAGGATGCATATATGCTACACTGGGTGTCCCTTGGCTTGAAGCTGTTCTCGGGAGATACCCAACAAGCTTGACCATATGGTAATATTAAATATATAGATATAGATAGATAAAGGCAATTTCTAAATGCATAATAACAGATTGTGACACATATAGACATGCAGACTGAACAACTAAGGCATATTTATTAAGGGCAAGTATTTTTCAAAAGGCATCATATCTTTGAAGCTTATAGCCTAAGGCAATTATTTTTTCAAGTAGGCACAGTACTGGTATGTTTTATGAGGTTTTCATGTCTATGAGGGCTTTAGGAGACTTCACGAGACTCCTCAGTAAAGCTCTTGATTACAACTATGTGCCCAGGCTTAATTACATGGAAGGACCATCATGAAGACTCCTTAACCATGTTTCTTATCTCCATGTAGTAAAATCTCATCGCTCTAAAGCTCTAGCGGTTCAGTGGTCAACTATCTTCCAGACTGCCCCACGCACCGCTATGCTCGGCTCACTCAGTGCTCCTATGTTCTCTATGAGAGAGCTTTAGCTTATCTCCCAAATAAACTATAGGGTCTCCTATTGAAAATCCGAATTTCCAGATCCTTCTCACTCCAAGATCATTTGTTGATGATTAGTTGGGATGCTTTAAAGGGGTTCTCCTGTGAAAATAAGTTATCACCTATCCTTTGGGAACCCGTGACCCACACCTGTCGTCAAAATCGAACACAAATCTCCACTGCGATCAGATATAGTTTCAGATGGTTACAATACGTCTGACCATGGTGGTGACAATCTAAGGCACAGCTTCAACATCACCTTCTGCAAACTCAAAATAAAGTACTAGGTTCCTCGATACCCATTGTACGGGAAGCTTTAAATAAAATGGACTAAACGACCCTTTAGTTTGGATGTTTACTGCCCACTTGTTTCTTACTGGACTTTTTTGGTTACCAAATTGGATAGCATGTTTATTCTTATTACATTAATTCCTTGGCAAGGCTGATATCGTAAACCTAAACGGATCCTAGTATTGGCAATGCACATCTATTTGTTATTAATATATGCAACTTAAGACCTCCATCACATGTATGTGCTTCCAGTACATGTGGTATCCGTTCTTTTCACAGATACCACACGTACCTATTATAATCTATGCTGCTATGCACATGTCGCTTTTTTTTCTGTCAGCATGGATGACAAGTTGCAATACAAGTCTATGGGTCCGTGAAAAACACGTACAGCACATGGATTGTAACCATGTGCCATCTTTATGCCTCCCTTGTGTAGTACGTGTTTAACATTGCAAAGTATAGAAGCTTTATAATTACATTCTTCCTTGATCCATAACGCAAAAACACAGATGACACTGATCTAAAACATTGATGACACACTGACCCAAAACATTAATGACAGTGGTACTGTTTTTTCTGGTACCAGTTTTATACAGGTGTGTGAAGGGATCCTAATAGTGTTGTGCCCATTCGTTCACAGCCTAAAATGTTGAGCAGCCACCTGTTCCTACCACCTACAAAAACATGCTATACAGAGGTGTTGCCTATATTGCTGTCTGCTCTTTTATTTACACAACGTTCACCTTATGGCAACCTTCACACGTTCAGTATTTGCTCAGTATTTCACATCAGTATTTGTAAGACAAAATCAGTAGTGGAACAATCTTGTGCACCCCTTCTGCGTTTTTCACCAACTCCTGATTTTGGCTTCCATATACTTAGGTAAATCCTGAAAAAATACTGAAAATGTGAATGTGGCCTATACAGTGGGGGGAATAAGTATTTGATCCCCTGCTGATTTTGTAAGTTTACCCACTGACAATGACATGAACAGTATATAATTGTAAGGGTAGGTTAATTTTAACATTGAGAGATAGAATATCAAAAATGAAATCCAGAAAATCACATTGTATAAAATATATAAAAATATTTGCATTTTGCAGTGAGAAATAAGTATTTGATCCCCTACCAACCTTTTAGAGTTCTGGTTCCTACAGACCAGTTGGACGCTCGTAATCAACTCATTACCTGCATTAAAGACAGTTGTCTTACATAGTCACCTTTATAGAAGACTCCTGTCCACTGACTCAATTAATCAGTCAGACTCTAACCTCTACAACATGGGCAAGATCAAAGAGCTTTATCAGGATGTCAGGGACAAGATCATAGACCTGCACAAAGCTGGAATGGGCTAAAAAACCATAAGTTAGATGCTGGGTGAGGCCAGAGTCACACTACAGCGAGATACGGCCGAGTCTCGCAGGTTAAAACCCAGCCCTGGCACCGGCACTCCGGAGCGGAGCGTGCAGCTCCATGTATTGCTATGTGGCTGCACGCTCCGCTCTGGAATGACACTACCAGAGCTGGGTTTTAACCTGCGAGACTCAGCCGTATCTCGCTGTGTGTGATCCCGGCCTAAGAAGGAGACAACTGTTGGTACAATAGTAAGAAAATGGAAGAAATACAAAATGACTGTCAATCGACATTGATCTGTAGCACCATGCAATATCTCACCTCGTGGGATATTCTTGATGATGAGGAAGGTAAGAGATCAGCCTAAAACTACATGGGGGAACTTGTTAATGATCTCAACTGTTGTGAATTCCGCTCTTGGGCTCCCTCCGGTGGTTGTAAGTGGCATTTTTGCGAGTTCTGCTCTTGGGCTCCCTCCGGTGGTTTTAAGTGGTACTGCTGCTCCTTGGATTTAGTAGTCAGCAGCTGCTTCCACTGATTGTCTTTCTGGCTCGACTATTTAGCCTGGTTCTATCCTTCAGCCTGTGCCAGTTGTCAATGGTTCCTGGTTGGATTCACATCTCTGCTTGGATTTCCCTGATATTCTGACCAGTTCAGCAAAGATAAGTCCTTGCTTTGTTCTTTTGCAGTCCACTTGTTGTGGACTTAATCTTTCTGCACTTTCTATGTTTTTTCTAGTCCAGCTTGTCAGTATGGATTTATTCAGTTAAGCTGGAAGCTCTGGGAAGCAGATTTTCCCTCCACACCTTTAGTCAGGTGTGGAGATTTTTGTAAACTCTGTGGTGGATTTTTCTAGTTTTTAATACTGACCGCACAGTATTCTTTCCTGTTCTATTTATCTAGTTAGACTGGCCTCCTTTGCTACATCCTGGTTTCATTCTGCGTATGTCATTTCCCTCTCCACTCACAGTCAATATTTGTGGGGGGCTGTCCTATCCTTTGGGGATTTTCTCTGAGGCAAGATAGCTTTCCTGTTTCTATCTTTAGGGGTAGTTAGTCCTCCGGCTTTGACGAGGTGTCTAGGGAGTGACAGGAACATCCCACGGCTACTTCTAGTGTTGTGTTAAGCTCAGGAACTGCGGTCAGTACAGGTACCACCTCCTCCAGAGCACGTCCCATGTTGCTCCTAAACCACCAGCTCATAACAGTACAACTGGCCAAAAATGAATTAAATGCATCTCAAAAGAAGGAAAAGGAAGTTCTGAGCCATTTTTTTTTCTGCAGTCTGTTTTGTCTTTTTTTCCTCTTAATCTCTGGGTGGTTCAGGATTTTGGCGCTGGCATGGATGTTCAGGGTTTGTTTTCTCGTGTGGATCAACTTGCTGCAAGAGTACAGAGTATCCAAGATTATGTTGTCCAGACTCCGGCTTTAGAGCCTGGAATTCCAATCCCTGATTTGTTTTTTGGGGACAGATCCAAGTTTTTGAACTTTAAAAATAACTGCAAATTGTTTTTTGCCTTGAAACCCCGTTCCTCTGGTGATTCCATTCAGCAGGTTAAAATTGTCATCTCTCTGCTGCGTGGTGACCCTCAGGACTGGGCATTCTCCCTTGAATCAGGGGATCCGGCATTGCTTAATGTAGACGCATTTTTTCAAGCGCTCGGATTATTGTATGACGAACCTAATTCTGTGGATAATGCAGAAAAGACCTTGTTGGCCCTGTGTCAGGGTCAGGAAGCGGCAGAAGTATACTGCCAGAAATTTAGAAAATGGTCTGTGCTCACTAAATGGAATGAGGAGGCTCTGGCAGCAATTTTCAGAAAGGGTCTTTCTGAAGCCCTTAAAGATGTTATGGTGGGGTTCCCCACGCCTGCTGGTTTGAGCGAATCTATGTCTCTAGCCATTCAGATTGATCGGCGCCTGCGCGAGCGCAAAGTTGTGCACCATATGGCAGTGTCCTCTGAGCAGAGTCCTGAGCCTATGCAATGTGATAGGATTTTGACTAGAGCAGAACGGCAGGGATTCAGATGCCAGAATAGGTTGTGTTTTTACTGTGGTGATTCTGCTCATGTTATTTCTGATTGCCCTAAGCGTACTAAGAGGGTCGCTAGGTCTGTTACCATCAGTACTGTACAGCCTAAATTTCTCTTATCTGTGACCTTGATTTGCTCATTATCGTCCTTTTCTGTCATGGCATTTGTGGATTCAGGCGCTACCCTGAACTTGATGGACTTGGAATTCGCCAGGTGCTGTGGTTTTTCCTTGCAGCCTTTGCAGAGCCCTATTCCTTTGAGGGGCATTGATGCTACGCCGTTGGCCAAGGATAAACCTCAGTATTGGACTCAGCTGACCATGTGCATGGCTCCAGCACATCAGGAAGATTGCCGTTTTCTAGTGTTGCATAATTTGCATGATGTTGTTGTACTGGGTTTTCCATGGTTACAGGGACATAATCCTGTGCTGGATTGGAAATCAATGTCTGTGACTAGTTGGGGTTATCAAGGGGTACATAGTGATGTTCCTTTGATGTCAATTTCCTCTTCCCCCTCTTCTGAAGTTCCTCAGTTTTTGTCGGATTTCCAGGATGTATTTGATGAGCCCAAGTCCAGTTCCCTTCCTCCACATAGGGACTGTGATTGTGCTATTAACTTGATTCCTGGCTGTAAGTTCCTTAAGGGCCGACTTTTCAATCTGTCTGTGCCAGAGCATGCCGCTATGCGGAGTTATGTTAAGGAGTCTTTAGAGAAGGGGCATATTCGGCCGTCTTCGTCACCATTGGGAGCGGGATTCTTTTTTGTTGCCAAGAAGGATGGCTCCTTGAGACCCTGTATTGATTATCGCCTTCTTAATAAGATCACGGTCAAATTCCAATACCCTTTACCTTTCTGATTTGTTTGCTCGGATCAAGAGGGCTAGTTAGTTTACTAAGATTGACCTTCGAGGGGCATATAATCTTGTTCATATTAAACAGGGTGATGAATGGAAAACTGCATTTAATACGCCCGAAGGCCATTTTGAATACCTTGTGATGCCTTTTGGGCTCTCTAATGCTCCTTGTTATGATTTTCCCAATGGCAGGGAAATCAAAATAACAACGGACTAGCTCTCGGGTGATGGGAACTAAAGTGACCGTGACCTGAACCTGACACGACACTGGAAGTAGCCGGGGAGTGTTTCCTACGATGCCCTAGACACCACGCGCCAGCCGGAGATCTAACTACCCCTATCAGAGGAATATACAGGCCTGCCTTACCTCCAGAGATGAACCCCAAAAGGAGATAGCAGCCCCCCACAGATATTGACGGTGAGTCAAGAGGAAAAGACATACGTAGGATGAACAGCAGATTTAGCACAGTGAGGTCCGCTTACCAGATAGCAGAAGTACAGGAAAGAGTCACTTCACGGTCAACTTCAAAACACTACTCAAAAACACCATCCTGAAATTACTTTAAAACTCCAGTGACAACTCATGCCACTGGAGTGGCAATTTCAGTCCACGAGAGCTTCCAGCTACAGAGAGTCACATTGCAAATAGCTGGAAAAAAATAGCATAAACTAGAAACAAAATTCAACTTAGCTGAACAGGATCTTGAGGCAGGAGAATGCAACAGAATGCTACTGATACATTGTTGGCCGGCATCAGACCAGCAGCCAAGCAGCCTTAAATAGGAAACTCCCCTAATGGGTGTCAACAGGTGATCAAGGATAGAAGATGGCAAATAAGTGGCACTACCATAAAACACCACCGGGGGAGCCCACAAACAGAATTCACAACAGTACCCCCCCCTTAAGGAGGGGGCACCGAACCCTCACCAGAACCACCAGGGCGATCTGGATGAGCACTATGAAATGCACGAACCAAATCAGGAGCATGAACATCAGATGCTGTCACCCAAGAATTATCCTCCTGACCATAGCCTTTCCACTTAACCAGATACTGAAGTTTCCGTCTGGAAACACGGGAGTCCAAGATCTTTTCCACCACATACTCCAACTCACCCTCAACCAGCACAGGAGCAGGAGGATCAGCAGACGGAACAACCGGCACCTCATACCTCCGCAACAATGACCGATGAAAAACATTATGAATAGTAAAAGATGCTGGGAGGTCCAAACGAAAGGACACAGGATTGAGAACCTCCAGAATCCTATAAGGGCCGATAAACTGAGGCTTAAACTTAGGAGACGAGACCTTCATAGGAACAAATCGAGAAGACAACCAAACCAGGTCCCCAACACAAAGACGAGGACCGACACGCCGATGACGATTAGTGAACTGTTGAGTCTTCTCCTGGGACAACTTCAGATTGTCCACAACCTGTCCCCAAATCTGATGCATTCTATCAACCACAGCATCTACTCCAGGACAATCCGAAGACTCCAATTGACCGGACGAAAAGCGAGGGTGAAACCCTGAATTACAAAAAAATGGAGAAACCAAAGTGGCAGAACTGGCCCGATTGTTAAGGGCAAACTCTGCCAATGGCAAAAAATCAAGCCAATCGTCCTGATCAGCGGACACAAAACACCTCAAGTAAGTCTCCAAGGTCTGATTAGTACGCTCAGTCTGGCCATTAGTCTGAGGATGGAATGCAGACGAAAAAGACAAGTCGATGCCCATCCTGGCACAGAACGCCCGCCAAAATCTAGACACAAACTGAGTACCCCTGTCAGACACTATATTCTCAGGAATACCATGCAAACGCACAACATTCTGAAAAAATAGAGGGACCAGCTCAGAGGAGGAGGGCAATTTGGGCAAAGGTACCAAGTGAACCATCTTGGAAAAACGGTCACACACCACCCAGATGACGGACATCCTACGAGAAACAGGAAGGTCAGAAATAAAGTCCATAGAGATGTGCGTCCAAGGCCTCTTAGGAATAGGCAAGGGCAACAACAACCCGCTGGCCCGGGAACAGCAGGGCTTAGCCCGAGCACAAACATCACAAGACTGCACAAAAATACGTACATCTCGAGACAAGGAAGGCCACCAGAAGGACCTAGACACCAGATCCCTGGTGCCAAAAATTCCAGGATGACCTGCCAACGCGGAAGAGTGAACCTCCGAAATAACTCTACTGGTCCAGTCATCAGGGACAAACAGTCTACCAGGCGGACAGCGATCAGGCCTATCCACCTGAAACTCCTGCAAAGAGCGCCGCAGGTCTGGGGAGACAGCTGACAATATCACCCCATCCTTCAGGATGCCAGTAGGTTCGGAATCACCAGGCGAGTCAGGCTCAAAACTCCTAGAGAGGGCATCCGCCCTCACATTCTTAGACCCAGGCAGATATGAAACCACAAAGTTAAATCGAGAGAAAAACAACGACCAGCGCGCCTGTCTAGGATTCAGACGCCTGGCTGACTCAAGATAAATTAGATTTTTGTGGTCAGTCAAGACCACCACCTGGTGTCTAGCACCCTCAAGCCAATGACGCCACTCCTCAAATGCCCACTTCATGGCCAAGAGCTCCCGATTTCCAACATCATAATTTCGCTCAGCGGGCGAAAACTTTCGAGAGAAAAACGCACATGGTCTCATCACTGAGCAGTCAGGACCTTTCTGCGACAAAACTGCACCTGCTCCGATCTCGGAAGCATCTACTTCAACCTGGAACGGGAGCGAAACATCAGGCTGGCGCAACACAGGAGCAGAAGAAAAGCGGCACTTAAGCTCCCGAAAGGCCTCCACAGCCGCAGAGGACCAATTAGCAACATCAGCACCCTTCTTGGTCAAATCAGTCAAAGGTTTAGCAATGGCAGGAAAACCCGCTATGAATCGGCAATAGAAATTAGCAAATCCCAAGAATTTCTGAAGACTCTTTAGAGAAGTAGGTTGTACCCAATCACAAATAGCCTGAACCTTAACAGGGTCCATCTCCATAGATGAAGGGGAAAAAATATATCCCAAAAAGGAAATTCTCTGAACCCCAAAAATACACTTTGAGCCCTTCACAAATAGAGAATTAGCTCGTAAAACCTGAAAAACTCTCCTGACCTGTTGAACATGAGATTCCCAGTCCTCCGAAAAAATCAAAATATCATCCAAATACACAATCATAAATTTATCCAGATATTCACGGAAAATATCGTGCATAAAGGACTGAAAAACGGAAGGGGCATTCGCGAGACCGAAAGGCATTACCAAATACTCAAAATGGCCTTCAGGCGTATTAAATGCGGTCTTCCACTCATCCCCCTGCTTAATCCGCACCAAATTATACGCACCACGTAGATCGATCTTAGTGAACCACTTCGCCCCCTTTATGCGAGCAAAAAGATCAGTCAGTAAAGGTAACGGGTACTGGTATTTAACTGTAATCTTATTCAGAAGTCGATAGTCGATACAAGGTCTCAATGAACCATCCTTTTTACCCACAAAGAAAAACCCTGCCCCCAGTGGAGACAAAGAGGGGCGAATATGACCCTTTTCCAAAGATTCTCTGATATACTCCCGCATAGCAGTATGTTCAGGTACAGACAAATTAAACAAGCGACCCTTAGGAAATTTACTACCGGGAATCAACTCAATAGCGCAGTCACACTCTCTGTGAGGGGGGAGAGAATCAGTTTTAGGCTCCTGAAAGACATCATAAAAATCTGACAGAAATGCTGGGATCTCAGAGGGAGTAGATGAAGAAATGGGAACCAAAGGTGCATCCCCATGAATCCCCTGACATCCCCAGCTCAGCACAGACATTGATCTCCAGTCCAAGACTGGATTATGAATTTGTAACCATGGTAATCCAAGTACTAATACGTCATGTAGATTATATAACACAAGGAAACGAATAATCTCCTGATGGTCTGGGGAAAGATGCATAGTCACTTGTGTCCAATATTGTGGTTTATTGCTAGCCAAAGGTGTAGAATCAATACCCTTTAAGGGAATAGAAACCTCCAGAGGCTCTAAATCAAACCCACAACGCTTGGCGAAGGACCAATCCATGAGACTCAGAGCGGCGCCAGAATCCACATAAGCATCCACAGTAACAGATGATAAAGTACAAATCAATGTCACGGACAAAAGAAATTTAGACTGCAAGGTACCCATAGAAAAAGATTTATCAACCTTTTTATCAACCTTCTTTATGCGTTTAGAGCATGCTGATATAACATGAGCTGGATCTCCACAATAGAAGCACAACCCATTTTTGCGCCTGTAATTCTGTCGTTCGCCTCTAGACAATACACTATCGCATTGCATATGCTCTGGTGCCTTTTCAGAGGTCACCGCCAAATGATGCACAGGTTTTTGCTCAGAAGATACCGCCATATGGTGCACAGGTTTTTGCTCAGAAGATACCGCCATATGGTGCACAGGTTTTTGCTCAAAAGATACCGCCATATGGTGCACAGATTTTTGCTCAGAAGATACCGCCATATGGTGCACAGATTTGCGCTCCCGTAAACGCCGATCAATCTGGATAGCCAATTTCATGGCATCATTCAGACCTGTAGGCACAGGGAACCCCACCATGACATCCTTCACGGCATCAGAGAGACCTTCTCTGAAATTAGCTGCTAGAGCGCACTCATTCCATTTAGTAAGCACCGACCATTTACAAAATTTTTGGCAGTATATCTCAGCTTCATCTTGCCCTTGGGAAAGAGCTATCAAGGCTTTCTCAGCCAAAATCTCTAAATTAGGTTCTTCATAAAGCAACCCCAAAGCCAGAAAAAACGCATCTACATTTAATAACGCAGGATCCCCTGGCGACAATGCAAATGCCCAACTTTGTGGGTCACCCCGCAATAGAGAAATAACAATTTTAACCTGTTGCGCAGGATCACCAGCAGAGTGAGATTTCAGAGACAAAAACAATTTACAATTCTCTCTGAAATTCAAAAAACGGGATCTGTCTCCGGTAAAAAATTCAGGCATAGGGATCTTAGGTTCAGACATTGGAGCACGTATAACAAAATCTTGTAAGTTCTGGACCTTTGTAGCCAGGTTATTCAGACCTGCAACCAAACTCTGTGGATCCATGATTCAAACAGGTGTAACCAAAGCCATTCAGAGATTAAGAGGAGAGGAAAAAAAAAAAGGCTGAAGACTGCAGTTTAAGCAAGGAGTACAAATAAGCACTAAGGTGCACTTTCCAAACACAGAAGGAAAAAAAAACCTTTTCATATCCTTTCCTGCTTTAGTGCATAGTTTTAACACATGTGGTTGCTGGCCAAACTGTTATGATTTTCCCAATGGCAGGGAAATCAAAATAACAACGGACTAGCTCTCGGGTGATGGGAACTAAAGTGACCGTGACCTGAACCTGACACGACACTGGAAGTAGCCGGGGAGTGTTTCCTACGATGCCCTAGACACCACGCGCCAGCCGGAGATCTAACTACCCCTATCAGAGGAATATACAGGCCTGCCTTACCTCCAGAGATGAACCCCAAAAGGAGATAGCAGCCCCCCACAGATATTGACGGTGAGTCAAGAGGAAAAGACATACGTAGGATGAACAGCAGATTTAGCACAGTGAGGTCCGCTTACCAGATAGCAGAAGTACAGGAAAGAGTCACTTCACGGTCAACTTCAAAACACTACTCAAAAACACCATCCTGAAATTACTTTAAAACTCCAGTGACAACTCATGCCACTGGAGTGGCAATTTCAGTCCACGAGAGCTTCCAGCTACAGAGAGTCACATTGCAAATAGCTGGAAAAAAATAGCATAAACTAGAAACAAAATTCAACTTAGCTGAACAGGATCTTGAGGCAGGAGAATGCAACAGAATGCTACTGATACATTGTTGGCCGGCATCAGACCAGCAGCCAAGCAGCCTTAAATAGGAAACTCCCCTAATGGGTGTCAACAGGTGATCAAGGATAGAAGAAGGCAAATAAGTGGCACTACCATAAAACACCACCGGGGGAGCCCACAAACAGAATTCACAACAGCTCCTTCTGTATTTCAGTCCTTCATGCATGATATTTTCCGCAATTATCTTGATAAATTCATGATTGTGTATTTGGATGATATTTTGATTTTTTCCAATGATTGGGAGTCTCATGTGAAGCAGGTCAGGATGGTATTCCAGATCCTTCATGATAATGCTTTATTTGTGAAGGGGTCTAAGTGCCTATTTGGAGTTCAGAAGGTCTCTTTTTTGGGTTTTATTTTTTCTACCTCGTCTATAGAAATGGATCCTGTTAAGGTCCAAGCCATTCATGACTGGATTCAACCCACATCTGTGAAGAGTCTTCAGAAATTTTTGGGCTTTGCTAATTTTTATCGCCGTTTCATTGCCAACTTTTCCAGTGTGGTTAAGCCCCTGACCGATCTGACGAAGAAGGGCGCTGATGTGACGAATTGGTCCTCTGCGGCTGTTGAGGCCTTTCAGGAGCTTAAACGCTGATTTACTTCTGCCCCTGTGTTGCGTCAGCTGGATGTTTCTCTTCCTTTTCAGGTTGAGGTTGACGCTTCTGAGATTGGGGCAGGGGCCGTTTTGTCTCAGAGGAGTTCTGATGGTTCTTTGATGAAACCGTGTGCCTTTTTTTCCAGAAAGTTTTCGCCTGCGGAGCGCAATTATGATGTCGGCAATCGGGAGTTGTTGGCCATGAAGTGGGCATTTGAGGAGTGGCGACATTGGCTTGAGGGAGCCAAGCACCGCGTTGTGGTCTTGACCGATCATAAGAATCTGATTTACCTCGAGTCGGCCAAGCGGCTGAACCCCAGACAGGCTCGATGGTCCCTGTTTTTCTCCGTTTTGATTTTGTGGTCTCGTATCTTCCGGGATCTAAGAATGTTAAGGCTGATGCCCTCTCTAGGAGTTTTTTGCCTAATTCTCCTGGAGTCCTTGAGCCGGTTGGCATTCTTAAGGAAGGGGTGATTCTTTCTGACATCTCCCCTGATTTACGGCGGGTGCTTCAGAAATTTCAGGCTGATAAACCTGACCGCTGTCCTGTGGGGAAGCTGTTTGTTCCTGATAGATGGACAAGTAAGGTAATTTCTGAGGTTCATTGTTCGGTGTTGGCTGGTCATCCTGGGATTTTTGGTACCAGAGATTTGGTTGCTAGGTCCATTTGGTACCTTTGCCTAAATTGCCTTCCTCCTCTAACTTGGTTCCATTGTTTTTTCAGCATGTGGTTCGTTTGCATGGCATTCCGGAGAATATTGTGTCTGACAGAGGTTCCCAGTTTGTTTCTAGGTTTTGGCGGGCCTTTTGTGCTAGAATGGGCATTGATTTGTCTTTTTCTTCGGCATTTCATCCTCAGACAAATGGCCAAACTGAGCGAACTAATCAGACCTTGGAAACCTATTTGAGATGCTTTGTGTCTGCTGACCAGGATGATTGGGTGGCTTTCTTGCCGTTGGCCGAGTTTGCCCTTAATAATCGGGCTAGTTCGGCTACTTTGGTCTCGCCTTTCTTTTGTAATTTTGGTTTTTATCCTCGTTTTTCTTCGGGGCAAGTTGAGCCGTCTGATTGTACTGGTGTGGATTCTGTAATGGACAGGTTACAGCAGATTTGGACTCATGTGGTAGACAATTTGACGTTGTCTCAGGAAAAGGCTCAACGTTTTGCTAACCGCCGTCGGTGTGTTGGTCCCCGGCTTCGGGTGGGGGATTTAGTCTGGTTATCTTATCGTCATGTTCCTATGAAGGTTTCTTCCTTTAAGTTCAAGCCTCGGTTTATTGGTCCTTATAAGATTTCTGAGATTATCAATCCGGTATCTTTTCGTTTGGCCCTTCCAGCCTCTTTTGCCATCCATAATGTTTTCCATAGATCTTTGTTGCGGAGATATGTGGTGCCCGTTGTTCCCTCTCTTGATCCTCCTGCCCCGGTGTTGGTTGATGGGGAGTTGGAATATGTGGTGGAGAAAATTTTGGATTCTCGTTTTTCGAGGCGGAGGCTTCAGTATCTTGTCAAGTGGAAGGGTTATGGCCAGGAGGATAATTCTTGGGTTGTTGCCTCCGATGTCCATGCCGCCGATTTGGTTCGTGCTTTTCACTTGGCTCATCCTGATCGGCCTGGGGGCTCTGGTGAGGTTTCGGTGACCCCTCCTCAAGGGGGGGGGGTACTGTTGTGAATTCCGCTCTTGGGCTCCCTCCGGTGGCTGTAAGTGGCATTTTTGCGAGTTCTGATCTTGGGCTCCCTCCGGTGGTTTTAAGTGGTACTGCTGCTCCTTGGATTTAGTAGTCAGCAGCTGCTTCCACTGATTGTCTTTCTGGCTCGACTATTTAGCCTGGTTCTATCCTTCAGCCTGTGCCAGTTGTCAATGGTTCCTGGTTGGATTCACATCTCTGCTTGGATTTCCCTGGAATTCTGACCAGTTCAGCAAAGATAAGTCCTTGCTTTGTTCTTTTGCAGTCCACTTGTTGTGGACTTAATCTTTCTGCACTTTCTATGTTTTTTCTAGTCAAGCTTGTCAGTATGGATTTATTCAGTTAAGCTGGAAGCTCTGGGAAGCAGATTTTCCCTCCACACCTTTAGTCAGGTGTGGAGATTTTTGTAAACTCTGTGGTGGATTTTTCCAGTTTTTAATACTGACCGCACAGTATTCTTTCCTGTTCTATTTATCTATACTAGACTGGCCTCCTTTGCTACATCCTGGTTTCATTCTGCGTATGTCATTTCCCTCTCCACTCACAGTCAATATTTGTGGGGGGCTGTCCTATCCTTTGGGGATTTTCTCTGAGGCAAGATAGCTTTCCTGTTTCTATCTTTAGGGGTAGTTAGTCCTCCGGCTGTGACGAGGTGTCTAGGGAGTGACAGGAACATCCCATGGCTACTTCTAGTGTTGTGTTAAGCTCAGGAACTGCGGTCAGTACAGGTACCACCTCCTCCAGAGCACGTCCCATGTTGCTCCTAAACCACCAGCTCATAACACTCAACGCAGCTGGGACCACAGTCACCAAGAAAACCATTGGAAACACATTACGCCGTAAAGGTATAAAATCCTGCAGTGCCCACAAGGTCCCGCTGCTTAAGAAGGCACATGTGCAGGCCCGCCTGAAGTTTGCCAATGAACACCTGGATGATTCTGTGAGTGATTAGACGAAGGTGCTGTGGTCATATGAGACAAAAATTGAGGTATTTTGGCATTAACTCAACTCGCCGTGTTTGGAGGAAGAGAAATGCTGCCTATGACCCAAAGAACACCGTCCCCACTATCAAGCATGGAAGTTTATGTTTTCTGGGTGTTTCTCTGCTAAGGTCACAGTACTACTTCACCACATCAATGGGAGAATGGATGGAGCCATGTACCGTAAAATCCAAAGTGACAACCTCCTTCCCTCCGCCAGGACATTAAAATTGGGTGGTGGCTGGGTCTTCCAGCAAGACAATGACCCAAAAACATACAGTCAAGGCAACAAAGGAGTGGCTCAAAAAGAAGCACTTTAAGGTCATGGAGTGGCCTAGCCAGTCTCCAGACCTTAATCCCATAGAAAACTTATGGAGGGAGTTGAAGCTCCGAGTTGCCAAGCGACAGCCTCAAAATCTTAATGATTTAGAGATGATCTGCAAAGAGGAGAGTGGACCAAAATTCCTCCTGACACATGCGCAAACGTCATTATCAACTACAAAAAAAATCTGACTGCTGTGCTTGCCAACAAGGGTTTTGCCACCAAGTATTAAGTCTTATTTGCCAGAGATCAAATACTTATTTCTCACTGCAAAATGCAAACACATTTATATAATTTAAACAATGTGATTTTCTGGATTTTATTTTTGATATTCTATCTCTCAATGTTAAAATTAACCAACCCTTACAATTATAGACTGTTCATGTCTTTGTCAGTGGACAAACTTACAAAATCAGCAAGGAATCAATTACTTATTTCCCCCACTATAGATAAATAGATAGATAGATAGATAGATAGATAGATAGATAGATAGATAGATTTGCGTGCTTATTTTTTTCTACTTGTATTTATTTTTTAAATAAAAAAAATGGTGTGGGGTCCCCCTTAATTTTTGTAACAATCTGAGGAAAAGCCGATGGCTGGGGTCTGATGTTAATATTCTGGGAGTTGGCCAGTAGTCATAAAGGTTCACAGGCTATTAATAGCAGTTCACAGGTAGTTGCATAGCCTTTGCTGGTTATTATAGGGGAGACCCCTCAAAAAATAATGTGGGGGTTCCCCCTATACTTACTAACCAGAAAAGGCTGAACAGACAGCTGCAGACTGATATTAATAGCCTAGGAAGGTCCCATGGATATTGTCACGCTCCCAGACTTAAAACATTAGCCCTCAGATGCCCTAAAAACGGAGCATCCATTAGATGCGCCAATTCTGGCTCTTAGCCTCCGCTCTTGCCACTTGTCTTGGTGTGGTGGCAAGTGGGGTAATAGTTGTGTTGTTAATGTCAGCTGTTCTTTGGCCGCTGACATCAAGCCTAGAAATTAGCAATGGAAAGGCGTCAGTAAGACAAAAAATAAGTCCAGCTCACCGTAATAGACATCCTTAGGTGTTCAGAGCACAGTAAACACTGTCAAGGCATGGAACAATCACAAAACAGAAGAAATCCAGCTCAATGAACTTGTGAACTAACTTCTTTCTGTATTTACTGAAAATGCTCATCAAAATGGAGGTGTCTTACAGACAAAAACAGAAGAAATCCAACTCAACAAACTTGTGAACAAACTTCTTTTCATAATCACTGAAAGTGCTCAGCAGAGGATAAAACAGCATCAGCGATGTAAGTTACATGGTATGCGACTTCGACGCGTTTCAGGTGACTGCGCACTCCTAATTTTTCAGTGAATAAAAAAAGAGGTTTGTTCACAAGTTTGTTGAGCTGGATTTCTTCTGTTTTGTATCTGTAAGACATCCCCATTACTAACCCCATAGTCAAATTTAATGAAGACACAGACAGAGTAAAGTCCTTTAATTGAAATAAAAACTCTGTGACACTCCTGTACCTATTTATTCCACAAAATAAAAATAAAATAGCAAAGTAATACTCTCCTTTTCACTGATAATCCATTAATGCCCATGTCCCATCACGATTCAGATAGTTTGGTGATTGGTCACATCAGTCGGGGAGTGTTTATTTCAATTAAAGGACTATGACCTGTGTTTGTGTGATAATAATTTTGGGGAATGTGGAGACTCAAACTTTGGTCTCCATATGGTGTGTTGTCTGTAGTGGAAGGGGTGACAGAGGCCCATTATACTATTCCTGCTCTGGGGAAATTGATTCCACTTTAGTGGTGTGTGACAATAATTTTTGAAAATGTGGAGACTCAAACTTGGGTCTCCATCTGATGGCTTGCGTGTAGTGGAAGGGGTGACAGAGGGCTATTATGCTATTTCTACTCTGGGGAAGCTGATGCCACTTTAGTGGTGTGTGGCAATAATTTTTGGAAATTGTTTCACTCTACGTTGGGTCTCCTTCATGTGTCTTGCCTGTAGCAGTAGGGCTCCCAGACCAGAAAGGTTGCACCTACTTTCAGCCATCTACCTGTGTTACTATCCTTAAATTTGTTCTAACAATAGTAGTCTATGAAACTGATGTTTGTGGCACCTGAATGTCGCTGAGCAGAAAAGCAGTTTGAGTTGTTGCATGAGGTATCAGGGCTCCCAGCACAGCAGTGTTACATCGGTCCCTCATTCAGCTCGTGTTCATTGAAACTTCAATTCCAAGCGGTAAATGCTGACCCAGACACTGATACCTCATGCATGGACCATGACTCACTGCTGCTGTAAAATTATTACATTTCTACTGTGGGTCAATTAATCAGTCAACTACCTGTGTTACTGTCCTTACATTTGTATAACATTTGTGGTCTACCAAGCTGATATTTGTGCCAGCTGAGTGTGGCTGAGCAAAAATCTAGTTTCAGCTGTTGGGTGAGGTATCAGGCCTCCCAGCACAGCAGGCTTACTCCGGTCCCTCACCCACCTCGTATTCATTGAAACTTATATTCAAAGCTCTAAATGCTGGCCCAGACCCTGATGCGTCATGCATGGCCCATGGCTGACGGCTGTTTGTGCCATTATCAAATTTCTACTGTTGGTAATTTGATCAGTCAACTACTTTTGCTACTATCCTCACATTTTTCTACAAATACAGTACAGACTAAAAGTTTGGACACACCTTCTCATTCAAAGATTTTTCTGCATTTTCATGACTATGAAAATTGTACATTCACACTGAAGGCATCAAAACTATGAATTAACACATGTGGAATTATATACTTAACAAAAAAGTGTGAAACAACTGAAAATATGTCTTATATTCTAGGTTCTTCAAAGTAGCCACCTTTTGCTTTAATTACTGCTTTGCACACTCTTGGCATTCTCTTGATGAGCTTCAAGAGGTAGTCACCGGAAATGGTCTTCCAACAGTCTTGAAGGAGTTCCCAGAGATGCTTAGCACTTGTTGGCCCTTTTGCCTTCACTCTGCGGTCCAGCTCACCCCAAACCATCTCGATTGGGTTCAGGTCTAGTGACTGTGGAGGCCAGATCATCTGGCGTAGCACCCCATCACTCTCCTTCTTGGTCAAATAGCCCTTACACAGCCTGGAGGTGTGTTTGGGGTCATTGTCCTGTTGAAAAATAAATGATGGTCCAACTAAACGCAAACCGGATGGAATAGTATGCCGCTGCACGATGCTGTGGTAGCCATGCTGGTTCAGTATGCCTTCAATTTTGAATAAATCCCCAACAGTGTCACCAGCAAAGCACCCCCCACCATCACAGCTCCCCCTCCATGCTTCACAGTGGTAACCAGGCATGTAGAGTCCATACGTTCACCTTTTCTGCGTCGCACAAATACACGGTCGTTGGAACCAAAGATCTCAAATTTGGACTCTTCAGACCAAAGCACAGATTCCACTGATCTAATGTCCATTCCTTGTGTTCTTTAGCCCAAACAAGTCTCTTCTGCTTGTTGCCTGTCCTTAGCAGTGGTTTCCTAGAAGCTATTTTACCATGAAGGCCTGCTGCACAAAGTCCTTTCTTAACAGTTGTTGTAGAGATGTGTCTGCTGCTAGAACTCTGTGTGGCATTGACCTGGTCTCTAATCTGAGCTGCTGTTAACCTGCGATTTCTGAGGCTGGTGACTCGGATAAACTTATCCTCAGAAGCAGAGGTGACTCTTGCTCTTCCTTTCCTGAGGCAGTCCTCATGTGAGCCAGTTTCTTTGTAGCGCTTGATGGTTTTTGCAACTGCACTTGGGGACAATTTCAAAGTTTCCCAATTTTTCGGACAGACTGACCTTCATTTCTTAAAGTAATGATGGCCACTTGTTTTTCTTTACTTAGCTGTTTTTTTCTTGCCATAATACAAATTCTAACAGTCTATTCAGCAGGACTATCAGCTGTGTATCCACCAGACTTCTGCACAACACAACTGATGGTCACAACCCCATTTATAAGCAAGAAATCACACTCATTAAACCTGGCAGGGCACAAATGAGAAGTGAAAACCATTTCCGGTGACTACCTCTTGAAGCTTATCAAGAGAATGTCAAGAGTGTGCAAAGCAGTAATCAAAGCAAAAGGTGGCTACTTTGAAGAACCTAGAATATAAGACATATTTTCAGTTGTTTCACACTTTTTTGTTAAGTATATAATTCCACATGTGTTAATTCATAGTTTTGATGCCTTTAGTGTGAATGTACAATTTTCATAGTCATGAAAATACAGAAAAATCTTTGAATGAGAAGGTGTGTCCAAACTTTTGGTCTGTACTGTAGTAGTCTACAAAACTGATGTCTGTGGCGTCTGAGTGTGGCTCAGCAGTAAAGCAGTTTGAGCTGTTGCACAAGGTATCAGGGCTTCTAGCACAGCAGGCCTACCCCGGTCCCTCACCCTACTTGTCTTAATTTAAACCTAGTTCAAAGCTGAAAATGCTGGCCTAGACCCTGATACCTCATGCATGGCTCATAGCTGACTGCAGGTGTGCCATTATCAAATTTCAACTGTGGGTGAATTGATCATTTAACTACCTGTGTTACTATCCATACATTTTTATAACATTTGTGGTCTACCAAGCTAATATTTGTGCCAACTTAGGTTGGCTGAGCAAAATTCCAGTTTCAGCTGTTGCATGAGGTATCAGGGCTCCCAGCAAAGAATACTTACAGCGGTCCCTCACCCACTTCGTCTTCATTGAGAATTCAATTCAAATCTCTAAATTCTGGGCCAGACTCTGATACCTCATGCATGGCCCATGACTGCTGACTGCTGCTGTGCCTTTATAAAATTTCTACTGTGGGTCAATTGATGCCACTTTTCCTGGTGTCTGCCCCTAATTTTTGGAAATGTTTGGATTCCAAGTTGGGTCGCCTTCATGTGTCTTGCCTGAATTTGGCAGGTCTCTCAGGGCACCAGGCCTACACCTGTCACTCATCTACCTGTTACTGATCAGTGTTGAAGCTAGAAATGCTTGTCCAAGCCCTGTCCCATGCATCTATGCTGCACAATTATACTATTTGTACTCTGGGTCAATTGAGCCAAAAAATAACAATTAATTCCACAAAGCAAAAAAAAAGAAGAAAAATTAAATTAAAAAGAAAATGCAAATGATGAATCAGGCCCTCTATCTTTTTCGGCCTGACTAACAATGTAACAATATTAAATAAAGTTATTTTTCTTTCAGAAAAACATGAAAAAGGAATGTGTGTTTAGTCCGGTAACATGATAAGTAATTGTTCTCTGACATCACTGCTCTTTTATACTCCGTGATTTACATTGTATTATAATAATGAGATCACACTGCAATTTCCATAAAAACAAATGAAAATGTTAGAAAATGATAACTGTGAATCTATTTTTTTTAAATAGATTTCCCATATGTATTTCCACTACAAACCTCGTTCTGCCATATGGGCATCAGCGGGGCGTCTCAATACCTGGGTGGTTTAATTAAGATCCACTAGCCTACTGGAAGACGATTTTAAATTCTTTCTCCCATTGACAATGAGAAGCTTTTTTTCATAAGTCACTGGGGACGTGCGCAAGAACGGGGTAATTATTTGAGATAACATACAGCTCTGAGACCTGGGCTGGGTGTGAGGAGAGCTGCATATGAAAAGAGGGCAAATAGATAGAAAAAGTCTATCATAAAAAGGTCAACAGCTCCCATTATTTTGCATGCTGGCGATGGTCCATAAAGCTTCTCACAATGAATGACAATTGTTTTGTTCCTTTGACTTACAGAAATATCTCATTCTGCATTGGTAAAGCTGATGGTATGACACTCTCGTTAGAATAATCTATTATGTTGCCAGACGAAAGTGAAAGTATTTAATGTAGACTCTCACATTAAATAAAAAAAAAAATATGTCGTTTATAATGTGTTAAGAGTGATCTGCACGTATTGTAACAATTTTGTGTTTGGAAGAAATACCAATATTCCAACGCTTTTATGTCTCTTTATATTCTCCAATCTATTAGCACCTCCACATATTTTTAGATTTGCTTTGAGGTTGCGTCCAGCTTCATAAATACATTTTTATTTATTTTTGCTGTACAGGTAAAATGTAAAATAAAGCAAACTTTTAATAGATTACAAATAAAATTTTAAAACGATACAATTTTGAAATTTAAAACAGTAAACACATGTGTCTCCATGGTAACAGACAACAAACAAACCCTGTGTAGTCTGATGCAGTTCTTTCTATTCACCTGTAACATTTTCTACATACATACACTATAGCAATCACTACACGCATAAAGCTATATATATATATATATATATATATATATATATATATATATATATATATATATACTAGATGGTGGCCCGATTCTAACGCATCGGGTATTCTAGAATATGTATGCGTAGTGTATAGCACAGCCCACACAGTACATTGCGCAGCCATGCAGTACATTGCGCAGCCCACGCAGTACATTGCGCAGCCCACGCAGTACATTGCGCAGCCCACGCAGTACATTGCACAGCCCACGCAGTACATTGCGCAGCCCGCGTAGTACATTGGGCAGCCCACGAGGTACATTGCGCAGCCCACGAGGTACATTGCGCAGCCCACGTAGTACATTGCGCAGCCCATGTTGTACATTGTGCAGCCCACGTTGTATATTGCGCAGCCCACGTAGTACATTGCACAGCCCACGTAGTACATTGCGCAGCCCACGTTGTATATTGCGCAGCCCACGTAGTACATTGCGCAGCCCACGTAGTAGATTGCGCAGCCCACGTAGTACATTGCAGGCCACGTAGTACAGTGCGCAGCCCACATTGTATATTGCGCAGCCCACGTTGTATATTGCGCAGCCCACGTAGCACATTGCGCAGCCCACATAGTAGATTGTGCAGCCCACGTAGTAGATTGCGCAGCCCACGTAGTACAGTGCACAGCCCACGTTGTATATTGCGCAGCCCACGTAGTACATTGCACAGCCCACGTAGTACATTGCGCAGCCCACGTTGTATATTGCGCAGCCCACGTAGTACATTGCGCAGCCCACGTAGTAGATTGCGCAGCCCACGTAGTACATTGCAGGCCACGTAGTACAGTGCGCAGCCCACGTTGTATATTGCGCAGCCCACGTTGTATATTGCGCAGCCCACGTAGCACATTGCGCAGCCCACATAGTAGATTGTGCAGCCCACATAGTAGATTGCGCAGCCCACGTAGTACAGTGCACAGCCCACGTTGTATATTGCGCAGCCCACGTTGTATATTGCGCAGCCCACGTAGTATATTGCGCAGCCCATGTAGTATATTGCACAATCCACTTGTATATTGCGCAGAGCAAGTAGTATATAGCACAGCCCACGTTGTATATTGTGCAGCCCACGTTGTATATTGTGCAGCCCACGTAGTATATTGCACAGCCCACGTAGTATATTGCACAGCCCACGTAGTATATTGCACACCCCACATTGTATATTGCGCAGCCCATGTAGTATATTGCACAGCCCACGTAGTATATTGCACAGGCCACGTAGCATATTGCACAGCCCATGTAGTATATTGCACAGCCCACGTTGTATATTGCGCAGCCCACGTAGTATATTGCACAGCCCACGTTATATATTGCGCAACCCACGTAGTATATTGCACAGCCCACGTTCTATATTGCGCAGCCCACGTAGTATATTGCAATGCGCAGCCCACGTATATAGCAATGTGGGCATAATATCCCTGTTAAAAAAAAGAATTAAAATAAAAAATAGTTATATACTCACCTTCCGTTGGCCCCGGATCCAGGAAACGGTTACCGATGCTCCTCGTGCGCACCAGTCTGAAGAGTGCATTGCGGTCTCGCGAGATGATGACATAGCGGTCTCGCAACACCACTACGTCATCATCTTGCGAGATTGCAATGCATGGAGCGGTTACCGGAGCGTTGCGAGGAGCGGGAAAGGCGCCGGAAGGTGAGTATATGATGATTTTTTTTTTTTTGTTATTATTTTTAACATTAGATTTTTTTACTATTGAAGCTGCATAGGCAGCCTCAATAGTAAAAAAGTTGGTCACACAGGGTTAATAGCAGCGTTAATGGAGTGCGTTACACCGCAGCATAACGCGGTCCATTAGCGCTGCCATTAACCCTGTGTGAGCGCTGACTGGAGGGGAGTATGGAGGGGGCACTGACTGCGAGGAGGAAGGAGAGGCCATGTTGTCATCGGAGTGCGCCCGTCGCTGATTGGTCGTGGCAATGGTCGTGGGCGTTTTGCCACGACCAATCAGCAACTTGGATTTCCATGACAGACAGAGGCCGCGACCAATGAATATCCGTGACAGACAGACAGAAGGACAGACAGATGGAAGTACCCCTTAGACAATTATATAGTATATATATATATATATATATATATATATATATATATATATATATATATATGCACTGTTTATATATATATATATATATATATATATATATATAATTTTATACTTTTAGAATTTAACATTGTTTTGTCTCTTTTGCTTTGATGAAATCTATGAGTCTCCATGGTAACAGACAACAAACTTTGTGTAGTCTGATCCTGCAGTCATACTTCCTTCCTCCCCCCCTCCCCCCACAGCTCTAGTCATACATTGGGCAGTAAAGCGAGAAGCATAGCACGAATGAAAATAAGTGGGTCTTGACACCAAACTATGTATTGCCCTTTCTCTATAAGATAGGGGTTTTCATGTTCCAGTCCTTGGTGTCAAGAATCTTTAAAATGTAAAAGTCAGTTCAAGTTTTTGTCAGTAGTCCTGAGACCTCGACAGATCACTCATGGGAAGGGGTAAAAGTACTGTCCAAAAGACAGCCCAGTATTGCTATCTAAAGTCACAGGGCAAAGCACTCGGTTGAAGATTTCAACCCCTTTTTTAACAACCGGAGGGTGTCTCAGCATCAGTTGCTGCTTTTAGAGGCAGGTGTTGGCAGTATAATGAAAGGAATCAGACGGGATTCACAAGAGTGTATTTCACAGTCTGTATATGAACTGAAAAGCTCGGACTGACCGTGAGTCTCCTGACCCAAACTTACAACCTTATAGACACATATGAAGTTGGAACTGCAGGACTGGAGACACTTGGTTAGTCTGCGCGTTGCATTCTGAATATTACAGACTGTGAAATACACCTATCTAATCCCAGCCTTAAAGGGTTTGTCCAGGGTTGGTTTACAAATTTGCCATTACTCTATGTGAGTACAGACTTGTAAATCCTCACAGTACGTAATGTGCATGCGGACAAGATTCTCCAGTGCTGGCACCGGGAGTGGGTGGCCGTGTGACTGCAAGTATGCGATTTGCACACATTGCCAACTAGACGTGCATGGCCTTGCTCAATACAAGTGTATTGAACAAGGTCAAACACGTCTAGTTGGAATGTGGCCAGAAGTATGCAAATAGCATACTTGTGGTCACATTACAACCACTCCCGGCGGCAGCACTGGAAAATCCTGACAATGTGCACACTGCGCGCTGAGAGTATTCATAAGTCTGTAGTCACATAGCGTGATGTCAAACTTGTACCACAAACCTGGACAACCCATTTAGATGTCATCATCGCTTTGTTCTACAGAATGGAATTGTTTACTGGCAGCATCCTTAGTGGTGGAGCCAATATATAGAATTATACTGTATAATATATACAGTATATTGAACTTTAAATATCACGTAGACACGTGCTGTAATTATTCTTTTCATTGGTAACCCAGAAGTTAGGGACATAGCTTACTTTAGGGATCTTAGGGCACAGGTGACAATCTGAACCCTTGAATTTAATCTTCCTCAAAGGTCTCCTGTACGTGGAAAAATGTTAATGCGGGCTAAAGAGCACAGAGGCAGCAGGTGGCGGCTGGCAGGCACAGAATCTCCAAGTGTATGCCACTGACGTTCGGGTTTTGAGCAGCTGGTAAAATTAACAATGTAAATGTACTATTTTCCATTATCAACTATCACAATCTTGGATGGTTTTCATTGCGCTTCTTCTTGTATGCAGCCTTTAAACCGTTATTGATGAGCATTAAAAACAGTAATGAAGAATCTTGGAGGTAATAATCTACATTTATTATTAGAGAATTGCATAAATAGCAATTCCCTGATGTCCTGGTAATAACATCAATGCTTTAGGGGCAATCTAAGAATAAAGTAAAACAGCTGAGGATGCTTTCATCAGCTAGATGTAGATCAATTAAGACTGAATTTCAGCAATAAAAATTGCCGGTGAGTGCATTCATCAGTTGTTTTGTATCATGCACCACCAACTGCACTTTAACAGGGACCTTTAAGCTCTTGAAGGGGATCTATCAGCAGAATTTCACCCACCAAACTATTTGCAGTTATGGCCAAAAGTGTTAAATGAAAATGAATTATTCTTCCCAGAAAATTATTGCAATCACACATGTTTATTTCCTTTGTATGCACTGGAACAATACAAAAAAAATGAGAAAAAAGGCAAATTGGACATAATATCACACAAACCCAAAAAATGGTCCCGAAAAAATTGTTGGCACCTTTCCAAAATTATGGGTAAACAACTTTGTTTCAAGCATGTGATGCTCGTTCAAATACACCTGTGACAAGTAACAGGTGTGGGTGATATAAAAATCACACCAGTAATAAGATCAAAAGAGGAGAAGTTGACTCAATCTTTGTATTGTGTGTCTGTGTCTGCCATAGTAAGTATGGGGAACAGAAAAAAGAGAAAAGATCTGTATTAGGATCTGAAAACCAACATTGTTAAAAAATATTAAGAATCTCAAGGTTACAAGTTCATCTCCAGAGATCTTGAAGTTCCTTTGTCCACGGTGTGCAACATAATCAAGAAGTTTAGAACCCATGGCACTGTAGCTAATCTCCAAGGATGTGGACAGCAGAGAAAAATTGATGAAAGGTTGCAACGCAGGATAGTCCAGATGGTGGATAAGCAGCTCCAATCAAGTTCCAAACAAATTTAAGCTGTCCTGCAGGCTCGCCTCAGTGTCAGCACAAACTATCAGTCCCCAGGGTCAGAAAGCTTGGTTCACATCCTATGTCATGGGTCTTCCAACAGGACAATGACCTTAAGCATACTCCAAGAAGCTACCAGAAATGGATGGAAGCAATGTAATGGAGAGTTCCAAAGTAGTCAGCAATGAGTCCGGATCTAAATCCCATTGATTACCTGTGGAGAGGTCTTAAAATTGCTGTTGGAAGGAGGCTCCTTCAAATATGAGAGACCTGAAGCAGTTTGTAAAAGAAGAGTGCTCCAAAACTACAGCTGAGAGGTGTAAGAAGCTTGTTGATGGTTGTTTGAAGCGTTTGATTGTAGTTATTAATTTCAAAGGGTATGCAACCAAAAATTAAGTTGAGGGTGCTAAGAATTTTGTCCGGCCCATTTTTAAGGTTTATGTCCAATTTGCCTTTTTTTCCTCTGTTTTTTTTTTTGTGTTGTTCCAATTCACACAAAGGGAATACACATGTATACCAAAACATGTGTATTGCAATAATTTTCTGGGACAAACACATGACTGTATATGCATATGTAATTCTTTCAAAGACAAGTCCAACAAGCAATAACTTTACATGGGCAGTCCGTTCCTCCGTTATTGAGTTATATCAGCATTAGAATTGATATGAGAATGAACCTGAAGTGCTATTTTAGCCAGAAGCTCTGCCACTCCAGCTCTATTTTCTGCCCAGCACCACTTCCTCCTGCTTGTCTTAAAGCCTATATAATGTGTGATTTCAGTCAAAACAACCATCAGTCAACCATGAGAAGTTGGCGTTAGGTGGGGAATAGAGCTGGAGTGACAGAGGCTTCAGTTATGTCATAGCTCTTCAGCCTCATTTGCATATCAATTCAAACACTGATTTCTCAGTAATGGGGGAATGGACTGGCCACTTGAAGGTATTGCTGGACTTGGCTTTGAAAGATCTACATGCACAAATGAATAGTTTGAGGGTGAGACCTTGCTGACAGATTCCTGCTAAGTCTGTTTTTGTATATACAGTACATGCATTCTATTTTCTTTGTGTTGTGCCATCCCTCTGTTATGATATGCATGAGTATACTGTTTCCCTTTCCAATGGGGCATGTCTCGTCATGCACTGACAGTGTCCATTTAATGGTGACAACGTCAGACTAGATGTTAACCTTATCGACAAACTTATTTTCAGGAGGTAAAACAGAGTGATAAAATTATTCCTATGATTTGTTCTTTTTTATTGAAAACACTATTTTTTTTAAGCAAATGTGCAAAGAAATATTTCCTTTTTAATATATTGTATTAAGAAAATTACTGGGGGAGGATAGCATCTACTAAACGCATGGCACATGATCTCAAAGATTCGTATATTGGGATAAGATGTGAAGTGACATAGCAATGTTGGAAGTTCTAAATCAACGCGCCAGGTTATGTTGGGGTAGCCGAAACAAAGAACCGAAGAACACAATAAAGGTTAGATGCCACATCCCAGCAAGTCTCTTACAGTTATTAATTGGTGAGGATATGACTCCAGCAGAGAAAGCTATTAAAGGTTTACAGAGAGCAGCAGATCTTCTTAAAAATAGAGCTGAGCCCCTGTCACCCAGGCCAAACTTCCTAACGAAAACATCTCCAGACAGCTCAGATGAAGGGTTACGCATGTAGCTGGGATAGGATGTATCTCCGGCTTCTGATCTATTATCATTGGCTTGTAATAGAGGAAACCAGAAGCTAAAAGGTAAAGCTGAATAGTGCAAGAATACATAACCATAATATATAAAACACGACTCTATACATTGTGCATGGGAACAGAAAGAAGCAGGAAAACATTGACTAAGGCTACAAACTCCATTTCCAGCCCACCCATCGGCCCTACTTACATGTCTACTTTGCCAAGTATTCCTAATCTATCATAAATAATTATTTTGTAGAAACTTTTTAAGAACCTTGTATTGTGCCGTCTCTCCTGGAAATATATGAATAAGTTGGCATCTAGCTGTTACTATCCATTATCAGTAGGGTGTAGTGTCATCACCTGGTCATCTATGATTAAACTGTATCTCTGCAATGTGGCTGTGTCCTTAGTTAACTGGCAGCTCTAAATATGGCTTCCACTGACAAGTTTTGCACTGGCTACCCCAACCATCATGTCCCAGGGGAGACCTGGCCTTCATACTTTAATGTCTGGGATGGGGACTTTTGCGGGGATCCAGGGTTGATTCTTCGGACTAGCCACTGGCTGATGGAGTTGGCTTACAGGAAAGTCAGATCAGAACCAACGACATACAAATACAGACAAAAACACCAGTCAGAAGAATAGTCAGTAAATAGGTTGAGGTTAGAAGCAGTATAAACATTGTGAGGATTCACTCTCTCAGGTAGGCATTAGGTAGCTTCACAAAAGCAATGCTGCTTACTCCAAACATGTGCAATTTTATTGCCTTCAAAAAAATCCAAGGGATTCAAAACCAAAACAGCCTCTTCTGGGCACAAAGTATAACAGCAACTTAAGAGATCATTCAGTCCTAGGAACATATATTAGTGCTATATAACCACCCCCTGTCCAGTCCTCCAGAGTAATAAAAACTGCCTCTATGCAGCACTGAAAGTCAGAGACTTGTGGACTACTGGGAAGGAGCTGCAAGAGTGACCTGTGCAAACTATCTAATGGTTCCATTGTGGCCCCAGCAGGTTCTGACTGTGCTTTATAATGGAGATGACATTGAAGCTGCTGCTTTACCAATCAGCATTCAATTGATTTTACATAAAAAAGGGATTTTACAGAAAAAAGGCAGCATCACATGTGTCTATCTTCTCTCTGTCATGTGATTCATGCACTGAACCATCTCCCGCCTCCTTTATGGACAAACATTAGTTCTACTATGAAGTCGAGTAGTGGGGAATTATTGTGAAAAACAGTATTAAATCAAATTGTACTGCTTAAATCTGGCACCACCCCCTGCAATTTGCCGCCCTAGGTACTGAACCTTAGGTGCCTAATGGCAATTTCAAGCCTGACTCATTCATATGAACATGCTCACCTGCTTAATGTTAGCATAATATTGGGACAGACCTGTTGTGCAGCACAACAAATATTAGAGCAGATGTAATTTATTTCTAATACTTCTTGGTGAAAAAATACCAACATTTACAGCATTTTAGTGCATCAAATGTTTTAGACACATTTTAATTTTCATTTGGCTAGGGGAGTGGCTTAAATGAAAGGGGGTGTCTTAGGGAAATGCGGCTTTTTTAAAATGTGCTCAAAATTTGTCCAAAATTTGAGTTAAGAAAAGTGGTGATAAGCATCCAGCCAATAGCTGGTGTAAAGTTTTGCAAAAGTTTTTAGATGAAATGTTTTATCCCACATGAGCCACTGTAAGACTATTTGGCAGATTTTAAGACTGTCTAGACTGTTTTCACTGTCTATACAGTTCATCAGACAGGGTTAGTACATGTGACCTAATGAACTGCATTTATGTATTGTCTTCATTCTCTATAGGGGAGCACCTCATCCCTCCTTCATAACTGGTAGCTCACAGTGGCCAACTCAAGAAATGATCTGCAGTTCTTGGCAGCGGCTACTACTCATGGAACCAAGCTGGGCATTGCAGCTCCATCTAATGAGTACATCGAGTGGGTGTATGAGCTAACAATAGCTGATCAGTGGGGTTGTTGATCTAATCCTTAGGATAGGTCATCATATAACTGGAGAACCCTTATAAGGCTTTCAGCCTTAAGGTACCTTCACACGAAGCGACGCTGCAGCGATAGCGACAACGATGCCGATCGCTGCAGCGTCGCTGTTTGATCGCTCAGAAGAACAGGGAAAGTAAAATTGAGAACACTCCTTTTGAACTAGCAAACTCAAACCTTCTGTATACATTGGTGTATTTTTTTATATTTTTATCACCAAACTGCACAATATTTTTTTTCTGTGCCGATTGAACTGAATCTCACAGACTAGTCTCCATACTACCCTTCCCCTAAACAAGACAACATATTTGGCTGATAGATCTTTTTTTAAAATATGCAATTTATCTGACCTTGTCACTGACATTGAACTAGTAAATTCATAAATTTCCAATGCAATGTTCAATGCGGACATAATTTCAACAAAGATTTTTACAAATTGTCAACACCTATTCATTAGCTTCTAGCCTGTGCTGCTCGGTTTTGCGAAGGCTCTCTTACACTTTATTCTACCTTCTACATTGAGAGCACACCCGAACATCAGGCCTATTGACTTAGTTGTCACTTTCATGATGGGTTCCCATGAGGCAACATTTCTTCCCATCGTGTGCTACTTAGATTGATGAAAATGTGGTGCAGGTCTCAAATAACTTGGTCAGCAGATACAGGCATGATGCTGGAATAAAATCTTTTAATTTACTAATGTAGCATTCACAATGAAAGTTGTGTCTTGGACAAACAATTAGATTTGATTACCACTGTGGAACCAGAACTTTTGTAATCCATAGACACATGTCTAGGCTTGAAACATTTGTATTAGCATAATAATAATAATAATAATAATTATAATAATAATAGTAAAAATAATTTTTCATCTTTTTTCTTACCTTTCATCTTGACTTCTTGCTATGTTGACAATCCATATCCTCTTTTTCTTGATTGTGGTTAAGTCAGGTGTGCTGTTAGTCAATATTTTGTTTATTTGTTTCCAAAAGCCCCACAGTATTTCACATGTTCATTTGTGGCCACTTTTTCCACACTACTGTCCCACCAGTTCTTCATTGTGAGCAGTTAAGGTACCGTTACACTAAATGACTTACCAACGATCACGACCAGCGATACGACCTGGCCGTGATCGTTGGTAAGTCGTTGTGTGGTCGCTGGGGAGCTGTCACACAGACAGCTCTCTCCAGTGACCAACGATCAGGGGAACGACTTCGGCATCATTGAAACTGTCTTCAACGATGCCGAAGTCCCCCTGCAGCACCCGGGTAACCAGGGTAAACATTGGGTTACTAAGTGCAGGGCCGCGCTTAGTAACCCGATATTTACCCTGGTTACCATTGTAAAAGTAAAAAAAAAAAACAAGTACATACTCATATTCTGATGTCTGTCACGTCCCCCGGCGTCCACAGGGTTACGCGCTGCTGCTCAGAGCTTCCTGCACTGAATGTGTCAGCACCGGAAAGCAGAGCACAGTGGTGACGTCACCGCTGTGCTCTGCTTTACGGCCGGCGCTGACACAGTCAGTGCAGGAAGCTCTGAGCAGCAGCGCGTAACCCTGTGGACACCGGGGGACGTGACAGACATCAGAAGGTGAATATGTACTGTTTTTTTTTTTACTTTTACAATGGTAACCAGGGTAAGTATCGGGTTACTAAGCGCGGCCCTGCACTTAGTAACCCGATGTTTACCCTGGTTACAAGTGAACACATCGCTGGATCGGCGTCACACACGCCAATCCAGCGATGACAGCGGGTGATCAGCGATTAAATAAAGTTCTGGACTTCTAGCTCCGACCAGCGATATCACAGCGGGATCCAGATCGCTGCTGCGTGTCAAACACAACGAGATCGCTATCCAGGACGCTGCAACGTCACGGATCGTCGTTGTTCTCGCTGCAAAGTCACTTAGTGTGAAGGTACCTTTAGTAATTTTCGCAAATGTTCCAATGAATCATTTTTACTACAATATTATTTTGCTGTAATGTTCCTTACACAGTCTGCATTTGGCATCATCATTAGACATTTCTATCCTGATTCTTACTGCATTCATTGCAATGAGCTGTTGTTGTGCAACCAGTATTAGTTCTTTGGTTTCTTTCTTCAAAATTCCATTTGAAAGCTGTAGCCATGTTTTTAAAATTTTCCCGTATTCTTGCCCCAAAAGTGCTGATGCAACGCCTTTTTTCCAGAGGTCCATTCTTGTTTTGGTTGTATGTTTTCAATGCTCTTTCTTTGTCTATTGGACTTTCAATAAGTCTCAATTTTTCACGTCCGAGCTGTCCTTGACATACTGTAGGCCATAAATGCATGCTCTTCTTCATCGACTGTTTGACTCTGATTTTCTGATCAGATACAATGTATCGACATGAGTACGAGGGTGTAAAACATAGTGAAAAGTCAACAACCTTCTCGTTTTTTATCCGGATTGTCCAAATCACTTGACTATCCCAGCAATGTATCTTTTGATGGGTTGATGGGTACTGGTACTTACATATTTATGGCTTTGATGTTGTTGCCACCACTTAGTTTTGGCCTTAGAGTTATTCACTCTTTTTGAATATACCGTTTTACTTGGCTGTGCTTGATGTTATCCAACTACAGAATGCTCAGGCACTAAGGCTTCATTTTTCATTGTAATTAAGGTCATGTTGGATGCTGCATTTTTCTACTTCTTGATATATGCATATTTTATGCAAGTATCTGCTCTATTGTACACAATAACAATCTTATTATTATTTTGTTTCTGCCGTATTTTCCCCTTTATTTGATGCTTTTTTGGTGCAGAATTGAAGCAGTCTATTCAATATGTTTCTTTTTAGTGCAGAAAAGTTTTGATTCTGCACTTAAAAAATGAATGCATTTTTTCCAGGCTCATTAAAGAAGCCTACAGAGAAAAAATGCACAGTTCAGTAACGTTTTTAGATGCCCCATGGCCATATATTTTCATGGAATATTATTTCATGGAACTGGTAAACACAAAGGATTTTCTGCCCCTAAAAAGTGCCCTTGAAACAATAGCCAAGTAATTTGTCCATTTGTCACCTCCATGCCTTCGCTGTCCATGACTTTTCCTTTCTTAATGAAAATAAGAAAAATTAGAAATAAAAAAAAAATCAAGAAAGGATAAAACAATTTTGGGGGTATCAGTGGTCAACGGCGTACTTGGTTTTAAGTCCAAAAACCTCAGGAAGCACTTACAACAACTCAATGTTGACAAAATTACAATCAGTCAACTGCAGAAATGAGCTCTGCTCAGATCTGTGCGCATCCTCCGCTGATATATTACAGCATCATAAGTTCTTGGGAAGAATCCAATGTGTAATAAAGGTCAACACCAACTGATGATCTGCTGGTTGTGACTAGTTAACAATATTGTTATTTTTATTATTATTAACACTAGTGAAGATTTTGTTGAAATGATCCCATGGTTGAAGTGAGATTTATATCTTCTACTAACATAAAAAGAGCAAAATTTTGTTCCAGACAGAAGAGAGCAGCAGTTAATATGGAAGCAATTTTCAGACTCGCTCTACGAAAATCTTGTAAAATGCATCTGTCATCAAGTTTAAGAGACTGAGTAACAATTTTTACAACAAATTAGATAATTACAGCTCCGCAAACAAATGACATTTTCTTCTCTAATTGCTAAACAAACATTATTGCAATCTAAAGGTAATAAGGAAATAGCCACTTAAGCAAAATGCAAGTGTCAGAATTCATTGCATCAATGAGCGGAGAAGAATGACAAGGCATATTTGTACACCGACCCATGTCTCTAAATGAACATCATGTGATGTACAGTAGAGGGTTGCAGTCTTGGTAGTTTAGGTAGTGTCTCTCGGTGGCCAAGCTTTCTGTCACGATGAGCCTCGTTCCCTCTTCAATTACACGCACACAAAATTCCACAATATATAAAAGGAAAAGGGATATGTGCCAGATGTGTATCGGACTGATTGAGAAGGGCTCCTGGACGTAGGGCTGATGATGAATTCCAAATCCATGCACATCAGGGTGGGTAATGTGGACAATGATGGTTTGCACAGTAGTTGCTTCTTTATGTAGAGGGTGATGATGGTGATAGTGGTTTGTGAAACTAAGCCCCGATCATGAAGAAGCAGTATGAACTTAAGCAAAACAGTCTCTACACTAACGAAATGTTGGACAAGTAATTTTTTACCAACAGTAGGTAACTGGTGTTCGTTTATTGTTCATTGAATCAGTGTATTCCTTCCTTAGGCCTTCTGCTCTAAGACAGTTTTTACTCCTTGAGGTGCAGTATGAATCCTCCTATTATGAAGGCTATCAGCTTTCATTCTTTTATTAGTCCCTTCTAAACCCAGCAGTCAGGGGGAAGAAACTCCTTCTCATAGAAAATGGCTTTCTCTTCTAACTCCTCCCACAAAATGTCTGACCTTTAACTGCCGACTCAATTCTCAACTACCTGACAGAAGTTTGCTCCTCCCACTCTCATGTGACTCTTACAGCTGCAGTCATTGACTGACTGCCCAGGAGAGTTTGTTCCAGAAGCTTCTGCATACCAAGCTGAGCTGGGTTACATGTTCACGCCTATCAGAGGAAGATTAAACCTTTTTGTGCTGCCCATCAGTAGGTCTCACACTGTTTACAATAAACAGTTTAAACAGAAATAACAGCATTTGTATGGAACACACTATAGATCCGGTACCTCTTGGAAATGCCCAATTTGTTGGATTTTGCATATACACTCACCGGCCACTTTATTAGGTACACCTGTCCAACTTCTTGTTAACACTTAATTTCTAATCAGCCAATCACATGGCGGCAACTCAGTGCATTTAGGCATGTAGACATGGTCAAGACAATCGCCTGCAGTTCAAACCGAGCATCAGTATGGGGAAGAAAGGTGATTTGAGTGCCTTTGAACGTGGCATGGTTGTTGGTGCCAGAAGGGCTGGTCTGAGTATTTCAGAAACTGCTGATCTACTGGGATTTTCACGCACAACCATCTCTAGGGTTTTACAGAGAATGGTCCGAAAAAGAAAAAAAATCCAGTGAGCGGCAGTTCTGTGGGCGGAAATGCCTTGTTCATGCCAGAGGTCAGAGGAGAATGGGCAGACTGGTTCGAGCTGATAGAAAGGCAACAGTGACTCAAATCGCCACCCGTTACAACCAAGGTAGGCCTAAGAGCATCTCTGAACGCACAGTGCGTCGAACTTTGAGGCAGATGGGCTACAGCAGCAGAAGACCACACTGGGTACCACTCCTTTCAGCTAAGAACAGGAAACTGAGGCTACAATTTGTACAAGCTCATCGAAATTGGACAGTAGAAGATTGGAAAAACGTTGCTTGGTCTGATGAGTCTCGATTTCTGCTGCGACATTCAGATGGTAGGGTCAGAATTTGGCGTAAACAACATGAAAGCATGGATCCATCCTGCCTTGTATGGAGCATCTTTGGGATGTGCAGCCGACAAATCTGCGGCAACTGTGTGATGCCATCATGTCAATATGGACCAAAATCTCTGAGGAATGCTTCCAGCACCTTGTTGAATCTATGCCATGAAGAATTGAGGCAGTTCTGAAGGCAAAAGGGGGTCCAACCCGTTACTAGCATGGTATACCTAATAAAGTGGCCGGTGAGTGTATAGTTGTAAGGCTAACTATAAAATGTTTCATATGCAGGTGGCCTGAATGTTGAACATGGAAGGCATGGGATCCCAGAGCTCAAATGCTTTATAGGACAATTCTCTTTTCAGCCATTGAGAAGACTCTACACCCCCAGCTAAGTCAAGTAATTAGAGAGTCATATTGGTGAGATTGGGGTCCATTAATTGTTGCTGCCTTATTCATAGACAAAGCTTCAGTCTAAAGTAATTGCCAGCACCCAGTGCAGCAAACTGAGAGGATGGCAGTAAAATTTTAGCCTGGGGGACAAGCACAAAGCCCTGGCCCATGAGCAGCGTTACTCATCCTTAGGCTTTAGTCTTATGTAACGTGTAGTGTGTAACCTGTGTCTCAGCTCTGGCTACTAACAACCTATTTCATAAAATACATGGTCTCTTTCTACTGTTTCAAGTAGGCATAAGGAATAAAGTTTTTCCTTGTAGAGAGCACCAAGTTAACGTAAGGAGACTTAAAGACCATGCAGAACTTTCTTCTGAATTTAAATATGCAAAATGGCTCTTCATAGAGAAACAGTTCGCAAACTCTAGCTACTGGAAGTTGCAATACTAAAATACAATATTGACACTTTAAAGGGCCTTGTCACATGACTCAGAATGAAAGCAAACCAGGAACTCTTATTACAGATACATGTTTCAGTGTTTTTACCCCTCATAAGTGCAAAACAGGAGAACTGATTTGAATGGGTGATTGGCCTCTGATAGGGAGTCTAAGGGTTAAAGTTTCTTCTTGTGAAGAGCACTAATTAGGAAAATTGAGAATTATAGTCCAATATCATTGACAAATGGTTTACTTGTTGTTAGTAGCTACACAATTTCTGCAAACCCATGCAATTTGCACTTAATTTTGAATTATAGAGTAGAAAAAAAAAATTGTGCACCATCACTTCCCCTTCCCAATCTCCTGAAGAAGTCTAGTGTGACTTGAAAACGCGTTGAGAAAATAAACAATCAATTCCAGCTTAAAATAGTGTGGACCGTAATTTGTAAAGCAGCGTGGGTTACCCACAAATTTTTACAGTTCTAACGTATCTCCTTGGACCTCGTTATTCCAGAGAGAGACCTGTTATACAATCTTACCACTACCTTTGCTTCTCACAAAGCCTGTCCAACACTAAGGAACATAAAAGACATGACTCTACAAGTTACCGTCAATTTTTCTATAATCGTGACACTCTACCCCATCAGGGATGTTTAGCACATTTCTCTTAGCTCACCGTGTACTACAGTAGTCTACTCAGGGGTACAGGCTACATTTTTACAGAGCTGTTTAAGATCTAATTACTCTGCAATATTCAACCGAACACCAAAGAGCTTTGCCTCTACTCTTCTGCCCTCCGACTGTCAACAATGTCATTTTTAATTTCAACATCCAAAACAATGGGGAAAATCCTTCTAATTAAGGATCAATTATGGAATAAGTTTCTTCAGTTTTGCTCACTTAAAACTTAAAATCAGACCAGAAAATCTGTGATCATGAAGGGACTTGCAAAAGTGGTAGTCTAGAAAAATATGTACAAAACACTATTTTGATAATACTATTTCTGGTAAAATGACAGACCCTGAGAATCGCGAGACCGCTACATCATCACGGGTTATTGCCACAAAGCATCACTGGGAACGGACCTGGCGGGAGCATCGCTAAAGCCCTGGGCTGGATCCGGGGGCAGCCGGAAGGTGAGTATATAACTATTTTTTATTTTAATTATTTTTTTTAACAGGGATATGGTGCCCACACTGCTATATACTATGTGGCTGTGTTATATACTACGTGGGCTGTTTTATATACGACGTGGGCTGTGCAATATTCCATGTGGGCTGTGCTATATACTGGGTTGGCTGTGCTATATACTGCATGGGCTGTGCTATATACACAAAACCAAGAAAAGATCATGCCCATACAGATGGGAACACCTCACAATACACATAAAAGTTCAATGCTTTATTGCTAGAGTATCCGATGCATTAGAATCGGGCCACCATCTAGTTAAAATATAATTGTCTTGATTATAGAAGTTTAAAAGTTTTTTCCAGAATGAAAAATTAGTACCTTTCCCTGTGATAGGGGTTGACTTAATGAGAATTGGGTTACAACCATTGGGACACCCAGCAATCCCAAAGATGAGGCTCTGGATCCTGTGACCCAAGTTATGGGAGCCGAATCCCATAATGAATACAGCAAAATTACATGCTCAAACACCACTCTATGTATTATTGTCTATGGGACTGCTGGAGAAAGTCAAGTGCAGTATTTAGTTCCATTGACAATTAGTATTGATTAAGCATGTGATATTCTGCTCGATTCAAGATTGTGATTTGCAAAGGTAGGTTCCCAGGATCATGAGCCTTGTCTCTAGGTTGCTGGTGGATCTCCAACACTCAGTTACTTATCCCCAATCCCATGAATAATTTTAATTCATAAAATTAAAATTCCCATATTTGAAAGGTTATGTCCATCCTTAAAGGGAAGAGAATATTGATGAGCGAGAATACTCGTTGTTCGGGGTTTCCCGAGCACGCATGGGTGGTCTCCGAGTATTTGTGACTGCTCGGAGATTTAGTTTTTGTTGACTCAGCTGCATGATTTACAGCTGCTAGCCAGCCTGAGTACATGTGGGGGTTGCCTGGTTGCTAGGGAATCCCCACATGTAATCAATCTGTCTAGTAGCTGCAAATCATGCAGCTGCGGCAAGGAAAACAAAATCTCCGAGCAGTCACAAATACTCGGAGACCACCCGAGCATGCTAGGGAAAACCCGAGCAACGAGTACACTCACTCATCACTAGAAGAGAACACTTCTATATTTTAGAGTTCAAAACTGGGATGTCCCACAACTTGGGCATCATACAGTATTTTTTTGTACTGTATTGTTGCTGTTTCATTGCTATGTAATAAGGTTTGCATTTTAGATGTTTGTCCTCCCTCTCTCCCTGTCTCCCTTCCTAGCTCTGATGTCAGTAAACCCTCCCTAATTATGAGTGTGTCAGGCATCTTAAGAAGCTCATGTCTTGCATTTCTGGTTCAGAATAGTCTTTCTTATCTACTATAATCGTGCATAAACTGGGTCATTCCATGTCAAGTGAACCAATGATTTTTACCACTATATTTTTAATTCTTTTGAGATTTTGTTATTTGGTAATAGTGTGTCAGAGAATGCAAAATGTGATGAAAAAAAAAATTCTAGATTTTTTTTTTTATTTTTGATTGATTTTCAAAGTTTGGAAAAAGTGCGAATTTCGGTGTTGCCTGCCTTTACATTTCTCCCCATAACTCAGGCTAGAAAAGAGATAGAGAAACAAAATAAACACCATTCTACTCAGAACTGTACAGGCTTTCACCAGATATGTCACAAGAGTATCTTTGTTAATATTTTACCTATGCGAACGCAAGCGCAAAACTTTAAAACGCATTTCCGAAAAAAACGTTTAATTTAAAAATTTCAAAAACTGCACATGTGCCTGCTATGCTCCTAGCCACTTCTGCACCAAAATACAAGATGGGATCATGATGGGATTATATTTTAAAAAATAAAACTATTACAGTGTCAGTTCAAAAATCTTGATTTCAGATCTGCTCAGCCTGTGGTCTAACAGTGTGGGGTCTAGATTTACCAAATAATCCATGATTGTTAGATATTACTGTATTATTTTATCATGTTACCACTTAGAAGCAGGAGAGGACAGAGGAGAAGCTTTGTTAGGGCTGAGAATGACCAGGGGTAGACGGTGACTGCAGAGCAGATGACCGGCCGGCAGCTCGGGCCTCCACAGGCCGTATTCACACCAAATCTGAACACCCAGGCCACTCCTCAAATGGAGGGAGAAAAATATTCTTAGCATCCAGTTCAGGTATTGTACAAACCAGGACTACGGGGAGGAGGAGAGTTTGTGAAAACATCAGTCACAGGAAGCAGAACCCATCACAGGGACTCGGCAATACCGGACTGTCATCCCATGTAGTGGAAATAAAGACAGTGACGTCCATGAGGTGGTAGAAGGCGGCACAAGATCAGCAATGGATGACACAACTGGCTATGTGACCTGTGAATATGATCGGCGCTGGTGGCGGCTACTGGACTCTCCAAAGATTGTGAAAATGAAGACGTAGAAGTGAGTTTTCTGCACCTTCGGGTCCAGCGCCGTCCTTTGTGTATCCAAGAAAATCAGACATTGTAAAAGTGAACAAAAATCAGATATAACTCAGGTGGAACAAATCAGATATAACTCAGGTGGAGCCGAGCGCCATTACAGCCGTACATACTCTGACACAAAAGGAGACGGCCATTGCTAGTGAGCGCTTATAGGCAAGATGACATTTCACCCACTAGAAGGGACACATTGATGATAACAGGCCAGTGTAAAAACCTACTACTAATTGTTTGATTAGTTCATATTTTATAGAACGAGGATTTAACTGCTGGACTATTCTTCTTAAACACTTCAGAAATGACATGTTTAGTGATATAGTAGAAAAAAAATTGTTCCATGTATAAATAGGTGGTAAAAATATTGGTTCTTTTAATCTTGTTTTTAACATATAATTAGGACGAGACTGCATTTAGAAAACCACACTTGAGGATGTGATCACCTTTTATCTTTTGGCTTGTTCAATGAATTCAGGTTGAAAATGCTGAGAAAGTTGTTATGATGATTAAGATGCATTTATTCTGGCACTTTGGTATTTGTTTTTTGTGTTTCTTTATTGTTACATATAAATGTTGAATGCAGTAAGTTGTAATTTGAAAAGAAAAAAGGAAGAAACTCACACAAACATAAAATCAGATGATTCAAGGCTTAAAAAAAAAATACAAATGTGATAGATCCCAAGTTGAATCCCTGTACAAATATAAACAAGAACACAAGTAACACACATGCATGTTTTCACAATTTTAAAACATACGTTTTTTTCAGAATTGCGCATCAAAATTTATTTGATTTCTCCAAAACAAAATATAAAGAAACATAGTCTTGTGACATATCAAATGAAAGCCGGTACCGTTCTGAGAAAAATGATGCCTCTCCCACCTCTATATCTTAATTCTAGCCCGAGATATGATAAAAAATGTAAAGCCATACCAGGCCAAAATCCATGCTTTTTCAAAACTTTAAAAATCTGTAAAAAATTAACCGATGAAGAAAAAAATTCTAAACTTTTAATTTGTAATTAACTAAAGTTGTACTTCATAAAAACAAAAAATAAAAAAAATCTAAAGACGTAAGGTAAAAAAAAAATTCATATTTGGATCACTTGATATGGAATGACCGAACTACAATAATTCAACTTAAAAATAAACCTTTTTTCGGGGAATCTTCATACATGCCTCTGCAGTTGAGTCAAGCTTTCTGATGAAATCTCTACATGTGAGTACTAGTACACAGAGACAGCCACCAAAGATGTCTCAAAGGCCCCACTCTCGCAGCCTAGTTATAGAGTCAGAATAGTAAAGAACAAGGATTTTAGGCATGAAGGGGCTATTATTAGAGAAGTTTTTAATTTCCCATATGCTACAGTATATAGTTCACCAATAGTTCTACCTATGTACTTTCACTAATCCCAATACACAAGACTTTACAGAGTTTCCTAGAATTTTTACATTTTTTCTCCATCTCCAATAAGACAAAACATTCTCTTCTTACCCCCTTAACATTGCAGGAACTGTCATCCACTATGGGTTTGATAATAGTAAAAATGCAAGACCAATAGTGCTAATTCCTGACTTTTCCATCATCTTCTGGGCGTATCAGCTTGTCTGTCATGTCAAGTTGGGTCCAGCGAACGACTATTTTACACCACACCATCCAACAATAAGATTTCCCATTTCTCTATCTTTGAACGGGAAGTAAAAAACTTGTCAAGGAGAGGAACCATTGAGGAACCAATCATTGAGGGACATACAAACTCAACCGTCAGTATTGTCACTATTCATCAGAATATTTCTCTTTATTCTCAGAATCACATGTGATGAGAAAATAGCTAATTGTAGATCAAGTGTCCTCTTCATAGCACAGATCTGCTGAATAATTGTACTATCCTGTAGCAGGTGCCAGGAAATTATCAAGCATCTGTTGTATCATAAAATAACATTTAGTTTGTATTATACATTATAAGTTCATCCCTGCGGAATCCTCTTGATTTATGGTGTCGCAATGCTTCACCTGATTTGCACATAATACTAATGTTGAGGAATGAAAAGAACTGCAATATGCATATTATGTGTGTGCATATATTTACATACATTTATATTCTTACCTGCTAAATCTTCCCGCATCACCTGTGAGTGATATTATTAAGCAGTGGAATGAACTGTACAAACTCAACCATGACGTAGAGACCCCTTAACCCTATAGAGCGTGGTCACCGATTGCTCAGGAGCAGAGGGCACAAAAGTCACCAACGATCTGCTGACTCCATAACTGCAGAGTCCAGACCTCCTCTGGTATTAACATCGGCACAAAAACTGCCCCCCTAGAAGCTTTATGCATGTAGCTTTACATCACCAAGCACAATGCTGAGTGTCGAATGGAGTAGTGTTAAGCTTCCACCACTGGACTCTGGAGCTGTAGAAATGTGTTCTGTGCAGGGATGGATCACACTTCTATACCTTATGTTCGAGGTTGGATTTGGCGAATGTCAGAAGACTGTTGCCTAACTGACCACATTGTGTCCGCTCTACAGTTTAGTGGCAGAAGGATAATGCTATGAGGTAGTTTTCAGGAGCTGTCTTCTCTCCCTTAGTTCCAGTGAGGGGAAATCTTAAAGGGGCTGTCCATGCACGACATATTGATTACCTATGCACAGAACAGGTTATGAAACTTAGATGGGTGGTGGTCTGACACCCAACACCCCTATGATCAGCTGTGATTCACTCTGGTTTCTGGTTGCCGTGCACTGCAGAAAAGCTTCGATTGAAGAATAGTACTGACAAAACAAAAAAGAGCTGATCACTTAGGATACAGGATGTGGGACCTCCACCAATCTTATATTGATGACCCATCTAATGAATAGGTCATCCACATGCTGAACCCAGTCAACCCCTTTATTGCTTCAGTCCACCAAGATAGAGTTGAGCGACTTATACTTTTTTCGGATCGAGTCGGGTTTTGCAAAACCCAACTTTGTCAAAAGTCGGGTCGGGTGAAGTCGGCCGATTATTGCGAAAAGTCAGGGGCCGACTGAAACACGAAACCCAATGCAAGTCAATGGGGAATCAAAATCGGCAGTGAGTGGAGGACAGGAAAACACCTACAGTGCCCATTTTAATGCCAAAAACATCAATTCTTATTACTTAAGCTTGTCAATCTTAATTTACTTTATAATAATAGTTAGGCATTGAAAACTGGGGGTCATTTGGCTAAAGTTGTGGGGGGGTAGGGCTGACTCAAGATTTTCGTGGGCCCAGGAAACGCGGAATACGTCACGGCGGTGGAGCAGGGAGAGGTAAGTATTTCAACTTTGCAAGTGCTGTGATCCTGAGCAAGCAGGGGGGGCCCACTCGTTGGCACTGGCACAGGGCCCCTCATAGTACGGCGGTGTGTTTGACGGCGGGTGGCGCCTCCCACTGGCAGAGACTCTTTTGCGTACTATGAGGGGCCCTGTGCCAGTGACATCGCCAATGAGTATGCCCCCCCACCTGATGAAGGAACCTGCACTTTCATCTGCACCTTCCTCTTTGTCCCCGTGTCAGGTGGTATAGTATGCGGGAAGGGGAACCTGACTTTCAGCAGGGTCAGATTCTAGCTGTGTAGAGTGCAAGGGGAATGTAGTGGTCTGGGTCAATGTACCAGCAGACTCATCTAGCAGTGGCTGCGCAATGGGCAGGATGAGGATATACACAGATATAGGCCCAAATAATAAAGTAGTCTATCTTTAAAGACTCCATAATAACAGGGTCTGTATCACAGGACTGGCGTATAGCAAATGTGGTGCCAATATTCAAAAAGGGGACAAAAACTGAAATCGGTAATTATAGGCCAGTAAGCTTAACCTCTACTGTGGGTAAAATCCTGGAGGGCATTCTAAGGGATGCTATACTGGAGTATCTGAAGAGGAATAACCTCATGACCCAGTATCAGCACGGGTTTACTAGGGACCGTTCATGTCAGACTAATTTGATCAGCTTCTATGAAGAGGTAAGTTCCGGACTGGACCAAGGGAGCCCAGTGGATGTAGTGTATATGGACTTTTCAAAAGCTTTTGATATGGTGCCACACAAAAGGTTGTTACATAAAATGAGAATAATGGGGATAGGGGAAAATATGTGTAAGTGGATTGAGAGCTGGCTCAGGGATAGGAAACAAAGGGTGGTTATTAATGGAGCACACTCGGACTGGGTCGCGGTTAGCAGTGGGGTACCACAAGGGTCAGTATTGGGCCCTCTTCTTTTTAACATATTTATTAATGACCTTGTAGGGGGCATTCAGAGTAGAATTTCAATATTTGCAGATGACACTAAACTCTGCAGGGTAATCAATACAGGGGAGGACAATTTTATATTCCAGGATGATTTATGTAAACTAGAAGCTTGGGCTGATAAATGGCAAATGAGCTTTAATGGGGATAAATGTAAGGTCATGTACTTGGGTAGAAGTAATAAGATGTATAACTATGTGCTTAATTCTAAAACTCTGGGAAAAACGGTCAATGAAAAAGACCTGGGTGTATGGGTGGATGACAAACTCATATTCAGTGGCCAGTGTCAGGCAGCTGCTACAAAGGCTGGGTTAAGCAGGCGACATTTAATGGGGAATTTTTATCACTAGTCATTTTGTCTGCCATGGGATTTTCTTTTGTAAATACTGATGAAAAAAAGTCATTTAGCATATTGGCTTTTTCCTCATCCTCATCCACCATTTCCCCCAGATTATTTTTAAGGGGGCCAACACTGTCATTTTTTAGTTTCTTACTATTTATATAGTTAAAGAATATTTTGGGATTATTTTTACTCTCTCTGGCAATGAGTCTCTCTGTCTCAATCTTTGCTGCCTTGATTTGCTTTTTACAGAATTTATTTAATTTTCTGTATTTATTTAATGCCTCCTCATTACCTACTTCCTTTAATTCTCTAAATGCTTTCTTTTTGTCCCTTATTGCGCCCCTTACAGCTCTATTTAGCCATATTGGTTTCCTCCTATTTCTAGTATGTTTATTCCCATACGGTATATACTGTATTTTACCTCTATACAAGTCACTAGTTCGACCACACTTAGAATACTGTGCACAGTTCTGGTCTCCGGTGTATAAGAAAGACATAGCTGAACTAGAGCGGGTGCAGAGAAGAGCGACCAAGGTTATTAGAGGACTGGGGGGTCTGCAATACCAAGATAGGTTATTACACTTGGGGCTATTTAGTTTGGAAAAACGAAGGCTAAGGGGTGATCTTATGTTAATGTATAAATATATGAGGGGACAGTACAAAGACCTTTCTGATGATCTTTTTAATCATAGACCGGTGACAGGGACAAGAGGGCATGCTCTACGTCTGGAGGAAAGAAGGTTTAAGCATAATAACAGACGCGGATTCTTTACTGTAAGAGCAGTGAGACTATGGAACTCTCTGCCGTATGATGTTGTAATGAGTGATTCATTACTTAAATTTAAGAGGGGACTGGATACCTTTCTGGAAAAATATAATGTTACAGGGTATATACACGAAATTCCTTGATAGGGCGTTGATCCAGGGAACTAGTCTGATTGACATATGTGGAGTCGGAAAGGAATTTTTTTCCCCAAGGTGGAGCTTACTCTTTGCCACATGGGTTTTTTTTGCCTTCCTCTGTATCAACATGTTAGGGCATGTTAGGTTAGGCTATGGGTTGAACTAGATGGACTTAAAGTCTTCCTTTAACCTTAATAACTATGTAACTACAGTATGTAACTATGTAAATGCAGTTCAATATTGGTAACAGGACTAAACAGGCGGCATTGCTTTGTTCAGTGGAGGAAAACTGTAATCAGTGGCAGACACAGTTAGTAGGCCCAAATAATAAAGTAGGCTAAATGCAGTTCAAATGTGGTAACAGGACTAAACAGGCGGCATTGCTTTGTTCAGTGGAGGAAAACTGTAATGAGTGGCAGACACAGTTAGTAGGCCCAAATAATAAAGTAGACTAAATGCAGTTCAAATGTGGTAACAGGACTAAACAGGCGGCATTGCTTTGTTCAGTGGAGGAAAACTGTAATGAGTGGCAGACACAGTTAGTAGGCCCAAATAATAAAGTGGGCTAAATGTCTGCCAAAAAATTGTTCATAAATAAACAGGTGGCATAGCTAGGTACAGGGGTGGGCTCCTCTGCTGAGTAGCAGACAGTGGTAGTAGGCACAAAGTATTAACTGGTCTAAATGGAGGCCAGGTCCCCTGTATATTTTAACTATCATCTAAAATTTCAACAAATTTGTATTGACAGTGCCATTGAAGGATTTAACAGCACAGACTACACAGTGGTGGAGCAGGGAGAGGTAAGTATTGCAAGTGGTAGAGCACTGTTCGAGCTGAGGGGGGAACACTCTCTCGTGGGCGGCGGTACTGGCACAGGGCCCCTCATATTACGACGGTGTGTCTGATGTTGGTTGTGCACCACCACCGTCAGAGACATTTCAATGTACTATGAGGGACCCTGTGTTAGGAGTCGAGTTCCCGCCGCTGCACAGGGGGAATCTCGAGCCATGTCTGCTGTGGTCTCCCATTCTGCATCAGCCGCAGTGGAGCCTGCTCAGCGGAGCGACTCACTGAATCTGATACTGTGCAAAGGGTTACTGCTGCCTCTCCAGGCTTTACTATTGTACCCTGCACTGTTCTGCGGCGAGCAGGCTTTTCTGGGACTAAGTCCTGCTTTGCACACACTGAGCATGCCCAGGGCAAGATCTCTCAGTGGAGGTCTAGGGTCACATGCTCAGGTACTGCAGCAATTTCCATTGGTCCTTTTTGGAAGGTCCTGTAGGTGCTGCGACTATAAAGGGTTCTCATGACCGCACAGCCATGCGCTAGTATCAAATATGTACGACCTCAGCGCCAGTGTGGTCGTGTGTGTGGTCAGGGACTCGGCTGAGCACCTGAGAATGCTGGCACCTCCGGCGAGGAGTTTCTCATGAGTGAATTCAGGGCTGGCTAATAGCCAGTAGAATTCTGACTCCACCGGAGAGGAGCAGCGTGTTTGGTTGGGACTGCATGACCACTGTCGGCTCTACTCAGTAGCTGTGTTCCCTGTGAGCTAAACAGGGCACAGCGTTCTCTTTACTACAGGCTCTATGAAGTAACAGAGTTCGTTTATTCTAATTTACTTCACCGCCTTACTTAGCAGCAGGTTCTTTCCTGTACGGTGGATCCCGGGTTGCGAACGCACCTATCTCATTAATAAATATATTCGGTGCATTCTGCCAACTCTAACACCCTGTGCCAGTGCCGTCGCCCAAGAGTGGGCCCACTGTTGTGGATTCTGTTTTTGGGCTCCCTCTGGTGGTTACAGCTGGTACTGGGTGACTTTGGTGGGTTGCGGTCTCTGGTTTCCACCTGTCCATCTGAGGCTGGGTGTTTCCTATTTAACCTGGCTTTCCTGTCATTCCCTTGCCGGCTATCAATGTATCAGTGTGTCTCTGTTACCTTTGCTACCTGCTCCACACCTTCAAGACAAGCTAAGTCTGGATTTCCCTGTTTCATGTTTGCTTTCATGTTTTTAGTCCAGCTTGCAGATATGTAATTCTCTGCTGCTGGTTGCTCTAGTGGGCTGAAATTACCACTCATGTACCATGAGTTGGCACATGAGTTCAAGTAATTTCAGGATGGTATTTTGAAGGGTTTTAAGCTGACCGCACAGTTCACCTTTTGTATCCTCTGCTATCTAGCTTAAGCGGGCCTCATTTTGCTGAATCTGTTTTCATAACTACGTTTGTGCCTTCCTCTCATTTCACCGTCATTATATGTGGGGGGCTGCTATTTCTGTGGGAATATTTCTCTGGAGGCAAGATAGGTCTGTGATTCTTCTGATAGGGGTAGCTAGATCTCCGGCTGGCGCGAGACGTCTAGAGTCCCCCCAGGAACGTTCCCTGGCTGCTGTTAGTTGAGTGTTGAGGTTCAGGATCGCGGTCAGCTCAGGTTCCATCACCCTAGAGCTCGTCCTGTTTTTGCCCGTGTTATGTGTTTAATTCCCTGCCATTGGGAACATGACAGTATAGCCGGCCCACAAAGTGTTAATTGTTTGGGCTGAAGCAGGAGAAAAAGAAGTGTTGAAGGGAATTTTTTTTTTTTTCCCTCAGAGTTTTGCTGCCTAGCCCTTAATTGCTGTCTAGCTGCTTCTTACCTCCTCTTAACCCTTGAATGGCTCTGACCTTAGCTGTTTAACATGGATGTCCAGAGTTTGGCTTCCAGCCTGAATAATCTTGCTGCAAAAGTTCAAAACATACAGGATTTTGTTGTTCACACTCCTATGTCTGAACCTAGAATTCCTATTCCAGAGTTTTTTTCTGGAGATAGATCTACCTTCCTGAATTTCAGGAACAATTGCAAATTGTTTCTTTCTTTGAAATCTCGCTCCTCTGGAGACCCTGCTCAGCAGGTCAAGATTGTAATATCTTTCCTGCGGGGCGACCCTCAGAATTGGGCATTTGCATTGGCACCAGGGGATCCTGCATTGCTCAGTGTGGATGCGTTTTTTCTGGCACTGGGATTGCTCTATGAGGAACCTAACCTGGAGATTCAGGCTGAAAAGGCTTTATTAGCCCTCTCTCAGGGGCATGATGAAGCGGAAGTATATTGTCAAAAATTTCGGAAATGGTCGGTGCTTACTCAGTGGAATGAGTGCGCCCTGGCTGCAAACTTCAGAGATGGTCTTTCTAAAGGCCATTAAGGATATTATGGTGGGGTTCCCTGCGCCTACAGGTCTGAATGAGTCTATGGCTATGGCCATTCAGATTGATCGGCGTTTACGGGAGCGCAAACCTGTGCACCAGTTGGCGGTGTCTTCTGAACAGGCACCTGAGACTATGCAATGTGATAGAATTCAGTCCAGAAGTGAACGGCAAAATTATAGGCGGAAAAATGGATTGTGTTTTTATTGTGGTGATTCAGCTCATGTTATATCAGCATGCTCTAAACGCACAAAAAAGGTTGATAAATCTTTTGCCATTAGTACTCTGCAGTCTAAGTTCATTTTGTCTGTAACTCTGATTTGTTCACTGTCATCCATTTCCGTCGATGCCTATGTGGATTCGGGCGCTGCCCTGAGTCTTATGGATTGGTCATTTGCCAAACGCTGCGGTTTTAGTCTGGAGCCTCTGGAAGTTCCTATTCCTTTGAAGGGAATTGACTCTACACCATTGGCTATGAATAAACCGCAGTACTGGACACAAGTGACCATGCGCATGACTCCCGTTCATCAGGAGGTGATTCGCTTCCTTGTACTGTATAATTTACATGATGTACTAGTGCTTGGTCTGCCATGGTTGCAAACTCATAATCCAGTCCTGGATTGGAAAACAATGTCTGTGTTAAGCTGGGGATGTCAGGGGGTTCATGATGATGCACCTCTGATTTCAATCGCTTCATCTACTCCTTCTGAGGTCCCTGCGTTTTTGTCTGACTATCGGGATGTTTCTGAGGAGCCTAAGCTCAATTCGCTCCCTCCTCATAGGGATTGTGACTGTGCTATAGAATTAATTCCTGGCAGTAAGTTCCCTAAGGGTCGTTTATTTAATTTGTCAGTGCCAGAGCATACTGCTATGCGGAATTATATTAAGGAGTCCTTGGAAAAGGGACATATTCGTCCATCTTCGTCCCCTCTGGGAGCAGGTTTTTTTTTCGTGGCAAAAAAAGATGGTTCCCTGAGGCCTTGTATAGATTATCGCCTTCTGAATAAGATTACAGTCAAATATCAGTATCCGTTGCCATTATTGACTGATTTGTTTGCTTGCATTAAGGGGGCTAGGTGGTTCACTAAGATAGATCTTCGCGGTGCGTATAATCTTGTGCGGATAAAGCAGGGTGATGAGTGGAAAACCGCATTTAATACGCCTGAGGGCCATTTTGAGTATTTGGTAATGCCTTTTGGACTTTCTAATGCTCCTTCAGTCTTTCAGTCCTTTATGCACAATATTTTCCGTGAATATCTGGATAAGTTTATGATTGTGTATTTGGATGATATTTTGGTGTTTTCTGATGACTGGGAGTCTCATGTTCTACAGGTCAGGAAGGTGTTTCAAGTCCTGCGGGCCAATTCTCTGTTTGTGAAGGGCTCAAAATGTCTCTTCGGAGTCCAGAAGATTTCTTTTTTGGGGTACATTTTTTCTCCTTCTACTATTGAGATGGATCCCGTCAAGGTTCAGGCGATTTGTGACTGGACACAACCTACATCTGTTAAGAGTCTTCAGAAGTTCTTGGGTTTTGCTAATTTTTATCGTCGGTTCATTACTAATTTTTCCAGTGTTGTTAAACCTTTGACTGATTTGACTAAAAAGGGTGCTGATGTTGCTAATTGGTCTCCTACGGCTGTGGAGGCCTTTCAGGAACTTAAGCGCCGGTTTTCTTCTGCTCCTGTGTTATGTCAACCAGATGTTTCACTTCCTTTTCAGGTTGAGGTTGATGCTTCCGAGATTGGAGCGGGGGCGGTTTTGTCACAGAGAAGTTCCGATGGCTCGGTGATGAAGCCATGTGCGTTCTTTTCTAGAAAATTCTCGCCCGCCGAGCGCAATTATGATGTGGGTAATCGGGAGCTTTTGGCCATGAAGTGGGCATTTGAGGAGTGGCGTCATTGGCTTGAGGGTGCTAGACATCGTGTGGTGGTCTTGACTGATCACAAAAATCTGATTTACCTTGAGTCTGCCAGGCGTCTGAATCCTAGACAGGCTCGTTGGTCGTTGTTTTTTTCTCGTTTCAATTTTGTGGTTTCATACCTGCCAGGTTCAAAGAATGTGAAGGCAGAAGCTCTTTCCAGGAGTTTTGTGCCTGACTCTCCTGGAGACTCTGGGCCTACTGGTATCCTTAGGGATGGGGTAATATTGTCCGCCATCTCCCCAGACTTGCGACGTGCATTGCAGGAGTTTCAGGCGGATAAACCTGATCGTTGTCCACCAGAAAGACTGTTTGTTCCGGATGATTGGACCAGTAGAGTCATCTCCGAGGTCCATTCTTCTGTGTTGGCTGGTCATCCTGGAATATTTGGTACTAGAGACTTGGTGGCCAGGTCTTTTTGGTGGCCTTCCTTGTCAAGGGATGTGCGCACCTTTGTGCAGTCTTGTGAAGTGTGTGCTCGGGCTAAGCCTTGCTGTTCTCGGGCCAGTGGGTTGTTGTTATCCTTGCCTATCCTGAAGAGGCCTTGAATGCACATTTCCATGGATTTTATTTCAGATCTCCCTGTCTCACAGAAAATGTCCGTTATCTGGGTTGTGTGTGACCGCTTTTCTAAGATGGTTCATTTGGTACCCTTGCCTAAGTTGCCTTCCTCCTCTGAGTTGGTCCCTTTATTTTTTCAGAACGTGGTTCGTTTGCTTGGGATTCCGGAGAATATCGTTTCTGACAGGGGATCCCAGTTTGTGTCTAGATTTTGGCGGACGTTTTGTGCTAAGATGGGCATTGATTTGTCTTTCTCGTCTGCATTCCATCCTCAGACGAATGGCCAGATGGAGCGAACTAATCAGACCTTGGAAACTTATTTAAGGTGTTTTGTTTCTGCTGATCAAGATTACTGGGTTGCCTTTTTGCCACTGGCCGAATTTGCCCTTAATAATCGGGCTAGTTCTGCTACTTTGGTTTCTCCTTTCTTTTGTAATTCGGGGTTTCATCCTCGTTTTTCCTCTGGTCAGGTGGAGCCTTCGGATTGTCCTGGAGCGGACGTGGTGGTGGACAGGCTACATCAGATTTGGAATCAGGTGGTGGACAATTTGAAGTTGTCTCAGGAGAAGACTCAGCAGTTTGCTAATCGCCGTCGCCGCGTGGGTCCCCGACTTCTTGTTGGGGACTTGGTGTGGTTGTCTTCTCGTTTTGTCCCTATGAAGGTCTCTTCTCCTAAGTTCAAGCCTCGGTTCATCGGTCCTTATAAGATCTTGGAGATTCTTAACCCTGTATCTTTTCGTTTGGATCTCCCAGCATCGTTTGCTATTCATAATGTGTTCCATCGGTCGTTATTGCGGAGGTATGAGGTGCCCGTTGTTCCTTCGGTTGAGCCTCCTGCTCCGGTGCTGGTGGAGGGAGAATTGGAGTATGTTGTTGAGAAGATCTTGGATTCTCGTGTTTCCAGACGTAAACTCCAGTATTTGGTTAAGTGGAAGGGTTATGGTCAGGAGGATAATTCCTGGGTGGTCGCCTCTGATGTTCATGCGACTGATTTGGTCCGCGCCTTCCATTGAGCTCATCCTGATCGCCCTGGGGGTTCTCGTGAGGGTTCGGTGACCCCTCCTCAAGGGGGGGTACTGTTGTGGATTCTGTTTTTGGGCTCCCTCTGGTGGTTACAGCTGGTACTGGGTGACTTTGGTGGGTTGCGGTCTCTGGTTTCCACCTGTCCATCTGAGGCTGGGTGTTTCCTATTTAACCTGGCTTTCCTGTCATTCCCTTGCCGGCTATCAATGTATCAGTGTGTCTCTGTTACCTTTGCTACCTGCTCCTAGGCCTTCAAGACAAGCTAAGTCTGGATTTCCCTGTTTCATGTTTGCTTTCATGTTTTTAGTCCAGCTTGCAGATATGTAATTCTCTGCTGCTGGTTGCTCTAGTGGGCTGAAATTACCACTCATGTACCATGAGTTGGCACATGAGTTCAAGTAATTTCAGGATGGTATTTTGAAGGGTTTTAAGCTGACCGCACAGTTCACCTTTTGTATCCTCTGCTATCTAGCTTAAGCGGGCCTCATTTTGCTGAATCTGTTTTCATAACTACGTTTGTGCCTTCCTCTCATTTCACCGTCATTATATGTGGGGGGCTGCTATTTCTGTGGGAATATTTCTCTGGAGGCAAGATAGGTCTGTGATTCTTCTGATAGGGGTAGCTAGATCTCCGGCTGGCGCGAGACGTCTAGAGTCCCCCCAGGAACGTTCCCCGGCTGCTGTTAGTTGAGTGTTGAGGTTCAGGATCGCGGTCAGCTCAGGTTCCATCACCCTAGAGCTCGTCCTGTTTTTGCCCGTGTTATGTGTTTAATTCCCTGCCATTGGGAACCTGACAGCCCACCCACCTGTCCAGGCAAATGGCACTCGCACGGGTGCTTGCGCCAGGTGGTGACCACGGCTCTGTGGGGGGAGTCAGCCCATTTAGGGAGGTACAAAAATGGCCTATGGTGGACATTCAGCAGCTGCAAATGGAGGAATTGGAGAAGTCAGTAAGAAGAGGCCAAAAGCAAGACATTTTTCAGGCAAGATATGTGTCAGCAGGGGAAGGTGGGGCAAAATAATTTGAAATCCATGAATGGTTCATTTTAATGAAGGTTAGATCATCAACATTTTGGGTAGCCAGATGAGTCCTTTTTTCGGTCAGTATTGAACCAGCAGCACTGAAGACTCTTTCTGATAGCACACTAACAGCAGGGCAAGCGAGCTCCTGTAATGCATATTCTGCCAATTCAGGCCAGGTGTCTATTTTAGATGCCCAGTAATCAAAGGGGAATTACCTGTGAGGGACAACTGCTCCGGCTTTAAAAGCTGTTTTCCTACTCCCAGATAAGGGAGCCTTCGAGGCCTTGTGTAGCCAGATGATGACGCTGGCTCAACACCTCCAGCCTTAGGTGCTATTGTGCTTTTGCCACTACCACCAGATGCACCACCACCACCATCAGTACCAGCTGGCAACCACCGCCCACGGGCTCTTCCACCAGACTTCCTCATTTTTTGGAAAATCTAACCAAAATAACAACCATTATATGGTACTGTAAAACAAGGTAGAAGGTGTATATAAACTTGTTGAGAATTTAAATCTCCCTTTTTTTTTGGGAGACTGAACCAAAACTCTAGCCCTGTGCATAAAACAACACAATGTAAGTGGCAGAAAGTGGCTGGCTGATATACAACAAACTAACAGGACCGAAGTATATCCACTTTGTGAGAATTTGAATCTCACTTTTTTGGGGGAGACTGACCAAAACTCGGGCCGTGTATATAACAATGCAATCTAATTGGCAGAAAGTGGCTGGCTGACATATGACAAACTAACAGGACTGAAGTATATTCACTTTGTGAGAATTTGAATTTCTCTTTTTTTTGGAGACTGAACCAAAACTCAGGCCCAGTGTATAAAACAACACAATGTAAGTGGCAGAAAGTGGCTGGAAGATATATGAAAAAATACAAGGACTGTAGTACAATTTCAATCTCCCTACAATGATCTCAAGACAAGTATGGCAGCAATAAAAAGGACTGCTGCACACAAAAGTGTGGACAAATAAACAAGATAACTGTGCAGAAAGGAGCAATAGGATTTTTGCTTTTAAAAAAGCAGTTGGTTTGCACAGCAGCGTGCAAACAGCAATGTAGCTATCAGGGAGCCTTATAAGGCAGCCTAATAAGCTACAGAGCTGATGCACAAAAATATAGCCTCCACTGTCCCTGCAAAAAAAGGTGGTGTTGGACAGTGGAAATCGCTACACCACAAGCAGTTTGGGGGTTAATCTTCCCTCCCTAACTATATCCCTTCTTCTGATGAAGCTGCAGCAACCTCTCCCTATGCTAACATCGGCAGAAGTAAGATGGCGGTCGGCGGGAACGCCCCTTTATACCCCCTGTGACGCCGCAGAAGGCAAGCCAATCACTGTCATGCCCTTCTCTAAGATGGTGGGGACCGAGACCTATGTCACCACGCTGCCCACACTCTGCGTCCTACTTCATTGGCTGAAAAATGGTTCTGAAAGTGACATATGAAACGCGACTTTTGCGTGCAGATCGGCGACCTCATGGCCAATCCCACACTAGGATCGGGTCGGGTTTCATGAAACCTGACTTTGCCAAAAGTCTGCGATGTTTGAATTTGTCCGATCTGTTTCGCTCAACCCTACACCAAGACATTTTGGACAATTGTAGCTTCCAACTTTGTGGGAAAAGTTTGGAGAAGGTCTTTTTCTGTTTCCCATGACAGTGCCCAGTGCATAAAGGAAGGTGTATAAAGGCATGGTTGGGAGAGGTTGTTGTGGAATGACTTGCACTTTTGGATAAATTGGAAAAAATTCCCACATACTCCAAAATCTTGCAGAAAACCATCTCAGAAGAGTGGAAGTTATAGCTGGAAAAGGGGAATCAACTCATTATTACTGTCTATGGATGCAGAAAGGGAAGTCATATAAGTTCCTGTAGGTGTAAGGTGTAGGTGCCATAATACTTTTGTACAAATAATGTTCTGCACGTCCCTCTTAAAAGTTTTTTTTCGCTCTTGTGGTCCGAGCAGAATTTATGTCTCCTTAAATTCTACAAAAATCTGCCTTCGACAAAGTAATTCTCTTTCGCATGGAATTAGAGAAATGGTGGCCTTTGGCCCCCATTTTTCTGAATCTTGAAGAGCCATCAAAAGATTTAAAAATTATAAAAATCTTTATATTCACCTTACCGTTCACCTCTCCCGCCCCTTTGCTCCTCACCGTCAAATGTTCAGTCCTCGTTGCAATTTCTGACCCACATGTTGAAATCCCCATAATATCGGGACCATTCAAGTACTTGCACAGAACTCTCCTGATTTCAGCACGAGTAGTGGGGATTAGAAGATGTGACTGGATGGAGGATGATGAGGAGCGAAGGGCCCGAAGAGGAGAGGGGTAAGTTGAGTATAAGAATTTATTTTTTACATATTATGTTTATAATCCCCTGGGGTCTAGAGAAACCCCAAGGCATTTTAAGGGGCATTACGTTTGCAAAGAATTTCCTGGGAAATAAACACACAAATTTTGCCTAATTTGTTCATCTCAAATTTATGTGTATATACACATAAATTACATAGATGGGATGGACACAGCCTGCAGGGGGAAATACTTATCCTGTCCAAAGATTGTGCTTTGGCCCTCTAAAATGTGATTCACACACGGACCAACATTAGTGCATTGATTTTAGGGCATGCTGCTGATTTTCTAATCCCTACAGTTACCTACATGCAACAAATTTGACATGAAATTCATAAATGATTTTACCCAACGGAGAAAATCTGAGCAAAATACCATTGATTTATTTACACTCAGGGGCAAACTGACTTGGATTTAAGAGGAGTTGTGTTATGGGCCTGGCATGTCAATAGGCACACAAGAGTCAGGTAGAGAAACTCTGCTCCACACCGTGCATTATAGTATATATTAGAATATTTAGGTGATAGATTTAGAAACCAGTTCTGTTTTGCTATTTTTTAAGGCAGTTAAGGCTTTCAGGGGTTAATCCACAGAATTAACCTTTTTGGTTAGGAAATGCATCACAAGTTTTTCCTCGCTCTGATTAGAAACAAGTCAAAAAGAATGGCTTTGTGTCATGTCAACCTGTGGGAAACATGCAGTTGTTGGCTGAATGAAAGAGGGGAGGTGAGAAGGGCCATGCTGTCTTTGTGACGTGTTTTCAGGCAGGTGCCAAGCTAAACACGAGCAACTACCATGGGAAAAAAAAAGTCTACAGCGCACACAAGGAAATTGTCATTTTTCAGCTCTATGAAAACAGGTACAATACTAGTACAAATTATAAGTGGGTCTATAATGGAAGAGCTGTCTTAAAAAACATTTGTCTTAAAGAGGATTTGTAAATTTAGATCCAAAGCCTTATGCCAATATGGCAATGCAGCCTCTGTGAAGCTCGAGCAGCTATTATGGGAGCTTTACTTGGTGGGGAATTTGTTGATCTTGATTATTCACCATAAAAGCGCAATTTGGATTTTACATGACATGTGTCCAAATCTCACTCTATAAAAGTTTCATTCAGATGCATTGTAATAATATGTTACTTGGCTTTAGAAGAAATTGATAAGAATCTTAAATATTTTAACACAGTTTTCTAGAATAGTGAAAATTTACAGAAACTCAACGTAATGTGTGATAACTGTCCATTCAAATTTGATAACATCATCAATATGGTCTCATTGAAGGGTGGGGACTAGCGATGAGTAGAGTTGGCACCAAATGATTTGCAAGACCAGGTTCAGAGGTCACATCAGTAGTCTTTTTCTGCCAAATTGGAGCCCTGAGCACAGACTCCTACCTCCTGGCATCCCTGGTTCCTCCTTTGACTAGCTGGCCTGGGACGACGTTATCGTTGCAGCGTCACACACATGTGACGGCATACCAGGCCGGCTAATCACAAGAGGAGCCAAGGATGTCAGAAGGTTGTAGGTGGTTCCCAGGGCTCCTGGGCAGCGACCACAGATTACTGATGTGGAGATGGAATTGCAAAACAATTTGCCACATCTCTAGTAATGAGCGCATATGCTGAAATTTGAATTTGTCAGATTCACCCTAATTTAGCCAGGAAATTTGATTTACATCCAAATTTATTCAATGCAAATCAAATGTACATTGTCATGCTCTAAGGTTTAACCTACAATAAACATATGTAAAATATTTATATATATATATATATATATATATATATATATATATATATACCATATTTTGCGAATTATAAGACGCACCCCAAATTTTGAGGAGAAAAATAGGAGAAAATTTTTTTTTCAATAAAATGGTGGTGCTACCTATAATCCATGCATTTAGTTGCTTACTGGGGGTGGTGGCTGCGGTAGGAGGCAAGAGTGGAGCGTTGCTGCAGGCCACTGGCTGGGATGAGTGGGTGTTCGGATGTGCATCGCGCCGCTGCGGTTGTTCGGTGCTGTGGGGGCTCTGCCGACATTTTGTGAAAGCCCAGAGCCCCTGCACTTACATGGCTTTCTATGCGGTGGACTCTGGGAAAATGTCTTCAGGGGCAGTTAATGCGCAGATGGAGATTTTGGCACCAAGATCTCGAGAGATGAGATCTCAGTGCTGAAAAAAATAGTAACCAACAAATCATTTACCATGCCTCAGTTGAACTTAATGAACATGTGTCTTTTTTCAACTGTACTAAATATGCAACTATGTAGAAGCCTAATTACAGGTAAGTCAACATGGTCTCCCATTTCTTAACCCCATTAAGACCTTGAACGTATCCATATAGGTAATTTTGCACGCAGAGGCTGTGTGCGCATGGTTGCCACCGCGTTTCAGCTGATTCTGACAGCTGACACCCAGCGCACAGTGCCAGGAGCGTTGCCTGCACTACTCTTGGCACTTTAACCCTCTAAATGCTGTGATAGCTGAGATTGCAGTGCTTAGCAAGCAGGCAGAGGGAAGAAAACCCCTCTGCCCTTTGATCTAAGACCCCACAATAACATCAATGGTCATATCTGCAAGCAGGTTAAACAGAACACCAGTGGGGAAAGCTGGAACTGGTACTGAAATGTCAGGGATTAAATTGTGTAAAGCTGCAGTAGCATCGTGTGCAGTGAAGAAGCAGTGACCCATAAATTCAAACACAAAAGTCTCTTTTAATGTGTTTCTTCGCGGCATTAAAGTCCATAAATGCATATTACTTCAGTGGATAATATCAGTGACCAGTTTACACCGGTTCAAAGCAATACATATCACATGGCTTTAGATTTGCGGTCCGTAAACAGGCCAGACTTCCCTTGTCCAGATTCCCTGGGCGACCGCACGCCATCTCACAGTCTCTATATGTCTCCATACACACAGCCTCATATGTTGCAGACACTACACACGCCAGCAATCCTCTGACTAGTTCTCGTGGGTGTCCTGCATCGCTGTATCACAGTCTCTTTGCAGACTCTTTACTCACACAGTCGTACACAGTTCAGGATATCCTCCGGATAGCAGCCGGGCACCATATCTACCTGTTTGCAATTGTTGCACATGCTAGTCCTCTCTTGGGCACAGGACATCCACCTCCGGGCACAGGACTGTCCACATCCGACTCCTTCGGGCACAGGACATCCACCTCCAGGCACAGGACTGTCCACATCTGAGACCAGTACCATGGACGACTTGCATCTCTGTGTACGCTGCGGGTGCCAGGCTATTCAGCTGCCCTGGGTGCTGGCTCTGCTGGCCTGTGCCTCCATGCACTCTGCAGACCAGCACACACCAGACTGACACTGACGTGCACCTCGCACACCTGACCTGACACGACCTGACACACCCATACCCCTTACTGCAGGGTTTTTAAACACACACAAATCTGTGGCCTTCAGCCACCTGGAAATCCGTGACTCTCATGCACACCTATGGACTTCATCTGTCTACATGCACATTCTGGGGAGAACCAACAGCGCCGCCTAGCTGTATCAGAGGCCACAGCCTCACAATAGGTAATTAGGTATTGTCTCTGTTTTATTGAGTATGTCAATTGACTTTAATGTGCAAACATACACCAAACGTCTGTCTGTTTAACAGTGGCGTAGCGTGGGGTGCCAATGCCCATGGTAAGGAAAGTATCACACCCTCTAATCCAGTAATAATGCCCCTTGAATACCCTGGTAAAACAAATAATGCCTCCTAAGCACCTGCTTTGGATATGTGAATACCCCTTAAAAAGTATTGATGCATCTGAGAGCCCCTTTTGTGCCTCTCCTCGCAAAAAAACAAAAATAAATTTTCATACTGAGCCCTCTTCTTCCCTGCACATATTGCAGGACAGCACAGGCAGTACAATGCAGTTATGGCATCACACCAGAACCCTGATGTCTTGTATGCATCCTGTGACCTACAGCATGAATGGTTGTGGGGCAGGGAGCTGCACTACCACATGAGCCAATTGTATCGACTAGGGTTGAGCGAAACGGGTCGATCATTTTCAAAAGTCGCCGACTTTTGGCTAAGTCGGCGTCTCATGAAACCCGATCCGACCCCTGTGCTTGTCGGCCATGCGGTACGCGACTTTCGCGCCAAAGTCGCGTTTCAATGACGCGAAAAGCGCCATTTCTCAGCCAATGAAGGTGAACGCAGAGTGTGGGCAGCGTGATGACATAGATCCTGGTCCCCACCATCTTAGAGAAGGGCATTGCAGTGATTGGCTTGCTGTCTGCGGCGTCACAGGGGCTATAAAGGGGCGTTCCCGCCGACCGCCATCTTACTGCTGCTGATCTGAGCTTAGGGAGAGGTTGCTGCCGCTTCGTCAGAAGCAGGGAGAGCGTTAGGCAGGGTCCACTAACCACCAAACCGCTTGTGCTGTAGCGATTTCCACTGTCCAACACCACCTTCGGTGTGCAGGAACAGTGGAAGCTATTTTTTTTTTTTTTTCCTCAGCGCTGTAGCTCATTGGGCTGCCCTAGAAGGCTCCGTGATAGCTGTATTGCTGTGTGTACGCCACTGTGGAAACCAACTGCTTTTTTCAAAGCACATATCCTCTTGTTCCTTCCTTTCTGCACAGCTATCTTTTTTGTTTGTCCACACTTTTTATTTAATTTGTGCATCAGTCCACTCCTATTGCTGCCTGCCATACCTGGCTGAGATTACTGCAGGGAGATAGTAATTGTAGGACAGTCCCTGTTTTTTTTTTTTTTGTGGGAGATTAAGATTGGCATTTCTGCTACAGTGCCATCCCTGTGTGTGCCATCTCTCACTGAGTGGGCCATAGAAAGCCTATTTATTTTTTCCGTGATTTGTGTTCTAAATTCTACCTCAACACAAAAACACTACATCAATCAGTGGTAGAAAAATATTGGCCTCAGTCAGGGCTTGTGTGCCACTGCTGTGTGTGCTATCTCTTATTCAGTGGGCTATAGAAAGCCTATTTATTTATTTTTTTTTTCTTATTATTTGGTTTCTAAAGTCTCCCTGAAAAAAAAAAAAATAAATAAAAAAACAGTGGGAGAGTAATATTGCCCTTTCAGCTTGTGTGCCAGTCTTGACTCCTGGGTGTGCCACCTCTCTCTCTAATTGTGGGCCATAGAAAGCCTTTTTTTTTTTTTTTTTTAAATATTATTGGGTTTCTAAAGTCTCCCTTAAAAAACAAAAAATACATAAAAAAACAGTGGGAGAGTAATATTGCCCTTTCAGCTTGTGTGCCAGTCTTGACTCCTGGGTGTGCCACCTCTCTCTCTCATTCAGTGGGCCATAGAAAGGCTATTTATTTTTTTGGTTTTTTTAATATTATTTGGTTTCTAAAGTCTCCCTGAAAAAAAAAAAAACATAAAAAAACAGTGGGAGAGTAATATTGCCCTTTCAGCTTGTGTGCCAGTCTTGACTCCTGGGTGTGCCACCTCTCTCTCTCATTCAGTGGGCCATAGAAAGGCTATTTATTTTTTTGGTTTTTTTAATATTATTTGGTTTCTAAAGTCTCCCTGAAAAAAAAAAAAACATAAAAAAACAGTGGGAGAGTAATATTGCCCTTTCAGCTTGTGTGCCAGTCTTGACTCCTGGGTGTGCCACCTCTCTCTCTCATTCAGTGGGCCATAGAAAGCCTTTTTTTTTTTTTTTTTTAAATATTATTGGGTTTCTAAAGTCTCCCTTAAAAAACAAAAAATACATAAAAAAACAGTGGGAGAGTAATATTGCCCTTTCAGCTTGTGTGCCTGTCTTGACTCCTGGGTGTGCCACCTCTCTCTCTCATTCAGTGGGCCATAGAAAGCCTTTTTTTTTTTTTTTTTTAAATATTATTGGGTTTCTAAAGTCTCCCTTAAAAAACAAAAAATACATAAAAAAACAGTGGGAGAGTAATATTGCCCTTTCAGCTTGTGTGCCAGTCTTGACTCCTGGGTGTGCCACCTCTCTCTCTCATTCAGTGGGCCATAGAAAGGCTATTTATTTTTTTGGTTTTTTTAATATTATTTGGTTTCTAAAGTCTCCCTGAAAATAATAAAAAAAAAACTTAAAAAAACAGTGGGAGAGTAATATTGCCCTTTCAGCTTGTGTGCCAGTCTTGACTCCTGGGTGTGCCACCTCTCTCTCTCATTCAGTGGGCCATAGAAAGGCTATTTATTTTTTTGGTTTTTTTAATATTATTTGGTTTCTAAAGTCTCCCTGAAAATAATAAAAAAAAAACTTAAAAAAACAGTGGGAGAGTAATATTGCCCTTTCAGCTTGTGTGCCAGTCTTGACTCCTGGGTGTGCCACCTCTCTCTCTCATTCAGTGGGCCATAGAAAGGCTATTTATTTTTTTGGTTTTTTTAATATTATTTGGTTTCTAAAGTCTCCCTGAAAATAATAAAAAAAAACCTTAAAAAAACAGTGGGAGAGTAATATTGCCCTTTCAGCTTGTGCGCCAGTCTTGACTCCTGGGTGTGCCACCTCTCTCTCTCTAATTGTGGGCCATAGAAAGCCTTTTTTTTTTTGTTTTTTTTTTAATATTATTTGGTTTCTAAAGTCTCCCTGAGAAAAAAAAATAAATAAATTAGGTGGGAGATTAATATTGACATTAGTGCTTGAGTGACAGTCCTGCGTGTGTGTCATCTCTGTGATTTTGTGCCACAGAAAACAGAGTGTGTAACATTGTGCCTGATTTTCCTTGTGGTCTCACCAACCTGTTAAGGGATATTGAAATCATACTGAAGTTATAGCTCACCGTGTAAGTTGTTTGACAGCAACAAATAAAGTTACTTTGGTTAAGATTTTAAAACAATGAGGAAGTCTGGTGCAAGAGGTCGTCGTGGGCGTTCATTGTCAGCTGGTAATGATGGTAGTGGTAGTGGAGCATCAGGTGGTCGTGGGGATAAAAATATTCCACCTAAGTCTGGAGCTGTGGAGCCAGTTTCGTCGTCAGGGTACACAAGGCCTCGAACGCTCTCTTTTCTGGGAGTAGGAAAACCGCTTTTAAAGGCGGAGCAGCAACAGCAAGTTTTGGCTTACATTGCAGACTCAGCCTCTAGCTCTTTTGCCTCCTCTTCCGAAACTGGTAAATGTAAAAGCAGCGCGTCGCTTGTGGATGTTCACGGTCAGGGACAAGTCGCTTCCTTGTCCTCCTCAGCAAAAACTACAACAAGAGAGAAGGATGCAGCAGGCGACACAACGGGTCACTCCATGGAGCTCTTTACACATACCGTCCCTGGCTTAGAAAGTGAAACATTTAACAGGCCATGCCCATTACAAGTATATTCTGACATGGAGTGCACTGATGCACAGCCACAGCCAGAGTACTATGCTGCTCCTTTGACTCAGACCACCACATTGCCCTCTCAGGGTACAGATCCACAATCAGACCCTGATGAGACTATGTTGCCCCGCCACGAACGCTATACCACCGACCGACACAGTGACACAGACGAAGTTGCACACGAGCTCGAAGAGGAGGTAATAGATGACCCAGTTATTGACCCCGATTGGCAGCCATTGGGGGAACAGGGTGCAGGCGGCAGTAGTTCAGAAGCGGAGGTGGAGGAGGGGCCGCAGCAGGCATCAACATCGCAACAGGTTCCATCTGCCGGGCCCGTATCTGGCCCAAAACGCGTGTCAAAGCCAAAACCTGTTGGAGGACAGCGTGGCCATCCGGTTAAAGCTCAGTCTGCAATCCCTGAAAAGGGATCCGAGTCTAGGAAGAGTGCAGTCTGGCATTTTTTTAAACAACATCCAACTGATCAGCGCAAAGTCATCTGTCAAAAATGTTCAACTAGCTTAAGCAGAGGTCAGAATCTGAAAAGTCTAAATACTAGTTGCATGCATAGACACTTAACCACCATGCATTTTCAAGCCTGGACTAACTACCAAACGTCCCTTAAGGTTGTAGCACCCTCGGCCAATGAAGCTAGTCAGCAACGCAACATCCCTTCCGTCACTGTAAGGCCACCATTTTCCGCACCACCGGCAGTATCTGTGCAGGTTTCTTTGCCAGCCAAAAGCAGTCAGGGTCAGGGAACCACCAGTTTTGTAGGAGGAAATATTGCATCTAGGGCACCGGCGGAAACAATACCGTCTCCAACCGTCTCTCAGTCTGCCATGTACACCGGCACACCCGAAAGTTCCACGATTTCCAGCTCTCCAGTCCAGCTCACCCTACATGAGACTCTGGTTAGAAAAAGGAAGTACTTATCCTCGCATCCGCGTACACAGGGTTTTAACGCCCACATAGCTAGACTAATCTCATTAGAGATGATGCCCTACCGGTTAGTTGAAAGCGAAGCTTTCAAAGCCCTGATGGAGTACGCTGAACCACGATACGAGCTACCCAGTCGACACTTTTTTTCCAGAAAAGCCATCCCAGCCCTGCACCAGCATGTTAAACAGCGCATCGTCCATGCACTGAGGCAATCTGTGAGTACAAAGGTGCACCTGACTACAGATGCATGGACCAGTAGGCATGGCCAGGGACGTTATGTGTCCATCACGGCACACTGGGTGAATGTGGTGGATGCAGGGTCCACAGGCGACATCAATTTAGGGACAGTTGTGCCTAGCCCACAGTCTAGGAAACAGTTGGCTGTAGGCGTTCGCACCCCCTCCTCCTCCTCGTCCTCCTGCAGAAGCTACAGCTCTTCCACAGAACGCAGTCTGCCAACCACTCCATCGGCAGATGACACTGTTGCACACCAGTTGTCCCATTATGGGCCAGCTACTGCCAAGCGTCAGCAGGCTGTATTGGCTATGAAGTGTTTGGGCGACAACAGACACACCGCGGAAGTTCTGTCCGAGTTCTTGCAACAAGAAACGCAGTCGTGGCTGGGCACAGTAGATCTTGAGGCAGGCAAGGTAGTGAGTGATAACGGAAGGAATTTCATGGCTGCCATCTCCCTTTCCCAACTGAAACACATTCCTTGCCTGGCTCACACCTTAAACCTGGTGGTGCAGTGCTTATTGAAAACTTATCCTGGGTTCTCCGACCTGCTCCTCAAAGTGCGTGCACTTTGCTCACATATCCGACGTTCGCCTGTACACGCCAGCCGTATGCAGACCTATCAGCGGTCTTTGAACCTTCCCCAGCATCGCCTCATCATAGACGTTGCAACAAGGTGGAACTCAACACTGCACATGCTTCAGAGACTGTGCGAACAGAGGCGTGCTGTTATTTATTTGTGGGAGGATACACGGGCAGGCAGTAGGATGGCAGACATGGAGTTGTCAGGTGTGCAGTGGTCTAAGATACAAGACATGTGTCAAGTCCTTCAGTGTTTTGAGGAATGCACACGGCTGGTTAGTGCAGACAACGCCGTAATAAGCATGAGCATCCCCCTAATGCGTCTGCTGATGCAAAGTTTGACGCACATAAAGGAGCAGGCGTCTGCACCAGAGGAAGAGGAAAGCCTTGATGACAGTCAGCCATTGTCTGGTCAGGGCAGTGTACAGGACGAGGTAGCGGGCGAAGAGGAGGTGGAGGACGAGGAGGATGATGGGGATGAGTATATTTTTAATGCCGAACCTTTCCCGGGGGCACAGGAAATTGGTTGCGTGTCACGGCCGGGTTCTGGTTTTTTGAGGGACACAAGTGACGTAGATTTGCCTGCAACTGCCCCTCAACCAATCACAACCGGAGATTTGACAACTGGAACTTTGGCCCACATGGCGGATTATGCCTTACGTATCCTAAAAAGGGACACACGCATTACGAAAATGATGAACGATGACGATTACTGGTTGGCCTGCCTCCTTGATCCACGCTATAAAGGCAAATTGCAAAATATTATGCCACATGAGAACTTGGAACTAATATTAGCAACCAAATAATCAACTCTTGTTGACCGTTTGCTTCAGGCATTCCCAGCACACAGCGCACGTGATCGTTCTCACACGAGCTCCAGGGGGCAGCAGACTAGGAGTGTTAGGGGTGCACACATCAGAAGTGGCGTTGGACAGAGGGGTTTTCTGACCAGGTTGTGGAGTGATTTTGCTATGACCGCAGACAGGACAGGTACTGCTGCATCAATTGAAAGTGACAGGAGACAACATTTGTCCAGTATGGTTACTAACTATTTTTCATCCCTTATCGATGTTCTCCCTCAACCGTCATTCCCATTTGATTACTGGGCCTCCAAATTAGACACCTGGCCAGAATTGGCAGAATATGCATTGCAGGAGCTTGCTTGCCCGGCAGCAAGTGTCCTATCAGAAAGAGTATTCAGTGCTGCAGGTTCAATATTAACCGAAAAAAGGACTCGTCTGGCTACCCAAAATGTTGACGATCTAACATTCATTAAAATGAACCACAACTGGATTTCGAAATCTTTTGCCCCACCTTGCCCGGCCGACACCTAGCTTTCCTATGAAAAGCTCTTGCCTGTGAATTACTTTTCTAATGTCTAATTTGCTGCAGCTGATTGTACAGCATACGACATGTTTACACCTCCCTAAATGGCAAAACTCCCCACACGGGGCCGTGGTATCGCGACTTGGCGCAAGCACCCGTGAGACTGCTGTTTGTCTGAAGAGGTGGGTGTGCTCGCTTTTGGTTGACGGCATTGCTACTGGGTCCCTCATAGTACAATGTAGTGTCTCTGGCGGTGGCGGTGCGCACCCAACGTCAGACACACCGTTGTAACATGAGGGGCCCTGGGGCGGTCCCGCCGGCCTCAAGAGAGTTCCCCCCTACCCCAGCTCAAAATGTGCTCTACCACGTGCAAAATTATGTCGCACAGCTCCACCAATCTTTAGTCTATTCGCTGACATCATTCAATGTCTGGCACTGACAATACAAATTTGTAGACATCTATGATGCAACTTAAAGTAGTCTGTGTCTGTGTCCTATATTGGCACCATTAAATAGTTACTGCCAAATTACTATGTCAGAAACTCAGTAGATGAGCCCACCCCTGTACCTAAGTATGCCACCTTTTTTTTTGTTTTGGTTGTTTTGCGAGACATTAACATCTATTTATATTTTGGGAGTACTGGGACAGACACTCCTTGCACTACTCCTCCACTCACCACCAAGCTGCCTGTGTATCCATGTAACCGCTGTAAAGCTGCCATGAGCCTATTGTTTGTTATTTTAGGCCTTTGATAGCCTGTCTGCGGTCCCTACTTTAAATACTCCTCCACTCACCACCAAGCTGCCTGTGTATCCATGTAACCGCTGTAAAACTGCCATGAGCCTATTGTTTGTTATTTTAGGCCTTTGATAACCTGTCTGCGGTCCCTACTTTAAATACTCCTCCACTCATCACCAGCTGCCTGCCCGTGTATCCATGTAACCGCTGTAAAACTGCTATGAGCCTATTGTTTGTTATTTTAGGCCTTTGATAGCCTGTCTGCGGTCCCTACTTTAAATACTCCTCCACTCATCACCAGCTGCCTGCCCGTGTATCCATGTAACCGCTGTAAAACTGCCATGAGCCTATTGTTTGTTATTTTAGGCCTTTGATAGCCTGTCTGCGGTCCCTACTTTAAATACTCCTCCACTCATCACCAGCTGCCTGCCCGTGTATCCATGTAACCGCTGTAAAACTGCCATGAGCCTATTGTTTGTTATTTTAGGCCTTTGATAGCCTGTCTGCGGTCCCTACTTTAAATACTCCTCCACTCACCACCAAGCTGCCTGTGTATCCATGTAACCGCTGTAAAACTGCCATGAGCCTATTGTTTGTTATTTTAGGCCTTTGATAGCCTGTCTGCGGTCCCTACTTTAAATACTCCTCCACTCATCACCAGCTGCCTGCCCGTGTATCCATGTAACCGCTGTAAAACTGCCATGAGCCTATTGTTTGTTATTTTAGGCCTTTGATAGCCTGTCTGCGGTCCCTACTTTAAATACTCCTCCACTCATCACCAGCTGCCTGCCCGTGTATCCATGTAACCGCTGTAAAGCTGCCATGAGCCTATTGTTTGTTATTTTAGGCCATTGATAGCCTGTCTGCGGTCCCTACTTTAAATACTCCTCCACTCATCACCAGCTGCCTGCCCGTGTATCCATGTAACCGCTGTAAAACTGCCATGAGCCTATTGTTTGTTATTTTAGGCCTTTGATAGCCTGTCTGCGGTCCCTACTTTAAATACTCCTCCACTCATCACCAGCTGCCTGCCCGTGTATCCATGTAACCGCTGTAAAACTGCCATGAGCCTATTGTTTGTTATTTTAGGCCTTTGATAGCCTGTCTGCGGTCCCTACTTTAAATACTCCTCCACTCACCACCAAGCTGCCTGTGTATCCATGTAACCGCTGTAAAACTGCCATGAGCCTATTGTTTGTTATTTTAGGCCTTTGATAGCCTGTCTGCGGTCCCTACTTTAAATACTCCTCCACTCATCACCAGCTGCCTGCCCGTGTATCCATGTAACCGCTGTAAAACTGCCATGAGCCTATTGTTTGTTATTTTAGGCCTTTGATAGCCTGTCTGCGGTCCCTACTTTAAATACTCCTCCACTCATCACCAGCTGCCTGTGTATCCATGTAACCGCTGTAAAACTGCCATGAGCCTATTGTTTGTTATTTTAGGCCTTTGATAGCCTGTCTGCGGTCCCTACTTTAAATACTCCTCCACTCATCACCAGCTGCCTGCCCGTGTATCCATGTAACCGCTGTAAAACTGCCATGAGCCTATTGTTTGTTATTTTAGGCCTTTGATAGCCTGTCTGCGGTCCCTACTTTAAATACTCCTCCACTCATCACCAGCTGCCTGCCCGTGTATCCATGTAACCGCTGTAAAACTGCCATGAGCCTATTGTTTGTTATTTTAGGCCTTTGATAGCCTGTCTGCGGTCCCTACTTTAAATACTCCTCCACTCATCACCAGCTGCCTGCCCGTGTATCCATGTAACCGCTGTAAAACTGCCATGAGCCTATTGTTTGTTATTTTAGGCCTTTGATAGCCTGTCTGCGGTCCCTACTTTAAATACTCCTCCACTCACCACCAAGCTGCCTGTGTATCCATGTAACCGCTGTAAAACTGCCATGAGCCTATTGTTTGTTATTTTAGGCCTTTGATAGCCTGTCTGCGGTCCCTACTTTAAATACTCCTCCACTCATCACCAGCTGCCTGCCCGTGTATCCATGTAACCGCTGTAAAACTGCCATGAGCCTATTGTTTGTTATTTTAGGCCTTTGATAGCCTGTCTGCGGTCCCTACTTTAAATACTCCTCCACTCATCACCAGCTGCCTGCCCGTGTATCCATGTAACCGCTGTAAAACTGCCATGAGCCTATTGTTTGTTATTTTAGGCCTTTGATAGCCTGTCTGCGGTCCCTACTTTAAATACTCCTCCACTCATCACCAGCTGCCTGCCCGTGTATCCATGTAACCGCTGTAAAACTGCCATGAGCCTATTGTTTGTTATTTTAGGCCTTTGATAGCCTGTCTGCGGTCCCTACTTTAAATACTCCTCCACTCATCACCAGCTGCCTGCCCGTGTATCCATGTAACCGCTGTAAAACTGCCATGAGCCTATTGTTTGTTATTTTAGGCCTTTGATAGCCTGTCTGCGGTCCCTACTTTAAATACTCCTCCACTCATCACCAGCTGCCTGTGTATCCATATAACCGCTGTAAAACTGCCATGAGCCTATTGTTTGTTATTTTAGGCCTTTGATAGCCTGTCTGCGGTCCCTACTTTAAATACTCCTCCACTCATCACCAGCTGCCTGCCCGTGTATCCATGTAACCGCTGTAAAACTGCCATGAGCCTATTGTTTGTTATTTTAGGCCTTTGATAGCCTGTCTGCGGTCCCTCCTTCCACTAGGCCTCCACTGACCAGACCACTGCTGCCCGTGTACCCCTGGAACCAATTTTAAAGTGCCTACAGCCAGCCCATTTTATTGTGTTAGGCCTTCGAAGCCTGTCTGCGGTCCCTCCTTCCACTAGGCCTCCACTGACCAGACCACTGCTGCCCGTGTACCCCTGGAACCAATTTTAAAGTGCCTACAGCCAGCCCATTTTATTGTGTTAGGCCTTCGAAGCCTGTCTGCGGTCCCTCCTTCCACTAGGCCTCCACTGACCAGACCACTGCTGCCCGTGTACCCCTGGAACCAATTTTAAAGTGCCTACAGCCAGCCCATTTTATTGTGTTAGGCCTTTGAAGCCTGTCTGTGGTCCCTCCTTCCAATAGGCCTACACTGACAAAGGTACACCTGACAACAGACACATGGACCTGTAGGCATGGCCACGGAAGGTTACGTGTCCTTTGTGGCTCAATGGGTTAATGTATTGGATGCATGGTCCACACAGGGGACAGCCTGCTAAGTCTGTATGCAGTCCCTAATTCAAGTTGTCCTCAACTGAATAAAGCTGAGCTTCTACCTTCTGGCTCTCATTAAGTGTTTTTTAAAAAACAAAATGGTGGTTAGGGCCTACTAACGGCTTCTGCCCCTCCCTGGTGTTGCCCTCAACTGAATAAAGCTGAGCTTCTACCTTCCGGCTCTGATTAACTGCTGTTTTTAAACACATTGCTGGTTCCGGCCTACTAACGGTGTCTGCCCCTGCCTGGTGTTGCCCTCAACTGAATAAAGCTGAGCTTCAACCTTCTGGCTCTCATTAAGTGTTTTTTAAAAAACAAAATGGTGGTTAGGGCCTACTAACGGCTTCTGCCCCTCCCTGGTGTTGCCCTCAACTGAATAAAGCTGAGCTTCTACCTTCCGGCTCTGATTAACTGCTGTTTTTAAACACATTGCTGGTTCCGGCCTACTAACGGTGTCTGTCCCTGCCTGGTGTTGCCCTCAACTGAATAAAGCTGAGCTTCAACCTTCTGGCTCTCATTAAGTGTTTTTTAAAAAACAAAATGGTGGTTAGGGCCTACTAACGGCTTCTGTCCCTCCCTGGTGTTGCCCTCAACTGAATAAAGCTGAGCTTCTACCTTCCGGCTCTGATTAACTGCTGTTTTTAAACACATTGCTGGTTCCGGCCTACTAACGGTGTCTGCCCCTGCCTGGTGTTGCCCTCAACTGAATAAAGCTGAGCTTCAACCTTCTGGCTCTCATTAAGTGTTTTTTAAAAAACAAAATGGTGGTTCCGGCCTACTAACGGTGTCTGCCCCTGCCTGGTGTTGCCCTCAACTGAATAAAGCTGAGCTTCAACCTTCTGGCTCTCATTAAGTGTTTTTTAAAAAACAAAATGGTGGTTAGGGCCTACTAACGGCTTCTGTCCCTCCCTGGTGTTGCCCTCAACTGAATAAAGCTGAGCTTCTACCTTCCGGCTCTGATTAACTGCTGTTTTTAAACACATTGCTGGTTCCGGCCTACTAACGGTGTCTGCCCCTGCCTGGTGTTGCCCTCAACTGAATAAAGCTGAGCTTCAACCTTCTGGCTCTCATTAAGTGTTTTTTAAAAAACAAAATGGTGTTTAGGGCCTACTAACGGTGTCTGCCCCTCCCTGGTGTTGCCCTCAACTGAATAAAGCTGAGCTTCAACCTTCTGGCTCTCATTAAGTGTTTTTTAAAAAACAAAATGGTGGTTAGGGCCTACTAACGGTGTCTGCCCCTCCCTGGTGTTGTCCTCAACTGAACAAAGCTGAGCTTCCACATTCTGGCTTTCGGCCTATACTATCAGATATTAAACTGCATTTGGCCTACTAGTGTGGTTAGGCCCTTGAAACAGTGTCTGCTGCTCTTGGGTTTGCTACTCCACTGAACAAAGCAATGCCGCCTGTTTAGTCCTGTTACCAATTTTGATCTGCATTTAGCCTACTTTATTCTTTGGCCCTATATCTGTTTCCTCATCATCCTGCCCATTGCCCAGCCACTGCTAGATGAGTCTGCTGGTACATTGACCTAGACCACTACATTCCCCTTGTACTCTACACAGCCAGAATCTGACCCTGCTGAAAGTAAGGTTCCCCTTCCCGCATATTATACCACCTTACACAGGGACAAAGAGGAAGGTGCAGATGAAAGTGCAGGTTCCTTCATCAGGTGGGGGGGCATACTCGTTGGCGACGTCACTGGCACAGGGCCACTCAGAGTACGCAAAAGTGTCGCTGCTGGTGGGAGGCGCCCCCGCCATGCAAACACACCGCCGTACTTTGAGGGGCCCTGTGCCAGTGCCAATGCGAACGAGTGGGCCCCCCCTGCTTGCTCAGGATCACAGCACTTGCAACGTTGAAATACTTATCTCTCCCTGCTCCACCGCCATGACGTAGTCCATGTTTCCTGGGCCCACTAAAACCTTGAACCAGCCCTACCCCCACAACTTTTGCCAAATGACCCCCAATTTCCAGTGCCCAACTATTATTATAAAGTTAATTAAGATTGACAAGCTTCAGAAAACAAGAATGGATGTTTTTGGCAGTAAAATGTGCACTGTAGGTGTTTTCCTGGCCTCCACTCACTGCCGGCTATGCTTCCCCATTGACTTGCATTGGGTTTCGTGTTTCGGTCGATCCCCGACTTTTAGCGATAATCGGCCGACTTCACTCGACTCGACTCTGGACTAAATCGGGTTTCACAAAACCAGACTCGATCTTAAAAAAATGAAAGTCGCTCAACCCTAGTATCGACATCATGTTGCTGCTCATACAGTTCAAAGACATGTTCGCTCTGAGATCCAGGGCACCCATCCAGAAGTCCTTTAGCATTTGGCACTAGTAATGCAAATACTTTTTTTTTTTTTTTGTGCCCCCAAAAATGTTGTGACATGGGCAACTATCCCTGGCCTCGACAATGCTACACCACTGCTGGTTAGTAAGGATACTGCCTTGACTGTGCTTTGAAACAAGCATACCACATACTTATTAAAGTGAATCTGTCAGCAATTTTTTTTAATGGAATCTGAAAGCAGCATGATGTAGAAACAGATAACATGATTCCAGTGATGTATCACTTACAGGACTGCTTGGTGTAGTTTTGACAAAATCCTTGTTTTCTCTGCTGTAGATGTATCAGATGAATGGTGAGCTGTGTATAGCCCTGCCCACATCCCTGATTGGCAGCTTCCTGTGTACCTTGCAAGAAAGCTGCCAATCAGTGGTAGGGGCGTGGCTACACAGAGTAGCTGGATTGCTATGCATGTGAGACCTAGTCCGGAAGTGATAATCTCCTGCTGATAAAACACTGATTGTATTGAAACTACAAAAAGCCTCTGAGCAAGTTATACATTACTAGAATCATGCTATCTGCCCCTATATTGTGAAAACCCACTGACAGATTTAATTTAAATTGTGCAGTACACTTTGGTCATTGCAGTCAATAACAGATATAGGCAATTTTATGGGCATAGTGTTACTTATATCTGGCTTGACATTCGTTAGGACCATTTGTATATGTAAATGCAAACAAATCTTGGCGACCTAGGATGTACGACACAATGTCTAAGACCCCAGCAGCGCCACAATAGTTAACGAGTGGCTCCTCTTTGGAGATTGTTGAATGCTTTCATATTCCACTTTCAAAGATATGTAAACAACGTACACGTCTCCCAACACATCTATTTTGTTCACATTTATGTCAGTCTGTTCCTTGGGACACTTTCTGCATGCTAATAGTGATATCAGCACAGAGAGAGAAATAATTAGGCTCCAGAAGAAGAACCTTCCACCTTTCAAACATGTGACAGCGTCAGGTGTGCCATGTCTTCCATCGTGGTACTTAGAAATCGAGAAGAGGAAGCTCAACTTTGAAGTGTGCATACCGAATATCTAAGATTTATTTTCGAGACGCGTTCTCATCTTCTCCCACAGAAATACACATATTGATAATTATCCTACTTGCATATCACATACCTTTTGTTTCCTTTGTCTCCAGTAGCGTCCTACCACCCCCAACAATGGTTCACCATTGTGTATCTCCTGCTTTAGAACTCAAACATGGTTCTTCAGAAGAAGGACCCTTCCCATGTTCTCGTCTCAAGATTAAAGCCATGTTTAAGTTTAATGAAGCCGGTGTGTGCTATATTATCCATGATATTTGAAAATGAAAATACAGATTTTCACATTTTAATCTTTCCCCCAAAAGGCTTCTGATTCTTCTCTCGCTAGATCAATCTCCACGGCCCATCTGAGTAATTTATAAAGTGCTACACTCTGCGGTATTGCTCGGCCTCATTATCATTCATCTTTTTTGCATATTTAACTAGTGATTTTAATTAGTCTTTTATAATTAATGCACATAATTTTGTCTTTCTCTCAAGTGTCTATCACAGTCAGGAATATCAAGACATTGCTATTATTTTAAGCCAAGAGGTTTTGGTTTCTGAATCTCATGGTTTACTTTAGGACTTCTATATTGTGGTTTTTAAAGTCTAGATGAAGCAAATGACTGATCATTGGAGCTATTTGAAAAAGATGTAACACCAGAATAAATCAATATTATGAATAATAAAATCAATCATATTTACTACTCCATGAATTAAAGGGTGTATGATTTTGGCAAAAGATTGAACATACTGTATTTTTTGTTGTAGATGGTTCCTTACCTGTTGTTGACTTTAGAAGTGAATGGATGCCATAAGCCAATTTATTGACCCTGGACTAGCATCGAGAATACTGCTCTAAAGCAGGGGTACACAACCTTTTTTTTTTTTTTTTACCAAGGGCCACATTGTCATACTGATTTTATTCCAAAGACCTCAATGAAAGGGGTTATTACCTTCTGTGACATTTATAACATAAATGTTTGATATGTGGAAATTCTACTGACCGGACATCTAACTCTAATCACCACTCACATAGTTTTTTTTTTTACAAGGATTAAGAAATATATTTTGCACCAAAGTTTACATAATAAAACACTTTAAATACTCTTTGAATAAACTTCTGATTGATTATAATGGGAAAAAGCTCCTGTGGAGCACACAGTGCTGTTTTTTCATGTTATTTTGAGCATTTACCATTAAAATCAATAGGAAGAGCAACAGAAAGCAATTTTTATATATATATTGTAGTAAAATCCATTTCTATTCTAAATCCTCCTCAAAAAATTGTGTGAACATACCCTAATAAGAAAACGTTAGGAACGCACAAGGTGTTTGTTAGGGGCTTTGGGCTTACTGCCTAACGTTTTATATTTCTCAAACTTCAGTGGAGAGAGTCAAAGGCATGGAAGACCACCTGTCTAATTCACATACGCATTTCTGGAGTGCTAAACGGGTGACATGACCCCATTCTCCTGATGTACAAAACACCCAAGGAAGTCTACACAGGGCACCATTAATGATTGCCAGTCCATGCTCCTCAGCTGCTTCCACTACTCTCCTGTGTGTGGCTGTCCACATATAGTTAACCTTTTGGACAAGTATTTTTGTGCCCCTTTCAGGGTTGACCACTCACCTCTGCTACATACTCGCCTCTGGCAATCTGGGATTGCCAGTGTTAGTTTCATACTGCCTTTTCTAGAGTTGGAGGAGTTGGTTGTTTAAGGAGGCATTTGGAGTGTTGTTCAGAAGACTGTTGCTTGGTGATTTGTCTGTGTGCATATCCTCATCCTCTCCTATCTGTTTTTTCCATCATTTCCTTCCCTGTTTTCTACTCTGTTGTTTGTGAGTGCATAGTTGTATGATTGGTGTTTTCATTTATCCCTGTACTTCTTCCCTTGCTAGTCTGGTTTGTGTGTTCTTATACACTACAACTCCCTACTGCTCTGGGTGAGGGAGAGGACAGAAAAAGACTGATTTAAGAGCTCAGTAAGGTATCACCATCAGAAGCATTCTGGGGAGCAGGGATAGCTAGGGTGCCTCTAGCTTTAGGGATAAGGAAGTAGCCCCTGTTATGATCTGGTGGCCTAAGAGCAGCATGAGACGTACTCTGGAGAAGGTGGTACCTGTACTGACCGCAGACCCTGAACTTAACACCGCAACTAGAAGTAGCCGTGGAATGTACCTAGCGCTCCCTAGACATCTCGACACAGCCGGAGGACTAATTACCCCTAGAGATAGAAAAGGGAAAACTATCTTGCCTCAGAGAAAATCCCCAAAGGATAGACAGCCCCCCACAAATATTGACTGTGAGAAGAGAGGGAAAAAACATACACAGACTGAAATGAGAATTTAGCAAAGGAGGCCACTTCTAGCTAAATAGAAAGGATAGGACAGAGTACTATGCGGTCAGTATTAAAACACTAGAAAATATCCACCACAGAAAATACAAAATCTCCACAGCTAACTAAAGATATGGAGGGTATATCTGCATCTCCAGAGATACCAGCTTGGCTAAACAAATCCTTATACAGACCAAGCTGGACAAGACAAAAACATGGAAAAGAACTGAACAATAAGGCCACAGCATGTGGAAAGCAAAAATCAAGGCCAGAACTCATCTTTGTTGAAATGAACTGCAAAGCAGAAGAGACCAGGCAGGGATGTGAATCCTCCAGGAACAATGGACAACTGGCCCTGACTAAAGGGTGAAGCAAGACTAAATAGCCCAGTCAAAATTGCAAAAAGTGAACACACCTGATAAATGCTGCGATTCAGAGACAGCAGCGCTACCACTTACAACCACCGGAGGGAGCCCAAGAGCAGAATTCTCAACAAGCCCCTAGCCCTGGGATGTCCTGCAACAGTGCCATGGCAGGATTAACACTTTGGGGGCATCATAGTGTGAGGACTTGCTGTGAGGTCATCAATCTATGCATGTCGGCTTACTGTGGGGACAAATTGCGTAGAAGAATTTATTGTGGGATATAGAATGTGTGGGGAGCATTTATAATGCTGTATGGGGGTATGAAATAGATATCGCTGTGGGTGAGAAAACTGAGGGGCTTTAATACGCTGCTATTTCTGTATATGTGACACAATACATGTCCCTCTCTCTGTGTTTACAAGTTTGGAGACATGCCCTTCCGTTACTGTGCCTATGTACCGAGACCACATGAACTCTGCAGAATATAGTTTTTTTTGGTGGGGGTGCCCAAAACGGATTCTTGCTATTGGGCCCCATGACTTCTAAGTACCTCTGGGTGTGTGAAAAATGATTGCCCTTTTAATACAATGCCTATAATAATAAACCATTCTAAACATTTACAGTGTTAAAATATTTATTAACTCTACAGGGAAAAAATAATTAGGAAGTAATCACGTTTGCTAATAGGTAGCATATCCACCCTTGTGTATTTTGGAGCTTAATGTAATTATTATTATTATGACATAATTTTGACAGTTGTGAGTGCTAATTCCCTTTGAGGTCCATTGAACATACTAAACATACTAAAGACAGTGCTGATTTGTAACTTCTTTGGATACCTACATAGCGTTATTTAGGGACTGCAGAACTTCTACATGAAATTACAAGTCCTTTTAGAGTTGCATCCAGCAGAAGAATAAGACTCCTCATCAGCTTGTCAGGCATCATCTCTTTTCAAGCTCTCATTTGCAATAAATAATGTTGGCGAGATGATACCCGGGTGCTGAATAATGTTTCTCTTTTAATTTTGTTAACAGCTTTTATTTTAAGTGCTTTTATAAATTTGTTAAATTCATAGCACCGGGAGTTGCCTCACTACTTGATAACTAAGTACCCAAGCTCTTCTTGGCTTCTACAAGCAGATTATTTACTTAGGCTCCTTAATGTATTATTAAAATGGGTAAAGTCCCCTTGGGATATCTTCTCGTTATGTGCCTCCATTTGCCGAATAAACCATGCGTTGTTTTCATCTCATCCTCATGTTTCTTAATGACCCCATTGGTGATTTCAGAGGTATACGTGCCCCTCCTTGATCAGTGGCATCTTATTATGCAGCCAAATATAGGATTGGAGCAAAAAATAGATTCGAGGTTTACAATTAGTCATGTGAATGATCACATCTGTGGTATGGCCTGGTTCCAATTTTTGGATTTTATGATGTGGCTTTTTTTACACCTGCAAGGCTGTTATAAGTGATGATTCTATGCCTAGATCAAGAATTTGATAACAATAAAACCACTTACAGGTGTTAATTTAGCGCCCCCACCGCCGCAGGGCCGAGGGGTACCCGGTACCTGGCCTCTGAGTCTCTGCTCTGGGGTTGTCACGGCGGCTAGGCCCCGGTCCGTGACCCTGCCGTGGGGCGCACAGTGAATAGAGGGATATGGATGATGGTAGTGGTGATGGTGATGCTGTGGTGCGGTGCAGTAAATAACGAGGACACCAGGTTGCAGTCTCTTTACCTCTTTACTGAAGATCTCTGGGTCCTCCGTCCGGAATACGGTTCACCAGGCTGCGCAAGTCCGGCCGGTCCAATGGCACCTCCAGAGTTCTCTTCACAGGTGGAAATCGGTGCCTTCCTTCTAGCGCTATGTGTTGCGGTCCTTCCCTGCTGTGCTTACGGAAAGTCCCGACAACCGTTGTGTCTGTTTCTTAAGTTCCCTCACAACTGGATTAAATGATGTTCTTCTAATCCTCCGTCCCTCCCTGATATTCTGGTTGGAACGGCACCCGTTTGACGGGTAGGCTCGGAGCTCTTCCGGGACCCTAGAGTCGCCCCTCTCCACAGGTTGCCCCCCAAGACTTCATAGGTGATATGTGTTAGACAGCCCGCCTTAAACTGACTGTCCTGCCGCTGTTTAGAGTATTGCTTGAAGCTGATTGTTATAATACTCCCTCGGCGTTCCGGCCACCGGTAATGCGCCTCAGTAGGGTGTTGCTCCGGTCTTACATCATGACCCCTACTGGTATTCTCCTATTGCTTGATCTCGTTTCTCACTCAGCACAATCTATCTCGCTTCTAGTCCTTTCTTGGGTCCCGCCGCTTCCCGGAGCTGGCGCGGACCCGTTACGTTCTTTCAATGCCAAGCCTCTGTCAGGATCCCACCCCTGACAGAGACCCTACTGTCTCTTCCTCCACAACACCCTCTGCCACCAGGTGTTGCTTCGTCCAATCCAGTCAGCTTTCTGATCTAACTTCCTGCCTGACCCCCAGTTTACCCACTATGGTGGGGAGTGGCCTAATGAATAGAACCCTTAGCTCCCCCCGGAGGCCCAGCTGTGAAATGTATTGGTGTCTGTGATACCTGATCAGATGAACTCCTTCAGTGCCATCGGACGCACCGTAGCTCCCCATAGTGGCGGAGCCACAGTACTGCAACGACCAGGACTCTGGGGCGCTGCACTCCCCCCTGGTTAAACACAGTACTCCGGGACTGGGAAGAAAACAACAATACAAGTTAGCAAAAAGACATACAGTTTAGTTGAGTGTAATAACAATAAGTATACTTGAACAGGCTTCCCTTTATGGGAGGTAAGAGCACTTAAACGTTACAAACATGGTTAACATTATAAATTACAGGCTATAAATAACTCCTGTTACCCAACCGGGTATTCTACTAAGTGCAAAATTGTTGAACAATAATTTAACTTTGCCTTTAAGGACATACACTCTCTATCCACTAAAGACCTTCCTATAATCACATTATAAGGTAGTTTAACTTTTACATTCTCCTACTTTGGATCTGCAGGACCGCCTGTCCTATCGGCACCAGACCTACTGCCTCTCCTTTCTGTTACAGGACCGCCCCGTTCAGCCAGGGCCTTCTGCCTTTTCAACTACTATACACAGTATAGAACATAACATTACTTTCAGTTTAAGAGCACTGAGTCATCTCTACATGACTCCTATCAGGACTCAGGGTTTACCTTCTATCCTAACTATCTATCAACATTATCAAGCATTTTCTTCCGAACATCAAGCCTTCTCATTATCTTTCTTTCTTGCATGCTGGACACCACATCTATCCCTACGGGTCCACTGCATCCTTCTTCTATCTTTCACCTTTTTCTTCTCAGATAACATCATTAACATTTCTTCACAATTAACCAGCTGAACACATATAACTTTCTCGTACAAACATTATCATCACTTTTCTCTCATCAACATTATTGCTACTTGTCTTAAGCAATATTACTATCGAAGTGCGGCAAATGAACATCCCCTTTAAGAGGGGACCAAGTCTCTGTGAGGTAGCATATCTTCTCAAGCTACCAGTCCATACTCAGCAAAGGTTCCAGTGCGGTATCTTCGCAAAGAGTCCTTCTTTAAGTAAAACCAGTAGGGAGCGCCTTTAATAAGGTGCAAACTATATACAAAAAGTTTGGATCATGCACTGTTCATGATTTCACAGTTTTTGAAGTAACGTAGAAAAATAGAAAATAACCAAAAACAATAGGGATCCCGGGTCAACAAAAGGATCCCTTTAAGAGTTTACCCTGTACGGGTTTTAGCAGCAACATAAAAGCAGTAAAACAGTAACTATTTACAAGTAAGAAAGAACAGTAAAATCTTACTGTGGTGGTCTCCGATCTGGCCTCACCAGGCCAACGGATCGCACTGGTGAGCCAGGAAGCGGTTCCGGTCCCAGCAGTGATAAAATCCCTCGCCGGGAGGCCCTTCTCGCTGGCAGGTGCACACGTTCCTCCGGGGCATGGCGAGGCCGGGCTTCTCGAGGTTCCGCGGGGCCGGGCTCGGCTGCTTTCCCCACGGGATCATCTTCTTCCGGTGTTCCGGCAGCAGCCTGGAGGGCAATGCATCGCTGCACGCCTCGTGCCATCCAGCCAGCCTCTCCCATAGCCCTCCTCCATCTGGTGTAAGTCACCGCATCACCTGGCTCCAGGTCGCGGGGAAATCTTCCGCTGCAGGGCTCCACCTCCTCCCGATCCACATGAATTTGTAGCGGCTCCCCGATTTCCTGGATAACCCCGCGCCCATATCGGGGGTTGAAGGAGACCACTACACCCCAGTGGGACAGCGGGATCTCCGGAGCTCTGACCAAGTCAATCGATGCTGCAGGCTGGGGCCGGTTCCGCCATGCTGTCATCAGACGCCGCAGATATTCGGCGTCCGGCAAGATCTTCAGGTCCGGCGTCTGTAGCGCACCTTCAGCCGCGGCCAGGCGGGAAGGAACAGGGGACACTGGGGAAAAACGGATCTCCGTGGGCTGGCCTAGCCGAGTAAGCACGCGGGCATCAGCCTCCAGCCGGCGGGCTAGCTGTCGGGCCTCGGCTGCAGCCACACACTCCTCAGACAGCGGCAAAGGGGGTCGGCCCATCGGTGGTTCCGTAAGGGTCAGATCCCCCAGCGTCGGCGCTTCTGGGGCTGTGTCGGGTTGCGCAGCCTCAGGCCGGATCGGGTCAGTCCCACGCGGGGTTCCTGGTGTTGCCATCTTTGCCTTCTCTCCAATGTCCTCTTCCCGCGGTCTCTTTCGTGGGCGGCCCCGTCCCCATGGTCTCCACCCTCCAACCAGGATCAGGAGGCGGACCTCGGCTGTTGACGGGCACGTCAACAGTCAGCTTTCTGATCTAACTTCCTGCCTGACCCCCAGTTTACCCACTATGGTGGGGAGTGGCCTAATGAATAGAACCCTTAGCTCCCCCCGGAGGCCCAGCTGTGAAATGTATTGGTGTCTGTGATACCTGATCAGATGAACTCCTTCAGTGCCATCGGACGCACCGTAGCTCCCCATAGTGGCGGAGCCACAGTACTGCAACGACCAGGACTCTGGGGCGCTGCATTAAAAATAACATTTATCACCTTGTGATAATGGCTCTTGTTGGATGGTGAGATACATTAGGAAGCCATTGAGAAGTCAGTTCTATAAGTTGATGGATTGAAAGCTGGAAAAATGGGCATGTGTAAGGATCTGACTGATTTTGACAAGAGACAAATTGTTAGACTAGAAAACTGGGTATGAACATCTTCAAAATGAGAGCTCTTGTGGAATGTTTCTGGTATGTAGTGGTGTATACTAGAGATGAGAGAACCTTTAAAGGTTCGGTTCTGTTCAAATTGGCGAACTTCGCGATGTTTGCCAAACAGTTGGCATAATACTTCTTCGAACATCTTCAAACACTATTAAATTCAATGGAAGGCAGAACCATACAACACCTTCGGGGGGGCAAAAAGCTGCCAAAACAGCTCAAATTAGGGGCAGACACAAGGAAACGTGGAATCAAATAACCCAGAGTACACATATTATAACTGCGCAGCATGGATGTATATGACAGGGCCTGGGACACGACTTGGACAAGCATTTGTAGCCTAAAAATTGATCAGTAACAGGTGGATGATTGAGAAAGGAGCTGAATCGCTTTGGGACAATAAAGAACTGTTTTGGAGCACAAAATGCTTTTTTTTACTGCAGCATAGCCGTTCAACGTGATATCATCCTCTTCTACTAAGTGAAGATAATACTCATTCACCCTTGGTCCATTATCTGTTGTTGTTGATGACCCCAGCTATGAAGCTCAGGAATTGTCTCCTGCAGTGATGTGCGCAGTAGTGAAGACTTCACTGTTGCAACCAAAACACAAACACCAAAGCAGTGGTAATGAGCCGGCGCTTGACCAAAAAAGATGAGAACCATTTAATTTTGCATTTTTACTATAATCTAATAGGTTAGGGTCCAGTTATCTAAAAGTAGAAAAACCCTTTGCAATGCAGGGAAAAACAAATTCAACTTTTATCATGGCTCTTTAGCATGCCTCAATAGTGACAACATTGCCAAAGTGACCGGGGTAGGAGTGGTTCCCTATCCTGGAAATATAACCCTGCAGTGATCAGCAACAAAAACAACAAATAGAAATAAGCAGAAGCCAAGAAAACCAGAGGCACAAATTCAACAATTGACCTGAAGAAGGAAACATACATAAGGTCAAAATGTAAGTGCGGTCAGGAACCACAATGAGCAAGAAAAGCTAGAGGCAAATTTCCCTCAGGAAAAACACAGGCTTCTTGTACATATCATGTCCATGTAACAACCTCTATGGTATGGATATGAATGCAGAAACAGATCCTCACTGCAGCTACATTTCCCAAAGTCACAGTATTATTTACTTATCTATATGTTAAAAAATGTAAAAACAAATTCTAGAATGAACACGACCCTACACTATTATACACATACTGTATATCTATTATTTTGAAATCTACAGGAATCAGACCCAAAAATATGTCATATAGGTTTGAAGCCCCATTAATCAGCCAGAAGTCAAATCATCACAAACCTGGAATTGCCAGTCTATCCTAATAAGCCATCACATGATCCAGGGAACTAGTCTAACATGTGGAGCAGTGAGCAATGTTTTCCACTAATATTGAGCAAGTTGCATTTGTCTAATGGGAGTTTGGCCTTCCTCTCAATCAAAATGTTAGGTTATAGGATGAGCTCGATGGACTTTTGTCTTCTTTAACAGATTCATGACCTTAGGATTGCACTTTCACTTTTTGCTCCCCTTCTTCCCAAAGCCATAACTTTTTAATTTTTCCATCAATATGCAGGTATCACGATGACTTGTTTTTTGTAGGGTGAGTTGTACTTTTGCATGGCACCATTGATTTTACCATGTGGCATACTAAAATACAGGGAAACAAAATCCAATTTAGTGAAATTGCAAAAAAAGTGCAATTCCACATTTATTTTTTTGCTTTTTTATTTACCATGTTCACTAAATACTAAAACTGACATGGCAATATGATTTTCCAGGTCAGAATGAGAACACAGATACCAAATATGTATAGGTTATTTTTTATTTAATTGGTGAAAAAAAATCCAAAATTTGTAGGAAAAATATAAAATTTGATAGCCATTTTTATGAGACCTATTAGAGTCTCCATTTTTTGTGATCTGATATTGGGTGACATCTTATTGTTTTGCACCCCAAGCTTACGGTTTAATTGATACTATTTTGGGTTAGATAAGATGTTTTGATAGCCAGTTACTGTATTTCTACTGCAATCTTGTGGCCGCCAAAAAAACTTTAATTGTGGATGTCTAATTTTTTTCTCGTAACACTATTTACCGTTTTGGTTTAATTTACTTTAGATTTTGATCGGACATTCCTGAATGCAGCTATATCAAATATGTGTATTTTTTTATTTCTTTTTTGTTTGATTTTCAATGGGGCAAAAGGAGGTTGATTTGAACTTTTGTTTTGTTTTGTTTTTTAATATTTTTTAAAACTTCAGCCCTGCTATGTGAAGCAAAAATTTCGATGTCCTATGAATGCCTGCCATGAGCCGGCATTCATAGCAGATTCACAATGACAGTCACGGGGGGTCTTCTGTGGACCCCGGCTGTTATGACAACCCATTGGCACCATCTGCTCAGTGTAGATTGGGTAAAAATAAGGAGGTGGAGGCTGAAGTAGAGGAGGAGGAACAGAAGATCACTGATAGCGCAAAAGAGGTTGTACTCACACGAGCTTCATCCTGTCTCTCCTACGTAGATTGGCTCAGCAGGGGAAGAGGAGGAAGAGATGAAGAAGGAGGAGATGGAGAGTAGCTATCATGGAGGATACAGGGAAGTATTGACTGTAGTGACCTTGGCATATATGGCTGAGTTTACGTACTGCTGCCTTTTCTGTGACCCTCCCATTACATTGATCTTGGCCAAAAAAAGTGTACTGGTTGTTCACCCTGCTAGACCCACTGCACAAGGAGTACTGTGCATCTCTTCTTCCGGACATGGAGAGGTCTTTTAAAATGGTACTTTACCAGAAAACCATTGTGGAAAATATGTTGAAAAAATTCCCATCAGACAAGACTAGCAGTGGGGGGCAAGCTTCCTTGCCCAACCAGGGAGGAAAGGCAAGGGAGGCACCCAGTAGAGGCAGGGGTACACTGTCAAAGGCCTAGGCCAATTTCATGACACCGACACCCTCCCTGCATCCATGCTCTAATGACCAGGTATTTTTTAAAGGAGGGAAAGTTTTTAAAGATGGTCAAGCAATACCTGGCAGACAAAACCAGCGTACTCCCTAATTCCTCTGTGACTTTCAGTTATTGGGTCTCAAACTGAGTGCCTGGCATGAGCAGTCCCTCTTGTCTTGGAAGTGTTGAGCTGCCCTGTCTTGTCTGAGCGGATGTTTGGTACCACCGGGGGAGTCATAACAGACATGCGCTTTTGCCTGTCAACAGAAAGTGCTGACAGGCTCACTATGATAATAATGAACAAAGCCTGGATTATACCCAACTTTTGAACACCACCAGATGACAGCAGCACATAAAGTATTTTTAATGTTCAATATTTTAATGAGGCCCAACAGTTTCTGCATTCTAGGATCTTTGGATGACTGGATGATTCTACTTATATTTTTTTTCCTGGCTTTGCACTTAGTGCAAAGACAATATGAGTGTAGAGGTATCACAACTACACTTTCTTAATTTTTTATGAGGCACTGCTATTGGTACCTTTATGGTTGTATGGATGGCCCAGATTGTTATTTTGTGCAGAGTTTGCACTTACTGCATAGCCTGTTATGACCCCAATGGCGAGGGTCTCAGAGGAACAAGTAAGTCTGCGAAGTACAAAAATCCAGCTCATAGGGCAGTGGTAACTGGGTTGACCATATATCTACTCCTAACGCCAACACTAGAAGTAGCCGGGGAACATGCCTACGTTGGTCGCTAGATGTCTCGCGCCAGCCGGAGGACTAACTACCCCTAGAAGAGGAAAACAAAGACCTCTCTTGCCTCCAGATAATAGACCCCAAAAGTTGGATACAAGCCCCCCACAAATAATAACGGTGAGGTAAGAGGAAATGACAAACACAGAGATGAACTAGGTTTAGCAAAGAGAGGCCCACTTACTAATAGCAGAATGTAGTAAGATAACTTATATGGTCAACAAAAACCCTATCAAAATTCCACACTGGAAATTCAAGAACCCCCGAACCGTCTAACGGCCCGGGGGGAGAACTCCAGCCTCCCTAGAGCTTCCAGCAAGGTTAGGATACAGATTATGTACAAGCTGGACAAAAATGCAAACAAAAACAAATAGCAAAAAGCAAGAAAGCAGACTTAGCTTAATCTAGCAGGAACCAGGATCAGTAGACAAGAGCACAGCAGATTAGCTCTGATTACAACGTTGCCAGGCATTGAACTGAAGGTCCAGGGAGCTTATATAGCAACACCCCTGAACTAACGGCCCAGGTGAGCATACAAGGGATGACTGACATACCCAGAGTCAGATCACTAGTAACCACTAGAGGGAGCCAAAAAGCAAATTCACAACAGTACCCCCCCCTTAGTGAGGGGTCACCGAACCCTCACCAAGACCACCAGGGCGATCAGGATGAGCGGCGTGAAAGACACGAACCAAATCGGCCGCATGCACATCAGAGGCGACCACCCAGGAATTATCCTCCTGACCATAGCCCTTCCACTTGACCAGGTACTGAAGCCTCCGCCTGGAGAGACGAGAATCTAAGATCTTCTCCACCACGTACTCCAACTCGCCCTCAACCAACACCGGAGCAGGAGGCTCCGCAGAAGGGACCACAGGCACAACGTACCGCCGCAACAAGGACCTATGAAATACGTTGTGAATGGCAAACGACACCGGAAGATCCAGGCGAAAGGATACAGGATTAAGGATTTCCAATATCTTGTAAGGACCAATGAAGCGAGGCTTAAATTTGGGAGAGGAGACCTTCATAGGAACAAATCGAGAAGACAGCCATACCAAATCCCCAACGCGAAGTCGGGGACCCACACCGCGGCGGCGGTTGGCAAAACGCTGAGCCTTCTCCTGTGACAACTTCAAGTTGTCCACCACATGACTCCAGATTCGCTGCAACCTATCCACCACAGAATCCACCCCAGGACAGTCAGAAGGCTCCACATGTCCCGAGGAAAAACGAGGATGGAAACCATAGTTGCAGAAAAATGGCGAAACCAAGGTGGCGGAACTAGCCCGATTATTAAGGGCAAATTCAGCCAACGGCAAGAAGGTCACCCAATCATCCTGATCAGAAGAGACAAAACACCTCAAATAAGCCTCCAGAGTCTGATTAGTTCGCTCCGTTTGTCCGTTAGTCTGGGGATGAAAAGCGGATGAAAACGACAAATCAATGCCCATCCTACCACAAAAGGATCGCCAGAACCTGGAAACAAACTGGGATCCTCTGTCCGACACAATATTCTCAGGAATGCCGTGCAAACGAACCACGTTCTGGAAGAACACAGGAACCAGATCAGAAGAGGAGGGCAGCTTAGGTAAAGGAACCAAATGGACCATCTTGGAGAAACGATCACATATCACCCAGATGACAGACATGCCCTGAGACACCGGAAGATCAGAAATGAAATCCATAGAGATGTGTGTCCAAGGTCTCTTCGGGACAGGCAAGGGCAAGAGCAACCCGCTGGCACGAGAACAGCAAGGCTTAGCTCGAGCACAAGTTCCACAGGACTGCACAAATGACCGCACATCCCTTGACAAGGAAGGCCACCAAAAGGACCTGGCCACCAGATCTCTGGTGCCAAAAATTCCCGGGTGCCCTGCCAACACTGAGGAATGAACCTCGGAAATGACTCTGCTGGTCCATTTAGCAGGCACAAACAATCTGTCAGATGGACAAGAGTCAGGCCTACCAGCCTGAAATCTCTGCAACACACGCCGCAGATCAGGAGAAAAAGCTGACAAGATAACTCCTTCCTTAAGAATACCCACAGGTTCAGCGACTCCAGGAGCATCAGGCACAAAGCTCCTAGACAGAGCATCGGCCTTCACATTCTTAGAACCTGGTAAATACGAGACCACAAAGTCAAAACGGGAGAAAAGCAATGACCAGCGGGCCTGTCTAGGATTCAGGCGTTTAGCAGACTCGAGATACATCAGATTTTTGTGATCAGTCAAGACCACCACACGATGCTTAGCACCCTCGAGCCAATGACGCCACTCCTCAAATGCCCACTTCATGGCCAACAACTCCCGATTGCCCACATCATAATTTCGCTCTGCCGGCGAAAACTTCCTGGAGAAAAAGGCACAAGGTCTCATAGTAGAGCAACCAGGGCCTCTCTGCGACAAAACGGCCCCTGCCCCAATCTCCGAAGCATCCACCTCCACCTGAAAGGGAAGTGAGGTGTCAGGTTGGCACAAAACAGGCGCCGAAGTAAACCGGCGTTTCAACTCCTGGAAAGCCTCCACGGCAGCAGGAGCCCAGTTAGCTACATCAGAGCCTTTCTTGGTCATATCCGTCAATGGTTTAACAACGCTAGAAAAATTTGCGATAAAACGACGGTAGAAGTTAGCAAAACCCAAGAACTTCTGAAGACTCTTAACTGACGAGGGTTGAGTCCAATCATGAATAGCTCGGACCTTGACTGGGTCCATCTCCACAGCAGAAGGGGAAAAAATGAACCCCAAAAAGAGAACCCTCTGTACACCAAAGAGACACTTTGAGCCTTTAACAAACAAAGAATTTTCACGCAAAATCTTAAAAACCATCCTGACCTGCTCCACATGCGAGTCCCAATCATCAGAAAAAAACAGAATATCATCCAGATAAACAATCAAAAATTTATCCAGATACTTCCGGAAAATGTCATGCATGAAGGACTGAAAAACTGAAGGTGCATTAGAGAGCCCAAATGGCATCACCAAGTACTCAAAATGACCTTCGGGCGTATTGAATGCGGTTTTCCATTCATCGCCTTGCTTAATGCGCACAAGGTTGTACGCACCACGAAGGTCTATCTTGGTGAACCACTTGGCACCTTTAATCCGGGCAAACAAGTCTGACAACAGCGGCAAAGGATACTGAAATTTGACAGTGATCTTGTTTAAAAGCCGATAGTCAATACAAGGCCTCAAAGATCCGTCCTTTTTGGCCACAAAAAAGAATCCCGCACCAAGAGGGGAAGAAGAAGGACGGATATGCCCCTTCTCAAGAGACTCCTTGATATATGAACGCATCGCGGTATGTTCAGGTACCGACAAATTAAACAGTCTCCCCTTAGGAAACTTACTGCCAGGAATCAAATCTATTGCATAGTCATATTCCCTATGAGGAGGCAGTGCACTAGACTTAGACTCGCTGAAGACATCCTGATAATCAGACAAATACGCCGGAACTTCCGAAGGCGTAGAAGAAGCAATAGACAAGGGCAGGGAATCTCCATGAATTCCATGGCAGCCCCAACTTGACACCGACATTGCCTTCCAGTCCAAGACTGGATTATGGGTCTGTAACCATGGCAAACCCAAAACAACCAAATCATGCATCTTATGCAGAACAAGAAAACGTATCACCTCCCGATGTTCGGGAGTCATGCACATGGTAACCTGTGTCCAAAACTGCGGTTTATTTTTTGCCAAAGGCGTAGCATCAATACCCCTAAGAGGGATAGGATTTTCTAATGGCTCCAGAACAAAACCGCAGCGCTTGGCAAATGACAGATCCATCAGACTCAGGGCAGCACCTGAGTCTACAAACGCCATGACAGGATACGATGACAGTGAGCAAATCAAAGTTACAGATAGAATAAATTTAGGTTGCAAATTACCAATGGCGACAGGACTAACAACCCTAGTAAGACGTTTAGAGCATGCTGAGATAACATGTGTAGAATCACCACAGTAGTAACACAAGCCATTCTGGCGTCTATGAATTTTCCGCTCATTTCTAGTCAGGATTCTATCACATTGCATTAAATCAGGTGCCTGTTCAGACAACACCATGAGGGAATTTGCGGTTTTGCGCTCCCGCAACCGCCGGTCGATTTGAATTGCCAGGGCCATGGAATCATTCAGACCTGTGGGAATGGGAAAACCCACCATCACATTCTTAATGGCTTCAGAAAGGCCATTTCTGAAATTTGCAGCCAATGCACACTCGTTCCACTGGGTCAGCACGGACCATTTCCGAAATTTTTGGCAATACACTTCAGCCTCGTCCTGGCCCTGAGACATAGCCAGCAAGGCTTTTTCTGCCTGAATCTCAAGATTGGGTTCCTCATAAAGCAAACCGAGCGCCAGAAAAAACGCATCAATATCAGCCAATGCCGGATCTCCTGGCGCCAGCGAGAAGGCCCAATCCTGAGGGTCGCCCCGTAAAAAAGAAATAACAATTTTCACTTGCTGAGCGGAGTCTCCAGATGAACAGGGTCTCAGGGACAAAAACAATTTACAATTATTCCTGAAATTTCTAAATTTAAATCGGTCTCCGGAAAACAGTTCAGGAATCGGTATCTTAGGTTCTGACATAGGATTTCTGATAACATAATCTTGTATGCCCTGCACACGAGCAGTAAGCTGATCCACACCCGTAATCAAGGTCTGGACATTCATGTCTGCAGCAAACACAAGCCACTCAGAGGTAAAGGGGAAAAGAAAAAAAAAAAAATGAGAAAAAGAAAAAAAAAACCTCAGAATTTTCTTTCTTATAATCCCACTTCTGCAATGCATTTAACATTTAATACTGGCCTGGCAAACTGTTATGACCCCAATGGCGAGGGTCTCAGAGGAACAAGTAAGTCTGCGAAGTACAAAAATCCAGCTCATAGGGCAGTGGTAACTGGGTTGACCATATATCTACTCCTAACGCCAACACTAGAAGTAGCCGGGGAACATGCCTACGTTGGTCGCTAGATGTCTCGCGCCAGCCGGAGGACTAACTACCCCTAGAAGAGGAAAACAAAGACCTCTCTTGCCTCCAGATAATAGACCCCAAAAGTTGGATACAAGCCCCCCACAAATAATAACGGTGAGGTAAGAGGAAATGACAAACACAGAGATGAACTAGGTTTAGCAAAGAGAGGCCCACTTACTAATAGCAGAATGTAGTAAGATAACTTATATGGTCAACAAAAACCCTATCAAAATTCCACACTGGAAATTCAAGAACCCCCGAACCGTCTAACGGCCCGGGGGGAGAACTCCAGCCTCCCTAGAGCTTCCAGCAAGGTTAGGATACAGATTATGTACAAGCTGGACAAAAATGCAAACAAAAACAAATAGCAAAAAGCAAGAAAGCAGACTTAGCTTAATCTAGCAGGAACCAGGATCAGTAGACAAGAGCACAGCAGATTAGCTCTGATTACAACGTTGCCAGGCATTGAACTGAAGGTCCAGGGAGCTTATATAGCAACACCCCTGAACTAACGGCCCAGGTGAGCATACAAGGGATGACTGACATACCCAGAGTCAGATCACTAGTAACCACTAGAGGGAGCCAAAAAGCAAATTCACAACAATAGACCATATAAGTCTAGGAGCACCTCTACATTACAAATTTTAACCAAATGGGTATGAGGCCCTTCTTTATGTCTAATACAGGGGGTGTCTGAGTCATTAATTTTTTGGCACTTCTCACTTCCTTCATAAATGTCACTAAAATTTCCAAGTTTTTAATAAGAAATTCAATTTTGGTTTACTTAAATTATATATTAAAAAAATACTTTTTAAATTTTGCCTGATATACAAGTCATTATACAGGAAAAAAATGTTTCTTAGCATTTTTTTTCCTGTAAACTCCAATTTCTCATCAATTTTGATTTTTTTATTGTCAATCCTTAAAGTGAAGTAAAAGTGTGATATCATTGTTCTCAGCAGCGATCTGGGACTCAGAGATGCTTGCAGGGGTCTGCCCCATGCTGAACTCCTTCCATTCAGTACTTTTTCAATCCATTTCAACATTTTCACTGCCTCTACCCTCTACCCCCCAGACCTTCTTGTAGAATCTGCAGGAAAAATGCTTGGATTTCCCATTGACTCCCATTATTACTTGAAACAAGTATAAAAGCATTAGAAATTGGTTCCAATAACGAGCATCCAAGCATTTTACTGCTCGCTCATCTCTATAGTTATAGTGAAAGTTTCTTATTTTGGGCAGCAGCTTTCCAATTGAGAAAATACAACATAGGCTGTAATATTTTTAAATGCTTCACAATTAACTTTTAATAAAGAAAAAAACCATCAGTTTTTCTTTGGCCCAAAAGACGATAAATTAAAATTCTGAACAATAAAGTTATGTTGGTTTATTGCTCTTGTGACATGAAGCTATTGTGAGTTCATTTCACTCTGTTCTCTCTATGGAACCAGAAGGAACATCTATGACCAAAGATCATGTTGACGAAACCCCATTCAGGAACAATTTATCATTTTAGAAACAAAGCCAATTCACAGTAGATAGATATCTGTTTCCTCGATCTGTGTTCTTTTTTTTCCACGTGCGCAGTATGCTGTCGTTAGGGAAAAATGTTTTCAAAGAGATAAATTGTAAAAGTCATGGATCTATCCATTTTTATATCCCAGGAGTCAAGAAATCCTTTGCTCTACATTTCAACTCTGAACTGTAGGCCACAGTTTATTAAAAGAAGGTTTATCCAAAGAAACCATGGAAAGACGCCAATGTGCATACACACACACATATATGTATATACACACACAGTGGGTGAAATAGGTATTGAACACGTTACCAATTTTCTAAGTAAATACATTTCTAGAGGTGCTATTAACAAGAAATTCTCACCAGACTTCAGTAACAACCTATCCTATCCACACTGGCAAAGACATCGAACCATAGATTTCCATAAATAATGCTATGTGTAGTAATGAGAACTAACACAGGGAAAAAGTATTAACCCCTTCATGACCTTGGGATTTTCCATTTTTCCGTGTTCGTTTTTCGCTCCCCTCCTTCCCAGAGCCATAACTTTTTTATTTTTCTGTTAATACGGCCATGTGAGGGCTTATTTCTTGCAAAACAAGTTGTACTTTTGAACGACATAATTGGTTTTAGCATGTCATGTACTAGAAAACGGGAAAAAAATTCCAAGTGCGGTGAAATTGCAAAAAAAAAGTGCAGTCCCACACTTGTTTTTTGTTTGGCTTTTTTGCTAGGTTCACTAAATGCTAAAACTGACCTGCCATTATGATTCTCCAGGTCATTACGAGTTCAAAGACACCTAACATGACTAGGTTATTTTTTATCTAAGTGGTGAAAAAAAATTCCAAACTTTGCTAAAAAAAAAAAAGAAGAAATTGTGCCATTTACCAATACCTGTAGCGTCTCCATTTTTCATGATCTGGGGTCGGTTGAGGGCTTATTTTTTGCGTGCCGAGCTGTCGTTTTTAATGATACCATTTCAGTGCAAAAAAGTTCTTTTAATCGCCCGTTATTGCATTTTAATGCAATGTTGCGGCGACCAAAAAACGTAATTCTGGAGTTTCAAATTTTTTTCTCGCTACGCTGTTTAGCGATCAGGTTAATGCTGTTTTTTTATTGATAGATCTGGTGATTCTGAATGCGGTGATACCAAATATGTGTAGGTTTGATTTTTTTTATTGATTTATTTTGAATGGGGCGACAGGGGGTGATTTACACAACTCGATCGCCTCTGCTACATAGCAGCGATCATCAGATCGCTGCTATGCAGCAGAAATGCAGGTGTGCTATGAGCGCCAACCACAGGGTGGCGCTCACAGCTAGCCAGGATCAGTAACCATAGAGGTCTCAAGGACCTCTATGGTTACTATACAGAAGCATCGCTGACCCAGATCATGTGACGGGGGTCAGCGATGTGCTCATTTCCGGCCGCACGGCCGGAAGCGCCGGTTAAATGCCGCTGTCAGCGTTTGACAGCGACATTTAACTAGTTAATAGCAGCGGGTGAATCGCAATTTCACCCGCCGCTAGGGTTGAGCGAAATGGATCGGTCAATTTCATAGGTCGCCGACTTTTAACAAAGTCGGGTTTCGTGAAATGCTTAAAGCGCCATTTCTCAGCCAATGAAGGTGCACGCAGAGTGTGGGCAGCGTGATGACATAGGTCCTGGTCCCCACCATCTTAGAGAAAGGCATGGCAGTGATTGGCTTGCTTTCTGCGGCGTCACAGGGGCTATAAAGGGGCCATCTTACTGCTGCTGATCTGAGCATAGGGAGAGGATGCTGCTGCTTCGTCAGAAGCAGGGATAGCGTTAGGCAGGGTACATTAACCCCCAAACCGCTTGTGCTGTAGCGATTTCCACTGTCCAACACCACCTTTTGTTTGCAGGGACAGTGGAGGCAAGATTTCTGTGCAACAGCTTTGTAGCTTATAATGCTCCCTGATCGCTGCATTGCTGTGTGTACGCCTCTGTGCAAACCAACTGCTTTTTAAAAGCAAAAATCCTGTTGCTCCTTCCTTTCTGCACAGCGATCTTGTTTGTTTGTCCTCATTTTTTGTGTGCAGCAGTCCTTTTTATTGCTGCCTGCCATACTTTTCAGAGATTATTGTAGGGAGATAGTAATTGTAGTACAGTCCCTTTTTTTTTTTTAATATATCTTCCAGCCACTTTCAGCCCCTGAAACTGTGTAGTGTAAAACAGTGGGCCTGTATTTTTCTGCACTGTCCCACACCTAAGAAGGGAGATTGATATTGCCAATCAGTGCATCTGTGCCAGTGCTGTCTGTGGTATCTGTCATTCATTTTGTGCCACAGAAACTATACTGTGATATAGTGGGCCTGATTAAATCACTTGTCTCCCATATAAAAAAAAAAATAAAATAGAAGGAGAATAATCTTGCCAAATCTGTGCCAGTGCTGTCTGTGGTATCTGTCATCCTTTTTGTGCCACAGAAACTATACTGTGATATAGTGGGCCTGATTAAATCATTTGTCTCCCCCCCAAAAAATAAAATAAAATAAAGGGAGAATAATCTTGCCAAATCTGTGCCAGTGCTGTCTGCGGTATCTGTCATTCATTTTGTGCCACAGAAAATATACTGTGATATAGTGGGCCTGATTAAATCACTTGTCTCCCATATAAAAAAAAAAATTAAAATAAAGAGAGAATAATATTGCCAAATCTGTGCATCTTTGCCAGTGCTGTCTGTGGTATCTGTCATTCATTTTGTGCCACAGAAAATATACTATGATATAGTGGGCCTGATTTATTCACTTGTCTCCCATATAAAAAAAAAATTAAAATAAAGGGAGAATAATATTGCCAAATCTTTGCATCTGTGCCAGTGCTGTCTGTGGTATCTGCGATTCATTTTGTGCCACAGGAAATATACAGTGATATAGTGGGCCTGATTTATTCACTTGTCTCCCATATAAAAAAAAATAAAATAAAATAAAGGGAGAATAATCTTGCCAAATCTGTGCCAGTGCTGTCTGTGGTACCTGCCATTCATTTTGTGCCACAGAAGCTATACTGTGATATAGTGTGCCTGATTTTTCCCTGCATTCTCCCACACATAAAGAGGGAGATTTCTATTGCCAGTGTGTGCATCTGCGTCACTCCTGTTAGTGGCATATCTGCCAGCCTCTTTCTGCCAAGCAAACTGTGTAGTGTAATCCAGTGGGCCTGATTTTTCCCTGCATTCTCCCACACATAAAGAGGGAGATTTCTATTGCCAGTGTGTGCATCTGCGTGCGTCAGTCCTGTTAGTGGCATATCTGCCAGCCTCTTTCTGCCAATCCAACTGTGTAGTGTAATCCAGTGGGCCTGATTTTTCCCTGCATTCTCCCACACATAAAGAGGGAGATTTCTATTGCCAGTGTGTGCATCTGCGTCACTCCTGTTCGTGGCATATCTGCCAGCCTCTTTCTGCCAATCAAACTGTGTAGTGTAATCCAGTGGGCCTGATTTTTCCCTGCATTCTCCCACACATAAAGAGGGAGATTTCTATTGCCAGTGTGTGCATCTGCGTGCGTCAGTCCTGTACATGGCATATCTGCCAGCCTCTTTCTGCCAATCAAACTGTGTAGTGTAATACAGTGGGCCTGATTTTTTCCTGCATTCTCCCACACATAAAGAGGGAGATTTCTACTGCCAGTGTGTGCATCTGCGTGCGTCACTCCTGTTAGTGTCATATCTGCCAGCCTCTTTCTGCCAATCCAACTGTGTAGTGTAATCCAGTGGGCCTGATTTTTCCCTGCATTCTCCCACACATAAAGAGGGAGATTTCTATTGCCAGTGTGTGCATCTGCGTCACTCCTGTTCGTGGCATATCTGCCAGCCTCTTTCTGCCAATCAAACTGTGTAGTGTAATCCAGTGGGCCTGATTTTTCCCTGCATTCTCCCACACATAAAGAGGGAGATTTCTATTGCCAGTGTGTGCATCTGCGTGCGTCAGTCCTGTACGTGGCATATCTGCCAGCCTCTTTCTGCCAATCAAACTGTGTAGTGTAATCCAGTGGGCCTGATTTTTCCCTGCATTCTCCCACACAAAGAGGGAGATTTCTATTGCCAGTGTGTGCATCTGCGTGCGTCAGTCCTGTTAGTGGCATATCTGCCAGCCTCTTTCTGCCAATCCAACTGTGTAGTGTAATCCAGTGGGCCTGATTTTTCCCTGCATTCTCCCACACATAAAGAGGGAGATTTCTATTGCCAGTGTGTGCATCTGCGTCACTCCTGTTCGTGGCATATCTGCCAGCCTCTTTCTGCCAATCAAACTGTGTAGTGTAATCCAGTGGGCCTGATTTTTCCCTGCATTCTCCCACACATAAAGAGGGAGATTTCTATTGCCAGTGTGTGCATCTGCGTGCGTCAGTCCTGTACGTGGCATATCTGCCAGCCTCTTTCTGCCAATCAAACTGTGTAGTGTAATACAGTGGGCCTGATTTTTTCCTGCATTCTCCCACACATAAAAAAGGGAGATTTAAATTCACAACAAGTTTACGTACACCTTCTACCTGGTTGTACAGGACCACATAACGGTTGTTAGTTTGGTTTCATTTTTCCAAGAATGAGGAAGTCTGGTGGAAGAGGTCGTGGCCATGGGCGGTCATTGCCAGCTGGTAATGATGGTAGTGGTGGTGGTCGTGGAACATCAGGTGGTCATGGGAAAAGCAATATAGACCCTAAGACTCGAGTTGTTGAGCCCGCGTCATCGTCTGGCTACACAAGGCCTCGAACGCTCCCTTTTCTGGGAGTAGGAAAACCGCTTTTAAAGCCGGAGCAGCAGGATCAAGTTTTGTCTTTCCTTGCTGACTCTGCCTCTAGCTCTTTCGCCTCCTCCTTGGAAAGTGCAAAATGTAAAAGCAGCGAGCCATCAGTGGATGTTCCCGGTCAGGGACAAGTCACTTCCTTGTGTTCTTCACCCAGAGCAACAGAGAAGGATGCGTCAGGCGACACAACAGGTTACTCCATGGAGCTTTTTACACATACCGTTCCTGGGTTAGAAAGGGAAATTGTTAACAGGCCATGCCCATTACAAGATGAATCGGACATGAAGTGCACAGATGCACAGCCACAGCCAGATTATTATGCTGTTCCTTTGACTCAGATCAGAACATTGCCCTCGCAGTGTACTGATCCAGAATCTGACCCTGATGAGACTATTAAGCCCCATCACGAACGCTATAGCACCGGCTTACACGGTGACCCAGAGGAAGGTGCCCAGGAGATAGAAGAGGAGGTCATAGATGACACAGTTGTTCACCCCGATTGGCAGCCATTGGGGGAACAGGGTGCAGGCGGCAGTAGCTCTGAAGCGGAGGAGAAGCCGCAGCAGGCATAAACATCGCAACAGGTTCCATCTGGCAGGCCCGTATCTGGTCAAAAACGTGTGGCAATAACAAAACCAGTTGTAGGACAGCGTGGCCATCCGGTTAAAGTAGCTCAGTGTGCAATGCCTGAAAAGGTATCTGATAGTAGGAAGAGTGCAGTCTGGCATTTTTTTAACCAAGATCCAAATGATCAGTGCAAAGTCACCTGTAAGAAATGCTCAAGGACCTTCAGCAGAGGTCAGAATGTTAATAATCTAAATACAAGTTGCATGCGTAGACATTTAACCACCATGCACTTGCAAGCCTGGACTAACTACCAAATGTCGCTTAACGTTGTAGCACCCTCTCACAATGAAGCTAGTCAGCAACGCTACATCCCTTCCCTCACTGTAAGCCCACCATTTACCACACCACCTGCAGTAAATGTGGCGGTTTCGTCGCAAGGCCAAAACAGTCAGGGAATCACCAGGTTCGTGGTAGGAAACACTGTATGTAGGGCAACAGCAAGAATACCATCACCAACCCTCTCTCAGTCTACCATGTCCACCGGCACCCCCGCTAGTTCCACCCTATGCAGCTCTCCAGTCCAGCTCACCCTACATGAGACTCTCATTAGGAAAAGGAAGTATTCATCCTCGCATCCGCGTACACAGGGTTTGAACACCCACATTGCTAGACTAATCTCGTTAGAGATGATGCCCCACCTGTTGTGAATTCCGCTCTTGGGCTCCCTCCCGTGGTTTTGAGTGGTATAGCTGCTTCTTGGATTTAGCATCAGCAGCTGCTTCCACTGATCGTCTTTCTGGCTCGGCTATTTTAGTCTGGCCTTATCCCTCAATCAATGCCAGTTGCCAATTGTTCCTGCTTGGAGTCACTGCTCTTTTGGATTTCCCTGACACTCTGTCCAGTTCAGCAAAGATAAGTCCTTGCTTGTCCATTTGCAGTCCACTTGTTGTGGACTTTATTGTTCAGCACATTCTATGTTTTGCTCATTTGTCCAGCTTATCAGTATGAATCTATTCAGCTAAGCTGGAAGCTCTGGGCTGCAGATTTTGCCCTCCACACCTTTAGTCAGGTGTGGAGATTTTTGCATATCTCTGCGGTGGACTTTTTCTAGTTTTTATTACTGACCGCACAGTGTTCTTTCATGTACTATCTATCTAGCTAGAAGTGGCCTCCTTTGCTAAATCTTGTTTCATACTACGTATGTCATTTCCTTCTCCTCTCACAGTCATTATTTGTGGGGGGCTGTCCTATCCTTTGGGGATTTTCTCTGAGGCAAGATAGCTTTCCTATTTCTACCTTTAGGGGTAGCTAGTTCTCCGGCTGTGACGAGGTGTCCAGGGAGTGACAGGAACATCCCACGGCTACTGCTAGTGTTGTGTTAAGATCAGGAACTGCGGTCTGTATAGTTACCACCTGCTCAGAGCTAGTCGCATGTCGCTCCTAAATTACCAGTCCATAACACCCACCGGGTAGTTGAAACCGAAGATTTCAAATCCCTGATGGACTATGCTGTACCACGCTACGAGCTACCTAGTCGACACTTCTTTTCGAGAAAAGCCATCCCAGTCCTCCACCAGCATGTAAAAGACAGCATTGTCCATGCACTCAAGCAATCTGTGAGTAGAAAGGTGCACCTGACAACAGATGCATGGACCAGTAGGCATAGCACAGGGCCGTTACGTCTCCATCACGGCACACTGGGTTAATGTGGTGGATGCAGGGTCCACAGGGGACAGCAATATTGGGACAGTTCTTCCTAGTCCACGGTCTAGGAAACAGTTGGCCGTAGTCGTTTGTCCCCCCTCCTCCTCCTCGTCCTCCAGCAGAAGCGAGAGCTCGTCCACAGACCACAGTTGCACGACCACTCCATCCGCAGCTGGCACTGTTGCACATGAGGTGTCCCATTATGGAACAGCTAGTGGCAAGCGTCAGCAGGCTGTATTGGCAATGAAGTGTTTGGGCGACAACAGACACACCGCGGAAGTTCTGTCCGAGTTCTTGCAGCAAGAAACTCAGTCATGGCTGGGCACTGTACATCTTGAGGCAGGCAAGGTAGTGAGTGATAACGGAAGGAATTTTATGGCTGCCATAGCCCTTTCACAACTGAAACACATTCCTTGCCTGGCTCACACCTTAAACCTGGTGGTGCAGTGCTTTCTGAAAAGTTATCCGGGGTTACACGACCTGCTCCTGAAAGTGCGCAGACTTTGCTCGCACATCCGCCGTTCGCCCGTACACTCCAGCCGTATGCAGAACCATCAGCGGTCTTTGAAACTTCCCCAGCATCGCCTAATCATTGACGTTGCAACAAGATGGAACTCCACACTGCACATGCTTCAGAGACTGTGCGAACAGAGGCATGCTGTTATGTATTTGTGGGAGGATACACATACACGGGTAGGCAGTTGGATGGCAAACATGGAGTTGTCAGGTGTGCAGTGGTCGAAGCTACAAGACCTGTGTCAAGTCCTTCAGTGTTTTGAGGAATGCACACGGCTGGTTAGTGCAGACAACGCCATAATAAGCATGAGCATCCCCCTAATGCGCCTGCTGATGCAAAGTTTGACGCACATAAAGGAGCAGTCATCTGCAGCCGAGGACGAGGGAAGCCTAGATGACAGTCAGCCATTGTCAGCTCAGGGAAGTCTACAGGACGAGGTGGGGGGCGAAGAGGAGGAGGACGAGGAGGATGATGGGGATGAGTATTTTTTGGATGAGGAAGCTTCTCAGGGGGCAATAGAAACTGCTGTCGTTCCAAGGCCGGGTTCAGGTTTTTTGAGGGAGACAAGTGACGTTGATTTGCCCGAAAGTGCTCCTCAACCCAGCACCAGCACTGATTTGACAACTGGAACATTGGCCCACATGGTGGATTATGCCTTGCGTATCCTCAAAAGGGACCCATGCATTATAAAAATGATGACCGATGACGATTACTGGTTGGCCTGCCTCCTTGATCCTCGCTATAAAGGCAAATTGCAAAATATCATGCCACATGAAAACCTCGAACAAATATTGGCAACCAAACAAGCTACTCTTGTAGAACGTTTGATTCAGGCATTCCCAGCACACAGCGCCGGTGATGTTTCTCACACGAGCTGCAGGGGGCAACAGGGCAGAGGTGTTAGAGGTGCACAAATCAGAAGTGGTGTTGGACAGAGGGGTTTTCTGACCAGGTTGTGGAGTGATTTTGCAATGACCGCAGACATGACAGGTACTGCAGTATCAATTCAAAGTGACAGGAGACAACATTTGTCCAGTATGGTTACTAACTATTTTTCCTCCATTATCGATGTTCTCCCTCAACCGTCATTCCCCTTTGATTACTGGGCATCCAAAATAGACACCTGGCCTGAATTGGCCGAATATGCATTGCAGGAGCTTGCTTGCCCAGCAGCTAGTGTGCTATCAGAAAGAGTATTCAGTGCTGCTGGTTCAATACTGACCAAAAAAAGGACTTGTCTGGCGACCCAAAATGTTGATGATCTAACCTTCATTAAAATGAACCACTCATGGATTTCTAATTATTTTGCCCCACCTTTCCCGGCTGACACCTAGCTTTCCTGAAAAAAGGTCTTGCTTTGGGACTGGTGTTACTGAGTGTTCCAATCTCTTAATTTGCAGCTGCTGTTTGTACAGCATACGACATGTATACACTCCCCTAAATGGCCTAACTCCCCCCACGGGGCCGTGGTCTCGCCACTTGGCACAAGCACCCATCAGAGTGCCGTTTGTCTGAAGAGGTGGGTATGCCCCACCACTGTTTAGTGTATGCGCTGAAATCCTTCAATGCCTGGCACTGACAATAACCATTTTTTTGACATGTATGATGCTATTTAAAATAGGCAGGGGCCCTGTCCTACATTTACACCAGTAAATACATTGCGCCAAATTACAATGTCTGAAAGTCAGCACCTAAGTATGGCACCTTTTTTTTTTTTTTTTTTTTTGCGAGACATTAACATCTATTTAGTTTTTTGGAGTACTTACTGTCTGAGGTCCCTCCTTCCAATTGTCCTCTGCCGAGCACAACAATGCTGCCTGTGTACCCCTGACACATAATGAAAGCTGCATAGAGCCTATTTTGTTATTTTAGGCCTACTAAGTCTGTCTGCGGTCCCTCCTTCCAATTGTCCTCCACTGAGCACACCAATGCTGCCTGTGTTTTCCTGCCACATAATGGAAGCTGCATAGAGCCTATTTTGTTCTTTTAGGCCTACTAAGTCTGTCTGTGGTCCCTCCTTCCAATTGTCCTCCACTGAGCACACCAATGCTGCCTGTGTACCCCTGCCACATAATGGAAGCTGCATAGAGCCTATTTTTTTATTTTAGGCCTACTAAGTCTGTCTGCGGTCCCTCCTTCCAATTGTCCTCCACTGAGCACACAAATGCTGCCTGTGTACCCCTGCCACATAATGGAAGCTGCATAGAGCCTATTTTGTTATTTTAGGCCTACTAAGTCTGTCTGCGGTCCCTCCTTCCAATTGTCCTCCGCTGAGCACACCAATGCTGCCTGCGTACCCCTGTAGCCTAATTTAAACCGCATCGAGCCTGCTTTATTATTTTATGCCTAGGAAGTCTGTCTGTGGTCCCTCCTTGAAATCGTCCTCCGCTGACCTCAACAATGCTGCTTGTGCACCCCTGTAGCCTACTTTAAACTGCATAGAGCCTACTTTCTATTGTAGGCCTACTACCTGTGTCTGTCTCGGCCAGTCCACTCCTTGCAGTTGTCCTCCACTGAACAAAGCTATGCCGCCTGTGTACTCCTGTGACCAATTGTGAATTGCATGTATCCTACTTACTTTTTTGTACCTAGTAACTGTGTAAGCCTGTCATAACAGTTGTCCTCCACCACAGAACCCAGCTATGCCACTTGTGTACTCCTTTTACCAATTTTGAACTTAATATAGCCTTCATTTTTATTTTAGGCCTACTTCCTGTGTCAGAGCCACTAATTACACATGCCCTCCTCCGCTGAGCCACGCTATGCTGCAAGTGTACTCCACTTACCAATTTTGAACTGCATTTTGCCTAATTACTTATTTAGTCCTACTTATTGTGTCTGTCTCCCATTACAGTTGTCCTCCACTGTACAAAGCTGAGCTTCAATCTTCAGGCTCTCATTAAGTAGTTGTTGTTCATATGTGTGGTTGGAGCCTACTAATGGTGTCTGCCGCTCCAAGCTGTTCTCCAGGTTTACTTGCCTGAGCTTCAATCTTTAGGCTCTCATTAAGTAGTTGTTAATATGTGTGGTTGGGGCCTACTAACGGTGTCTGCCGCTCCCTGGTGTTGTTCTCCACTGTACTAAGCTGAGCTTCAATCTTCAGGCTCTCATTAAGTAGTTGTTGTTAATATGTGTGGTTGGGGCCTACTAACGGTGTTTGACGCTCCCTTGTGTTGTCCTTCACTGTACAAAGCTGAGCTTCAATCTTCAGGCTCTCATTAAGTAGTTGTTGTTAATATGTGTGGTTGGGGCCTACTAACGGTGTCTGCCGCTCCCTGGTGTTGTTCTCCACTGTACAAAGCTGAGCTTCAATCTTCAGGCTCTCATTAAGTAGTTGTTGTTAATATGTGTGGTTGGGGCCTACTAACGGTGTCTGCCGCTCCAAGGTGTTCTCCAGGTTTACTTGCCTGAGCTTCAATCTTCAGGCTCTCATTAAGTAGTAGTTGTTAATATGTGTGGTTGGGGCCTACTAACGGTGTCTGCCGCTCCCTGGTGTAGTTCTCCACTGTACAAAGCTGAGCTTCAATCTTCAGGCTCTCATTAAGTAGTTGTTGTTAAGATAACAGTGCAGTTGGCCTACTATTTTGTTTGGGGACTACTAACATTGTCTGCCGCTCCCGTGTGTTGTCCTTCACTGTACAAAGCTGAGCTTCAATCTTCAGGCTCTCATTAAGTAGTTGTTGTTAAGATAACAGTGCAGTTGGCCTACTATTTTGTTTGGGGACTACTAACATTGTCGGCCGCTCCCTTGTGTTGTCCTTCACTGTACAAAGCTGAGCTTCAATCTTCAGGCTCTCATTAAGTAGTTGTTGTTAAGATAACAGTGCAGTTGGCCTACTATTTTGTTTGGGGCCTACTAACGGTGTCTGCAGCTCCAAGGTGTTCTCCAGGTTTACTTGCCTGAGCTTCAATCTTCAGGCTCTCATTAAGTAGTTGTTGTTAATATAACACTGCAGTTGGCCTACTAGTGTGGTTGGGGCCTGCTAACGGTGTCTGCCGCTGCTTTCTGTTCTCCACTGAACAGAGCTGAGCTTCAATCTTCAGGCTCTCATTAAGTTGGTGTTTATATAACACTGCAGTTGGCCTACTATTTTGGTTGGGCCTAGTAACGGTGTCTGCCACACCTTGGTGTTGTCCTGTGTTATTTTCCAGAGCTTCAATCCTCAGGCTTTTGGGCTAGATTTGTAATATTAAACTGCATTGGGCCTACTAGTGTGGTTGGGTGTTATGATCTGGTGGCCTTGGAGCAGCATGGACGAGCTCTGGAGTAGGTGGCCTCTATACTGACCGCAGACCCTGAACTTAACACCGCAACTATAAGTAGCCGTGGGATGTTCCTGTCACTCCCTCGACACCTCGTCACAGCCGGAGGACTAATTACCCCTAAAGAAAGAAACAGGAAAACTATCTTGCCTCAGAGAAAATCCCCAAAGGAAAGACAGCCCCCCACAAATATTGACTGTGAGAGGAGAGGGAAATTACAAACGCAGACTGAAAACAGAATTTAGCAAAGGAGGCCACGCTACCTAGAAAGAAAAGACAGGACAGAGTACTGTGCGGTCAGTATTAAATTACTACAAAAATCCACCACAGAGAATACAAAAATCTCCACACCTAACTAAAGGCATGGAGGGTAACTCTGCGACTCCAGAGCTTCCAACTTGGCTGAATAAATCCTTACACAGACAAAGCTGGACAAGAAAAAACATAGCAATTCACTTAACTATAAAGTCCACCGCATGTGGACTGCAAAAACAAAGCCAGGACTTATCTTTGATGATTTGGACAATCCAGCAGGAGAAACCAAGCAGAGATGTGAATCCTCCAGAAAAACAATGGACAACTGGCACTCACTAAAGGGTGAAGCCTGTCATGATCTCAATGGCAAGAGAACATAGCATAAGCATATATAGGAACTAGCTCTTGGAAGATGGGAACTGAGCTGACCATGAACTAAACCTAACGCACAACTAGCAGTGGCCGGGTAGCATGCCTACGTTGGTTCTAGATGCCCAGCCCAGCCGGAGGACTAAATAAAGCTAGCAGAGGAAAATATTAGTCCTAGCTCACCTCTAGAGAAATACCCCGAAAGGAGACAGAGGCCCCCCACATGTATTGGCGGTGAGTAGAGATGAAATAACAAACGTAGTATGAAAATAGGTTTAGCAAATTTGAGGTCCACTTACTACATAGCAGAAGACAGAAAGGACACTTTCATGGTCAGCTGAAAACCCTATCAAAAAACACCATCCAGAAATTACTTTAAAACTCTGGCATTAACTCATAACACCAGAGTGGCAATTCCCGTTCACAAGAGCTTTCCAGACACAGTAACGAAACTACAGCTGTGAACTGGAACAAAATGCAAAAACAAACATGGACAAGAGTCCAACTTATCTAGTAGTTGTCTAGGAGCAGGAACAAGCACAGAGAGGCTTCTGATAACATTGTTGACCGGCAAGCAACTAACAGAGCAGCAAGGTTATATAGCGACTCCCACATCTTGATGGGAACAGGTGAACAGAGAAGATGAAGACACCAGTTCAATTCCACCAGTAGCCACCGGGGGAGCCCAGAATCCAAATTCACAACAGTACCCCCCCCTCAAGGAGGGGGCACCGAACCCTCACCAGAACCACCAGGGCGATCAGGATGGGCCCTATGAAAGGCACGAACCAGATCGGAGGCATGAACATCAGATGCATTCACCCAAGAATTATCCTCCTGGCCGTATCCCTTCCACTTGACCAGATACTGGAGTCTCCGTCTGGAAACACGAGAGTCCAAAATTTTCTCCACAACGTACTCCAATATCTTATACGGGCCGATAAACCGAGGCTTAAACTTAGGAGAAGAGACCCTCATAGGGACAAAACGAGAAGACAACCACACCAAATCCCCAACAGAAAGCCGAGGACCAACACGACGGTGGCGGTTGGCAAAAAGCTGAGTCTTCTCCTGGGACAACCTCAAATTGTCCACCACCTGCCCCCAGATCTGATGCAATCTCTCCACCACAGCATCCACTCCAGGACAATCCGAAGATTCCACCTGACCAGAGGAAAATCGAGGATGAAACCCCGAATTACAGAAAAACGGGGACACCAAAGTGGCAGAGCTGGCCCGATTATTGAGAGCGAACTCCGCCAATGGCAAAAAAGCAACCCAATCATCCTGGTCAGCAGACACAAAACACCTCAGATATGTCTCCAGGGTCTGATTAATCCGCTCGGTCTGGCCATTCGTCTGAGGATGGAAAGCGGACGAAAAAGATAAATCTATGCCCATCCTAGCACAGAATGCCCGCCAAAATCTAGACACGAACTGGGTCCCTCTGTCAGAAACGATATTCTCAGGAATACCATGCAAACGAACAACATTTTGAAAAAACAGAGGAACCAACTCGGAAGAAGAAGGTAACTTGGGCAGAGGAACCAAATGGACCATCTTAGAAAAACGGTCACACACCACCCAGATGACAGACATCTTCTGAGAAACAGGCAGATCTGAAATAAAATCCATCGAGATGTGCGTCCAAGGCCTCTTAGGAATAGGCAAGGGCAACAATAATCCACTAGCCCGAGAACAACAAGGCTTGGCCCGAGCACAAACGTCACAAGACTGCACAAAGCCTCGCACATCTCGTGACAGGGAAGGCCACCAGAAGGACCTTGCCACCAAATCCCTGGTACCAAAAATGCCGGGATGACCTGCCAACGCAGAAGAATGAACCTCAGAGATGACTCTACTGGTCCAATCATCAGGAACAAACAGTTTATCAGGTGGGCAACGATCAGGTCTCTCCGCCTGAAACTCCTGCAAGGCCCGCCGCAGGTCTGGAGAAACGGCTGACAATACCACTCCATCCTTAAGGATACCTGTGGGCTCAGAGTTACCAGGCGAGTCAGGCTCAAAACTCCTAGAAAGGGCATCCGCCTTAACATTCTTAGAACCCGGTAGGTATGACACCACAAAATTAAACCGAGAGAAAAATAATGACCAGCGCGCCTGTCTAGGATTCAGGCGCCTGGCGGTCTCAAGATAAATCAAATTTTTGTGGTCAGTCAATACCACCACCTGATGTCTGGCCCCCTCAAGCCAATGGCGCCACTCCTCAAAAGCCCACTTCATGGCCAAAAGCTCCCGATTCCCAACATCATAATTCCGCTCAGCGGGCGAAAATTTACGGGAAAAGAAGGCACAAGGCCTCATCACGGAGCAGTCAGAACTTTTCTGCGACAACACTGCCCCAGCTCCGATCTCAGAAGCGTCGACCTCAACCTGAAAAGGTAGAGCAACATCAGGCTGACGCAACACAGGGGCAGAGGAAAAACGGCGCTTAAGCTCCCGAAAGGCCTCCACAGCATCAGGGGACCAATCAGCAACATCAGCACCCTTCTTAGTCAAATCGGTCAATGGCTTAGCAATATCCGAAAAACCAGCAATAAATCGACGATAAAAGTTAGCAAAGCCCAAAAATTTCTGAAGACTCTTAAGAGAAGAGGGCTGCGTCCAATCACAAATAGCTTGAACCTTGACAGGATCCATTTCAATGGAAGAGGGGGAAAAAATATATCCCAAAAAGGAAATCCTCTGTACCCCAAAAACACACTTAGAACCCTTCACACACAAAGAATTAGACCGCAAAACCTGAAAAACCCTCCTGACTTGCTGGACATGAGAGTCCCAGTCATCCGAAAAAATCAGAATATCATCCAGATACACAATCATAAATTTATCCAAATAATCGCGAAAAATATCATGCATAAAGGACTGGAAAACTGACGGAGCATTAGAAAGACCAAAAGGCATCACTAAATACTCAAAGTGGCCCTCGGGCGTATTAAATGCGGTTTTCCACTCATCCCCCTGCCTGATTCGCACCAAATTATACGCCCCACGAAGGTCAATCTTAGAGAACCACTTGGCCCCCTTTATGCGAGCAAACAAATCAGTCAGCAACGGCAATGGGTATTGATATTTAACAGTGATTTTATTCAAAAGCCGATAATCAATACATGGTCTCAAAGAGCCGTCCTTTTTTGACACAAAGAAAAAACCGGCTCCTAAGGGAGATGACGATGGACGAATATGTCCCTTTTCCAAGGACTCCTTTATATATTCTCGCATAGCAGCATGTTCAGGCACAGACAGATTAAATAAACGACCCTTTGGGTATTTACTACCCGGGATTAAATCTATGGCACAATCGCACTCTCGGTGCGGAGGTAACGAACCAAGCTTGGATTCTTCAAAGACGTCACGATAGTCAGACAGGAACTCAGGAATTTCAGAGGGAATGGATGATGAAATGGAAACCACAGGTACATCCCCATGAGCCCCCTTACATCCCCAGCTCAACACAGACATAGCTCTCCAGTCGAGGACTGGGTTGTGAGATTGCAGCCAAGGCAATCCTAGCACCAAATCATAATGTAGATTATACAGCACCAGAAAGCGAATAATCTCCTGGTGATCCGGATTAATACGCATAGTTACTTGTGTCCAGTATTGTGGTTTATTATTAGCCAATGGGGTGGAGTCAATCCCCTTCAGAGGAATAGGAGTCTCCAAAGGCTCTAAATCATACCCACAGCGTTTGGCCAAGGACCAATCCATAAGACTCAAAGCGGCGCCAGAGTCGACATAGGCGTCCGTGGTAATAGATGACAAAGAGCAAATCAGGGTCACAGATAGAATAAATTTAGACGGTAAGGTGCAAATGGAAACAGATTTACCAAGCTTTTTAGTGCGCTTAGAGCATGCTGATATAACATGAGTAGAATCACCACAATAGAAACACAACCCATTTTTCCGTCTAAAATTCTGCCGCTCGCTTCGGGACAGAATTCTATCACACTGCATACTCTCTGGCGACTTCTCAGTGGACACCGCCAGATGGTGCACTGGTTTGCGCTCCCGCAAACGCCTATCGATCTGAATAGCCATTGTCATGGACTCATTCAGACCCGCAGGCACAGGGAACCCCACCATAACATCCTTAATGGCATCAGAGAGACCCTCTCTGAAAGTCGCCGCCAGGGCGCACTCATTCCACTGAGTAAGCACAGACCATTTACGGAATCTTTGGCAGTAAATTTCCGCTTCATCTTGCCCCTGAGATAGGGACATCAAAGTTTTTTCTGCCTGAAGCTCCAAATGAGGTTCGTCATAAAGCAACCCCAAGGCCAGAAAAAACGCATCCACATTGAGCAACGCAGGATCCCCTGGTGTCAATGAAAAAGCCCAGTCTTGAGGGTCGCCCCGGAGCAAGGAAATCACAATCCTGACCTGCTGTGCAGGGTCTCCGGCAGAGCGAAATTTCAGAGACAAAAATAATTTGCAATTATTTCGAAAATTCTGAAACCCGGATCTATTCCCCGAGAAAAATTCCGGCAAAGGAATTCTCGGCTCAGATACAGGTGCATGACAAACAAAATCTTGCAAATTTTGTACCTTCGTGGCGAGATTATTCAAACCTGCAGTTACACTCTGAAGATCCATTACAAACAGGTGGACACAGAGCCATTCAAGGGTTAAGAGGAGGTAAGAAGCAGCTAGACAGCAATTAAGGGCTAGGCAGCAAAACTCTGAGGGGGAAAAAAAAAAAATTTCCCTTCAACACTTCTTTTTCTCCTGCTTCAGCCCAAACAATTAACACTTTGCGGGCCGGTCAAACTGTCATGATCTCAATGGCAAGAGAACATAGCATAAGCATATATAGGAACTAGCTCTTGGAAGATGGGAACTGAGCTGACCATGAACTAAACCTAACGCACAACTAGCAGTGGCCGGGTAGCATGCCTACGTTGGTTCTAGATGCCCAGCCCAGCCGGAGGACTAAATAAAGCTAGCAGAGGAAAATATTAGTCCTAGCTCACCTCTAGAGAAATACCCCGAAAGGAGACAGAGGCCCCCCACATGTATTGGCGGTGAGTAGAGATGAAATAACAAACGTAGTATGAAAATAGGTTTAGCAAATTTGAGGTCCACTTACTACATAGCAGAAGACAGAAAGGACACTTTCATGGTCAGCTGAAAACCCTATCAAAAAACACCATCCAGAAATTACTTTAAAACTCTGGCATTAACTCATAACACCAGAGTGGCAATTCCCGTTCACAAGAGCTTTCCAGACACAGTAACGAAACTACAGCTGTGAACTGGAACAAAATGCAAAAACAAACATGGACAAGAGTCCAACTTATCTAGTAGTTGTCTAGGAGCAGGAACAAGCACAGAGAGGCTTCTGATAACATTGTTGACCGGCAAGCAACTAACAGAGCAGCAAGGTTATATAGCGACTCCCACATCTTGATGGGAACAGGTGAACAGAGAAGATGAAGACACCAGTTCAATTCCACCAGTAGCCACCGGGGGAGCCCAGAATCCAAATTCACAACAGAAGCCAGACTAAATAGCCCCGTCCAAAGTGGAAGCACCTGATGACTGCTGTAAAGGACAAACAGCAGCACTACCACTTATGGTTATAAGTCACTTATGGTCACCGGAGGGAGCCCAAGAGCAGAACCCACAACAGAATTCACAACAGTACCTCCCCTTGAGGAGGGGTCACCGAACCCTCACCAGAGCCCCCAGGCCGATCCGGACGAGCCAAATGGAAGGCACGAACCAAATCATCAGCATGAACATCGGAGGCAACAACCCAAGAATTATCCTCCTGGCCATAACCCTTCCACTTGACAAGATACTGAAGCCTCCATCTTGAAAAACGAGAATCCAAGATCTTCTCCACAACATACTCCAACTCCCCATCAATCAACACCGGGGCAGGAGGATCTACAGAGGGAACCACGGGCACCACATATTTCCGCAACAAAGATCTATGAAAAACATTATGGATCGAAAAAGAGGCTAGAAGGGCCAAACGAAAAGACACTGGATTGATAATCTCAGAAATCCTATCAGGACCAATAAACCGAGGCTTGAACTTCGGGGAAGAAACCTTCATAGGAACATGACGAGAAGACAACCAGACCAAATCCGCAACCCGAAGCCGGGAACCCACACGCTGACGACGGTTGGCAAAACGCTGAGCCTCCTCCTGAGACAACACCAAATTGTCCACAACATGAGCCCAAATCTGCTGCAACCTGTCAACCACAGAGTCCACCCCAGGACAATCAGAAGAAAAACGAGGATGAAACCCAGAATTACAAAAGAATGGTGAAACCAAGGTAGCAGAACTAGCCCGATTATTAAGGGCAAACTCGGCCAATGGCAAGAAAGCCACCCAATCATCCTGATCGGCAGACACAAAGCATCTCAAATAAGTTTCCAAAGTCTGGTTAGTTCGCTCGGTTTGGCCGTTTGTCTGAGGATGAAATGCGGAAGAAAAAGACAAATCAATGCCCAGCTTAGCACAAAAGGACCGCCAAAACCTAGAAACAAACTGGGAACCTCTATCGGACACAATATTCTCCGGAATGCCATGCAAACGAACCACATGCTGAAAAAACAACGGAACCAACTCAGAAGAGGAAGGCAATTTAGGCAAAGGTACCAAATGAACCATCTTAGAAAACCGGTCACGGACCACCCAGATAACAGACATCCTCTGGGAAACAGGAAGATCCGAAATAAAATCCATAGAAATATGCGTCCAAGGCCTCTCAGGGACCGGCAAAGGCAAAAGCAACCCACTGGCGTGGGAGCAGCAAGGTTTGGCCCGCGCACAAGTCCCACAGGACTGCACAAAAGAACGCACATCCCGTGACAAAGAAGGCCACCAAAAGGACCTACTAACCAAATCTCTGGTACCAAAAATCCCAGGATGGCCAGCCAACACAGAACAGTGAACCTCAGAAATCACATTACTAGTCCATCTGTCAGGAACAAACAGTTTCCCCGCTGGACAGCGATCAGGTTTATCAGCCTGAAACTCCTGAAGAACCCGTCGCAAATCAGGGGAGATGGCAGAAAGAATCACCCCCTCCTTCAGAATACCAACCGGCTCAAGAATCCCAGGGGAATCAGGCAAAAAACTCCTAGAGAGGGCATCAGCCTTAACATTCTTAGAACCCGGAAGATACGAGACAACAAAATCAAAACGGGAGAAAAACAGAGACCATCGGGCCTGTCTAGAATTCAGCCGTTTGGCAGACTCGAGGTAAATCAGATTCTTATGATCGGTCAAGACCACAATACGGTGCTTGGCCCCCTCAAGCCAATGTCGCCACTCCTCAAATGCCCACTTCATAGCCAACAACTCACGATTGCCGACATCATAATTGCGTTCTGCAGGTGAAAACTTTCGAGAAAAGAAGGCACACGGTTTCATCAAGGAACCATCAGAATTCCTCTGAGACAAAACGGCCCCTGCCCCAATCTCAGAAGCGTCAACCTCAACCTGAAAAGGAAGAGAAACATCCGGCTGACGCAACACAGGGGCAGAAGTAAATCGGCGCTTAAGCTCCTGAAAGGCAGAAACAGCCTCAGAGGACCAATTAGCTACATCAGCGCCCTTCCTCTTCAAATCGGTCAGGGGTTTAACCACACTGGAGAAGTTTGCAATGAAACGGCGATAAAAATTAGCAAAGCCCAAAAATTTCTGAAGGCTCTTCATGGATGTGGGCTGGATCCAATCATGAATGGCCTGAACCTTAACCGGATCCATTTCTATAGATGATGGAGAAAAAATGAAGCCCAAAAAAGAAACCTTCTGTACTCCAAAGAGGCACTTAGACCCCTTCACAAACAAGGCATTATCACGAAGGACCTGAAATACCATCCTGACTTGTTTCACATGAGACTCCCAATCATCTGAAAAAATCAAAATATCATCCAAATATACAATCATGAATTTATCAAGATAATTCCGAAAAATATCATGCATGAAGGACTGAAACACAGATGGGGCATTAGAGAGTCCGAATGGCATCACAAGATATTCAAAATGGCCCTCGGGCGTATTAAACGCAGTTTTCCATTCGTCACCCTGCTTAATATGAACAAGATTATATGCCCCTCGAAGGTCAATCTTAGTAAACCAACTAGCCCCCTTAATCCTGGCAAACAAATCAGAAAGCAAAGGCAAAGGGTATTGGAATTTGACCGTGATCTTATTCAAGAGGCGATAATCAATACAGGGTCTCAAGGAGCCATCCTTCTTGGCAACAAAAAAAACCCTGCTCCCAATGGAGAAGAAGATGGCCGAATATGCCCCTTCTCCAAAGACTCCGTTACATAGCTCCGCATGGCGGCATGTTCAGGCACAGACAGGTTGAAAAGTCGGCCCTTAGGAAACTTACAGCCTGGAATGTCATGATCTCTGCAGGCAGAGATCATAGCAAGCCTATAGAGGGACAAGCTCTCGGAAGATGGAACTATACTGACCATGAACTAAGCCTGCCGCGCAACTAGAAATAGCCAGGTAGCATTTCCTATTTATCGCTAGATGCCCAGCTCTGGCCTAAGACCTAAATAGCTAGCAGAGGGAAATATAAGACCTGGCTCACCTCTAGAGAAATATTCCAAAGAAGACAGTAGCCCCCCACATATAATGACGGTGAGTTCAGATGAAACAACAAACGCAGCAGGAAAATAGTTTTAGCAAATTTGAGGTCCGCTTACTAGATAGCAGAAGACAGATAGTATACTTTCATGGTCAGCAGAAAAACACTAACAAAACACCATCCAGAGATTACCTTAAACTCTGGCATTAACTCATAACGCCAGAGTAGCAATCCCTGATCAACGAGAGCTTTCCAGACACAGTAACAAAACTTCAGCTGTGAACTGGAACAAATAGGCAAAACAAAACATGGACAAAAGTCCAACTTATCTAGTAGTAGTCTAGAAGCAGGAACAAGCACTGAGAGGCATCAGATAACATTGTTGACCGGCAAGAAACCACCAGAGAAATGAGCTTAAATAGCGACACCCACTACTGATGGAATCAGGTGAAACAGGAAAGAGGATGACAAGTCCAATTCCACAAGCGGCCACCGGGGGAGCCCAGAATCCAAATTCACAACAGTACCCCCCCCTCAAGGAGGGGGCACCGAACCCTCACCAGATCCACCAGGGCGACCAGGATGAGCCCTATGGAAGGCACGAACAAGATCAGAAGCATGAACATCAGATGCATTGACCCAAGAATTATCCTCCTGGCCGTAACCCTTCCAGTTGACCAGATACTGGAGTTTCCGTCTGGAAACACGAGAGTCCAAAATTTTCTCCACAACGTACTCCAACTCACCCTCAACCAACACCGGAGCAGAAGGCTCAACTGAAGGTACAACAGGTACCTCATACCTGCGCAATAACGACCGATGAAAAACGTTATGAATGGAAAAGGACGCAGGGAGGTCCAAACGGAAAGAAACAGGATTAAGAATCTCCAATATTCTATAAGGGCCGATGAACCGAGGTTTAAACTTAGGAGAAGAGACCCTCATAGGGACAAAACGAGAAGACAACCACACTAAATCTCCAACACAAAGCCGAGAACCAACACGACGATGACGGTTGGCAAAACGCTGAGTCTTCTCCTGGGACAACTTCAAATTGTCCATAACCTGCCCCCAAATGTGATGCAATCTCTCTACCACCGCATCCACTCCAGGACAATCCGAGGATTCCACCTGACCGGAGGAAAATCGAGGGTGAAACCCCGAATTACAGAAAAACGGGGACACCAAGGTGGAAGAACTGGCCCGATTATTGAGGGCGAACTCTGCCAATGGCAAAAAAGCAACCCAATCATCCTGGTCAGCAGAGACAAAACACCTCAGATATGTCTCAAGGGTCTGATTAGTCCGCTCGGTCTGGCCATTAGTCTGAGGGTGAAAAGCAGACGAAAAAGACAAATCTATGCCCATCCTAGCACAGAATGCCCGCCAAAATCTAGACACAAATTGGGTACCTCTGTCAGAAACAATATTCTCAGGAATACCGTGCAATCGGACAACATTCTGAAAAAACAGAGGAACCAACTCAGAAGAAGAAGGCAACTTGGGCAGAGGAACCAAATGGACCATTTTAGAGAAACGGTCACAGACCACCCAGATGACAGACATCTTCTGGGAAACAGGCAGATCTGAAATAAAATCCATCGAGATGTGTGTCCAAGGCCTCTTAGGAATAGGCAAGGGCAACAGCAGTCCGCTAGCCCGAGAACTACAAGACTTGGCCCGAGCACAAACGTCACATGACTGCACAAAGACTCGCACATCTCGTGACAGAGAAGGCCACCAGAAGGATCTTGCCACCAAATCCCTGGTACCAAAAATTCCGGGATGACCTGCCAATGCAGAAGAATGTACCTCAGAGATGACTCTGCTGGTCCAATCATCCGGAACAAACAGTCTATCAGGCGGACAACGATCCGGTCTATCCGCCTGAAACTCTTGCAAGGACCGCCGCAGATCAGGAGAAACGGCCGACAAAATTACTCCCTCCCTAAGGATACCTGTGGGTTCAGAATTACCAGGAGAGTCCGGGTCAAAACTCCTAGAAAGGGCATCTGCCTTAACATTCTTAGAACCCGGTAGGTATGACACCACAAAATTAAAGCGAGAAAAAAATAAAGACCAGCGCGCCTGTCTAGGATTCAGGCGTCTGGCAGTCTCAAGATAAATCAAATTTTTGTGGTCAGTCAATACCACCACCTGATGTCTAGCCCCCTCGAGCCAATGGCGCCACTCCTCAAACGCCCACTTCATGGCCAAAAGCTCCCGATTCCCAACATCATAATTCCGCTCTGCGGGCGAAAATTTGCGAGAAAAGAAGGCACAAGGCCTAATGACGGAGCAGTCGGAACCTTTCTGCGACAACACTGCCCCAGCTCCGATCTCCGAAGCGTCAACCTCAACCTGAAAAGGCAGATTCACATCAGGCTGACGCAACACAGGGGCAGAGGCAAAACGGCGCTTAAGCTCCTGAAAGGCCTCTACAGCATGAGGGGACCAATTAGCAACATCAGCGCCTTGTCTGGTCAAATCAGTCAGTGGTTTAACGACATCCGAAAAACCAGCAATAAATCGGCGGTAAAAGTTGGCAAAGCCCAAAAATCTCTGAAGACCCTTAAGAGAGGAGGGCTGAGTCCAGTCACAAATAGCTTGCACCTTGACGGGATCCATCTCAATGGAAGAGGGAGAAAAAATATACCCCAAAAAGGAAATTTTCTGGACCCCAAAAACGCACTTAGACCCCTTCACACATAAAGAATTAGACCGCAGAACCTGAAAAACTCTCCTGACCTGCTGGACATGAGAGTCCCAGTCATCAGAAAAAATCAGAATATCATCCAGATATATTATCATAAATTTATCCAGAAAATCGCGGAAAATATCATGCATAAAAGACTGGAAAACTGAAGGGGCATTAGAAAGACCAAAAGGCATGACCAAATACTCAAAGTGGCCCTCGGGCGTATTAAATGCGGTCTTCCACTCATCCCCCTGCCTGATCCGCACCAAATTATACGCCCCACGAAGATCAATTTTAGAGAACCACTTAGCACCCTCTATACGAGCAAACAAATCAGTAAGCAATGGCAATGGGTATTGATACTTAACAGTGATCTTATTCAGAAGCCGATAATCAATACATGGTCTCAAAGAGCCGTCTTTTTTTGAGACAAAGAAAAACCCAGCTCCCAAGGGAGAAGAAGATGGACGAATATGTCCCTTTTCCAAAGACTCCTTTATATATTCCCGCATAGCAGCATGTTCCGGCACAGACAAATTAAACAAACGACCCTTTGGATATTTACAACCCGGTATCAAATCTATGGCACAATCGCACTCACGGTGCGGAGGTAACGACCCAAGCTTGGGTTCGTCAAAGACGTCTTGATAATCAGAGAGGAACTCAGGGACTTCAGAGGGAATGGACGACGAAATAGAAACCAAAGGTACGTCCCCATGAATACCCTTACATCCCCAGCTCAACACAGACATTGCTCTCCAGTCCAAGACTGGGTTGTGAGACTGCAACCATGGCAATCCCAGTACCAAATCGTCATGTAAATTATACAGCACCAGGAAACGAATAATCTCCTGGTGATCCGGATTGATACGCATGGTTACTTGTGTCCAGTATTGTGGTTTATTATTAGCCAATGGGGTGGAGTCAATCCCCTTCAGAGGAATAAGAGTCTCCAAAGGCTCTAAATCAAAACCACAACGATTGGCAAAGGACCAATCCATAAGACTCAGAGCGGCGCCAGAGTCAACATAGGCGTCCGTGGCAATGGATGACAAAGAGCAAATCAGGGTTACAGACAAAATAAACTTAGACTGAATGGTGCTAATGGAAACAGACTTATCAAGCTTCTTTGTACGCCTAGAGCATGCTGATATAACATGAGTAGAATCCCCACAATAGAAACACAATCCATTCTTCCGTCTAAAATTCTGTCGCTCGCTCCTGGACAGAATTCTATCACACTGCATACTTTCTGGCGTCTTTTCCATAGACACCGCCAGATGGTGCACCGGTTTGCGCTCCCGCAGACGCCTATCAATCTGAATAGCCATTGTCATGGACTCATTCAGACCTGCAGGCAAAGGGAACCCCACCATAACATCCTTAACGGCATCAGAGAGACCTTCTCTGAAAGTTGCCGCCAAGGCGCACTCATTCCACTGAGTAAGCACAGACCATTTACGGAATTTTTGGCAGAAAACTTCAGCTTCGTCTTGCCCCTGAGATAGTGCCATCAAAGTTTTTTCTGCCTGAAGTTCCAAATGAGGTTCCTCATAAAGCAAGCCCAAGGCCAGAAAAAACGCATCCACATCGCGTAACGCAGGATCCCCTGCTGGCAATGAGAAGGCCCAATCTTGAGGGTCACCCCTGAGCAAGGAAATCACAATCCTAACCTGCTGAGCAGGGTCTCCAGCTGAACGAGACTTCAGGGACAAATAAAGCTTACAATTATTTCGGAAATTCTGGAAGCTAGCTCTATTCCCTGTGAAGAACTCCGGCAAAGGAATTCTCGGCTCAGATACCGGAGCATGTACCACAAAATCTTGTAAATTTTGTACTTTCGTGATGAGATTATTCAAACCCGCAGTTACACTCTGGAGATCCATTATTGTCAGGTGCACACAGAGCATACAGAGATTAGGAGGAGAGAGAGAGAAAAGACTGCAGCAAGGCAGACTGGAGGAAAAAAAAAAAAAAAAAAAAATTTCAGCAGACTTCTTATAACTCTCCTTTCTCAACCTGGGTCTTTAACACTTTATGGCCGGTCAAACTGTCATGATCTCTGCAGGCAGAGATCATAGCAAGCCTATAGAGGGACAAGCTCTCGGAAGATGGAACTATACTGACCATGAACTAAGCCTGCCGCGCAACTAGAAATAGCCAGGTAGCATTTCCTATTTATCGCTAGATGCCCAGCTCTGGCCTAAGACCTAAATAGCTAGCAGAGGGAAATATAAGACCTGGCTCACCTCTAGAGAAATATTCCAAAGAAGACAGTAGCCCCCCACATATAATGACGGTGAGTTCAGATGAAACAACAAACGCAGCAGGAAAATAGTTTTAGCAAATTTGAGGTCCGCTTACTAGATAGCAGAAGACAGATAGTATACTTTCATGGTCAGCAGAAAAACACTAACAAAACACCATCCAGAGATTACCTTAAACTCTGGCATTAACTCATAACGCCAGAGTAGCAATCCCTGATCAACGAGAGCTTTCCAGACACAGTAACAAAACTTCAGCTGTGAACTGGAACAAATAGGCAAAACAAAACATGGACAAAAGTCCAACTTATCTAGTAGTAGTCTAGAAGCAGGAACAAGCACTGAGAGGCATCAGATAACATTGTTGACCGGCAAGAAACCACCAGAGAAATGAGCTTAAATAGCGACACCCACTACTGATGGAATCAGGTGAAACAGGAAAGAGGATGACAAGTCCAATTCCACAAGCGGCCACCGGGGGAGCCCAGAATCCAAATTCACAACACTGGAATCAAGTAAATAGCACAATCACAGTCCCTATGCGGTGGAAGGGAACTGGACTTGGGCTCATCGAAAACATCCTGGAAATCTGACACAAACTCAGGAATTTCAGAAGAGGGGGAGGAGGAAATTGACATCAGAGGAACGTCATCATGAACCCCCTGACAACCCCAACTAGTCACAGACATAGATTTCCAATCCAACACCGGATTATGTACCTGTAACCATGGAAACCCCAGCACAATAGCATCATGCAAATTATGCAACACCAGGAAACGACAATCTTCCTGATGGGCTGGCGCCATGCACATGGTTAACTGTGTCCAAAACTGAGGTTTATTTTTAGCCAATGGTGTAGCATCAATACCCCTCAAAGGGATAGGACTCCGCAAAGGCTGTAAGGGAAAACCACAAGGTCTGGCAAATTCTAAGTCCATCAAATTTAAAGCGGCGCCTGAATCCACAAATGCCATGACAGAGAATGACGATAATGAGCAGATCAGGGTCACAGATAACAAAAATTTAGGTTGTACAGTACTGATGGTAATAGAATTAGCGATTCTCTTGGCACGCTTAGGGCAATCAGAAATAACATGAGCAGAATCGCCGCAGTAAAAGCACAACCTATTCTGACGTCTGAATCCTTGGCGTTCAGCTCTAGACACAATCCTATCACACTGCATTGGCTCAGGACTCCGCTCGGAAGACAATGCCATAGTGTTCACAACTCTGCGCTCACGCAAGCGCCGATCAATTTGAATGGCCAGAGACATAGAATCACTCAGACCTGCAGGCGTGGGGAAGCCCACCATAACATCTTTAACAGATTCACAAAGACCCTTTCTGAAAATTGCCGCCAAAGCATCCTCATTCCACTTAGTAAGCACAGACCATTTTCTAAATTTCTGACAATATGATTCTGCCGCTTCTTGACCCTGACACAGGGCCAACAAGGTTTTCTCAGCATGATCCACAGAATTAGGTTCATCATACAATAACCCAAGCGCCTGAAAAAATGTGTCTACATTAAGCAAGGCCGGATTCCCAGATTCCAGGGAAAATGCCCAATCCTGCGGGTCGCCACGCAACTGAGAAATGACAATTTTTACCTGCTGGATGGGATCACCAGAGGAACGGAACTTCAGAGCAAAAAACAGTTTACAGTTATTTTTAAAGCTCAAAAATTTGGACCTGTCCCCAAAAAACAGATCGGGGGTAGGAATTCTAGGCTCTAAAACAGGAGTCTGCACGACATAATCAGAAATATTCTGTACTCTAGCAGCAAGTTTATCCACCCGAGAAGCAAGTCCCTGAACATCCATGTCAGCGCCTACCTCTTGAGCCACCCAGAGGTGAAGAGAAAAAAAAATGGCTCAGCACTTTCTTTCCCTTCTTTTGAGATGCGGTTAACTCATTGTTGGCCAGTTGTACTGTTATGATCTGGTGGCCTAGGAGCAGCATGGACGAGCTCTGGAGTAGGTGGCCTCTATACTGACCGCAGACCCTGAACTTAACACCGCAACTATAAGTAGCCGTGGGATGTTCCTGTCACTCCCTCGACACCTCGTCACAGCCGGAGGACTAATTACCCCTAAAGAAAGAAACAGGAAAACTATCTTGCCTCAGAGAAAATCCCCAAAGGAAAGACAGCCCCCCACAAATATTGACTGTGAGAGGAGAGGGAAATTACAAACGCAGACTGAAAACAGAATTTAGCAAAGGAGGCCATGCTACCTAGAAAGAAAAGACAGGACAGAGTACTGTGCGGTCAGTATTAAATTACTACAAAAATCCACCACAGAGAATACAAAAATCTCCACACCTAACTAAAGGCATGGAGGGTAACTCTGCGACTCCAGAGCTTCCAACTTGGCTGAATAAATCCTTACACAGACAAAGCTGGACAAGAAAAAACAGCAATTCACTTAACTATAAAGTCCACCGCATGTGGACTGCAAAAACAAAGCCAGGACTTATCTTTGATGATTTGGACAATCCAGCAGGAGAAACCAAGCAGAGATGTGAATCCTCCAGAAAAACAATGGACAACTGGCACTCACTAAAGGGTGAAGCCAGACTAAATAGCCCAGTCCAAAGTGGAAGCACCTGATGACTGCTGTGAAGGACAAACAGCAGCACTACCACTTATAACCACCGGAGGGAGCCCAAGAGCAGAACCCACAACAGAATTCACAACAGTTGGGCCCTTAAAACGGTGTCTGCCGCTCCTAGGTTTTCTCCTGTTTTGTTTTCCCGAGCTTCAATCTTCAGGCTTTCGGCCTTTATTTGTAATATTAAACTGCATTGGGCCTACTACTGTGGTTGGGCCCTTAAAACGGTGTCTGCCGCTCCTGGGTTTTCTACTCCACTGAACAAACCAATGCCGCCTGGTTAGTCCTGTTACCAATTTTGAACTGCATTTAGCCCACTTTATTATTTGGGCCTATATCTGTGTTTCCTCCTCATCCTGCCCATTGCCCAACCAGTGCTAGATGAGTCTTGTGGTACATTGACCCAGACCACTACATTCCCCTTGCACGCTACACAGCCACAATCTGACCCTGATGAAAGTCAGGTTCCGCTTCCCGCATACTATACCATCTTACACAGGGACAAATAGGAAGGTGCAGATGAAAGTGCAGGTTCCTTCATCAGGTGGGGGGGCATACTCGTTGGCGACGTCACAGGCACAGGGCCCCTCAGAGTATGCAGAAGTGTCGCTGCCGGTGGGAGGCACCCCCGCCATGCAAACACACCGCCGTACTTTGAGGGGCCCTGTGCCAGTGCCAATGCAAACGAGTGGGCCCCCCCTGCTTGCTCAGGATCACAGCACTTGCAAAGTGGAAATACTTACCTCTCACTGCTCCACCGCCGTGACGTAGTCCACGTTTCCTGGGCCCACTAAAAACTTGAACCAGCCCTACCCCCCACAACTTTAGCCAAATGACCCCCAATTTCCAATGCCCAACTATTATTATAAAGTTAATTAAGATTGACAAGCTTCAGAAACAAGAATGGATGTTTTTGCCATTAAAATGGGCACTGTAGGTGTTTTCCTGGCCCCCACTCACTGCCGACTATGCTTCCCCATTGACTTGCATTGGGTTTCGTGTTTCGGTCGATCCCTGACTTTACGCGATAATCGGCCAATTGCACTCGACTCGACTTTTGAGATAGTCGGGTTTCGCAAAACCCGACTCGACCCCCAAAAAGTTAAAGTCGCTCAACCCTACCCGCCGCTATTGCGGGCACAAGTCAGCTGTTCAAAACAGCTGACATGTCCCGGCTTTGATGCGGGCTCACCGCCGAAGCTCGCATCAAAGCGGGGGTTCTGACCTCGGACGTACTATCCCGTCCGAGGTCAGAAAGGGGTTAAACACATAAAAAAAAGAGAGGTGCAAAAAGCAATGTAAAGTCATGACACCAGCTGAAATCTATTATTAATTTGAAAGAAATACTGCCACTTAGTGAAAAATAATATCAATTGGTTCAATTAATGGCCTATAAAAAGGTGTCTCTATGTAATCCTGCCTTTTCTGATAAGGAGCCTGCTGAAAACTGTTACTGAAAGGCCAAGAAGTATGAATCTAAAAACGCTCTAGTGGCCAGGGTGAGAATTGCAAAATTGCTAATTTTATTTTAGCAGAGATTGTGATATGAAAAAAAAAAAACATTGCCCAAATGTTTGAAAAATACATGTATCACGGAAACTTTATTTAACCCCTTAGTGACAGAGCCAATTTGGTACTTAATGACCGAGCCAATTTTTACAATTCTAACCACTGTCACTTTATAAGGTTGTAACTCTGGAACGCTTTAACGGATCCCGCTGATTCTGAGAATGTTTTTTCGTGACATATTGTACTTCATGTTAGTGGTAACATTTATTCGATATTACTTGCGATTATTTATGAATAAAATGGAAATACGGCGAAAAGTTTGAAAATTTAGCAATTTTCAAACTTTGAACTTTTATGCCCTTAAATCAGAGAGGTATGTCACACAAAATAGTTAATATATAACATTTCCCACATATCCTCTTTACATCAGCACAATTTTGGAAACACATTTTTATTTTGTTAGGAAGTTATAAGGGTGAAAAGTTGACCAGCGATTTCTCATTTTTACAACAAAATTTACAAAACCATTTTTTTGGTTGTGCAATTTCTCCTGAATACACCGATACCCCATATGTGGGGGTAAACCACTGTTTGGGTGCATGGCATGGCTTGGAAGAGAAGGAGCGCATTTGACTTTTTCAGTGCAGAATTGGCTGGAATTGGGATCGGACGCCATGTCGCGTTTGGAGAGCCCCTGATGTGCCTAAACAGTGGAAACCCCCAAAAGTAACACCATTTTGGAAAATAGACCCCTTAAGGAACTTATCTAGATGTGTGGTGAGCACTTTGAACCCCCAAGTGCTTCACAGAAGTTTATAACGTAGAGCCGTGAAAATAAAAAAATTGCATTTTTTACACAAAAATGATCTATTTGCCCACAAATTTTTATTTTCACAAGGGTAACAGGAGAAATTAGAACATGAAAGTTGTTGTGCAATTTCTCCTGAGTACGTCGATACCCCATATGTGGGGGTAAACCGCTGTTTGGGCGCACGGCAGAGGTTGGAAGAGAAGGAGTTCCGTTTGACTTTTTCAATGCAGAATTGGCTGGAATTGAGATTGGACGCCATGTCGCATTTGGAGAGCCCCTGATGTGACTAAACAGTGGAAACCCCCCACAAGTGACCCATTTTGCAAATGAAACCCATTAAGGAACTTATCTAGATGTGTGGTGAGCACTTTGAACCCCCAAGTGCTTCACAGAAGTTTATAACGTAGAGCCGTGAAAATAAAAAATCCTTTTTTTCCTCAAAAATGATATTTAGCTCACAATTTTTTATTTTCTCAAGGGTAACAGGAGAAATTGGACCCCAACATTTGTTGTCCAGTTTGTCCTGAGTACGCTGATACCCCATATGTTTTGGGGGACCACTGTTTGGGCACACATCGGGGCTCAGAAGGGAAGTAGTGATGTTTTAAAATGCAGACTTTGATGGAATGGTCTGCGGGCGTCATGTTGCATTTGCAGAGCTTCTGATGTACCTAAACAGTAGAAACCCCCCACAAGTGACCCCATTTTGGAAACTAGACCCCCCAAAGAGCTTATCTAGATGTGTGGTGAGCACTATGAACCCCCAACTGCTTAACAGAAGTTTATAATGTAGAGCCATCAAAATAAAAAAATATATTTTTTCCACAAAAATGATCTTTTCACCCCCAGATTTTTACTTTCACAAGGGTAACAGGAGAAATTGGACCCCAAAATTTATTGTGCAATTTATTCTGAGTATGCTGATACTTCATATGTGGGGGGGACCACTGTTTAGGCGCATGGCAGAGCTCGGAAGGGAAGGCGCACCGTTTTGGAATGCAGATTTTGATGGAATGGTCTTTGGGTGTCACATTGCATTTGCAGAGCCCCTGATGTACCTAAACAGTAGAAACCCCCCAAAATTGACCCCATTTTGGAAACTAGACCCCCCCAAGGAACTTATCTAGATGTGTGGTGAGTAGTGTTGAGCGATACCTTCCGATATTTGAAAGTATCGGTATCGGATTGGATCGGCCGATATCCAAAAAATATCGGATATCGCCGATACCGATACCCGATACCAATACAAGTCAATGGGACACAAATATCGGAAGTGATCCTGGATGGTTCCCAGGGTCTGAAGGAGAGAAAACTCTCCTTCAGGCCCTGGGATCCATATTCATGTAAAAAATAAATAATAAAAATATGGATATACTCACCTTCAGACGAGCCCTGGCTGTAAGCGCTGTAAGCGCTGTAAGTGCTGCAAGCGTCTGCCTCCATTCCTAAGAATGCAGAGTGAAGGACCTTCGATGACGTTGCGGTCACGTGAGCGGTCACGTGAGCGGTCACATGAGCGATCACGCGACCAATCGCAAGCCGCGACGTCATCGCAGGTCCTACAATCACTGCATTCTTAGGAACGGAGGCTGCCGGTTGCACCGCTGCGAGCCAGGGGCCGTCGGTGGGTGAGTATATCCATATTTTTTATTTTTATTCTTTATTTTTTACATTAATATGGATCCCGATCCCGATTCCCGATATCGCAAAAATATCGGAACTCGGTATCGGAATTCCGATACAGCGAATATCGGCCATATCGGAATGCTTAACACTAGTGGTGAGCACTTTAAACGCCCAAGTGCTTCACAGAAGTTTATAATGCAGAGTCGTGAAAATATATAAAACATTTTTTCCACAAAAATGATTTTTTTATCCCCAATTTTTTATTTTCCCAAGGGTAACAGGAGAAATTGGACCCCAAAATTTGTTGTCCAATTTGTTCTGAGCACGCTGATACCCCATATGTGGGGGGACCACTGTTTGGGCACACATCAGGGCTCGGAAGGGAAGTAGTGACGTTTTAAAATGCAGACTTTGATGGAATGGTCTGCAGGTGTCATGTTGCATTTTCAGAGCCCCTGATGTACCTAAACAGTAGAAACCCCCCACAAGTGACCCTATTTTGGAAACTAGACCCCCCAAGGAACTTATCTAGATATGTGGTGAACATTTTGAACACCAAAGTGCTTCTCAGAAGTTTGACGCAGAGCCATGAAAATAAAAAATGATTTTTTAGCCCCCCAATTTTTTTTATTTTCACAAGGGTAACAGGAGAAACTGGACCACAAAAGTTGTTGTCCAATCAGTCCTGAGTACACTGATACCTCATATGTGGGGGTAAACCACTGTTTGGGCGCATGGCAGAGCTCAGAAGGGTGGGAGCATCAATTGAGTTTTTGAACGCAAAATTGGCTGTCGCATTTGGAGACCCCCTGATGTACCTAAACAGTGGAAACCCCCCAATTCTAACTCCAACCATAACCCCAACACACGCCTAATGCTAATCCCAATCCAATCCATAACCCTAATCAAAACCCTAACCCCAAAACACCCCTAACCCTATGGCATAACCCTAATCACAACCCTAACGCCAAAACACCCCTAACCCTAATCCCAACCCTAATCAAATCTCTAAGCCCAATACACCCCTAATCATAATCTCAACCCTAAGCTCAAACCTAACCCTAACCCCAACCTTAACCCTAATCCCAAACCTAACCCTAATCCCAAACGTAACCCTAATGCCAACCTTAACCCTAATCCAAACCCTAATCCCAACTCTAACCCTAACTTTAGCCCCAACCCTAACTTTAGCCCCAACCCTAACCCTAACTTTAGCCCCAACCCTAGCCCTAACCCTAACCTTAGCCCCAACCCTATCCCTAACTTTAGCCCCAACCCTAGCCCTAACCCTAACCCTAGCCCTAACCCTAGCCCTAACTCTAACCCTAATTGGAAAATAGAAACACATACATTTTTTTATTTTATCATTTTTTCCTAACTAAGGGGGTGATAAAGGGGGGGGGTTATTTACTATTTTTTTATTTTGATCACTGTGATAGGATCTTACAGTGACCAAAATAAAACAAGAGGAAGAATCTCTCTGCCGGCCGGCACATCATGGCGGGCGCACTGCGCATGCGCCCACCATTTTCTTCCCGAAGGAAGAAGCCGGTTGCCAGGAGGTGACGCAGGAGGACCCAGGGACACCGGTAAGTATGATAGGGTCCCTAAATCCCCCTATTTCTCTGTCCTCTGATGTGTGATCACATCAGAGGACAGAGAATGACACGCAGCTTTTTTTTGCGTTCGCCAGTTAACGGTTAATTACCGGCGATCGCAAAACAGGGATCAGTAAAAACTGACCCTGATCATGTTTTTTGGGGTCTCGGCTACCCCCGGCAGCCGAGACCCCAAAGATCTGCCGGGTGCCGGCCGGTGGGTGCACTGCGCATGCGCCCACCATTTTTTCCCCGGAAAAAGATGACGGCGCCCATCGGGACCCACGAGGAGCATCGGGGAGATGGGTGAGTATCAGGGGGCTATCGGGCACTCCATTTCTCTGTCCTCTAATGTGCGATCACATCAGAGGACAGAGAAATTAAATGGGAAATCACGTTTTGTTTTTTGCGGCCACCGTAAATGGTTAATTACCGGCGGTCGCAACCCGGGGGTCGGTAAAAAACCCCCAAATCATGTTCTCTGGGGTCTCGGCTACCCTCGGCAACCGAGACCCCAGAGAAAATCCGACGGTAGTTAAGGGGTTAAACAATGGGTTAATTGCTTATAATGGAATTTAAATTAGTGTCTAATAGGATAAAGCTCAGCATAATAATGCTAAAAGCAATGACTCAAGAGAACAACCAAGAAGTATTGAAACCAAAATCCCAACTACATTTTTCACTAAGTAAAAAGATGAACAAAAAAAACAAAAAAAAATAAAGTTATTTTGGAAACTGATCAGTAGCTCCATTTTTTCAGGATGCACCTTTTTTTGATGACTATTTTTAAAAAGAAGTTTAAATAAATATGGATTTTAAATTACATACTTCCTTATGGAGGCTGGAGTGCTATTCTGTTAATCCTTCTATGATTGGCTTGGGGTTTACTTTGTGTACCCTAGACACAAGTTAGCCCCAGGCAAACCCATAGGCAAAGTTTCGACTGCATATTGAGCTTTTGCTTGTTGCTTTTTTCACTTTTTACGCTATGGCTGATATGTCTCATCTGTCCATGAGTGTCAATCGTCTGGCATACTTGAACAGGTCTATACTGTCCACCCCATAGTGCCATCCTATCCTGTGAACTGGCAGCCATGCCTCCAGTTCTTCGTCGTTGTAGTGTATACAACTCAAAATAGGCAACTATAGTGTATAAATCGTATGGATTTTGAACTCGAGCTGAGCAGTTGATCAATTCACCAGCAATTTCTAAATTACCCTGTGACAGAATCAAAGATCTTGAATCTTTTGTTTCTTGTGGAGCAAGAAGGTATTTGCCTAATTAAATCTTTACTTTTATAGGCTTGGCTCAAAACACCATGACTTAATCAACAACAAAGGTAACAATTTCGTCTAATTGAAATCGTTTCCTTAACCAAGTTATTCATAGAAATATCCCAAACTATTTTCATTTCCAATTTTAAAAGCATTCCATTACCTAATTAACATGCAATAAATTATATTAATTATTTCATCTGCATATTTAAATATGTGTCTGTCATTACTTATTGATTGGAATAAATCACATCTTTCGAAGCTCTCACTTTAGCTTTGTAGCAATTTATGGTCAATTGTTATACATGGTACCTGTAGATTAAACATGTCCTGTTTTCTTGTTGTTAGTTCAATAAAGGGATAAAGAAATGAGGTTGACTTGTTTAGAGACACTGTTCTACAGCCATATTGGTTCAGAGACAAAAATACTTGAACTCAACTAATTTTGTGGTGCTGAAAACAAATATGGCGCTTAAAATTTGCTGATTGGCTCTAATTTTCAAGATCCAGGAGGTTATAATTACTTAAGACACATTTCATGCAGACTTATAGAAAAATTTATTATTTCATCATCATTATTGCATTGTTAGTAGCTTGTCTATTACATCATGTATTTCATCTATTGAGCCTTCAGTCTATTATCCTAGGGTGACCAGTACCCTGACGAAGCCGTCCCCCGACACGGCGATACGTGTGGGGGCTTTTTCGGGTCTACCCAACTTCCTATGTTTTCCGGCCAGGAAGGGTCACAGGTGACCTCTATTAAATATGGGTTTTTTTCAGGACTTAGATTTAGAGACCCGGTTAATGGGCCGATTCAGCATTTACATTCTAACCCTTTATCTGCTCACTGTGGGATTATGGTATCTATTGACAGATTTCAGGTCCACAGGTACTTCAGGTCTGTCGTGGGATTGTCCTGCTGACACCCCTTTATTGGGAGCCCATTATACATGGGCTATATGATAAGCAGGACTATTCATTTGATTGTGCCGCTACATTCATTTCATGGTGTTTATGTTATACTGTATAGGGGATATTAACCAACAAACACCATACCCATAGCAGGTGAAGAAGAGGCATAGGCAAATATAAAAAACATATATACTTTATTAACCAAAAAAAAATAAAAAATCAAGACAAGGATATTCATAGAAAACTGATGGCAGGCAGAGCAGGACAATATAATAACATACTATGAGTAATTAAGGTTGTAGGGGTGACTGAGGAGCACGCAGGACAGGAAGCATACTTATGTAAGTGATATGCCGCTTAGGATTTAGCTAATGTTAATGGGTTACTTGCCATTATAGCCAATGACATGACATAGCACCTTATTTCAGCTGCACTAAAACACTTTCTAATATTATTATGCTGCTCATTAAGGAGAAGCAATTTTGATAGCATAGGCTCTCATAAGAGATTGGTAATGTTTTCCTTGGTGAGCTCTGTATAGAGATTATAGCACTTTATCCCAGCTGCACTAGACACTTTTTTATATTGTGATACTGCTTGTAAAGGAGAAACAACTCTGATTGGTGACACTTTCTCTGGGGAGCTGTGTATAGAGATTATGTTCTGCAGTAATATAAGCATAGTGCATTAGTTTGTATATGGATATCTTTAATAGTTTATTCTGCATATATAGACTAGAAATATGAGTCATTATGCAGATTTATTAACTATGTTGTATAATTATACTATGGTGCGTTTTTTACAACCTTAATTACTCATTAGTATGTTATTATATTGTCCTGCTCTGCCTGCCATCAGTTTTCTATGAATATCCTTGTCTTGATTTTTTATTTTTTTTGGTTAATAAAGTATATATGTTTTTTTTTTATATTTGCCTATGCCTCTTCTTCACCTGCTATGGGTATGGTGTTTGTTGGTTAATATTGTCTTTTGAGGTGGTGAGTCCACTATTGGATTTTGGTTATGTGTATAGGGGATATGTCTACTCCTGATTCATGAATTGTATGCACCTTCTTTGGATTATATATCAGAAGGGGGGACCCACACGTCTTTACTTGTGTTTTATTGTTATTTATTGTTATTTTATGATAACAATGATTTTGCATATAATACAGTGGTCTTTTTCTCTTCCTTGACACAGTCAAAAAACGCCAACTCAGCGCCGATGACGTAATCCTAATTACAGTTGTACCACTCACTTTTATAAATGCTGTCGGTGTAAGTGTAGTGCAGTGGGGTTGGTGCAATGTGACAGATAGGCAGGGACCACAGGAAAGTTCACAACAAATGTCTTTTAATGTCCAAAAACTCACAAAAGAAACAGCATGCAGAATCTTCCGGATCGCAGCGGGGAATCAAGACAGTCCGTATCCGAGACCGTTTGTCGTGGGTGACTGCACCACCGTGCTACACTGATGGGTGCCAGGCCTTTTGGTTACGCTTGGCTCCATGTTACCTAACACAGGCTGAGTTTTACAGAGCCATCTGCTCTGGAAGTTTGCAAACCAAGACTGACACACCCAACCCTTTACTGCAGGGCTTTTAAATGAAATCTGTGGCCATAGGCCACTTGTAAGACCCGGCCTGGAGGGAGCAGACCACTCCAATACCATCCTGTAGTCCGATCCAAAAATAAAAGCACATGCCAGGTTTTCTTAAAGGGAATCAGTCACCTACTTTTTCGTATATAAGCTTCAGCCACTGCCATCAAAGGCTTATCTACAGCATTCTGTAATGCTGTAAATAAGCCCCCGATGTAACCTGAAAGATAAGAAAAACAAGTTATTTTATACAAGCAGTACAGTACACCTGGGGGGACGGTCCGGTGCGGTCCGATGGGTGTCGCAGGTCTGGCGCCTTCCATTTTCATATGATGACGTCCTCTTCCTTGCTTCCTGTCGTGGCTCCTGCACAGACATACTTTATCTGCCCTGTTGAGGGCAGTGCAAAGTACTGCAGTGTGCAGGCACTGGGCTTCTCGGACCTTTCCCGGTGCCAGAGCACTGCAGTACTTTGCTCTGCCTTCAACAGGGCAGATAAAGTACACCTGCGCAGGAGCCGTGACAGGAAGCAAGGAAGAGGACATCAGCGCAAGAAGATGGGAGGCGCTGGACCCATACCGTGATGCCCATTGGACCCGGACCGCACGGAACCGCCCCTGGGTGAGCATAATCTAACTTGTTTTTCTTATCTTGCAGGTTACATGAGGGGCTTATCTACAGCATTACAGAATGCTGTAGATAAGCCCCTGATGGCGGTGGCCGAAGCTTATATACAAAAAAGTAGGTGACAGATTCCCTTTAAATCTGCCTTGGGTAAATAACTTGCCCAACACCAAACTTACTTTTATTTTCCACTGCAATCACAGAAATGCTTGTGACTGCAATACACTCCAGTGGCCTCAATACGATTCTGTGCACATCCTGGGGGACACATAGCGACCCTTGCTGTCCACACAAGGGACCGGAATGCTTCCTCGACTTGAGGATTCCATCGGATCATAACCGACTTATTACCCTTTAACAGGCCAGTTCAGGGTGCTGATCTCCCAGCAAAATTGGGCATAAACCGGCAGTAGTACCAAAATGATGCAGAGAAATGCCCTCACCTGTTTTGTACTTAGCAGCTTGGGCCAGTTTTGGGTGGCCTGACTCTTATTTATTTGGGGTTTGATAACCCCGCGGCTGATCACGTATCCTAAGTATCGGGCTTCCATAAGTCCTATCGCATATTTTTGGGGTTTGCTGTTAAGCCCACGATTCTGAGACAATGCAGCACTGCTTGTACTTGGGTCAGGTGTACTGCTTGTACTTGGGTCAGGTGTGTATTCCAGTCAGCACTAAGATGACTATGTCATCTAAATATGCCGACTCGTATTTCCGATGAGGCTCTAACACTATGTCCATCAGCCTATGGAATGTGGCTGGAGCCCCATGTATTCCAAACGGCAAGACGACATAGTGATAGAGACTCTCTGGTGTTGTAAAATAGGTGTTTTCTTTAGCTGATTCTGTCAATGGGACTTGCCAGTAACCTTTGGTGAGACTGAGCGTGGTGAAGTAGTGGGCCTCCCCCAGTATCTCAATTAGATCGTCCACCCGAGGCATTGGGTAGAAGTCAAATTTAGACACATCATTTCATTTTCTGAAGTCATTACAAAAACGTAATGACCTGTCTGGCTTTGGAATTAGCACAATAGTGCTATCCCACTCACTCCGGGACTCCTCGATGACTCGCAACTGAAGCATTTGCTTCACTTCAGCCATGATGGCTTGCCTACGGTTTTCTGGCACTCGGTATGGTTTAATTCATTCCTTTGCCTGTGGCTCGGTGACAATGTCATGCTGGATCACCTGGGTCTGCCTCGGTAGCTCTGAGTATACATCCGTAATCTGTTGCACCAGGACCCGAGGTTCCTGTCACTGCTGTTTGCTGAGAGCACCATTTATTTTAACCTGATCCCCATCCACGTCCTTTGCCGGAGACAGAGGGCTCCCCGTTGGTACGACCGGAGTCACCTCAGTGACCAAACATTCCCGGTCCTTCCAGGCTTTTAGCAGGTTTACATGGTACAGTGGTTTGGGTTTCCTCTTTCAGGGCTGGTACACTCTATGATTTACTTCTCCCACCTTCCCCAGCATCTCATTTGACCTTTGCCACTTGGCCCTGAGTTTACTCTCCGTGGTGGGCATCAGTACCAACACCCGTTCCCCTTCTTTAAAGGACCTGACAGTGGCTCTTTTATTATACATGTGGCTCTGCGCGGCCTGAGCATCCATCAGATGCTTCTTTACTGTAGGCTTAACTGCCGTAATCAGGTCATGTATGTTTGCCACGTGCTCGATCACATGCCGATGCGGAGTTGGCTCCTGTTCCCATGTCTCCTTAGCTACATCGAGAAGCCCCCTTGGATGCCTGCCATGCAATAGCTGAAACAATGAGAAACCTGTGGACTCCTGTTGTACCTCACAGATAGCGGACATTAGATAGGGCAGTAACATGTCCCAGGCTCTCTCATCTTTGGAGACTACCTTTTTAAGCATGGATTTTTCCCAGGGATGTCGGTGCCCGACGTGGCCGTATATCACTCAACCAGTCTAAAGATACCTTCACATTAAACGATTTTGCAGTGATAACGATAGCGATCCGTGACGTTGCAGCGTCCTGGATAGCGATATCGTTGTGTTTGACACGCAGCAGCGATCAGGATCCTGCTGTGATATCGCTGGTCGTTGCTGAAAGTTCAGAACTTTATTTGGTCGTCAGATCGGCGTGTATCGTTGTGTTTGACAGCAAAAGCAACGATGCCAGCGATGTTTTACAATGGTAACCAGGGTAAATATCGGGTTACTAAGCGCAGCGCCGCGCTTAGTGACCCGATATTTACCCTGGTTACCATTGTAAAAGTAAAAAAAACAAACAGTACATACTCACCTTCTGCTGTCTGTCACACGTCCCTCGCCGTCTGCTTCCCACACTGACTGTGAGTGCCGGCCGTAAAGTAAAAGCAGAGCACAGCGGTAATGTCACCGCTGTGCTCTGTACGGCCGGCGCTCACACAGTGCAGGGAAGCAGACGCCGGGGGACGCGAATGTAAGTATGTACTGTTTGTTTTTTTACATTTGCACTGGTAACCAGGGTAAACATCGGGTTACTAAGCGCGGCCCTGCGCTTAGCAACCCGATGTTTACCCTGGTTACCCGGGGACTTCGGCATCGTTGGTCGCTGGAGAGCTGTCTGTGTGACAGCTCCCCAGCGACCACACAGCGACGCTGCAGCGATCGGCATCGTTGTCGATATCGCTGCAGCGTCGCTTAATGTGAAGGTACCTTAACCAACTGGTCCAGAGTGCCTGGGTCTCCTTATCCCACTCAACGCTGTATGGCTGCTGGCAGCACACTCACCAGCAGGTCAACCACCACCCTCTCTACCATCTGGAATGGGGTTAAGGTCTCAGACTGAAGCCATTTTTTACCAGCTGCAATGAGTCATATGCCTGAGACCTGGCGGGTTGAGTCTCCACAAAAGACCATTGGAATACTGGTTGTGCACGTGCATATGAATTAACTCCCAGTCAGTCAAGTATCTCACCTTTCAGTTTCCCATAGTCCAACGCTTTGTCCCGACTGAGGAACAAGTAGGCTTTCTTGACATCTCCTGTCAGAAAAGGCCACCACTTCAGCCCATTGGGAAAACGCCAAGCTCTCCTGCTCTGCAGTGCACTCGAAGATGGTGAGGAAGGCCTCCATGTCGTCCTCAGGGCTCATCTTCCTCAACACTGACTGGACTTTGTACAGGGCCTCCGACCGGATTGAGCTCGCTGGTGGAGCCGACTCTCACATGTTATGCTGTAAGAATCAGGGCTGCACTCAGATGTCATCCGAGGGCAGTCCTTTTGTGAGTGTGACGATTCAAAGAGGGAGAACGGAAAGTGGACCCTCTAGACCACGACGACAAACCCCTCACGGACGAGCTGACCAGATAGACCGCCCCCTATACAGGGAGAGTTAGGGGCCGGCCCATGAGGGACCATCGCCACGGAAGCTGGAGGACCAGGACGGGAGAAGACCAAGAAGAGGCGGAGATCGTAGAACCACAGGATAGGTGAGTACTGCAGAGACACATGACTGATGGGTAAACTGCAGCAGTGCAGGGACTGGCAGAGGAACTGAGGGAACGCAGAGGCTAGCAGGATACAGGAAAGACAGGATAAACCCAAAGTCAGAGGGAAAACGAACTTCACAGAGACTAAGAGCGGCCAGGAAAACCTGAAGGAACAAATGATAACCAGGCACAGAGGGACGGCAGGAAGCAGTTTAAATACCTAAAGGCAGGGTAGCACTTCTGGGTAACAGACCTCCAGAACCATAGAGAGGACAATAAGGAGGACCGACTTCCAGGTACAAGTCCTCCAGGACCATAGAGGAGATGAAGAGGAGCGCAGACAGAAGATCAGAAGTGCACACGCGCAGCACTGAACCTGGTATGCGCACGCGCACGAGAAGCAGAGGCCGGGAGCGAGCGAGGAGGTGGCAGCAGCGGTATGATATCACATAGCAGCGATCTGCTGTATCAACAGGCTATTTGTCTGCTGCTTATACTCCTGCTGCCGTTGCTTTTGTTGTTGCCGCTGAAACTGCAGCTGCTGCGTGAGGACAAACTGCTTCAAAAGCTCCTCCATCTTGTTGGCAGGCTTGGGCTGCAGCGTTGTTGGCCTAATAACTGACATGCAGAGGGTTTCGGGTATGCCTCAGTTCACACTGCCCACCTTCTCAAAACATATGTAGTGCAGCAAGGTTAGTGCAGTGTGACAGATAGGCAAGGACCACAGGAAAGTTGAAAACAAATGTCTTTTAATGTCCAAAAACTAACAAAAGAAACAGCATGCAGAATCCTCTGGATCACAGCCGGGAATAAAGACAGTCTGTATCCAAGACCGTTTGCCGTGGGCGACTGCACCACCGTGATATGCTGAGGGGTGTCAGGCCTTTTGGCTCTACTTGGCTACGTATTACCTCACACAGGCTGAGTTTTGCAGAGCCACCTGCTCTGCAAGTCTGCAAACCAAGATTGACACACCCAACCCTTTGCTGCAGGGCTTTTAAATGAAATCTGCGGCCATGGGCCACTTATAAGACCCGGCCTGGAGTGAGTGGACCACCCCACTACCATCCTGTAGTCCGCTCCAAAAATAAAAGCCCATGCCAGGTTTAATTAAGTCTGCCTTGGGCAAATAGCTTGCCCAAGACCAAACTTACTTATATTTTGCACTGCAATCACAGCTATGCCTGTGATTGCAATGCACTCCAGAAGCCTCACTTTGCTTCTGTGTGCATCCAGGGGGACAAATAGCAACCCTCACATATAACGCTTGTGGCTGCCTCACAGTAAAGTATAAGGTTTGAGGATCTCTTGCTTAGTTTCTTAGCAAATTTACATTTTTATATATTTTTTCAGACATGCCTCGTTCTTACACTAGCAAAGCAGATAGTTTTTGCTACATATGTGGAAAAGTCACTTGACTACCATGGTGAAACCTGAATACCATGATTAGGAAAGCCTACAACAGGTAGCAGACAGAACTCTGGAGTAACTAGAAAGTTTGAATACCATGTAAGCCAAAGGCAGACAGGAGATGTACAGGAGACTGCAGACAGAAACCATGAAATTGGAAGCTGCAGATGGAGCACCCGCCAGGGCTGTGGGGTACTCGGGCCGGGTCGGACAGTTCTTAAGTGGGATGTGTCAAGGCAGCAGTGACCCGGTCCATGGCCCTCGGCATCCAATAACAGTGAAATAAAGGGGAAAATAAAGTTTATGGGGGATAGTTTGTGACACCACCTGTGGTATTCGGCAAGGGATAGACGACGCTGCTTAAAGAAAATGCTGTGGCTGATGGTGATGCAGCAGAGTTGGTACAGCTCTCCATAGGTAGAGCTAAGTCCCAGGGCATTTATGATGTGATGATTGTAATGCAGAGTGGATGGAGCAGTAAATAACTCTGAGGACACAGCAGGGTGCAGTTTCTACACTTTTCCTCACAGTTTGTGGTGCAGTCCATGGCACTGATTACCGATGGTAATGGAGATCCGGGCAGCCTGGAAGCAATTTGGGATCCACCTAACCAGGTGAGTTCAGAGTAGGCCTCCCTATTGCGCTGTATTTTGAGGTGCTTGCTGCATAAAGCTGTGCTCAGTCCTCTGCTCCTTCCTGTTCTTTAATCCTTGTCTGTATGGCAGGCAGCTTGAGCCTATTACAGGTGTCACTCCTTCGTGGTGGCTCCGGGCTCTCATTTGATGCTGTCCCTTCAGATGTTGTGATGGGTCAGGAGACCTGCAATCTCCTGCCCTCCGGATTCAGTTGCTGGGCCTGTAGTCCCCACACAACCACGGACTTCGGTGTCCGGTCTTTGGCGCTCAGTCCCGGGGCGAGCTCAGTCGCAGCTCCTATTCCCCAGATTCTCCTCACTTCTTGCTTCCTCTTCCTTCAATGTCTGCTCTCTGACACACACTAACTAACCGCACCTCCAGACCAGAACTTATAGGGAAGTTCCACTGAAAACCGGGTTAGAACTCCCCCTTATGGTCTGGAGTCAGGAAAGTGTTCCATGCTGACTGTATTACCTGCTAAGGGGATCCCTTCTTTCTTCCAGGCATGACATCACCCCCTCCCCCCGAGGAAGGCAATGCCACTATGGCAACCGGACTCCTGGGGTGCCACACAGACAGGAACTAGAAACCAAAGTCAGCCAGGGGACTTCCTGGATACTGATGACAGGAACTGTGCACAGACAAACTAAAAGTCTTACTAGAAAGTCTTAATACCAGGTGTGTTTTTGGGAGGCATCATATAGGTCTAGGAAGATCAACAAATGGGAGCAAGCTGGAGTACTTGCAAAGTTCAGCGGTCTGGGTGTAAGGAGCAGAGCTAAGACCCGGGACTGGTGTGTAAGACAAAATACCTAAATGTCTAAAGTAACCTCTCAAAAAATAAACTTACAACCATGTAACCCACAATTGGTTGAGAAAGGCTTTGAGTTTTGGAATATCTAATAATCCAACCTAATCAATCTTTTGAACAGATATATAAGTTCCAGGAAAACCCTGCAGACACCTTTGGAATTACAGGGAGTGGAACTGAAGTCTTTCACTTAATCATGATCGACCAGGGATGACTGTTTACTAGGGACTTGAGCTGAAAGAATCAAAGACTGGAGTTTTAAACACATATTTCTTCCACCATGAAACTGTGGAGAGCATCTCTAACAGTTTTCTGTTCACTTTCAATTATACTTTTTTTACACACACATTTTACTCCTGGAAATTTCTAAAACCTTTATTCACATGTTGTTAGGCATCTGAATATTGCGTTGGTTTGTACAAAAAAATCAGATGCTTTGGACCATCTGTCAGATGCAAATTTAAGATTTGGATTCCAGTTCTACAGTAGAGCTTCCAAAGTTAACGTTTTAATGCAACTCAATCCAGTGAGATAACTAAGAGACAATCTAGATTTGTCAAAAAATTGTCCTTCAACAATGTATTCTACATTTTGTGACCTACTCTTTCCAGTTCAGCAGGTATTTTCTCCTGTACTTGTTATTTTTCTGTAGTCAATTCCTAGGTTATTTGTTTTCCTGTGACTGTCTTCTATTCAGTAGGGTGGACTGTGTCAGCAATATAGAAATGTTTAGGAAGGTAAAATAATAAATGATTTCCTATTAATAACAGAGCTTTACTGACAAACAAGAAAAGGAAAGACAATGCTATTTGGCCTGCTGTGTAATATATCAAGTAAAGGAGGGTTGGCCTCAGTTTTCTTGCACAAACCAGTTCTTTGCATAGAAAATAATTATTTATATGATTTTTTTAATATAATTTTTGGGGGGTTTTACTTGAATATATTCTACAAATATGTTTTGCCCAAAGCAAAAATGTACCCCTCAATTAAAAGTCCAAGCACTTCTGTTTTAATAATCTGTAATGTCTTCTATTTTTTTAAAAGGTCTTTCTTGGACACGACCTTAAGCATTTAAAAGCATGTAGGGGAAAAAAACATGGCATCCTCTCCTACGGTTTGCAACTTTTCACTTAGAAAAACTGCCAAGAAGTGTAAAGCGAAACTCTGAACAAAGACTGAAAAACTTTTTTAAAGTTCACGGCTCCTTCCAACCTTTAAAGTTCTTCTTAATTATTTAAGGAGTCTTCAGCCACTCTATGTTACTGCAGACTGTGAATCCTCACTGCACGCGCACTGCACGATGCCAGGATTCTCTGCTGTCAGCGTTGGGAGCAGGAGGGCTCATGTCTGAAAATATAGAAATGTGGCAAGAAGTATGAAAATTGCATACTTGCGATTATATGACCATCCGCTTCCAACAGCAGAGAATCCTAACAGCGTGCAGGGTGCGCACTGAGAGGATTCACATAAAGTGACTGCAGACTTGAACCCCAAGCATGGACAACCACTTTAATCCCCAATGCTCCAATGTCATCTTGAAAGCCTAGCTGCTGTTCATACTCTATGTTCTCAACCAAGCAGTAGTTGTTATGATAGGCTACCTGTGAATCTCCAGAGAAAATAACATAGGGCTGCTTACTGAATAATATAAAGTTTTTCTAAAATGGAAGCACATGCTACTTTTAGAAGGAAGAATAGAAGGGCGAAAGTAGAGAGAGAAGTGAGTCCAGGATGAAGTAGCAAGAGTTATCGTATGTACTAGTATATCAGCCAAGTTTTTCAGCACTTTTTTTTGTGCTTAAAACGCCCCCCTTGGCTTATACACGAGTCATTGTCCAGAAAGCTGGCTGGGGAGGGGGAGCGGCAGAGCAGCAACAGGAGCCGGCGGCTGTGGCTGTAACTGTACAGCTGCTAAAGAGAAATGAATATTCATGCATACAATGATGGGACCGGGGGAGCCATGCATACAACGATGGGATGGGGGGAGTCACGCATACCAGTACAGGACGGGGGTGAGCTATGCATACCAGGACAGAACAGGGGCGCCACGCATAGCAGGACAGCAATGGGGGGAGCCACATATAGCAGGACAGCGAAGGGGGGAGCCACGCATAGCAGGACAGGGATGAGGGGACAATGCGTACCCGGCTTATACTAGAGCCAATAAGCTTACCAAGTTCTCCGAGGCAAAATTAGGTGCCTCGGCTTATACTCGGGTCGGCTTATACTTGAGTATATTTGGTAATACTAGGGTGCTTATGTAGCTTTAGGCCAGTAGTTAGGTTGAAAGCGAAGTTGTAGAAGTATTAATTGACATGAACTCACCTTTTGAGGTGGATTCTCTAAGCCATAGGTCAGAGTGAGCAACATGGCCAAAGTCGATGGCAAAGTGGGCAGAACTTACCAGATGACACATGGGTCTGTGAAGATCAGGACAGCAGGATTTGAAGGATGGAAGGCAGATACTAGAAGACACAGAGGCAATATGTACTTAGAAATATGATCAGACCAGGAACAAACAAATGGTTGAAGACAGAGTTGTATGCAATAGTGATAGCAATGGTGATGAGCAAAAGAACTGATAACTTGCCTGTAGAAAAAAATCACATTGTTGCAGCAGAGTTGTAGTGTGAACACCACTACAGAAAAGTTCATTATGCTTACAGAATATGAAGGGATAACTGCAGGTCTGAACCAGTAAGTAAATATAGATAGTTGAGAAACAAACAGGAGTTTGCTAAAGAGACAATTGCCAGCTGAGAGAAATAGATGGTGATACAATCTTCAGAATACAGTAACTGGATACAAAGCTTCCTTCATAGCTAACCGAGTTGGCCTTAAGGGGTCTTATGCCTTGCATGATGTCACAGAAGTTTACCAAGCTATTTGAAAACTCTAGTGTAGACCATAGTAAGGCTGCCGTCACACTAGCAGTATTTGGCCAGTATTTTACATCAGTATTTGTAAGCCAAAACCAGGAGTGGGTGATAAATGCAGAAGTGGTGATGTGTTTCTATTATACTTTTCCTCTAATTGTTTCACTCCTGGCTTTGGCTTACAAATACTGATGTAAAATACTGACCAAATACTGCTAGTGTGACGGCAGCCTAATAGGAGACAGCCATAGGACAAGATAGCTCCTGAAGCCGAAACAGGTGAGCAACATTAATTACATATAGTACTTTAACCTCTTTCTGACATCGGGCGTAATAGTATTCCAATGTCGGACTCCCTCCCTTTGATGTGGCTCCGGCGGTGTGCCCACACCTTTCCCGGCAAATATTAGCTCTTTTAAACAGCTGACATGTGCCCAGAATAGTGCAGTGCCCCAGAGTCCTGGTCGTTGCAGTACTGTTGCTCTGCCACTAAGGGGAGTGATGGTACGTCTGATTGCAGTAAAGGAGTTCACCTGACCAGGTAACACACACCCACAATACACTTCACAATACGGCCACCAGGGGGGGCGGTTCTATCTATTACACCACTCCTCACACTTGGGTAAAACTGGGGGGTTGGACAGGAAGTCAGGGAGAAAGGAGCTGGGAAGAGCTCGAGAGAGGACCTGTCAGAGGTGGGATCCTAGCAGAGCCCTAGTGAACAAGAAAGAACGTTACAGAGCCGTGCCTGTGCTTTCAGCGGCAGTCTCCTAGGAAAGGACAAGAAGCGAGGGGTATTGTAAAGGAGTGAGAAACAGGAATACAGCGCAGAGGTGATAGGACCAGAAGGAGTCGTGCTGTAAGATCGAGGCAACATCCTTCTGAAGCGCAAAGTCGGTGGCCGGAACGCCGAGAAAGTAAGAGACTTTAAGCAATACTTCAAACCACGGCAGGACAGCCAATTATAGGTTGGCTGTCTCACTTAAACACCTAAGCAGACAACGGAGGCAGCTGTGGGAGAGGGGCGACTCTAGAGTCCCGGAAGAACTCCAGGCCTACCCCGTCATACGGGTGCGTCCTAGCCATATCATCTGGGGGATGGAGAGAACGAACATCAGAGACAGACAGAATCAGTTGTGAGGACTATCCCGGGGTGCTCAGCAGGGAAGGACTACAACACACAGGCGTTAGAAGGTAGACACTGATTCCCACCTGCTAAGGGAACTCCGGATGTGCCTTTGGACCGGCCGGTCTCAGCCAGCCCTGTTGACAGTGCTCTGGATTGAGTATCTCGAAACCTTCAGTAAAAAGGTGAAGAGACTGCAACCCTGTGTCCTCGTTATTCATCGCACCCTGCACTACACATCATCACTCTCAACTTCTACTGGACGCCCCTTACCTTAGCAGGGTCACGGACCGGGTCTAGCCACCGTGACAATCCCAGAACCGAGACAGAGAGGCCCGGTACCGGGTACCCCTCGGCCCTGCGACAGTGGAGGCACTCCAATAGCAGCGGGTGATCCTGTTAAATGCCTCTGTCAAACACTGACAGCGGCATTTAACAAGCACTTCCAGCAATCGCGCTGGAAGTACGCACACCGGTGACCCCCGTCACGTGATCTCGGATGGGGGTCACCGGTGTGATCTCGGATCACCAGTGTATTGCCATGACAACCGGAGGTCTAGTGGAGACCTCTATGGTTGTCAGTGCCGGCTTGCTGTGAGCGCCACCCTGTGGTCGGTGCTCATAGCAATGCTGTAATTCTCCTACATAGAGGTGATCTAATCATCGCCTCTATGTAGCAGAGCCGATCTGGTTTTGGCAGCTTCTAGTCTCCATTGGAGACTATTGAAGCATGCCAAAAGTGAAAAAAATGTTTTTTAAAATATAAAAAATATATAAAAAGTTCAAATCACCCGCCTTTTGCCTGATTCAAAATAAATAAAAAAATCAAACACATATTTGGTATTGCCGCATTCCGAATTGCCAGATTTATCAATAAAAAAAGGAATAACCTGATCGTTAAATGGTGTAGCGAGAAAAAAAGTAAAAACTACAGAATAATGTTTTTTTAGTCACCACGACATTGCATTAAAATGCAATAACAGGCAAATAAAAGAACGTATCTGCACCAAAATGGTATCATTAACCCCTTTCTGCCAGCTGATGGAATAGTACGTCAGCTGGCAGTATCCCCCGCTTTGAGGTGAGCTCCGGCGGTGAGCCCACCTCAAAGCCGTGACATGTCAGCTGTCTTGAACAGCTGACATTTGCCCGCAATAGGCGCCAGTGGAATTGCGATCCGCTCGCGCCTATTAACTAGTTACGTGTCAAACGCTGACGCTGGCATTTAACAAGCGCTTCCGGCCATCGAGCTGGAAAATCGTGCACCGGTGACCCCCATCACGTGATAGGGGGTTATTGGTGCATTGCCATGACAAAGACAGGTCTCCTTGAGGCTTCTATAGTTGATGACTAGAGTTGAGCGACTTTCATTTTTTTAAGATCGAGTCGGGTTTTGTGAAACCCGATTTTGTCCAGAGTCGAGTCGAGTGCAGTCGGCCGATTATCGCTAAAAGTCGGGGATCGACCGAAACACGAAACCCAATGCAAGTCAATGGGGAAGCATAGTCGGCAGTGAGTGGAGGCCAGGAAAACACCTACAGTGCCCATTTTAATGCCAAAAACATCCATTCTTGTTTCTGAAGCTTGTCAATCTTAATTAACTTTATAATAATAGTTGGGCATAGGGAATTGGGGGTCATTTGGCAAAAGTTGTGGGGGGAGTAGGGCCGGCTCAAGTTTTTCGTGGGCCCAGGAAATGCGGACTACGTCACGGCGGTGTTGCAGGGAAAGGTAAGTATTTCAACGTTGCAAGTGCTGTGATCCTGAGCAAGCAGGGGGGGCCCACTCGTTCGCATTGGCACTGGCACAGGGCCCCTCAAAGTACAGCGATGTGTGTTTGCATGGCGGGGGCGCCTCCCACCAGCAGCGACACTTTTGCGTACTCTGAGGGGCCCTGTGCCAGTGACGTCGCCAACGAGTATGCCCCCCCACCTGATGAAGGAACCTGCACTTTCATCTGCACCTTCCTCTCTGTCCCTGTGTAAGGTGGTATAACATGCGGGAAGGGGAACCTTACTTTCAGCAGGGTCAGATTCTGGCTGTGTAGAGTATAAGGGGAATGTAGTGGTCTAGGTCAATGTACCAGCAGACTCATCTAGCAGTGGCTGGGCAATGGGCAGGATGAGGAGGAAACAGATATAGGGCCAAAGAATAAAGTAGGCTAAATGCAGTTCAAAATTGGTAACAGGACTAAACAGGCGGCATTGCTTTGTTCAGTGGAGTAGCAAACCCAAGAGCAGCAGACACTGTTTCAAGGGCCTAACCACACTAGTAGGCCAAATGCAGTTTAATATCTGATAGTATAGGGCGAAAGCCAGAATGTGGAAGCTCAGCTTTGTTCAGTTGAGGACAACACCAGGCAGGGGCAGACAGACACCTTTAGTAGGCCGGAACAGCCAATTTTTTAAAAAAACAGCAGTTAGTAAGAGGCAGAAGGTAGAAGCTCAGCTTTATTCAGTTGAGGACAACACCAGGCAGGGGCAGACAGACACCTTTAGTAGGCCGGAACAGCCAATTGCATTTTTAAAAATGGTAATTTGGAACTGAAGGTTGAAGCTCAGCTTTATTCAGTTGAGGACAACACCAGGCAGGGGCAGACAGACACCTTTAGTAGGCCGGAACAGCCAATGGCATTTTTAAAAATGGTAATTTGGAACAGAAGGTAGAAGCTCAGCTTTATTCAGTTGAGGACAACACCAGGCAGGGGCAGACATTCACCTTTAGTAGGCCGGAACAGCCAATTGCATTTTTAAAAATGGTAATTTGGAACAGAAGGTAGAAGCTCAGCTTTATTCAGTTGAGGACAACACCAGGCAGGGGCAGACATTCACCTTTAGTAGGCCGGAACAGCCAATTGCATTTTTAAAAATGGTAATTTGGAACTGAAGGTTGAAGCTCAGCTTTATTCAGTTGAGGACAACACCAGGCAGGGGCAGACAGACACCTTTAGTAGGCCGGAACAGCCAATTTTTTAAAAAAACAGCAGTTAGTAAGAGGCAGAAGGTAGAAGCTCAGCTTTATTCAGTTGCAGCTTCTTGGCAATAATATAAAGAAGACGCGACAGGACAACACTCGGTGGATGCCATATCTGTGTTTTCAATGGAAAAAAACCTTTCAGTTAACTACTTGCAGGAGCAAGTTTTTGTAGCTGGTGGCCAATTTTTGTACTGTACCAGTTTTTTGTTGTATGTGTTTTTGTTTTTAATGTTAAAATGTCTGCATTTGATATCTCTCCAGTATTTTCTTTTTTATAAGCAAAATACTGCAGTTTTACATCGGTTACATGGATACACAGGCAGGCAGCTTGGTGGTCAGTGGAGGAGTATTTAAAGTAGGGACCGCAGACAGGCTATCAAAGGCCTAAAATAACAAACAATAGGCTCATGGCAGCTTTACAGCGGTTACATGGATACACAGGCAGCTTGGTGGTGAGTGGAGGAGTATTTAAAGTAGGGACCGCAGACAGGCTATCAAAGGCCTAAAATAACAAACAATAGGCTCATGGCAGTTTTACAGCGGTTACATGGATGCACGGGCAGGCAGCTGGTGATGAGTGGAGGAGTATTTAAAGTAGGGACCGCAGACAGGCTATCAAAGGCCTAAAATAACAAACAATAGGCTCATGGCAGCTTTACAGCGGTTACATGGATACACAGGCAGCTTGGTGGTGAGTGGAGGAGTATTTAAAGTAGGGACCGCAGACAGGCTATCAAAGGCCTAAAATAACAAACAATAGGCTCATGGCAGCTTTACAGCGGTTACATGGATACACAGGCAGCTTGGTGATGAGTGGAGGAGTATTTAAAGTAGGGACCGCAGACAGGCTATCAAAGGCCTAAAATAACAAACAATAGGCTCATGGCAGTTTTACAGCGGTTACATGGATACACGGGCAGGCAGCTGGTGATGAGTGGAGGAGTATTTAAAGTAGGGACCGCAGACAGGCTATCAAAGGCCTAAAATAACAAACAATAGGCTCATGGCAGCTTTACAGCGGTTACATGGATACACAGGCAGCTTGGTGGTGAGTGGAGGAGTATTTAAAGTAGGGACCGCAGACAGGCTATCAAAGGCCTAAAATAACAAACAATAGGCTCATGGCAGTTTTACAGCGGTTACATGGATACACGGGCAGGCAGCTGGTGATGAGTGGAGGAGTATTTAAAGTAGGGACCGCAGACAGGCTATCAAAGGCCTAAAATAACAAACAATAGGCTCATGGCAGTTTTACAGCGGTTACATGGATACACGGGCAGGCAGCTGGTGATGAGTGGAGGAGTATTTAAAGTAGGGACCGCAGACAGGCTATCAAAGGCCTAAAATAACAAACAATAGGCTCATGGCAGCTTTACAGCGGTTACATGGATACACAGGCAGCTTGGTGGTGAGTGGAGGAGTATTTAAAGTAGGGACCGCAGACAGGCTATCAAAGGCCTAAAATAACAAACAATAGGCTCATGGCAGTTTTACATCGGTTACATGGATACACAGGCAGCTTGGTGGTGAGTGGAGGAGTATTTAAAGTAGGGACCGCAGACAGGCTATCAAAGGCCTAAAATAACAAACAATAGGCTCATGGCAGCTTTACAGCGGTTACATGGATACACAGGCAGCTTGGTGATGAGTGGAGGAGTATTTAAAGTAGGGACCGCAGACAGGCTATCAAAGGCCTAAAATAACAAACAATAGGCTCATGGCAGTTTTACAGCGGTTACATGGATACACGGGCAGGCAGCTGGTGATGAGTGGAGGAGTATTTAAAGTAGGGACCGCAGACAGGCTATCAAAGGCCTAAAATAACAAACAATAGGCTCATGGCAGTTTTACATCGGTTACATGGATACACAGGCAGCTTGGTGGTCAGTGGAGGAGTATTTAAAGTAGGGACCGCAGACAGGCTATCAAAGGCCTAAAATAACAAACAATAGGCTCATGGCAGCTTTACAGCGGTTACATGGATACACAGGCAGCTTGGTGGTGAGTGGAGGAGTATTTAAAGTAGGGACCGCAGACAGGCTATCAAAGGCCTAAAATAACAAACAATAGGCTCATGGCAGTTTTACAGCGGTTACATGGATACACGGGCAGGCAGCTGGTGATGAGTGGAGGAGTATTTAAAGTAGGGACCGCAGACAGGCTATCAAAGGCCTAAAATAACAAACAATAGGCTCATGGCAGTTTTACAGCGGTTACATGGATACACGGGCAGGCAGCTGGTGATGAGTGGAGGAGTATTTAAAGTAGGGACCGCAGACAGGCTATCAAAGGCCTAAAATAACAAACAATAGGCTCATGGCAGCTTTACAGCGGTTACATGGATACACAGGCAGCTTGGTGGTGAGTGGAGGAGTATTTAAAGTAGGGACCGCAGACAGGCTATCAAAGGCCTAAAATAACAAACAATAGGCTCATGGCAGTTTTACATCGGTTACATGGATACACAGGCAGCTTGGTGGTCAGTGGAGGAGTATTTAAAGTAGGGACCGCAGACAGGCTATCAAAGGCCTAAAATAACAAACAATAGGCTCATGGCAGCTTTACAGCGGTTACATGGATACACAGGCAGCTTGGTGGTGAGTGGAGGAGTATTTAAAGTAGGGACCGCAGACAGGCTATCAAAGGCCTAAAATAACAAACAATAGGCTCATGGCAGCTTTACAGCGGTTACATGGATACACAGGCAGCTTGGTGGTGAGTGGAGGAGTAGTGCAAGGAGTGTCTGTCCCAGTACTCCCAAAATATAAATAGATGTTAATGTCTCGCAAAACAACCAAAACAAAAAAAAAGGTGGCATACTTAGGTACAGGGGTGGGCTCATCTACTGAGTTTCTGACATAGTAATTTGGCAGTAACTATTTAATGGTGCCAATATAGGACACAGACACAGACTACTTTAAGTTGCATCATAGATGTCTACAAATTTGTATTGTCAGTGCCAGACATTGAATGATGTCAGCGAATAGACTAAAGATTGGTGGAGCTGTGCGACATTATTTTGCACGTGGTAGAGCACATTTTGAGCTGGGGTAGGGGGGAACTCTCTTGAGGCCGGCGGGACCGCCCCAGGGCCCCTCATGTTACAACGGTGTGTCTGACGTTGGGTGCGCACCACCACCGCCAGAGACACTACATTGTACTATGAGGGACCCAGTAGCAATGCCATCAACCAAAAGCGAGCACACCCACCTCTTCAGACAAACAGCAGTCTCACGGGTGCTTGCGCCAAGTCGCGATACCACGGCCCCGTGTGGGGAGTTTTGCCATTTAGGGAGGTGTAAACATGTCGTATGCTGTACAATCAGCTGCAGCAAATTAGACATTAGAAAAGTAATTCACAGGCAAGAGCTTTTCATAGGAAAGCTAGGTGTCGGCCGGGCAAGGTGGGGCAAAAGATTTCGAAATCCAGTTGTGGTTCATTTTAATGAATGTTAGATCGTCAACATTTTGGGTAGCCAGACGAGTCCTTTTTTCGGTTAATATTGAACCTGCAGCACTGAATACTCTTTCTGATAGGACACTTGCTGCCGGGCAAGCAAGCTCCTGCAATGCATATTCTGCCAATTCTGGCCAGGTGTCTAATTTGGAGGCCCAGTAATCAAATGGGAATGACGGTTGAGGGAGAACATCGATAAGGGATGAAAAATAGTTAGTAACCATACTGGACAAATGTTGTCTCCTGTCACTTTCAATTGATGCAGCAGTACCTGTCCTGTCTGCGGTCATAGCAAAATCACTCCACAACCTGGTCAGAAAACCCCTCTGTCCAACGCCACTTCTGATGTGTGCACCCCTAACACTCCTAGTCTGCTGCCCCCTGGAGCTCGTGTGAGAACGATCACGTGCGCTGTGTGCTGGGAATGCCTGAAGCAAACGGTCAACAAGAGTTGATTGTTTGGTTGCTAATATTAGTTCCAAGTTCTCATGTGGCATAATATTTTGCAATTTGCCTTTATAGCGTGGATCAAGGAGGCAGGCCAACCAGTAATCATCATCGTTCATCATTTTCGTAATGCGTGTGTCCCTTTTTAGGATACGTAAGGCATAATCCGCCATGTGGGCCAAAGTTCCAGTTGTCAAATCTCCGGTTGTGATTGGTTGAGGGGCAGTTGCAGGCAAATCTACGTCACTTGTGTCCCTCAAAAAACCAGAACCCGGCCGTGACACGCAACCAATTTCCTGTGCCCCCGGGAAAGGTTCGGCATTAAAAATATACTCATCCCCATCATCCTCCTCGTCCTCCACCTCCTCTTCGCCCGCTACCTCGTCCTGTACACTGCCCTGACCAGACAATGGCTGACTGTCATCAAGGCTTTCCTCTTCCTCTGGTGCAGACGCCTGCTCCTTTATGTGCGTCAAACTTTGCATCAGCAGACGCATTAGGGGGATGCTCATGCTTATTACGGCGTTGTCTGCACTAACCAGCCGTGTGCATTCCTCAAAACACTGAAGGACTTGACACATGTCTTGTATCTTAGACCACTGCACACCTGACAACTCCATGTCTGCCATCCTACTGCCTGCCCGTGTATCCTCCCACAAATAAATAACAGCACGCCTCTGTTCGCACAGTCTCTGAAGCATGTGCAGTGTTGAGTTCCACCTTGTTGCAACGTCTATGATTAGGCGATGCTGGGGAAGGTTCAAAGACCGCTGATAGGTCTGCATACGGCTGGCGTGTACAGGCGAACGTCGGATATGTGAGCAAAGTGCACGCACTTTGAGGAGCAGGTCGGAGAACCCAGGATAAGTTTTCAATAAGCACTGCACCACCAGGTTTAAGGTGTGAGCCAGGCAAGGAATGTGTTTCAGTTGGGAAAGGGAGATGGCAGCCATGAAATTCCTTCCGTTATCACTCACTACCTTGCCTGCCTCAAGATCTACTGTGCCCAGCCACGACTGCGTTTCTTGTTGCAAGAACTCAGATAGAACTTCCGCGGTGTGTCTGTTGTCGCCCAAACACTTCATAGCCAATACAGCCTGCTGACGCTTGGCAGTAGCTGGCCCATAATGGGACAACTGGTGTGCAACAGTGTCATCTGCCGATGGAGTGGTTGGCAGACTGCGTTCTGTGGAAGAGCTGTAGCTTCTGCAGGAGGAGGAGGAGGAGGAGGAGGAGGGGGTGCGAACGCCTACAGCCAACTGTTTCCTAGACCGTGGGCTAGGCACAACTGTCCCTAAATTGATGTCGCCTGTGGACCCTGCATCCACCACATTCACCCAGTGTGCCATGATGGACACATAACGTCCCTGGCCATGCCTACTGGTCCATGCATCTGTAGTCAGGTGCACCTTTGTACTCACAGATTTCCTGAGTGCATGGACGATGCGCTGTTTAACATGCTGGTGCAGGGCTGGGATGGCTTTTCTGGAAAAAAAGTGTCGACTGGGTAGCTCGTATCGTGGTTCAGCGTACTCCATCAGGGCTTTGAAAGCTTCGCTTTCAACTAACCGGTAGGGCATCATCTCTAACGAGATTAGTCTAGCTATGTGGGCGTTAAAACCCTGTGTACGCGGATGCGAGGATAAGTACTTCCTTTTTCTAACCAGAGTCTCATGTAGGGTGAGCTGGACTGGAGAGCTGGAGATCGTGGAACTTTCGGGTGTGCCGGTGTACATGGCAGACTGAGAGACGGTTGGAGACGGTATTGTTTCCGCCGGTGCCCTAGATGCAATATTTCCTCCTACAAAACTGGTGGTTCCCTGACCCTGACTGCTTTTGGCTGGCAAAGAAACCTGCACAGATACTGCCGGTGGTGCGGAAAATGGTGGCCTTACAGTGACGGAAGGGATGTTGCGTTGCTGACTAGCTTCATTGGCCGAGGGTGCTACAACCTTAAGGGACGTTTGGTAGTTAGTCCAGGCTTGAAAATGCATGGTGGTTAAGTGTCTATGCATGCAACTAGTATTTAGACTTTTCAGATTCTGACCTCTGCTTAAGCTAGTTGAACATTTTTGACAGATGACTTTGCGCTGATCAGTTGGATGTTGTTTAAAAAAATGCCAGACTGCACTCTTCCTAGACTCGGATCCCTTTTCAGGGATTGCAGACTGAGCTTTAACCGGATGGCCACGCTGTCCTCCAACAGGTTTTGGCTTTGACACGCGTTTTGGGCCAGATACGGGCCCGGCAGATGGAACCTGTTGCGATGTTGATGCCTGCTGCGGCCCCTCCTCCACCTCCGCTTCTGAACTACTGCCGCCTGCACCCTGTTCCCCCAATGGCTGCCAATCGGGGTCAATAACTGGGTCATCTATTACCTCCTCTTCGAGCTCGTGTGCAACTTCGTCTGTGTCACTGTGTCGGTCGGTGGTATAGCGTTCGTGGCGGGGCAACATAGTCTCATCAGGGTCTGATTGTGGATCTGTACCCTGAGAGGGCAATGTGGTGGTCTGAGTCAAAGGAGCAGCATAGTACTCTGGCTGTGGCTGTGCATCAGTGCACTCCATGTCAGAATCTACTTGTAATGGGCATGGCCTGTTAAATGTTTCACTTTCTAAGCCAGGGACGGTATGTGTAAAGAGCTCCATGGAGTGACCCGTTGTGTCGCCTGCTGCATCCTTCTCTCTTGTTGTAGTTTTTGCTGAGGAGGACAAGGAAGCGACTTGTCCCTGACCGTGAACATCCACAAGCGACGCGCTGCTTTTACATTTACCAGTTTCGGAAGAGGAGGCAAAAGAGCTAGAGGCTGAGTCTGCAATGTAAGCCAAAACTTGCTGTTGCTGCTCTGCCTTTAAAAGCGGTTTTCCTACTCCCAGAAAAGAGAGCGTTCGAGGCCTTGTGTAGCCTGACGACGAAACTGGCTCCACAGCTCCAGACTTAGGTGGAATATTTTTATCCCCACGACCACCTGATGCTCCACTACCACCATTACCAGCTGACAATGAACGCCCACGACGACCTCTTGCACCAGACTTCCTCATTGTTTTAAAATCTTAACCAAAGTAACTTTATTTGTTGCTGTCAAACAACTTACACGGTGAGCTATAACTTCAGTATGATTTCAATATCCCTTAACAGGTTGGTGAGACCACAAGGAAAATCAGGCACAATGTTACACACTCTGTTTTCTGTGGCACAAAATCACAGAGATGACACACACGCAGGACTGTCACTCAAGCACTAATGTCAATATTAATCTCCCACCTAATTTATTTATTTATTTTTCTCAGGGAGACTTTAGAAACCAAATAATATTAAAAAAAACAAAAAAATAAATAGGCTTTCTATGGCCCACTGAATGAGAGAGAGAGGTGGCACACCCAGGAGTCAAGACTGGCACACAAGCTGAAATGGCAATATTACTCTCCCACTGTTTTTTTATGTATTTTTTGTTTTTTAAGGGAGACTTTAGAAACCAAATAATATTAAAAAAACCAAAAAAATAAATAGCCTTTCTATGGCCCACTGAATGAGAGAGAGAGGTGGCACACCCAGGAGTCAAGACTGGCACACAAGCTGAAAGGGCAATATTACTCTCCCACTGTTTTTTTTATGTTTTTTTTTTTTTCAGGGAGACTTTAGAAACCAAATAATAAGAAAATAAATAAATAAATAAATAGGCTTTCTATAGCCCACTGAATGAGAGATAGCACACACAGCAGTGGCACACAAGCCCTGACTGAGGCCAATATTTTTCTCCCACTGATTGATGTAGTGTTTTTGTGTTGAGGTAGATTTTAGAACACAAATCAAGGAAAAAAAAAAAAAATGCTTTCTATGGCCCACTGAATGAGAGAGAGAGGTGGCACACCCAGGAGTCAAGACTGGCACACAAGCTGAAAGGGCAATATTACTCTCCCACTGTTTTTTTATGTGTTTTTTGTTTTCAGGGAGACTTTAGAAACCAAATAATATTAAAAAAACCAAAAAAATAAATAGCCTTTCTATGGCCCACTGAATGAGAGAGAGAGGTGGCACACCCAGGAGTCAAGACTGGCACACAAGCTGAAAGGGCAATATTACTCTCCCACTGTTTTTTTATGTTTTTTTTTTTTTTCAGGGAGACTTTAGAAACCAAATAATATTAAAAAAACCAAAAAAATAAATAGGCTTTCTATGGCCCACTGAATGAGAGAGAGAGGTGGCACACCCAGGAGTCAAGACTGGCACACAAGCTGAAAGGGCAATATTACTCTCCCACTGTTTATGTATTTTTTGTTTTTTAAGGGAGACTTTAGAAACCAAATAATATTAAAAAAACCAAAAAAATAAATAGCCTTTCTATGGCCCACTGAATGAGAGAGAGGTGGCACACCCAGGAGTCAAGACTGGCACACAAGCTGAAAGGGCAATATTACTCTCCCACTGTTTTTTTTTTTTTTTTTTTTTTTCAGGGAGACTTTAGAAACCAAATAATAAGAAAAAAAAAAAAATAAATAAATAGGCTTTCTATAGCCCACTGAATGAGAGATAGCACACACAGCAGTGGCACACAAGCCCTGACTGAGGCCAATATTTTTCTCCCACTGATTGATGTAGTGTTTTTGTGTTGAGGTAGAATTTAGAACACAAATCACGGAAAAAATAAATAGGCTTTCTATGGCCCACTCAGTGAGAGATGGCACACACAGGGATGGCACTGTAGCAGAAATGCCAATCTTAATCTCCCACAAAAAAAAAAAAAAAACAGGGACTGTCCTACAATTACTATCTCCCTGCAGTAATGTAAGCCAGGTATGGCAGGCAGCAATAGGAGTGGACTGATGCACAAATTAAATAAAAAGTGTGGGCAAACAAAAAAGATAGCTGTGCAGAAAGGAAGGAACAAGAGGATATGTGCTTTGAAAAAAGCAGTTGGTTTCCACAGTGGCGTACACACAGCAATACAGCTATCACGGAGCCTTCTAGGGCAGCCCAATGAGCTACAGCGCTGAGGGAAAAAAAAAAAAAAATAGCTTCCACTGTTCCTGCACACCGAAGGTGGTGTTGGACAGTGGAAATCGCTGCAGCACAAGCGGTTTGGTGGTTAGTGGACCCTGCCTAACGCTCTCCCTGCTTCTGACGAAGCGGCAGCAACCTGTCCCTAAGCTCAGATCAGCAGCAGTAAGATGGCGGTCGGCGGGAACGCCCCTTTATAGCCCCTGTGACGCCGCAGACAGCAAGCCAATCACTGCAATGCCCTTCTCTAAGATGGTGGGGACCAGGACCTATGTCATCACGCTGCCCACACTCTGCGTTCACCTTCATTGGCTGAGAAATGGCGCTTTTCGCGTCATTGAAACGCGACTTTGGCGCGAAAGTCGCGTACCGCATGGCCGACAAGCACAGGGGTCGGATCGGGTTTCATGAGACGCCGACTTAGCCAAAAGTCGGCGACTTTTGAAAATGATCGACCCGTTTCGCTCAACCCTATTGATGACAGATTGCTATGAGCGCCACCCTGTGGTCGGCGCCCGTAGCAATGCTGTAATTCAGCTACATAGAGGTGATCTGTGCATCACCGCTATGTAGCAGAAGCAATCGAGTAGTGCATGCTTCTAGCCTCCCATGGAGACTATTGAAGCATGCCAAAAGTAAAAACAAATGTCTTTAAAAATATAAAAAAAATATAAAAGTTCAAATCACCGCCCTTTCGCCCCAATCAAAATAAAACAATTAAAAAAAAAATTAAACATACACATATTTGGTATCGCCGCGTTCAGGATCGCCGATCTATCAATTAAAAATCCTGATTGCTAAATGGTGTAGCAAGAAAAAAATCAAAACGCCAGAATTACGTTTTTTTGATCACCGCATCATTGCATTAAAATGCAATAATAGGCGATCAAAAGAACGTATCTGCACCAAAATGGTATCATTAAAAACATCATCTCAGCATGCAAAATATAAGCCCTCACCCGACCCGAGATCCTGAAAAATGGAGACGCTACGGGTATTGGAAAATTGCGCAATGTTTTTTTTTTTTTTAGCAAACTTTGGAATTTGTTTTCACCACTTAGATAAAAGAGAACCTAGACATATTTAGTGTCTATGAACTCGTAGTGACCTGGAGAATCCAAATGAAAAACAAGTGTGAGATTGTATTTTCTTTTCAATTTCACGGCACTTGGAATTATTTTCCTGTTTTCTAGTACACGACGTGGTAAAACCAATGGTGTCGTGCAAAAGTACAACTCGTCCCGCAAAAAACAAGTCCTCACATGGCCATATTGACAGAAAAATAAGAAAGTTATGGCTCTGGGAGGAAAAAAAGTGAAAATGCAAAACCATTGGGTTTGACCCTTACCTATCCTCCTATTGTATGGAGGTCCCCTGCGACTGTGGCAATAGACCAGTAAAGTGCAAAAGTGACCACTGCTCCCAAAGACACTGGTAATGTATGCACACTACTGCCTCATTTACTCAGGGGACTTTTGTTTTCAGAATGGGGAATAAATGGTGGTGGGTGATAATAACCCATTATTACACACGTCAACTTCAGACCGTCTACTCAGTAGCATAGCTATTGAGGGAGCCATCACCCCGGGCCCTGTTATGTAAAGGGGCCCACCAGGAGACATGAGGCAGAACACTGCACAGGGGGAGAGCAGGAAAATGACTGCTCCCCTGCCTGAGGGAGACTCTGCAGCTGGCAGCACAGTGGAGTCTCCTCCTGCACTGTATCACGTTTAACCCCTTCATGACCGGAGCTTTTTCGGTTTTGCGTTTTCGTTTTTCGCTCCCCTCCTTCCCAGAGCCATAACTTTTTTATTTTTCCATCAATATGGCCATGCGGGGACTTATTTTTGTGCGGGACGAGTTGTACTTTTGAACGACATCATTGGTTTTACCATGTCCTAGAAAACAGGAAAACAAATTCCAAATGCTGTGAAATTGCCAAAAAAAAAGTGCAATCCCACACTTGTTTTTTGTTTGGCTTTTTTGCTAGGTTCACTAAATGCTAAAACTGACCTGATGATATGATTCTCCAGGTCATTACGAGTTTATAGACACCAAACATGTCTAGGTTCTTTTTTATCTAAGTGGTGAAAAACAATTCCAAACTTTGCTAAAAAAAAAAAAAATTGTGCATTTTTCCGTTACACGTACACTCTCCATTTTTTGTGATCTCAGGTTGGGTGAGGGCTTATTTTTTGCGTGCTGAGGTGACGTATTTATTATATCATTTTGGTGCAGATACGATCTTTTGTTTGCCCGTTATTGCATTTTAATGCAGTTTTGCAGCGACCAAAAAAAAGTAATTCTGGCATTTTTACTTTTTCTCACTATGCCGTTTAACGATCAGGTTAATCCTTTTTTGTATTGATTGGGTGATTCTGAACCAAATATGTGTAGGTTTGATTTTATTTTGAGTGGGCCGAAAGGGGGGTGATTTGAACGTTTATATTTTTTTTATTTTTTAAATATTTTGAAACAATTTTTTTTTTTTTTACTTTTGGCATGCTTCAATAGTCTCCATGGGAGATTAGAAGCTGGCACAACTCGATCGGCTCTGCTACATAGAGGCAATGGTGAGATCGTCTCTATGTAGTAGAATAGCTGACTTGCTATGAGCGCCGACCACTGGGTGGTACTCACAGCAAGCCACCACTGACAACCATAGAGGTCTTCAGGAGACCTCAGGTTGTCATGCCGACACATCGGTGACCCGCGTTCAAGTGACGCGGGTCGCCGGTGTGCGTATTTCTGGTGCTATTGCCATTTAGATGCCCCTGTCGGTGTTTGACATTTAACTAGTTAATAGCCGCGATTGGATCGCGATTCCACCCGTGGCTATTGCGGGCACGTCAGCTGCACGTGCCAGAGCCCACATCAAAGGGATGGATACCGACATCGGCATACTATTACGCCAGATGTCGGTAAGGGGTTAAAGGGATTCTGTCAGCCCCTCCCCCCGGGATGTGTATGACATATTAATATGGGCATACAGGTAATAGAATTGTTACACTTCTCCTACCTGTATGCCCATACTAATGGTCTTGCTGCTGACAAATGTTATATTCTGTCTTTATGCTAATGATTTTTTCCAGGCTTCAGAGCATGTGGTACTGTAAGAAATCCCTGCCCCCTGCCCTCATTACAATACTATCCCCCTCCCATGTGTGTCAGTTATGGCCCTAGAATCCCACGCCTGTGCCCTGCACTCCCTCAGGAATCCATACCTCATCCTCCCTTCTGTGGGCACAGCATTCAGGGATCTTCTGCGCAAGCACCAGCGACTTCCGCTCCTGGACCTCTGATGTGCGCGCCGATGAGATGCTCTCCCCACTTCCTCTCTGCCCAGTCATCACCATGTACACATGGTTCCTAGGGATGACTGTGCAAGGAGTAAGTGGGGAGAGCACCTTATCGATGCGCACATTGGAGGTCACAGTGACTCGCCTGCACAGAAGATCCCTGAATAAAGTGTCCATAGAAGGGATGAAGAGGTACAGATTGTGGTGACTCGCAGGGCGCAGGCGCAGGATTCAGGCACCATAACTGACATACATAGGAGGGGGGTAGTATTACAATGAGGGCAGGGATTTCTTACAGCACCGCACGCCCCGGAGCCTGGAAGAAATAATTAGCATAAGGAAAGAATATAACATTTCTCAGCAACAAGACCATTAATATGAGGCATACAGGTAGGACCAGTGTAACATTTCTATTACCTCTATGCCCAAATTAATAGGTCATACACGTCCCGGAGGGATGACAGATTCACTTTAAACCACCACTCCAGCATTTTTTTTTATTTCACCACTGGAGTGGCGCCTTAAAATCAAGACCTCTACTGACTGTCTGATACGGCGTTTTCATCTGTTTTCGCTTCTGCTCAGCCCTATCTTCTGCAGTTTGTGACCTGTCCGCTGCCCCAGTGTTTCATGGAGCGACGCAGAGGTCTCTAATCAATGAAAGCCTATGAGAGCCTCTTTCTCACCTCTTTCTGCCTTTCATAGACTTACATTCAGCGCTTGTGACATAGCTTCCAACTTCTGGCAATCAGAAGCTGGGCTCAGCAGCGGGACTGGAGCAGTGCCAAAAAATGGTGAATATGCCGGAGGATGAGTATATGACCGGGGAAGGGGATTAGCACCTCTCCAGTTGTGAGAGAAAAAAATCCTGCTAGAGTGGTGCCTTAATAATCTGCAATTTATTATTATAAAGTTAATAAATGCTTGGAATAAATGTCTGCAGTCACTTTATGTGCCAAATCATGGCAGGGAGTGCCTGCTGCATGAGCCCCCAATATCACTGGCATTATCAGGTGGTCATGGACCCCATGTTTGCTATGAAAATGGGTTCACTAGAAAGGTTTGGTTTCTCTTAATAGAAGAGAATTGAGAGAAGTCTGAGGCTATGTGCACACTTTGCGGATTTTGCTGCGGATTCGCAGCGGATTTGACCTCCGTGGGTCCTCAGCAGTTTCCCATGAGTTTACAGTACAATGTAAACCTATGGGAAACAAAAAACGCTGTGCACATGCTGCGGAAAAAAACGCGCGGAAACGCAGCGGATTACATTCCGCAGTATGTCACTTCTTTTCTGCGGATTTTCACCTGCTCCAATAGGAAAATGCAGATGAAAAACCACAGAAGAATCTGCAGTAAAAACCGCGATAAATCCGCAGTAAAAACCGCAACGGGATTTCACTGCGGATTTTGGAATTCCGCTGCGGAAAAATCCGCAGTGGAATCCGCAAAGTGTGCACATAGCATAAAGAGTCGTCACACAACTGCCCGCTGACATCACTGATACTGGGGCCATTGTTATTGTACATGGGGGGACTCTCGGGACATTATTAAATGCTAAATGGGCACTTGAACATTAGTGTTATAGGAGCACACAGAGTATTGTCACTATCAAAGTGGCATATGGGCTATTATTACTTTTTAGGGCCAAAATGTGGATGGCACTAGCATAGGGCATTAATATATTTTAGGGTGGGGGGGGATTTTACTATCTAGAGAGCACAAAGGTGGCATTATTACTATGTCAGGAGCACAGTGGTGGCAGTATTATGTGGGGCGGTAAGAGGAGAGCTGTTATTGTACCACACAGCAGGTGCAGTAATAGAGACGCATATTGCAGTAGCGGCTCAGCATTGGGGTATCAGGTGCTGTAGGACACATATGGCAGCAGCGGCTCAGCATTGGGGTATCAGGTGCTGTAGGACACATATGGCAGCAGCGGCTCCGCATTAGGGTTTCAGGTGCTGTAGGACACATACGGCAGCAGCGGCTCAGTATTGGGGTATCAGGTGCTGTAGGACACATACGGCAGCAGCGGCTCAGTATTGGGGTATCAGGTGCTGTAGGACACATATGGCAGCAGCGGCTCAGTATTGGGGTATCAGGTGCTGTAGGACAAATATGGCAGCAGCGGCTCAGTATTGGGGTATCGGGTGCTGTAGGACACATGGCAGCAGCAGCTCAGTATTGGGGGTATCAGGTGCTGTAGGACACATATGGCAGCAGCAGCTCAGTATTGGGGGTATCAGGTGCTGTAGGACAAATATGGCAGCAGCGGCTCAGTATTGGGGTATCGGGTGCTGTAGGACACATGGCAGCAGCAGCTCAGTATTGGGGGTATCAGGTGCTGTAGGACAAATATGGCAGCAGCGGCTCAGTATTGGGGTATCAGGTGCTGTAGGACACATATGGCAGCAGCGGCTCAGTATTGGGGTATCGGGTGCTGTAGGACACATACGGCAGCAGCGACTCAGTATTGGGGTATCAGGTGCTGTAGGACACATATGGCAGCAGCGGCTCAGTATTGGGGTATCAGGTGCTATAGGACACATGGCAGCAGAGGCTCAGTATTGGGGTATCAGGTGCTGTAGGACAAATATGGCAGCAGGGGCTCAGTATTGGGGTATCGGGTGCTGTAGGACACATATGGCAGCAGCGGCTCAGTATTGGGGTATCAGGTGCTATAGGACACATGGCAGCAGAGGCTCAGTATTGGGGTATCAGGTGCTGTAGGACAAATATGGCAGCAGGGGCTCAGTATTGGGGTATCGGGTGCTGTAGGACACATACGGCAGCAGCGACTCAGTATTGGGGTATCAGGTGCTGTAGGACACATACGGCAGCAGCGGCTCAGTATTGGGGTATCGGGTGCTGTAGGACACATATGGCAGCAGCGGCTCAGTATTGGGGTATCAGGTGCTATAGGACACATGGCAGCAGAGGCTCAGTATTGGAGTATCAGCAGAATGAGTAGTTTGCATGTGTTGGACATAGATATAGACTGTGCAGGAAATGTGAGAAGTCAAACGTGTCTTTGCTGTATTCTCTGTAGACGAGTCCTGGGTGGAGAAGTCGTCATGTCGGTCTATGCCAGATGGAAAAGATGGGAAAAGTGAACGAGTCTATAAGAAGGAACATAAGCTGTAAGTTACTATCTTTAACTGTACTGTGATCTCTTATATGGTCTGCAGGACTGGTATCTACCAATTTATCATCTCCATATAGTAATATCAGTGTTCGTTTTTGTATATAGATGTATTTTCAGTCACAGCGCGTCATCTACTGATGTTCCCCTATGCTCACAATTAGGGTGCACCACGTAGCTGTAGTCAGGATTACCTGGTTAGGTGCCCTCTCAGATTTTTCATCCCCATAAGCTGAAACCCTAGCTACGCCTCTGCTTCTACTACTTAGTCATTTCTTATTTCCATAATAAGACTACAGTTGAATTCTTAACATTTGCTTTATTTGAAAAAAGAAAACCTTCACATTACCATCTCAGCGAAAACTAATTAGTGCCTTGCAGTACAAAAAAAAATAATGAGATGCCTTTGAGCTGAAGACATAAGGTAGACTTAGAACGTTTACCTACTAAACCTGGTGCAGGTTTTATATATATAAAATAACAACATTGAAGCCGGTCTTTGATAAATTGGACTCCACGTAATTATAGACCTTATTCTATTTAGAAGACACATTTGTTTAATTGGCTGCAGATGACATTAACATCACAGCTATAATACAACCAAGAACACAAATCTGAAGGTCACGTCAAGGTCTAGGGTCTTCTACTGTTCTCAGTTTGAACTGGAAAGATCACTAGAAGAATATCATTAACCCATTATATATCTGAAATACCAGCAGTTAATTACTTAGTGCTGTAGATATAGTCATTCTATTTTTTATTGGACTTAATATTATAGGTGATTATTTTTAAAAACAGTTTATTTTTTATATTTGATCCTCTATTATTCAGAAAGTTCTGTTCCGTTAGCTTCTAAATTATTACATTTATGTTACTTCATCACCTGGCGATTTTCCATTTTAGCTTTCTCCTCCCCTTCTTCTAAGAGCAATAACTTTTATTTTAGCCATATGAGGGCTTTTTTTTTTTCAGGAATAAATTGTAATTTTGAATGACCCCATTCTTTTTATCATGTGATGCACTGGAAAGTGGGAACAAAAATTCCAAATGCTTTGAAATTGAAATAAGTGCAATTCCACCATTGTTTTTTGGGGGATTTTTTATTTACCATGTTCATTATATGGTAAAAATGATCTGCCATCATGATTCTCCAGGTCAGTACGACTGCGTAGATATCAAACATGTATAGTTTTTTTTATTTAAGTGGTGAAAAATTTTATTTAATTTTTTTTTTTTAAAGTGTGTTTTTGTCGCAATTTTTCAAAACCAGTAACGTTTTTAATTTTTGTGTTATGAGGCTGTGTAAGGGGTAATTTTTTGTGCCCTGAACTGACATTTTTACTGGTACCATTTTTGGAGTAGATATGATGTTTTGATAATCTCTTTTTGCATTTTATCGCATTGTTATGGCCAAAAAACATGATTCCGCAGATTCAACTTCTTTCTCCTTACACCATTTGGCGATTGGATTTATCTGTTTTATATTTCAGATCAGACTTTTACAAACAGAGCAATGCCAAATATATATTTTTTTAATTGTTTTCTTTTTAATAGGGCAAAAGGGGGGTGTTTTGAACTTTTCTATTTTTTTCATATTTTTAAAAACATTTTTTTTTCACCTTTTACTATTTTTGTTAGTCCCCTTAAGGGACTTGAAGCTGCAATTGTCTTGATTGCTTGCACTATATACACAGTAGCATTGCGCCAGCACTGTTATGTATAGTAAAAATCATGGTCTCCATGAATCATCATGTCAAGCGCGGAGGCCTTCAGCAGATCCTCTACTGTCATGGCAACCATCGATGCTCCACAATCATGTCACGGGGGTGCATATAATAAGCGCGTGCAATGACGCATTTCCCTTCTGGAACTTGATAAATGCTGCTGTCAGAGATCAGAGGTAGCCCAATGGAAAGCACTGATGCTTTGCAGTCTGGGAGTCCAGGGTTCTAATCCCACCATGGATGACACTGCAAGGAGTTTGTATGTTCTCCCTGTGCTCAGGTGGTCTGCCACCCATGCTCCAAAGACAGACATGTAGGGGCCAGTGATGGAAGTGCTGTGGCTAATGATGTCACCTGTGCAGCATCCAGGAGGGTTGCTTGCCCATCCCCCCTTTGGGCAAGTATCCTGATTGGATCAATGTTCTGGCACAAACAGCAACAAATTGACTTGTTATATATTCAGCTCAGCGGGAGCTAGGAATATTGGATGGACAAATTATTTTTTTCGGCCTTGCTAACTATGTTACTATTTAACAGCTGTAAGAGGCAGATGATGGATGAATAAGTCAGCAATCATCTGCTGGGACAGATGCCCAGCTCGGCGTGTGAGCCGGTATCAAAATCACAGAGACGGCACATAACCTAACTGTAGGTCATGTGTGTTTAAGGGATTAATGCAGTCTCTCAAGTTCATGCACAGATATATTATTTTGCAGATGAGCATTTATTATGGTGTGATTACATCCTCAGTGTCATATCCATATTTTTGGGGGCAATATCATTGGTATTTTTAACTCCCTCATGACCATTAACTGATATGTTGTTAGGCGTCTGGATTCTCCCACTGCACGGGATAGATCCCAAGCCATATCTGCCTCTGCGGTCTCCCTTTCGGACTCAGCCGCTGCGGGTGCTGCTCAGCATAGACATCGGTCCCAGTGTCTTGCTTAGGCTCACAGTGTTAGTTTGTTTACTGCTGGCTCTCCAGCCAAGCCTATAGCAACCAGCGATAGGCAGCTGAAGCCTGAAGCTCTGGAGTCTAAATCCAGAAATCACCTTACTGAGCATGTCCACGAGGTGGCGTCTTCTCATTTGTGGACGGACGTCAGCTGCTCTGGTGATGTGGCAGCTCTAGATTGGTCCACTGACAAGGTCCTGTCTGTCTGGACACGAGCCTAGTGTTTAAAAGACTCTCAGAGGCACACGCCTGTGCACTGGTATTATTTATGTGTGCCTGTTGCCAGTGGATATGCGATCACTCTGTCTGCAAGCGTCGTGTGTCTGTCTAGACTTTGGACTGTACATGTAAGCAGGCAGCTAGTGTCAGGCTTAGCATCTGGTTCCTACATGTGTGCGGTTAGCACAGTAGAGTTCCAGAGCTAGCACAACCCTAGTCATTGTATTATACAGAGCAGCTCTTTCGTTTCAGTGTGCGAGTGACGCAGCTCAGTTGCCGAGCATTTCTTTCATTTCTGTGTGCGAGTGACACAGCTCAGTTGCAGAGCATCTGTTCCGTTTTGCTGTGCGAGTTACATGGCTCAGTTGCAGAGCATCTCTTTAGTTTCTGTGTGCGAGTGACACAGCTCAGTAGCAGAGCATCTGTTTCATTTCTTTGTGCGAGTTCAGTTCACGTGCTGTTCACACGGAGTCGTGTTCAACCCAGTGTGTATGGGTAATCGCTCGCCGTGTGTTCCATCATTATTCACTAGCATCAGTTTTCCATCTCTGCACGGTAGACCCCGGGTTGCGATTGCGCTTTATTATTTATTTTATTTAGCACAATCCGCCAATCCTAACATATGTTCACTGCACATCTTTGATGTTTAACAGAGGGAATAGAACAAAGCATGCTACAATGGGTCACCATGCCATAGTTATAAATCTCTGTAATAGACTACTAGAATATTTAGGCTGTCCATACACTAGTGGAGCGCCCCCACCGTCGCAGGGCCGTGGGGTACCGGTACCGGGCCTCTCTGTCTCGGTTCTGGGATTGTCACGGTGGCTAGACCCGGTCCGTGACCCTGCTAAGGGGCGTCCAGTAAAAGTTGAGAGTGATGAGGTGTGGTGCAGGGTGCAAGGAATAACGAGGACACAGGGTTGCAGTCTCTTTACCTCTTTACTGAAGGCTTCAGGATCCTCAATCCAGAGTATGGTTAACTGGGCTGTCTGAGACCGGCCGGTCCGATGGCACCTCCAGAGCTCCCTTTGCAGGAGGAAATCTGTGCCTTCCTTCTAGCGCTTGTGTGTTGTAGTCCTTCCCTGCTGAGCACCACGGGATAGTCCTCACAACTGTTGTGTCTGTTTCTGATGTTCCCTCACAACTGATTCTGATGTTCTTCTCCGTCCCCCAGATGATATGGCTAGGACGCACCCGTATGACGGGTAGGCCTGGAGTTCTTCCGGGACCCTAGAGTCGCCCCTCTACCACTGTTGCCCCCTATGTCTGCTTAGGTGATTTAGGTGAGACAGCCCTCCTATAACTGACTGTCCTGCCGTTGGTTTGAAGTAATGCTTGGAGCCAGTACTTCCTCGGCGTTTCCGGCCACCGGCTACACGCCTCAATAGGATGTTGCCTTGATCTTACAGCACGACTCCTACTGGTGTTTTCTCCTTGTTGCTTTGATCTTGTTTCTCACTCTTCACAATAAACCTCGCTTCTTGTCCTTTCTTGGGGTACCGCCGCAATGAAGTGCAGGCGCGGTCCCGTAACGTTCCTTCTGGTCGCTAGGCCTCTGTCAGGATCCCACCCCTGACAGGGACCCCCCTGAATCTTCCCCTGCAACACCCTCTGCCACAGGATGTTACCTGGTTCCAACCCAGTCATCTTTCTGTCTAACTTTCCATCTAACCCCCAGTTTTACCAGATTGTGAGGAGTGGCCTAATACATAGCACCCTTTGCTCCCCCTGGAGGCCAGACTATGAAGTGTATTGGTGTCTGTGATACCTGGTCAGGTGAACTCCTTCAGTGCCATCAGATGTACCATCACTCCCCTTAGCGGCGGAGCGATGTTACTGCAACGACCAGGTCTCTGGGGCGCTGCACTCCCCCACGGTTAAATCCTGTACTCCCGGACTGGGAAGAAAACAACAATACATGTCAGCAAAAAGACATACAATTTTGAAATGCAATAACAAGTAATAAGTAATAAGAACAGTGCTTCCCTTTATGGGAGGTGAGGACTCTTAAACGTTACAAACATGGTTAAATATTTTAAATAACAGACTATAAATAACTTCTATTACCCAACCGGGTATTCTACTGAGTGCAAATCCTGAACAATAATTTAACATTGCCTTTAAGGACGTATAAGCTGGATCCACTAAAGGCCTAGGATAAAACTTCTAAAATATAAATTAACTTTTCCTCGTCTTTCTTTGCTAAGTGCAATATTTTCTTGTTACTCTCTGATTGTCTCATGCAGGACCGCCTGTCTATCTGCCCAGGCCTACTGCCTCTTTTCCTAATACAGTATCACTAAGCCATCTCTCTATGGCTCCTAGGAGGACTCGCTCACTAACCCCTACGGGTTCACTTTCCTGTCCTCATTCTCTATCACATTATTAAGCATTTCCTATAATCAACTAACTAACTACATGTAACTTTTCTATGTAAAACATTATTTCTATTTATTCTCTTGCAAGGCGACATTGTATCTTAAATACAACTAACGAACATTCCCTTTAAGAGGGAGCCAAGTCTCTTTGAGGTAGTGCAGCTACTCATGCTGCCAGTCCGTGTAGACAGAAACTCCAATGCTGTTCCCAGGAACAGTTTCTTCGCAAAGAGTTTTCTTTGTTGTAAAACCAGTAGGGGGCACCTTTAAGATGGTGCAAACTATTTACAATAAGTTTGTAATCATGCAGTCTTCATGATCCAGCAGTTCTCTGTAACAGTGATAAACAGGAAACAAAACAAAAAGGCAAAAATAGGGATCCCGGGTAAACTAAGGGATCCCTTTAAGAGTTAACCCTAGTCGGGTTATAGCAGCAGAGAACACAAAAAGACAAACAGTTAACTATATACATTTTGTAAAGCATTTATGCTTACTCAGGTTCTGGCTGATCCAGAGGGGGCCTCCTTCCGGGCCTCACCCGGCAAACGGCCCGTGATGGTATAGAAAGGCCCGATCCTCGTCCAGGCAGTGGCACCACTCCTCTCTGGGCAACCTTCCTCGACCGGGAGTGTGCGCGACCCAGAGATACACTGTGGGCCGAGATGTCCTGGGGCTCCGCGGTGGCGGGCTCCGCGGCCTTTTCCGCAGGGAATTCGTCCTCTGGCGGTCTGGCAGCAGCCTGGAGAGTGACGCACCGCTGAACGCCCCGAGCCGTCCAGCTGACTTCCCTCCTCCATCGGGTATAGGTCACTGCGTCTCCGGGCTCCAAATCGCGGTCTTTGGCATATTTTCCACCGCAGGGCTCCACTTCTTTCCGGTCAACACGGACCTACAGTGGCTCTCCAATTTCCTGGATGACTCCCCTGCCCTCTTGGGAATGAAAGAATACCACTACACCCCAGTGTGACGGTGGAGCCTCCTCAGCACCCGTCAGGTTGATCCAGACCGCAGGTTGGGGTCTATTCCTCCACGCCGTCATCAGGTGCCGCAGATGTTCTGCCTCCGGCAGGATCCTCAGGCCCTGTGCCTGCAGCTCGCACTCTGGATGGAGGAAGCAGGGGACACCAAAGATAGGCGGACCTCCGTAGGCTGGCCCAGCCGAGCGGTCACACGAGCGTCGGCCTCCCGGCGGCGTGCTATCTGCCGGGCCTCAGCTGCAGCCACACACTCCTCAGACGGCGGCCAGTTGGGTCTGCCCGGCGGTAGCTCTGTGAGGGCCAGTCCCTGCAACGATGGCGAGTCTGGGGCTGTGACGGGTAGTGCAGCCTCATGCTGGGTCGGGTTGTCCCCATGTGGTGCTTCCGACGTCGCCATCTTCTTCCCGCGCTTTCTTTTTTGGGCGGCCCCGTCTCCATGGTCTCCACCCTCCAAAGAGACGTCGCAGGGCCGTGGGGTACCCGGTACCGGGCCTCTCTGTCTCGGTTCTGGGATTGTCACGGTGGCTAGACCCGGTCCGTGACCCTACTAAGGGGCGTCCAGTAAAAGTTGAGAGTGATGAGGTGTGGTGCAGGGTGCAAGGAATAACGAGGACACAGGGTTGCAGTCTCTTTACCTCTTTACTGAAGGCTTCAGGATCCTCAATCCAGAGTACAGTTAACTGGGCTGTCTGAGACCGGCCAGTCCGATGGCACCTCCAGAGCTCCCTTTGCAGGTGGAAATCTGTGTCTTCCTTCTAGCGCTTGTGTGTTGTAGTCCTTCCCTGCTGAGCACCACGGGATAGTCCTCACAACTGTTGTGTCTGTTTCTGATGTTCCCTCACAACTGATTCTGATGTTCTTCTCCATCCCCCAGATGATATGGCTAGGACGCACCCGTATGACGGGTAGGCCTGGAGTTCTTCCGGGACCCTAGAGTCGCCCCTCTACCACTGTTGCCCCCTATGTCTGCTTAGGTGATTTAGGTGAGACAGCCCTCCTATAACTGACTGTCCTGCCGTTGGTTTGAAGTAATGCTTGGAGCCAGTACTTCCTCGGCGTTTCCGGCCACCGGCTACACGCCTCAATAGGATGTTGCCTTGATCTTACAGCACGACTCCTACTGGTGTTTTCTCCTTGTTGCTTTGATCTTGTTTCTCACTCTTCACAATAAACCTCGCTTCTTGTCCTTTCTTGGGGTACCGCCGCAATGAAGTGCAGGCGCGGTCCCGTAACGTTCCTTCTGTTCGCTAGGCCTCTGTCAGGATCCCACCCCTGACAGGGACCCCCCTGAATCTTCCCCTGCAACACCCTCTGCCACAGGATGTTACCTGGTTCCAACCCAGTCATCTTTCTGTCTAACTTTCCATCTAACCCCCAGTTTTACCAGATTGTGAGGAGTGGCCTAATACATAGTGCCCTTTGCTCCCCCTGGAGGCCAGACTATGAAGTGTATTGGTGTCTGTGATACCTGGTCAGGTGAATTCCTTCAGTGCCATCAGACGTACCATCACTCCCCTTAGCGGCGGAGCGATGTTACTGCAACGACCAGATCTCTGGGGCGCTGCACTAGTGTCACAGTAAGCTGCAGCCACTGATGCGGCCCAGCGCATAGACTCCCCCATGCCGACCGACCACGACGGCGTGGGGCGCGTGTCCCCCGGGGATGCAATACAGACCCTTTATACCACAGAGGAGGACCCTGGCCTACCCGAACTAGGGGAGGGCAGAGACCGGGGTTCTGTGGCAGCTGAGCATGTGGACAAGGAAAGAGACCCGTAGAACTTGATTACACCGCAAAACTTCAGGTATAGAGAAAGTAAAGTTTACTAAAGTAAAGTTACACAGTACTTAAACCAAACATGACTATACCAGGCTCCCGATTCCACACCTCCCAGAAGGGTACCACCCAGTGGACCTCAAAGCACTAATGGATCACCGAGGCACACATAGGTGGGACATCAGGTCATAGGCAGGACATCAGGGTACACGAGGTCATCAGGACGCAGGCAAGACATCAGGACACAGACAGGACGTCAGGTTACATGAGGTCTTCAGGACATCAGGGTACATGAGGTCATCAGGACATCAGGGTACACGAGGTCATCAGGACATCAGGGTACATGAGGTTATCAGGATGCAGGCAGGACATCAGTGTACAGACAGGACATCTGGACCCAGGGTCACCGGCAGACATCAGACAGGAGTCGTTCGGTTCCGGACATCTGACACGACCTACAGGCACCACCACAGTCATCAGGCTCCAAGCTCCAGACAGTGGTCATCAGGTTCCAGACTGTGGTCGTCAGGCTCCTGGCATTGGACCTAGAAAGGAACTAAAGCAGGATGGTGCTAGAACTGCAGGATTGCTGGGCCTGCCAGGAGCTAGCACCGCATTGTAGCCAGAGCACAGAGTAGTAGATGCTCAGCAGAAACACCGGTTACAAGAGACTCAGTCACTGGGTGCGAGGCTCCAGACGCGAAAGGATTTCAGGAACATAAAACAGCAGACACAGTTCAGACAGGGTCAGGTACAGGACAGGAACAGGATCAAGGATTCGGGCCTGGATATGTCACCACCAAGACAGGCGCCAAAACAGGAATCAAGGCAAGGACTTTGGTACCAAAACATAGACAGGAGAGGTGCAGGAACACAAAACACACATAGCAAAGTTCAGGAGCTTTGTAAGTAGCTCAGGCCCCGCCCATAGGGCAGGAGAACTGTATATAGGAGCTGCCCCTCAGCAATTGGCTGGGGACACCATTTCAAGTACACACACTAACCTGTTATGGACCTGGTGGTTAGGTGCACCAGGAATGACCTGATAGTTAAACACGGAATCGGGACGAGCTCTGGGGAAATGGGAACTCTGCTGACCGCAAACCCTACTCCTATCAACACAACTAGAAATAGCCGTGGAGCGTGCCTGACTCTGCCTAGACGCCTCTTCACAGCCTAAGAGCTAACTACCCCTAAAGAAAGGAAACAAAGCCTCACTTGCTTCAGAGAAATTTCCCCAAAGGTAAAAGCAGCCCCCCACAAGTATTGACTGTGAGTTAAGAGGAAATCACAAACACAGGATGAAATAGGCTTTAGCAAAGAGAGGCCAGTCTAACTAAACAGATTGAGGATAGAAAAGGGATCTTTGCGGTCAACACAACAAACTACAAAAACCACGCAGAGTGTGCAAAAAATACCCCCGCACCGACTCACGGTGCGGTGGTGCCACTCTGCACCCCCAGAGCTTCCAGCTAGCCAGGCAGTTTCATGATAGCAAGCTGGACTAGAACTTAGCAAGAAAAACCATAAGTAACAAATGAACAAGCCGGAACTTAGCTTTTGCTGGAGTAGACAGGTCCTCAGAAAGATCCAGGAGAGATTTGAACCAGTACTAGAACATTGACAGCTGGCATGGAGTAACGATCTGAGTGGAGTTAAATAGAGAATCCTATCCTAGCCCTAAACGAGGGCAGCTGGGGAAGGAATCTCAGAACCAGCAGCTCCACTCACAGCCACCAGAGGGAGTCCAAGGACAGAACACACCGAAGTACCATTCATGACCACAGGAGGGAGTTCGAGAACGGAATTCACAACAGTACCCCCCCCTTGAGGAGGGGTCACCGAACCCTCACCAGAGCCCCCAGGCCGATCAGGATGAGCCAAATGAAAGGCACAAACTAAATCGGCAGCATGGACATCAGAGGCAACAACCCGGGAATTATCCTCCTGACCATAGCCCTTCCATTTGACCAAGTACTGAAGTTTTCATCTCGAAATACGAGAATCCAAAATCTTCTCCACCACATACTCCAACTCCCCCTCGACCAACACCGGAGCAGGAGGATCAACAGGAGGGAACCATAGGCGCCACATATCTCTGCAGCAACGACCTATGGAACATATTATGGATGGCAAAAGAAGCAGGAAGGGCCAAACGAAATGATACAGGATTAAGAATTTCAGAAATCTTATAAGGACCAATGAAACGAGGCTTAAATTTAGGAGAAGAAACCTTCATAGGAACATAACGAGATGATAACCAAACCAAATCCCCAACACGAAGTCGGGGACCAACACGGCGACGGCGGTTAGCGAAACGTTGAGTCTTCTCTTGGGACAAGGTCAAATTGTCCACCACATGAGTCCAAATTTGTTTCAACCTGTCCACCACAGAATCCACACCAGGACAGTCCGAAGGCTTAACCTGCCCTGAAGAAAAACGAGGATGAAAACCAGAATTACAAAAAAAAGGCGAAACCAAAGTAGCCGAACTGGCCCGATCATTAAGGGCGAACTCAGCCAATGGCAAGAAGGTCACCCAATCATCCTGATCCGCAGAAACAAAGCATCTCAGATAAGTTTCCAAAGTCTGATTGGTTCGTTCGGTTTGGCCATTTGTCTGAGGATGGAAAGCCGAAGAAAAAGACAAATCAATGCCCATCTTGGCACAAAAGGACCGCCAAAACCTTGAAACAAACTGGGAACCTCTGTCAGACACGATGTTTTCTGGAATGCCATGCAAACGAACCACATGTTGGAAAAATAATGGAACCAAATCAGAGGAAGAAGGCAATTTAGGCAAGGGTACCAAATGGACCATTTTAGAGAAGCGATCACAAACCACCCAGATTATTATTATTATTTATTGTTATAGCGCCATTTATTCCATGGCGCTTTACAAGTGAGGAGGGGTATACATAATAAAAACAAGTACAATAATCTTGAACAATACAAGTCATAATAGGTACAGTAGGAGAGACCGACATCCTTTGAGAAACAGGAAGATCTGAAATAAAATTCATGGAAACATGCGTCCAGGGCCTTTTCGGGACCGGCAACGGCAAAAGTAACCCACTGGCACGAGAACAGCAGGGCTTACCCGAGCACAAGTCCCACAAGACTGCACAAAAGAACGCACATCCCGCGACAAGGAAGGCCACCAAAAGGACCTAGCCACCAAATCTCTGGTACCAAAAATCCCAGGATGACCAGCCAACACCAAACAATGAACCTCAGAGATAACTCTATTAGTCCATCTATCAGGGACAAACAGTTTCTCCGCTGGACAACGGTCAGGTCTATCAGCCTGGAACTCCTGCAGCACCCGCCGCAAATCAGGGGAGATGGCAGACAGAACTACCCCCTCTATGAGAATACCAGCCGGCCCAGGAACCCCAGGAGAATCAGGCACAAAACTCCTTGAAAGGGCATCAGCCTTCACATTCTTAGAACCCGGAAGGTACGAAACCACAAAATTGAAACGGGAGAAAAACAGCGACCAACGAGCTTGTCTAGGATTCAACCGCTTGGCAGACTCGAGATAAGTCAGATTCTTGTGATCTGTCAAGACCACCACGCGATGCTTGGCTCCTTCAAGCCAATGTCGCCACTCCTCGAATGCCCACTTCATAGCCAACAACTCCCGATTGCCAACATCATAATTACGCTCAGCAGGCAAAAACTTTCTCGAAAAGAAAGCGCATGGCTTCATTACACAGCAATCAGAACTTCTCTGAGAGAAAACAGCCCCTGCTCCAATTTCAGAAGCATTAACCTCGACCTGAAAAGGGAGCGAAACATCTGGCTGACACAACACAGGAGCCGAAGAGAAACGACGTTTCAACTCCTGAAAAGCCTCAACGGCCGCAGAGGACCAATTCACCACATCAGCACCCTTCTTGGTCAAATCAGTCAACGGTTTAACAACACTAGAAAAATTAGCGATGAAGCGACGGTAAAAATTGGCAAAGCCCAGAAATTTCTGAAGGCTCTTCACAGATGTAGGCCGAGTCCAATCACAAATAGCTTGGACTTTAACAGGATCCATCTCAATAGTAGAAGAGGAAAAAATGAAGCCCAAAAAGGAAACCTTCTGAACTCCAAAGAGACACTTAGATCCCTTCACAAACAAGGAATTAGCACGAAGGACCTGGAACACCATTCTGACCTGCTTCACATGGGACTCCCAATCATCTGAAAAGACCAAAATATCATCCAAATATACGATCATGAATCTATCCAGATACTTTCAGAAGATGTCATGCATAAAGGACTGAAACACAGAGGGAGCATAAGAAAGGCCGAATGGCATCACCAGGTACTCAAAATGGCCCTCGGGCGTATTAAATGCTGTTTTCCATTCATCGCCCTGTTTAATACGCACGAGATTATACGCCCCTCGAAGGTCTATCTTGGTGAACCAACTAGCCCCCTTAATCCGAGCAAATAAATCAGACAGTAGAGGCAAAGGGTACTGAAATTTGACCGTGATTTTATTAAGAAGGCGGTAATCTATACAAGGTCTCAGAGAACCATCCTTCTTGGCCACAAAAAAGAACCCTGCTCCCAATGGTGACGACGACGGGCGGATATGCCCTTTCTCCTAGGACTCCATTATATAACTCCGCATGGCGGCGTGTTCTGGCACAGACAAATTGAAAAGTCATCCCTTAGGGAACTTGCTACCAGGAATCAAATTAATAGCACAATCACAATCCCTATGAGGAGGTAGGGCACTAGACTTGGGCTCATCAAATACATCCCGGTAATCCGACAAAAACTCAGGGACTTCAGAAGGAGTGGAAGAAGAAATTGACAACAATGAAACATCCCCATGTACCCCTTGACAACCCCAACTGGACACCGACATTGATTTCCAATCCAATACTGGATTATGGACCTGCAGCCATGGCTAACCCAACACGACCACATCATGCAGATTATGCAACACCAAAAAGCGAATATCCTCCTGATGCGCAGGAGCCATGCACATGGTCAACTGGGTCCAGTACTGAGGCTTATTCTTGGCCAAAGGCGTAGCATCAATTCCCCTCAAAAGAATGGGATGCTGCAAGGGCTCCAAGAAAAAACCAAAGCGTCTGGCAAACTCCAAGTCCATCAAATTCAGGGCAGCGCCTGAATCCACAAATGCCATAACAGAATAGGATGACAAAGAGCAAATCAGAGTAACGGAGAAAAGAAATTTAGGCTGTACAGTACCAATGGTGACAGACCTAGCGAACCGCTTAGTGCGCTTAGGACAATCAGAGATAGCATGAGTGGAGTCACCACAGTAAAAACACAGCCCATTCTGACATCTATGTTCTTGCTGTTCAGCTCTGGTCAAAGTCCTATCACATTGCATAGGCTCAGGCCTAAAATTGCTGCCAGGGCACACTCATTCCACTGAGTAAGCACAGACCACTTTCTGAACTTCTGGCAATATACCTCCACTTCATCCTGACCCTGACACAAAGCCAGCAAAATTTTCTCTGCCTGATCCACAGAATTCGGTTCATCATAAAGCAATCCCAGCGCCAGAAAAAACGCATCTACATTACGCAATGCAGGATCTTCTGGCGCCAGGGCGAATGCTCAGTCTTGAGGGTCGCCACGCAACAAAGAAATAATGATTCTCACTTGCTGAATAGGGTCACCAGAAGAGCGGGGTTTCAGAGCAAGAAACAGTTTACAATTGTTTTTGAAATTCTGAAATTTAGATCTATCCCCAGAAAACAAATCAGGAATTGGAATTCTAGGCTCCAACATAGGATTCTGAACTACATAATCCTGAATGTTTTGTACCCTTGCAGCGAGTTGATCTACACTAGAGGACAGACCTTGAATGTCCATATCCACACCTGAGTTCTGAACCACCCAGAGTTTAAGGGGAAAAGAAAGGCAAAACACACTGCAGAGAAAAAAAAAATGGTCTCAGAACTTCTCTTTTCCCTCTATTGAGATGCATTAACACTTTGTTGGCCAGCTGTACTGTTATGGACCTGGTGGTTAGGTGCACCAGGAATGACCTGATAGTTAAACACGGAATCGGGACGAGCTCTGGAGAAATGGGAACTCTGCTGACCGCAAACCCTACTCCTCTCAACACAACTAGAAATAGCCGTGGAGCCTGCCTGACTCTGCCTAGACGCCTCTTCACAGCCTAAGAGCTAACTACCCCTAAAGAAAGGAAACAAAGCCTCACTTGCCTCAGAGAAATTTCCCCAAAGGTAAAAGCAGCCCCCCACAAGTATTGACTGTGAGTTAAGAGGAAATCACAAACACAGGATGAAATAGGCTTTAGCAAAGAGAGGCCAGTCTAACTAAACAGATTGAGGATAGAAAAGGGATCTTTGCGGTCAACACAACAAACTACAAAAACCACGCAGAGTGTGCAAAAAATACCCCCGCACCGACTCACGGTGCGGTGGTGCCACTCTGCACCCCCAGAGCTTCCAGCTAGCCAGGCAGTTTCATGATAGCAAGCTGGACTAGAACTTAGCAAGAAAAACCATAAGTAACAAATGAACAAGCCGGAACTTAGCTTTTGCTGGAGTAGACAGGTCCTCAGAAAGATCCAGGAGAGATCTGAACCAGTACTAGAACATTGACAGCTGTGTTGTGAAATTGGATTCTGGGCTCCCCCGGTGGCCACTTGTGGAATTGAACTTGTGTGCATCATCCCCTCTGTTCACCTGCTCCTATCAGGATGTGGGAGTCGCTATATAACCTTGCTCCTCTGTCAGTTTCTTGCCGGTCAACAATGTAATCAGAAGCCTTCTGTGCTTGTTCCTGCTACTAGACAACTCCCAGCTAAGTTGGACTTTTGTCCTTGTGTGTTTTTGCATTTTGTTCCTGTTCACAGCTGCTGTTTCGTTACTGTGTCTGGAAAGCTCTAGTGATCGGAAATTGCCACTCTGGTGTTATGAGTTAATGCTAGAGTCTTAAAGGAATTTCTGGATGGTGTTTTGATAGAGTTTTCTGCTGACCATGAAAGTGTCCTTTCTGTCTTCCTGCTATCTAGAAAGCGGACCTCGATTTTGCTAAACCTATTTTCATACTACGTTTGTCATTTCATCTAAAATCACCGCCAATATATGTGGGGGCCTCTGTCTGCCTTTTGGGAAAATTTCTCTAGAGGTGAGCCAGGACTGTCTTTTCCTCTGCTAGGATTAGGTAGTTCTCCGGCTGGCGCTGGGCATCTAGGGTTAAAAAACGTAGGCATGCTACCCGGCTACTTCTAGTTGTGCGGCAGGTTTAGTTCATGGTCAGTATAGTTTCCATCTTCCAAGAGCTAGTTCTCATATATGCTGGGCTATGTTCTCTCGCCATTGAGAATCATGACAGTTTGACCGGCCCAAAAAAGGGTTAAATTACTGGCTGAGAAAGGAGAGATAAAAGAAGTCTGCTACAATTTTTTTTTTTTTTTTTTTCCCTCTAGTTCTGAGTGTGCTCTTAATTGAATCACTTGCTAGTCTGCCTATACTGCAGCCTTCCTCTCTTTCTCTCCTTCTAATCCTTGAATGGCTCTGTGTTCACCTGTTTCAAATGGATCTTCAGAGTGTAGCTACAGGTTTGAATAATCTCGCCACAAAGGTACAAAATTTGCAAGATTTTGTTGTTCATGCACCTGTGTCTGAGCCTAGAATTCCTTTGCCTGAATTCTTCTCGGGGAATAGATCTCACTTTCAAAATTTTAAAAATAATTGCAAATTGTTTTTGTCCCTGAAGTCTCGCTCTGCCGGAGACCCTGCACAGCAGGTCAGGATTGTAATTTCCTTGCTCCGGGGCGACCCTCAAGACTGGGCTTTTGCATTGGCACCAGGGGATCCTGCGTTGCTCAATGTGGATGCGTTTTTTCTGGCCTTGGGGTTGCTTTATGAGGAACCTCATTTAGAGCTTCAGGCGGAAAAGTCCTTGATGTCCTTGTCTCAGGGGCAAGATGAAGCTGAAATATACTGCCAAAAATTCCGCAAATGGTCTGTGCTTACTCAGTGGAATGAGTGCGCCCTGGCGGCAATTTTCAGAGAAGGTCTCTCTGATGCCATTAAGGATGTTATGGTGGGGTTCCCTGTGCCTGCGAGTCTGAATGAGTCCATGACGATGGCTATTCAGATCGATAGGCGTCTGCGGGAGCGCAAACCTGTGCACCATTTGGCGGTGTCTACTGAGAAAACGCCAGAAAATATGCAATGTGATAGAATTCTGTCCAGAAGCGAGCGGCAGAATTTTAGACGAAAAAATGGGTTGTGCTTCTATTGTGGTGATTCAACTCATGTTATATCAGCATGCTTTAAGCGTACTAAGAAGCCTGACAAGTCTGTTTCAATTAGCACTTTACAGTCTAAGTTTATTCTATCTGTGACCCTGATTTGTTCTTTGTCATCTATTACCGCGGACGCCTATGTCGACTCTGGCGCTGCTTTGAGTCTTATGGATTGGTCCTTTGCCAAACGCTGTGGGTATGATTTGGAGCCACTGGAGGCTCCGATACCTCTGAAAGGGATTGACTCCACCCCATTGGCTAGTAATAAACCACAATACTGGACACAAGTGACTATGCGTGTTAATCCGGATCACCAGGAGGTTATTCGCTTTCTGGTGCTGTATAATCTACATGATGTTTTGGTGCTGGGATTGCCATGGCTGCAATCTCATAACCCAGTCCTCGACTGGAGAGCTATGTCTGTGTTAAGCTGGGGATGTAAAGGAACTCATGGGGACGTACCTTTGGTTTCCATTTCATCATCTATTCCCTCTGAGATTCCTGAATTCTTGTCTGACTTTCGTGACGTTTTTGAAGAACCCAAGGTTGGTTCACTACCTCCGCACCGGGAGTGCGATTGTGCCATAGACTTGATTCCGGGTAGTAAATACCCTAAGGGTCGTTTATTTAATCTGTCTGTGCCTGAACACGCTGCTATGCGAGAATATATAAAGGAGTCCTTGGAAAAGGGACATATTCGTCCTTCGTCATCTCCCTTAGGAGCCGGTTTTTTCTTTGTGTCTAAGAAAGACGGCTCTTTCAGGCCGTGTATTGATTATCGACTTTTGAATAAAATCACGGTTAAATATCAATATCCGTTACCACTGCTTACTGATTTGTTTGCTCGTATAAAGGGGGCCAAGTGGTTCTCTAAGATTGATCTCCGTGGGGCGTATAATTTGGTGCGAATCAAGCAGGGGGATGAGTGGAAAACCGCATTTAATACGCCCGAGGGCCATTTTGAGTATTTGGTGATGCCTTTTGGTCTTTCAAATGCCCCTTCAGTCTTCCAGTCCTTTATGCATGACATTTTCCGCGATTATTTGGATAAATTTATGATTGTGTATCTGGATGATATTCTGATTTTTTCGGATGACTGGGACTCTCATGTCCAGCAGGTCAGGAGGGTTTTTCAGGTTTTGCGGTCTAATTCCTTGTGTGTGAAGGGTTCTAAGTGTGTTTTTGGGGTTCAAAAGATTTCTTTCTTGGGATACATTTTTTCCCCCTCTTCCATCGAGATGGATCCTGTCAAGGTTCAGGCTATTGGTGATTGGACGCAACCCTCTTCTCTTAAGAGTCTTCAGAAATTTTTGGGCTTTGCTAACTTTTATCGTCGATTTATTGCTGGTTTTTCTGATGTTGTAAAACCATTGACTGATTTGACTAAGAAGGGTGCTGATGTTGCTGATTGGTCCCCTGATGCTGTGGAGGCCTTTCGGGAGCTCAAGCGCCGCTTTTCTTCCGCCCCAGTGTTGCGTCAGCCTGATGTTGCTCTTCCTTTTCAGGTTGAGGTCGACGCTTCTGAAATCGGAGCTGGGGCGGTGTTGTCGCAGAGAAGTTCCGACTGCTCCGTGATGAGACCTTGTGCTTTTTTTTCCCGTAAATTTTCGCCCGCCGAGCGGAATTATGATATTGGGAATCGGGAGCTTTTGGCCATGAAGTGGGCTTTTGAGGAGTGGCGTCACTGGCTTGAGGGGGCCAGACATCAGGTGGTGGTATTGACTGACCACAAAAATTTGATTTACCTTGAGTCTGCCAGGCGCCTGAATCCTAGACAGGCGCGCTGGTCGTTGTTTTTCTCTCGGTTTAATTTTGTGGTGTCGTACCTACCGGGTTCTAAGAATGTTAAGGCGGATGCCCTTTCTAGGAGTTTTGAGCCTGACTCCCCTGGTAATTCTGAGCCCACAGGTATCCTTAAAGATGGAGTGATATTGTCTGCCGTTTCTCCAGACCTGCGGCGGGCCTTGCAGGAGTTTCAGGCGGATAGACCTGATCGTTGCCCACCTGGTAGACTGTTTGTTCCTGATGATTGGACCAGTAGAGTCATCTCTGAGGTTCATTCTTCTGCGTTGGCAGGTCATCCTGGAATCTTTGGTACCAGGGATTTGGTGGCAAGGTCCTTCTGGTGGCCTTCCCTGTCACGAGATGTGCGAGGCTTTGTGCAGTCTTGTGACGTTTGTGCTCGGGCCAAGCCTTGTTGTTCTCGGGCTAGTGGATTGTTGTTGCCCTTGCCTATCCCGAAGAGGCCTTGGACGCACATCTCGATGGATTTTATTTCGGATCTGCCTGTTTCTCAGAAGATGTCTGTCATCTGGGTGGTGTGTGACCGTTTCTCTAAGATGGTCCATCTGGTTCCCTTGCCTAAGTTGCCTTCTTCTTCCGAGTTGGTTCCTCTGTTTTTTCAAAATGTTGTTCGTTTGCATGGTATTCCTGAGAATATCGTTTCTGACAGAGGGACCCAATTCGTGTCTAGATTTTGGCGGGCATTCTGTGCTAGGATGGGCATAGATTTGTCTTTTTCGTCTGCTTTCCATCCTCAGACTAATGGCCAGACCGAGCGGACTAATCAGACCTTGGAGACATATTTGAGGTGTTTTGTGTCTGCGGATCAGGATGATTGGGTTGCTTTTTTGCCTTTGGCGGAGTTCGCCCTTAATAATCGGGCCAGCTCTGCCACCTTGGTGTCCCCGTTTTTCTGTAATTTGGGGTTTCATCCTCGATTTTCCTCCGGTCAAGTGGAATCTTCGGATTGTCCTGGAGTGGATGCTGTGGTGGAGAGGTTGCATCAGATTTGGGGGCAGGTGGTGGACAATTTGAAGTTGTCCCAGGAGAAGACTCAGCTTTTTGCCAACCGCCGTCGTCGTGTTGGTCCTCGGCTTTGTGTTGGGGACTTGGTGTGGTTGTCTTCTCGTTTTGTCCCTATGAGGGTTTCTTCTCCTAAGTTTAAGCCTCGGTTCATCGGCCCGTACAAGATATTGGAGATTCTTAACCCTGTGTCCTTCCGTTTGGACCTCCCTGCATCCTTTTCGATTCATAATGTTTTTCATCGGTCATTGTTGCGCAGGTATGAGGTACCGGTTGTGCCTTCCGTTGAGCCTCCTGCTCCGGTGTTGGTTGAGGGTGAGTTGGAGTACGTTGTGGAAAAGATCTTAGACTCTCGTGTTTCCAGACGGAGACTCCAGTATCTGGTCAAATGGAAGGGATACGGTCAGGAGAATAATTCTTGGGTCACTGCCTCTGATGTTCATGCCTCCGATCTTGTCCGTGCCTTTCATAGGGCTCATCCTGATCGCCCTGGTGGTTCTGGTGAGGGTTCGGTGCCCCCTCCTTGAGGGGGGGGTACTGTTGTGAAATTGGATTCTGGGCTCCCCCGGTGGCCACTTGTGGAATTGAACTTGTGTGCATCATCCCCTCTGTTCACCTGCTCCTATCAGGATGTGGGAGTCGCTATATAACCTTGCTCCTCTGTCAGTTTCTTGCCGGTCAACAATGTAATCAGAAGCCTTCTGTGCTTGTTCCTGCTACTAGACAACTCCCAGCTAAGTTGGACTTTTGTCCTTGTGTGTTTTTGCATTTTGTTCCTGTTCACAGCTGCTGTTTCGTTACTGTGTCTGGAAAGCTCTAGTGATCGGAAATTGCCACTCTGGTGTTATGAGTTAATGCTAGAGTCTTAAAGGAATTTCTGGATGGTGTTTTGATAGAGTTTTCTGCTGACCATGAAAGTGTCCTTTCTGTCTTCCTGCTATCTAGAAAGCGGACCTCGATTTTGCTAAACCTATTTTCATACTACGTTTGTCATTTCATCTAAAATCACCGCCAATATATGTGGGGGCCTCTGTCTGCCTTTTGGGAAAATTTCTCTAGAGGTGAGCCAGGACTGTCTTTTCCTCTGCTAGGATTAGGTAGTTCTCCGGCTGGCGCTGGGCATCTAGGGTTAAAAAACGTAGGCATGCTACCCGGCTACTTCTAGTTGTGCGGCAGGTTTAGTTCATGGTCAGTATAGTTTCCATCTTCCAAGAGCTAGTTCTCATATATGCTGGGCTATGTTCTCTCGCCATTGAGAATCATGACACAGCTGGCATGGAGTAACGATCTGAGTGGAGTTAAATAGAGAATCCTAGCCTAGCCCTAAACGAGGGCAGCTAGGGAAGGAATCTCAGAACCAGCAGCTCCACTCACAGCCACCAGAGGGAGTCCAAGGACAGAACTCACCGAAGTACCATTCATGACCACAGGAGGGAGTTCGAGAACGGAATTCACAACACTAACCCTAATAAAAGCAGGGGAGGTGTGCTGCGCATGCCCTTAGCACAAACAGAAACCATTACAGCACAATCAGGAACTGAGGCTCAGGGCACCTGGCAGCGACTGCATGGCCAGAAACACATGGAAAGTCATGCAAAGACCTAACCACCCATGTATGGCTACGCAGCAGAGCAGGGAACTAATTAGACTCCATACAGGTAACAGCCAACAGTATCCCAGCTCAATTAGGGGGAAAAGAGCAAAGAGTTAAAGCAAAGACATGCATTGTCACGCCAAAAACCAGATACAGACAGAACGGTGTGACAATGAGAATGCTGTCAGCCAAATTGTGGTGAAATATGTGTATATATATCTATGTGTGTAGTGACATATGTCTAGGGTTATATGTGTGACTAGTGATAATGTAACATCTGTCCTGAAGGCAAGTAGCACCTAGGTGTTAATAGGTACTTCCTTGGGACTAGTAGAAATTGTGTCTCCATATCTCACCAGGAGGTCTAGCTAGGGCCAAGAAGAAAGGTAACACTTGATACCTCCTAGCTCTTGGAGGGGAGATGCTAATTGCGGCCTGAGGTCATTTCTGGGAGAGCTGTTACACAAAAGATCTCAAGAGAATAATGTATTCATTGGGGGTGCGGCCGTGGCCCAATCAAACAGGCAGCAGTTATGATATTGACCTGAGGGGCCAGTCTAGAAACCTGACCTCCAGACCAAAGTTATAAATTTAGGCTGCAGACAGAGAATTGTGTTCACATGATGGGGGCAGCCTGAGAAGCTGATGTGATCCAATCTACATTCGTCCTACCCTCAGGGAGCAGAAAGCAACTACCAGTTAGACAATTTCTGTAAGTTTCTCCTGTTTATTTTATACTGTTTTGCATAAGTTGTATGTCTTTTTATTATCATATTTTTATACAATTTTCTTATTGTAAGCATTGAACCTTTTGTTATTAAAGTATAAAACTTTAACATGTTGAACCTTGAATGTTCTAAAAGAATCCATAGCCTAAGGTGTGTGAGCCTTATGAGTGATAGACATATTTTTATTAGTATTATTAGTTTGGGGACTCATCGCCCGTGTATGAGCGGGTGTGTGGCCTGGGTCGGTGTGTGATTTATGCTTCCATTACAGCATAGGACAGAGGTTGAATGCTGAGAGTGGGGAGATAGATTAACCCTTGCGGGCACAACCCCAAGTCACGTGTGAGAGCAGGCACGTGACGAATAAGTGACACCACGGAGAAGGGATCCATGACACAAATGTTTGTTAAAGAGGCAACTACCTCTCCCCACTCTTCTGTACCCATGAGAGTCTAGCTCTGCTGAGTGTTCATGAGTTTCCCACAGGGAGAGAGTAGAAATCCACAACCAAACACCCTTGGCAGTGGCTTATCTCCTCTGAAAAGAAAAGGATCTACCATTGAAAATCCAACATCCCAATCCTTCTTTCCTTCGACATCATGTGTCAGGGGAGAGTCGGGAGGCCCTCATACATGTCAGATGATCTGCTGATACAGTCAAAATAGATGGGTTCAGTAGTGTAAAGGGGGCCTTGTGATCGTGCGGCGTTCCAGTAGCCAGATGAGATACCTGTCCTTGTGATTGTGAGGGGTTCCAGTAGCCAGATAAGATACCTGTCCTTGTGATCGTGGGGGGTTTCAGTAGCCAGATTGGATCCCTGTCCTTTTGATTGTGTTGGTTCCAGTGGTCAGATGGGATTCTTGTCCTTGTGAATGTGGGAGCTCCAGTGACCAGATGGGGATGCTGTACTTGTGATCATTGGGGTTCCAGTAGTCAAATGTGAACCCTGTCCTTTTGTTCATCGGGAATTCCAGTAGCCAGATGGGATTCCTGTTGTTATGATCATGGAGGGTTCCTGTGGCCAGATGGGATTCTTGTGATCATGCTTGGTTCCAGTAGCCAGATTGGATCCCTGTCCTTGTGATTGTGGGGGTACCAGTGCTCAGATGAGATTCTTGTGATTGTAGTGGGGATGTTCCAGTTGCTAGATCTTAAACAATCATACATTTATTACCTATCCTGTGAGTGGGGATATATATTTTGTTTGTTGGATAGCCCTTTTAATAGTATTTTTGCTTGAAAATATTTTCACAATAAGTTTAATGGAAGGAAATACAAAAAGTTACTTTGCAGGTCTATAAATGTACTTTTGTCATCATTCTCTTAGGACAGGACATGCTTGCAGTTGACCCTACAGCAAGCATCTCCTACCGCTTATTTACTGATTCTCGTTACCAATCAGCCTTTCCTTATCTCAATACCTTCCTGCCCATTCATCAAACTGCTCTCATCACTGCTTTGCTCCCATCAGACCTCCTCCTCTTATGGTTCATCTCCTTAGAACCTTATCTGAAGCTTATCTCCCAAAGTGAAATATGGAAACTATAACTGCAACATTGATTTCTGAGACATCCAGCCTTCACACTGGCTTGATCTTTTTTGCTTTTAACTCTTCTTTTACTGGAGATATTAAAAGGAGAAATGAATGACGTTTCTACATTAAATAAATAATACATAACTTCTGCATGTTTTTAAGTTGAGCGCTTGTACAAAGCCTATAAAATAAATGAAGACATAATGGAATTAAATGGTCGATTTAGGTTAGAAAGCTAAAGAAATGATTCTATTTCAAGATTTGTGATATTTAAAAAGCATCATTTCAACGTAAGATCAGAATGCTTACAAGTAGAGATGCGTGAACCCATGGATGTTCGGGTCCGGCAGGTAAGGCCAATCATTTAAAAAAAGAATGGTACCTCTACTCAAATCTGAACCCGGACCCTATTCAGATGAATGGTGGGCCCGAACATTTGTTGTATCCCACGCTGCCATCTAAGTGACAGCGTGGGAAACACGGCTCTTATCGGTGGTGATATGACAGCGTGTGAGCCTGCAGTTCTGACCGGCGGTAAAAAGGTTGCTGCCGGTCACAGGTGTCAGCCAATGAGAGTACTACTTTTAAAATTTTACACTTGCTCTCGTTGATAGCAGCAAGAGCAGGTGTACGATGATGAGAATATTCACCAGTTGGTGCCTGTGAAATAAATAAATAAAAATAAAAAATGGAGTGGGTTCCCCTCTATTTTTGATAACCAGTGCAGGTAAAGCTGACAGCTGCGGGCTGCAACTCCTAGCTGTCCATTTAATATTGGCTGGTTATCAAAAATAGAGAGTTCATCATGTCATATTTTTTAATAATTTAAATAAATAATAAAAAAAACAGGGTTGGGGTGCCCCCCCATTTTTGACAACCAGCCATGCTAAAGCAGACAGCTGGGGGCTGGTATTCTCAGACTGGGAAGGGGATATTTGAACGGCGGTATCCTTTTTACCATCGGTAAGAGCTGCTGGCTCACACACTGTCATCTGACAGCATGGAAACAGCAGTGCTCTGGCCAGCAGTAACGAATTTACCGCTGATAAGAACTGCCAGTGTTTCTTGTGCTGTCACATAGATGACATCATGAGAAACACCCAATGTTTGGACTGCCGAACACAAACAGTAGCATGGAGTTCCCGGAGAAGTTCTGGATCCGTGCATGGACACTAGGTGTTCAGTACAGACCCTGAACTTTGCTGTTGGGTGTCACCCATCACTACTCATAGGAAATCAGTATTGTTACTCTACAAATGAAATACTCAATGGCGTAAATACTTTTATAAAGGTGTTAAACTTTTTGAGACTTCCTTCAGTCTAATTAAGTTTTAAGGGAAGCCACTCAAGATTGTTTCCACTTTTTTCTCTTTTCTTTAGCAATATACTACAGGTTTTCACCTTTTATATATCAATAATTATCTACAAAGTATACTATTATGTTAAAGGGATGGTGCAATAAAAAATTACTCTGTTTAAATCGGGTTTTTGTGTTACTTGTATTTTTAAAGATTAACAAAGTTTTGTTTTCATAGTTATGATCTTTTTAAAAAAAATAACAAAATATAGTAATGTTGCAATTTTCAAAGTGGGATCTAAAAACATCCATAATCTCTATTCCTTCACGAACAGTTTATAGCATTTTCCCTTATTATCACAGTCAGGATAACAATTACAGGTAACTCCTCTATATACAGCTGTTGACACAGGATTCAGCTGACTCTGTTCCCCTCCCTTCACAATGAGCTTTGCACATGCTCATTAGACTCTTCAATATAAAAGGCGGGGTCAGGATACGACTTATGTGATTATCTATGTGTGCTATTTCCTGAAACAATATAAAGCTGGAGTCTAAAAATTCCCCAGATCCAGTGTGAATTGCAGCAATTCAATTTTTCTTATTATTAATGCAGATTTTAGTATGCAAAAAAAAGAAAAAAAGTAACAAAAATTTTAAAAAATGCTGAAAGGAAAACTTGAGTTAAAAAATAGGTAATTTTCTGATGATAGCTTTCCTTTAAGAAGAAATCTACACTATGATATTTTTCAGATATACTGTGTGATGGTAACTGTAATCTTATGTCACATTCCACTTCTTCTAAAGCAGAAAGAGTCGTCCCGATCTGGCCCCAGTTAGCACCTAATTATAGAATCTGTGCAGAGGCCATCTCCATTTCTGGCTGGTTGTATCTTCCAGTGTATTCCCACACACCAGTCCATATGAGATAAACCTTGAGTAAAAGACAAGTATTTTCTTCTGGAGACTGAAGGCAAAATGGCCAACAAGTGCTAAGCATCTCTGGGAACTCCTTCAAGATTGCTGGAAGACCATTCCCGGTGACTATATCTTGAAGCTCATCAAGAGAATGCCAAGAGTGTGCAAAGCAGTCATCAAATTCTAACAGTCTATTCAGTAGGACTATCAGCTGTGTATCCACCCGGCTTCTGCATAACACAACTGATGGTCCCAATCCCAACCCCATTCATAAGGCAAGAAATCCCACTTATTAAACCTGACAGGGCACACCTGCACACCTGTGAAGTGAAAACCATTCCCGGTGACTACCTCTTGAAGCTCGCCAAGAGAATGCCAAGAGTGTGCAAAGCAGTCATCAAAGCAAAAGGTGGCTACTTTGAAGAACCTAGAATATAAGACCTAATTTCAGTTGCTTCACACTTTTTTGTTAAGCATATAATTCCACATGTGTTAATTAATAGTGTTGATGCTTTCAGTGTTAATGTGCAATTTTCATAGCCATGAAAATACAGAAAAATGTTTAAATGAGAAGGTGTGTCCAAACTTTTGGCCTGTACTGTATATCTTAGGCTATGTTCCCACTATGAGTTTTTGGTGAGTTTTTCACTTGCCGTATTTTCAAAAAAATACAAATAACCTGTTTTTCTTAAGGGGGGAAGAATTGGTACCGCAAATCTGCAACAATAAAAACTCACAAGATGCTCATCCTTGGAACATATCCTTAGAAGGAATAAAAATGTCTCCTCTGTCTTAATATTTCCATTGAGATTCTGAAACATCTGGAGTAAAAAAACAATTTTTCATCTAATTATAGATAACTGTTACCATAGCTTTTCATACTGCCGCATGTATGTACATTCTGAAGGCTTGTAAGTTTCTTTTTTAGTTCCTCAAAGAATTGCCTAATAGAGAAAAGTCGATACAGCCATCAGAAGAATGCTATAAATATACGTATGTACATTACACATGGAGAGTGTTACATTCAGAATATGACATCAGTGGGTTCTGTGGCTACAAACCTTGAAACACATGTAAGTTGGCAAAGATTTAAGGTCAAAATCTGTTAATGCCATTTTATTCAAGAAAAAAAAACATGAAGAATTTGAAAATCCATGTGTGTTTTTATTGGCTCTGGAGGCAGGTCTGTAAATCCGATTTTGCATCATAGAGAATGTTTTTTTTCCTACTCGCTAAGTAGGCTTATAGCAAAAACAATGTAACGTAACAGATAATAAAATTACATCAACTTAATTGGTAAAAATTGTGTTTACTTCCTTAAGGAAGCAGCATAGACCTGCTGGTCACACTTAGGAGGTGATGGTCAGGTTTTTTCTCTATATTTTACTTTTGAAGGTGTTACTGACTCCTCCCATTAACCAGCAGATGATGTTCATCATATCTACCCACCCATTTGAACTGCAGGCTCATGGCCCGGGAGAGACATGCTTGTCCATTTAACTGTAGGCTAATAGCTCGAGAGGTATGTACAGTAGAACAGGGACCCATCAGAGAGAGGTCACCTTGCGGTGGTTGATGGACACACATGAATTGGCCAATTTATGCGATAAGAATAGTGATGAGCGAATATACTCGTTACTCGAGATTTCCCGAGCACGCTCAGGGGTCCTCCGAGTATTTTTTAGAGCTTGGAAATTTAGTTTTCATCGCCTCAGCTGAATGATTTACAGCTATTAGCCAGGCTAAGTACATGTGGGGGTTGCCTGGATCCTAGGGAATCCCCACATGTAATCAAGCTGGCTAATAGCTGTCAATCATTCAGCTGCGGTGAAGAAAACTAAATATCCGAGCACTAAAAAATACTCGGAGGACCCCCGAGCATGCTCGGGAAATCTCGAGTAACGAGTATATTCGTTCATCGCTAGCTAAAAACCTTCATTTTTGTAAGTTCATCTTATTGAGTGATAACACAGTTTAGATTCAATGTTTTCAGTGTTTGCATATATCTTAACTTCTATCGAGTGTTGCTGTGTTTTCTTTTTATAGATAGATAGGTAGATAGATAGATAGACATCCGTGAGATATATAATTACTGCCTTGTGTATGTAGTTTACTGTACATATATTTAGCTATAAATTAAAACATGAAAAAAACTCACTGACAAGTCCATTATTTGTAAAAATCACTAACGACAAGTTTCCTCTTTCACCCATTTATTAAAAAAAATTCCACACTAGTCCGCCGTAGTCCAAATGGAGGTCCTATGATGAAACCCATCTTTTTCCAGAGTACGGAACCCCGTTCAGAGAACAAAGCTCCATAGACTGGAGCAGCAGCCAATGTCTATTCTCATTCTGAACTCCGCCAGATCCCAGCTGCTGTGATGAGCGGTGATGTCAGAAAGGTTACCGCAGTTCACAGCCACGAAGTGTCACAAGGGCAACACTACAGCCAGTTTATTTCTTTAATTTGCGGGGTTAGTAATGGGGTGCTGACATCAAGCCCTCAATCAGGAAGAGCCAAGGCTAAGCCGCAGAATTGGTGCATCTAATGGATGTGTCATTTCTGGGGTGCTTGAGGGCTGGTATTATTTAGGCTGGGAAGAGACCAATATCCATGGACCCTCCCTGCCTATAAATATCAGCCAGCAGCTGTCTACTTAGCCTTTGCTGACTATTAAAAATAGGGGGGACTTCACATCATGTATTTTAGGGTCCCCCCTTTTTAATAACCACTAAATGCTAAGCAGACAGGTCTGCGATGATATTAATAGGCTGGGAAGCTCCATGGTAATTGGGCCCTTCCTAGCATAATAAGTCCAGCTCACATCTGTCTGATTTCCCTTAGCTGGTTATTAAAAAAAGCGGAGACTTCACACCATTTTTTTCATGTATTTATTTACATTTTAGCTAAATACAGGAACAATAAACTACACATGCATGGCACTAAATACACAGGTCTGCAAAAACTAAAATTTCAATAGCTGTTGTGTCATAGGACATCACATTTAATGACAATTTAGGTAACTATGTTAAGTAAGGAAATACCGCAAAATAAATGAAAATATACTTAAAAAAATTATTTTTTATTACAAATGTTTAATGAAAATCATTTTTTAACTGAAATTAGCTCACTAACACTCACTAAAATCATTTTTTTTCCCTGTGAGGCTCCTCTTGGTACATTTACGCTTGTGAGTAGCATCTGGGATGTCTCTCTGAAGCATCAAACAGTAGTCTGCCGTCATTGTAATGTTCCATCTTCCCTTGTATCTTCTTTCCATCTCTTTAATGTCCTGGTGGAATCGTTCACCTTGCTCTTCACTCACAGATCCCAAATTTTCAGCAAAGTAGTCAAGGTGGGAATGGAGGAAATGCACTTTCAAACTCATCAGGCAACCTAAAGCTTGAAATGCTTTCAGCATTTGTCCGACAATCTTTTTGTAGTCAGGATCTTTTTTATTGCCTAAAAATTTCTCTACAACCTCTACAAATGCAATCCACCTTTCTTTTTGAGAATCCATCATGGTATTGACAAACCCTTTATCAGCCATTAGCCTTCTAATGTCTGGTCTGACGAACACACCTTCCTTCAATTTTGCTTCCAAGAGGCTTGGAAACTTGGTGACCAAGTATTTGAAGCATCCCCCAACTCTTAGAAGTGATTTTATGAATTGCTCCATCAAGCCCAATTTTATGTGGAGACATGCTAGAAGAACTTTATAGGGAGGTACCAAAGTTTCTCGGAGGACAATTTTTTCCCCAACTGTGAGCACCTCGGCTGCCACCTCTTCTTGTTCCAGTGATTTGGTTGGTTTCGACTGTCCCACAGACGCAGAAAACAAGGGTATTTGGTATACCCAGCTTATTGCATGAGCAGCAAATACAAGACCTTCAATTCCCAACACACTTTCCCAATACAAGACCTTCAATTTCCCAACCGTGGTCTTCACATTTAAGATTATGAAGAACCAATTCCAAGTTGTCATAGGTTTCCTTCAAGTGTATGGAATGACCTACAGGGATGGAAGTGTAAAACCGCTGTTGTGAAGTAAAACTGCTTTGAGACTTCTTTTTTGAAGAATCTATAAAAAGACGCCATTGCGCTGACTCATATTGGATTTTGAATTGACCCATCAAGCCTTCGACATCGATGCAATAAACCATCTTGTCTTCCTGAGCAAAGTAAGGAACAAACTCCTTTTCATGATGTCTGATCCATGAAAAAGACACTCCTGGTAACATTAAATTTCTCCTTTTGAGCCTTGACCTAAGTACCTCAGTGGCATCTTTGCAAAGATTCAAGTCTCTTACTAAATCCTTCATCTCCTCCTGGGAAAAAAATGTTTGTCTTGTAACATCTTCAAAGTCAGAACCAGATGACGACACTGGTGAGTCACTGGATTTATCTGTACACTATACATACATATATGGTATGCAGAGCACCAGTGTAGAACTGATATTACCATTATATGGTCACTGTATGGTTGTAACATCAGTCCTTGTACAGTGGTTTGAAACAAAAAGCAAAAATACGGTCTACTTGTATACAGGCATTCAAGTAATGCAGCATGAACCATTACCCAGCCAGTATGTGTGCAAATTGTGCTATTGAAAGCATCGAAGGGAGAACATGTAATAGATTAGTGAAATGAGGTGATAAGACAGTCTAAAGAAATGTGTTTTTAGTGCACACTTGAAACTGTGGATACTGAGAATTAACTGGATTGTCTGGGGTAGTGCATTCCAGAAAACTTGTGCAGCATGAGTGAAGTCCTGGAGATGGGATTATACAGGATGTTATTTTTAGGTCATTAGCAGAACGGAGAAGATGGATAGGCTGATAAAGGTAGATGCGGGGGGGAGATGTAGTGTGATGCAGAACTGTGGGTAAGAGTGATAAGTTTATATTGGACTCTGAAGCGGATGGGCACAGTGGACAGACTGGCACAGAATGGTGGTATTAGTGTAGCAGCAGGACATAAAAACGATCCTAGCTGCTGAATTCAGGATACATTGGAGAGAGGAGAGTTAGCAAGAAGGAGACCGATTAGTAGAGTGTTGCAATAGTCCAGATAAGAATGAATCAGAGTGTTTTAGTAAGAAATATGCCTGGCTGTAACCCTGCAGTCGGGATCATATTAACCCTGCGCATGATTTCGGCAGCATAAATTAGGTGACAGGTTCCATTTGAAGTTATGGCCCTGAGTCACACAAATTGATGAGCCTTGTGGTTCCTCACGTGGTCTTGATGTTGTTCTCCCCATATGTCCAGCCACATAAGGAACCAAAACTCTTAAAAGTAACCTAAGCTTCCTTGCTGCTGCCTCATGATAACTGGCATGTGTTCCCTTTTACTTTGGTTTTCTGTGTTTTTAATTTACTTAAGCCAAAGCTCCCATTTTCTAAGTATTTCTGTTAGGCCCGAGGCCTACGAGAAGTTCGCGCTGCAAATCTCTAGAGAACTTTTCCTATTGACTTTGATATATCACAGACACATATTTTAATGCAACTTTATTTTTCCATGCTGACTAAAGTTTGCAATGGAATTTTATCCTATTACTTTTAAAATGAAGACAGCTGCGGGTAGCTGTTAAAAAGACACAAACAAGGGGCCTGGGACAAAATCTTCATGTTTTACACAATACATCAGACACAAATTGTGTTAAAAAGAAACACAGCAATTCAAAACATATCAATTAGCTAGAAGTAAAACTTTGGCCGTTCCAAACTTTTTTTTTTTTTTTTTAATTCAAAAATTGCCTGCTTTACCCTCCGTGCTCCCATGGTGCATGTTTACTCACATGATCTTATAGTCACACATGGTTTTGGTTTACTAGATTATGTCCTAATAAGTGAATGCAAATGAGAGGCAATTAACATCCAGATTGGAAACAAATGACAATATTTAGGGCACAATGCTATTCTGTACCAATAAAAAGTTGGAAAACAATATAAAAGACACAAAAGTAGATTTCAAAGTATGGCCATACACTATTCATTTGGATACCAGACCAGTCTTACTATGTGACTTTACAGACTATCCTATAATTGGAACCTCAAAGCACACAACCTTTGGCCCCTAAACTACCAATCCACTTGTCATACAATTTACGCTTTTCCTTTGAGTATGTCCAGTCATGTCATGGAGGAGTATGTATCCTCAAACTGCTTCTAAAACAAAAACCCTAGATATATGAGGTTTCACATGATGGAACAAGCCTAGAAACCTAGAACCTAGGAATCAGAACTGTTGCCTATGTCTCCTAGATCCGACACCGGGAATTGCTTCCTCCTCCTTCTGTCATGTCTCTATGCACCTAGGCGTGTTGGGCTGCCAGGGCAACCTGCTGCCCACTGGACATTTTGTCATCTGGAAGATTGTTGTCCACACAACTACTGTTCACTGCTTCCTATAATACCAAAGTGAGTCTCCTGTCCTATTCAACTCTACTACATCTCTGCAGTGAATCTATTGCCCGAGCTGACTAGGGTTGAGCGAAACGGATCGGACAAATTAAAAAATCGCCGACTTTCGGCAAAGTCGGGTTTCATGAAACCCGACCCGATCCTAGTGTGGGATCGGCCATGAGGTCGGCGATCTTCGCGCCAAAGTCGCATTTCATATGATGCGTTCAGCGCCATTTTTCAGCCAATGAAGGAGGACGCAGAGTGTGGGCAGCGTGATGACATAGGTCTCGGTCCCCACCATCTTAGAGAAGGGCATGACAGTAATTGGCTTGCTTTCTGCGGTGTCACAGGGGGTATAAAGGGGCGTGCACGCCGACCACCATCTTACTTCTGCCGATCTTAGCATAGGGAGAGGTTGCTGCAGCTTCATCAGAAGAAGGGATATAGTTAGGGAGGGAAGATTAACCCCCAAACTGCTTGTGCTGTAGCGATTTCCACTGTCCAACACCTCCTTTTTTTTGCAGGGACAGCGGAGGCTATATTTTTGTGCATCAGCTCTGTAGCTTATTAGGCTGCCTTATAAGGCTCCCTGATAGCTGCATTGCTGTTTGCACGCTGCTGTGCAAACCAACTGCTTTTTTAAAAGCAAAAATTCTGTTGCTCCTTTCAGCACAGTTATCTTGTTTATTTGTCCACAGTGCACGTTTGTGTGCAGCAGTCCTTTTTATTGCTGCCATACTTGTCCTGAGATCATTGTAGGGAGATTGAAATTGTACTACAGTCCTTGTATTTTTTCATATATCTTCCAGCCACTTTCTGCCACCTACATTGTGTTGTGTTATACACTGGGCCTGAGTTTTGGTGCAGTCTCCCCCCCCAAAAAAGGGAGATTCAAATTGTCACAAAGTGGATATACGTCAGTTATGTTAGTTTGGCGTATATCAGCCAGCCAAGTTCTGCCACTTACATTGTGTTGTGTTATACACTGGGCCTGAGTTTTGGTGCAGTCTCCCCCCCAAAAAAGGGAGATTCAAATTGTCACAAAGTGGATATACGTCAGTTCTGTTAGTTTGTCGTATATCAGCCAGCCACGTTCTGCCACTTACATTGTGTTGTTTTATACACTGGGCCTGAGTTTTGGTGCAGTCTCCCCCCCAAAAAAAGGGCGATTCAAATTGTCACAAAGTGGATATACGTCAGTTATGTTAGTTTGTCGTATATCAGCCAGCCACCTTCTGCCACTTACATTGTGTTGTGTTATACACTGGGCCTGAGTTTTGGTGCAGTCTCCCCCCAAAAAAAGGGAGATTCAAATTGTCACAAAGTGGATATACGTCAGTTCTGTTAGTTTGTCGTATATCAGCCAGCCACGTTCTGCCACTTACATTGTGTTGTGATATACACTGGGCCTGAGTTTTGGTGCAGTCTCCCCCCCAAAAAAGGGAGATTCAAATTGTCAACAAGTTTATATACACCTTCTACCTTATTTTACAGTACCATATAATGGTTGTTATTTTGGTTAGATTTTCCCAAAAATGAGAAAGTCTGGTGGAAGAGGCCGTGGGCGGTCATTGCCAGCTGGTACTGATGGTGGTGGTGGAGCATCTGGTGGTAGTGGGAAAAGCAAAATAGCACCTAAGGCTGGAGGTGTTGAGCCAGTGTCATCATCTGGCTACACAAGGCCTCAAAGGCTCCCTTATCTTGGAGTAGGAAAACTGCTTTTAAAGCTGGAGCAACAGGAAAAAGTTTTGGCTTTCCTTGCTGACTCAGCCTCTAGCTCTTTCGCCTCCTCTTCAGAATGTTCAAAATATAAAAGCAGCGAGTCGTCAGTGGATGCTCCCGGTCAGGAACAAGACGTTTCCTTGTGTCCTTCACCCAAACCAAAAGTGAAGGATGCGTCAGGCAACACTACAGGTTACTCCATGGAGCTCTTTACACATACCGTGCCTGGGTTAGAAAGGGAAATTAATTGCCCATTACAAGATGAATCGGACATGGAGTGCACTGATGCACAGCCACAGCTAGATTATTATGCTGTTCCATTGACACAGATCACTACATTGCCCTCGCAGTGTACTGAGCCAGAATCTGACCCTGATGAGACTATGGTGCCCCGTCCTGAACGCTTTAGCACCTTACACGGTGACACAGAGCAAGGTGCACATGACATTGAAGAGGAGGTGATAGATGACCCAGTTGTTGACCCAGATTGGCAGCCATTGGGGGAAGAGGGTGCTGCTGCCAGTAGCTCAGAAGCGGAGGAGGAGGATGATGGAGATGAATATTTATGGGAGGAGGATGTGGAGCGCCCCCACAGTCGCAGGGCCGAGGGGTACCCGGTACCGGGCCTCTCTGTCTCAGTTCTGGGATTGTCACGGTGGCTAGACCCGGTCCGTGACCCTGCTAAGGGGTGTCCAATGAAAGTTGAGGCTGATGATGTGTGGTGCAGGTCGCGATGAATAACGAGGACATAAGGTTGCAGTCTTTTTACCTCTTTACTGAAGGCTTCAGGATCCTCAATCCAGAGTACGGTTAACAGGGCTGTCTGAGACCGGCCGGTCTGATGGCACCTCCAGAGTTCACTTTGCAGGTGGAAATCTGTGCCTTCCTTCTAGCACCTGTGTATTGTAGTCCTTCCCTGCTGAGCACCACGGGATAGTCCTCACAACTGTTGTGTCTGTTTCTGATGTTCACTCACAACTGATTCTGATGTTCTTCTCCGTCCCCCAGATGATATGGCTAGGATGCACCCGTATGACGGGTAGGCCTGGAGTTCTTCCGGGACCCTAGTGACGCCCCTCTCCCACAATTGCCCCCTATGTCTGCTTAGGTGATTTAGGTGAGACAGCCCGCCTATAACTGACTGTCCTGCCGTTGGTTTGAAGTAAGGCTTGGAGCCAATACTTCCTCAGTGTTTCCGGCCACCGGCTACGCGCCTCAGTAGGATGTTGCCTCGATCTTACGGCACGACTCCTACTGGTGTTTTCTCCTTGTTGCTATGATCTCGTTTCTCACTCTTCACAATAAACCTCGCTTCTTGTCCTTTCTTGGGGTACCGCCGCAATGAAGTGCAGGCGCGGTCCCGTAACATTCTTTCCTGTTCGCTAGGCCCCTGTCAGGATCCCACCCCTGACAGAGACCCCCCTGAATCTTCCCCTGCAACACCCTCTGCCACAGGATGTTGTCTGGTTCCAACCCAGTCAGCTTCTCCCTAACTTTCTATCCAACCCCCAGTTTTACCAGATTGTGAGGAGTGGTCTAATGCATAGTGCCCTTTGCTCCCCCTGGAGGCCAGACTATGAAGTGTATTGGTGTCTGTGATACCTGGTCAGATGAACTCCTTCAGTGCCATCAGACGTACCATAGCCCCCCTTAGTGGCGGAGCAACAGTACTGCAACGACCAGGACTCTGGGGTGCTGCACTCCCCCCCGGCTAAATCCAGTACTCCCGGACTGGGAAGAAAACAACAATACATGTCAGCAAAAAGACATACAAATTTTGAAATGCAATAACAAGTACTAAGTAATAAGAACAGTGCTTCCCTTTATGGGAGGTGAGGACTTTTAAACGTTACAAACATGGTTAAATATTTTAAATAACATACTATAAATAACTTCTATTACCCAGCCGGGTATTCTACTTAGTGCAATTTCTGAACAATAATTTAACTTTGCCTCTAAGGATGTATAAGCTGAATCCACTAAAGGCTTACTATAAGACTAACTTTTTCTTTAAGGGTGTATAAGCTAAACCCACTAAAGACTCATAAAACACTACAATGCTAATCAACTTTTCTTCATTTTTCCAACTTTACATTCGCAGGACCGCCTGACTATCTGCCCCAGGCCTACTGCCTCTCGCTCTTTTGCAGGACCGCCTAGTTCCTCGTCTGGGCCTACTGCCTTTCTCTTTCTATACACAGTATAGGACTTATCAACCTTCTCTCAGTACAAGATCACTGAGCCATCTCTGTATGGCTCCTAGGAGGACTCACCATCTAACCCCGTACGGGTTCACTTCCCTGTCCTCAGTCTTTAGCAACATTATCAAACATTTTCTATAACTAACTAGCTGACTACATATTACTTCTACATATAAACATTATTACTACTTCTCTTAAGGCAACATTATACTTTAAGTGCTATTGGTGAACGTTCCCTTTAAGAGGGAACCAAGTCTCTTGGAGGTGGTGCAACTTCTCAAGCTGCAAGTTCGTGTAAGGCAGGAACTCCTGTACTGTTTCCAGGAACAGTTTCTTCGCAAAGAGTCCTTTTTCTTGTAAAACCAGTAGGGGGCACCTTTAATAAGGTGCAAACTATTTACAATAAGTTTGTAATCATGCAGTGTTCATGATCCAGTAGTTCTTTTCAACAGTGATAAACAAAACAAAAAGGCAAAAATAGGGATCCCGGGTAAACTAAGGGATCCCTTTAAGAGTTAACCCTAGTTGGGTTGTAGCAGCAGAGAAACACAAGGAAAGACAAACAGTTAACTATATACATTCTGTAAAGCATTTATGCTTACTCAGGTTCTGGCTGATCCGGAGGTGGCCTCCTTCCGGGCCTCACCTGGCAAACAGCCCGTGATGGCGTAGAAAGGCCCGGTCCTCGTCTAGGCAGAGGCAGTACTCCTCTTTAGGCCGCCCTCCTCAACCGAGAGCGGCCCCGTCCCATGGATACATGGTGGGTCAGGATTTCCTGAGGTTCCGCGGGGACAGGTTCCGCTACCTTTTCCGCCGGGGGTCCGTCCTCTGATGTTCCGGCGACAGCCTGGAGAGCGACATACCGCTGAACGCCCCGAGCCATCCAGCCGACCTCCCTCCTCCACCGGGTATAGGTCACTGCGTCTCCGGGCTCCAAATCGCGGTCTTGGTCATATCTTCCATCACAGGGCTCCACTTCCTTCCGATCAACACGGACCTGCAGCGGCTCTCCAATTTCTTGAATGACTCCCTTTCCTTCTCGAGGGTTAAAGAATACCACCACACCCCAGTGCGACAGTGGGACTGCCTCAGCACTCGTCAGGTCGATCTGGACCGCAGGTTGGGGTCTATTTCTCCACGCCGTCATCAGGCGCCGCAGGTGTTCTCAGGATCTGTGCCTGCAGCTCACACTCTGCCGTGGCCGGGATGGAGAGGGCGGGGGACACCGGAGATAGGAGACCCCTCTGAATCTTCCCCTGCAACACCCTCTGCCACAGGATGTTGCCTGGTTCCAACCCAGTCAGCTTCTCCCTAACTTTCTATCCAACCCCCAGTTTTACCAGATTGTGAGGAGTGGCCTAATGCATAGTGCCCTTTGCTCCCCCTGGAGGCCAGACTATGAAGTGTATTGGTGTCTGTGATACCTGGTCAGATGAACTCCTTCAGTGCCATCAGATGTACCATAGCCCCCCTTAGTGGCAGAGCAACAGTACTGCAATGACCAGGACTCTGGGGCGCTGCAGATGCTTCTCAGGGGGCAATAGAAACTGGTGGCATTGCAAGGTCAGGTACAGGGTTTTTGCGGGACTCAAGTGATGTTGATTTGCAAGAAAGTGCTCCTCATCCCAGCAAAAGCAGTGAATTGACACCTGGAACATTGGCCCACATGGCTGAGTATGCCTTGCGTATCCTAAAAAGGGACCCCCACATTATCAAAATGGTGACCGATGACGATTACTGGTTGGCCTGCCTCCTGGATCCACGATATATAGAAAAATTACAAAATATCATGCCACATGAGAACCTTGAGAAAATATTGGCTACCAAACAAGCAACTCTTGTAGACCGTTTGGTTCAGGCATTCCCAGCACACAGCGGCGGTGACGGTTCTCACACGAGCCATAGGGGGCAACATGGCAGAGGTGTTAGAGGTGCACAAATCCAAAGTGGCGTTGGACAGAGGGGTTTTATGACCAGGTTGTGGAGTGATTTTGCAATGACCGCTGACATGACAGGTACTGCTGCATCGATTCAAAGTGACAGGAGACAGCATTTTTCCAGAATGGTTACGAACTACTTTTCCTCCCTCATCAATGTTCTCCCTCACAGGTCATTCCCCTTTGATTACTGGGCATCTAAAATAGACACCTGGCCTGAATTGGCAGAATATGCATTACAGGAGCTCACTTGCCCTGCTGCTAGTGTGCTATCAGAAAGAGTCTTCAGTGCTGCTGATTCAATACTGACCGAAAAAAGGACACGTCTGGCTACCCAAAATGTTGATGATCTAACCTTCATTAAAATGAACCAATCATGGATTTCAAATTATTTGGCCCCACCTTCCCCTGCTGACACGTAGCTTGCCTGAAAAATGTCTTGCTTTTGGCCTCCTCTTACTGACTGCTCCAATTCCTCCATTTTCAGCTGCTGAATGTCAACCATAGGCCATTTTTATACCTCCCTAAATGGGCTGACTCCCCCCACAGGGCCGTGGTCACCACCTGGCGCAAGCACCCGTGCGAGTGCCGTTTGCCTGGACAGGTGGGTGTGCCCACTCTTGGGCGACGGCACTGGCACAGGGTCCCTCATAGTACAATGAAGTGTCTCTGACGGTGGTGGTACACAACCAACGTCAGACACACCGTCGTAATATGAGGGGCCCTGTGCCAGTACCGCTGCCCACGAGAGAGTGTTCCCCCCCAGCTCGAACAGTGCTCTATCACTTGCAATACTTACCTCTCTCTGCTTCACCACTGTGTAGTCTGGGCTATTAAATCCCTCAATGGCACTGCCAATACAAAATAGAGGAGCCCTCCCCTGTACCTAGCTATGCCACCTGTTTATTTATGAATAATTTTTTGGCAGACATTTAGCCCACTTTATTTATTGGGCCTACTAACTGTGTCTGCCGCTCATTACAGTTGTCCTCCGCTGAACAAAGCAATGCCGCCTGTTTAGTCCTGTTACCAATTTTGAACTGCATTTAGCCTACTTTAATATTTGGGCCTACTAACTATGTCTGCTTTTGTGAATTCCGTTCTCGAACTCCCTCCTGTGGTCATGAATGGTACTTCGGTGGGTTCTGTCCGTGGACTCCCTCTGGTGGCTGTGAGTGGAGCTGCTGGTTCTGAGATTCCTTCTCCAGCTGCCCTCGTTTGGGGCTAGGCTGATTCTCTATTTAACTCCACTCAGATCGTTACTCCATGCCAGCTGTCAATGTTCTAGTACTGGTTCAGATCTCTCCTGGATCTTTCTGAGGACCTGTCTACTCCAGCACAAGCTAAGTTCCTGCTTGTTCATTTGTTACATATGGTTTTTCTTGCTAAGTTCTAGTCCAGCTTGCTATCATGAAAATACCTGGCTAGCTGGAAGCTCTGGGGGTGCAGAGTGGCACCACCGCATCGTGAGTCGGTGCGGGTGTATTTTTTGCACACTCTGCGTGGTTTTTGTAGCTTTTTGTGTTGACCGCAAAGATCCCTTTTCTATCCTCAATCTGTTTAGTTAGACTGGCCTCTCTTTGCTAAAACCTATTTCATCCTGTGTTTGTGATTTCCTCTTATCTCACAGTCAATACTTGTGGGGGGGCTGCTTTTACCTTTGGGGAAATTTCTCTGAGGCAAGTAAGGTTTTGTTTCCTTTATTTAGGGGTAGTTAGCTCTTAGGCTGTGAAGAGGCGTCTAGGCAGAGTCAGGCACGCTCCACGGCTGTTTCTAGTTGTGTTGATAGGAGTAGGGTTTGCAGTCAGCAGAGTTCCCATTTCCCCAGAGCTCGTCCTGATTCCGTATTTAACTATCAGGTCATTCCTGGTGCACCTAACCACCAGGTCCATAACAGTCTGCCACTCATTACAGTTGTCCTCCACTGAACAAAGCAATGCCGCCTGTTTAGTCCTGTTACCAATTTTGAACTGCATTTAGCCAACTTTATTATTTGGGCCTACTAACTGTGTCTGCCACTCATTACAGTTGTCCTCCACTGAACAAAGCAATGCCGCCTATTTAGTCCTGTTACCAATTTTGAACTGCATTTGGACTACTTTATTATTTGTGCCTACTAACTGTGTCTGCCACTCATTACAGTTGTCCTCCACTGAACAAAGCAATGCCGCCAGTTGAGTCCTGTTACCAATTTTGAACTGCATTTAGGCTACTTTATTAATTGGGCCTACTAACTGTGTCTGCCACTCATTACAGTTGTCCTCCACTGAACAAAGCAATGCCGCCTATTTAGTCCTGTTACTAATTTTAAACTGCATTTAGCCTACTTAATTATTTGGGCCTACTAATTGTGTCTGCCCCTCATTACAGTTGTCCTCCACTGAACAAAGCAATGCCGCCAGTTTAGTCCTGTTACCAATTTTGAACTGCATTTAGTCTACTTTATTATTTGGGCCTACTAACTGTGTCTGCCACTCATTACAGTTGTCCTCCACTGAACAAAGCAATGCCGCCAGTTTAGTCCTGTTACCAATTTTGAACTGCATTTAGCCTACTTAATTAATTGGGCCTACTAACTGTGTCTGCCACTCCTTACAGTTGTCCTCCGCTGAACAAAGCAATGCCGCCTGTTTAGTCCTGTTACCAATTTTGAACTGCATTTAGCCCACTTTATTATTTGGGCCTACTAACTGTGTTTCCTCCTCATCCTGCCCATTGCCCAGCCACTGCTAGATGAGTCTGCTGGTACATTGACCCAGACCACTACATTCCCTTTGCACTCTACACAGCCAGAATCTGACCCTGCTGATAGTCAGGTTCCCCTTCCGGAATACTATACCACCTTACACGGGGACAAAGAGGAAGGTGCAGATGAAATTGCAGGTTCCTTCATCAGGTGGGGGGGCATACTCGTTGGCGAAGTCACTGGCACAGGGCCCCTCATAGTATGCAAAAGTGTCTCTGCCGGTGGGAGGCGCCACCCGCCGTCAAACACACCGCCGTACTATGAGGGGCCCTGTGCCACTGCCAATGCCAACGAGTGGGCCCCCCTGCTTGCTCAAGATCACAGCACTTGCAAAGTTGAAATACTTACCTCTCCCTGCTCCACCACCGTGACGTATTCCGCGGTTCCTGGGCCCCAAAAATCTTGAGCCAGCCCTACCCCCCACAACTTTAGCCAAATGACCCCCAGTTTTCAATGCCTAACTATTATTATAAAGTAAATTAAGATTGACAAGCTTCAGTAATAAGAATTGATGTTTTTGGCATTAAAATGTGCACTGTAGGTGTTTTCCTGTCCTCCACTCACTGCCGACTTTGATTCCCCATTGACTTGCATTGGGTTTCGTGTTTCAGTCGGCCCCCGACTTTACGCAATAATCAGCCAATTTCACCCGACCCGACTTTTGACAAAGTCGGGTTTCACGAATCCCGACTCGATCCGAAAAAAGTAAAAGTCGCTTACCTCTACTCCTGACCTATTCAACTCTCCTACATCACTGGGCTCTGCTTCATCACTACTGTGAGTATCTATATCTACTCAACTCTGCTTCATCGCTGTGCTCTCACATAACACCAAAGTGAATCTCCTGTCCTATTCAACCCCACTACATCTCCTCAGTGAATCTGTTGCCCTAGCTTACCTCTCCTGACCTACTCAACTCTGCTTCATCAATGTGCTCTGCTACATCACTACTGTGAGTATGTATACCTACTAGTGTTGAGCGATACCTTCCGATATCGGAAAGGATCAGTATCGGATTGGATAGGCCGATATTCAAAAAATATCGGATGTCGCCGATACCGATACCCGATACCAATGCAAGTCAATGGGACCAAAATATCGGAATTAAAATAAACCCTTTCTTTCCTTGTAGGTTCATTCTACATGAAGGAAAACAACTAAGAATAATGTAGGATGCATTGGGGGAGGTGGCGGAGACATTAAAGGCATATAGGTTTAGCCCAATCAAATAGAATAGCAGGAATTTTAATTTTTTTTTAAGACGTTCGGAGTTACAAAGATATTGACTATGTTAAGATTTTTTTTATTTTGTCAGATATTGATGTTTCACTACTTCCATGCCCTTCACCCTCATTTTTACTTCTCCCACACTTTCTTCTTCATCATCCTCAGCAGCAGCATCTTTGACATCAACTTCTTCTTCACCTTATTCATCTTCTTCATCTTCTACCTATTATTTTTTTTTGTTACATTCTTCATAATCTTTTTATTAAACTATTATTCTTCTTCATATTCTACTTCTTCATCATATTCATATTTGTGACAGGCATTCCTGTAGTTGTTATCTATAAAAGTTTGAAGATTACACCTTACGTTCTGCCTGTCACAAAAGAGTAACAACAGGATTTGTCCTCATTCAGTTAGGCCTGCAGCAGCAGGCTTTTTACAGGGGCACCACGAGGAGGAACGGACTCACCCCCATACACTGCTTAGTCTTCTTCTGCAAATAATTTAGATAATATCTTTTGTTTTGATGTTTAGTCTTATGCTTAATGTTCTTCTCCTCTTTGTTCTGCAGCCTCTTGTTCTTCTGCTTCTCGGTGTTCCGGGTCGTCGTCTTTAGGGTCTTGAACTTGGAAATGTAGCAGAAGGCACAAGAAGGCTGAGAAAATGCCGAGAACCAGCTGATGGAACTGTAACTCAGATGGCTACCCGAAGGTCCAAGAGCCAATGGAACTACCGAGGACCAGCTGACGTTACTGGAACCCGGTTACTAAGCAGGAGGTACCCGTGCCAGAAAGCACTACCAAGGACCACCTGACATTGGTGGAACTCGGATACCCAGAAAGAGGCACCTAAGCCAAAGGCTCTGCCCGGAACCAGCTGATGGTACTGGAACCAGGATGGGGAGCAGAAGGTACAAGAGCAAAAGACACTGCCGAGAACCAGCTGACGGTACTGGAACCCGGATGGGTAGCCGAAGGTACAAGTGTAGTGTTGAGCGATACCATCCGATACTTGAAAGTATCGGTATCGGATAGTATCGGCCGATACCCGAAAAGTATCGGATATCGCCGATACCGATACCCGATACCAATACAAGTCAATGGGACACCAAGTATCGGAAGGTATCCTGATGGTTCCCAGGGTCTGAAGGAGAGAAAACTCTCCTTCAGGCCCTGGGATCCATATTACTGTGTAAAATAAAGAATTAAAATAAAAAATATTGATATACTCACCTCTCCGGAGGCCCCTGGACATCACCGCTGGTAACCAGCAGCCTTCTTTGCTTAAAATGAGCGCGTTTAGGGCCTTCCATGATGTCACGGCTTCTGATTGGTTGCGTGCGCTCATGTGACCGCCACGCGACCAATCACAAGCCGTGACGTCATTCTCAGGTCCTAAATTCCTAATTCTAGGAATTTAGGACCTGAGAATTACGTCACGGCTTGTGATTGGTCGCGTGGCGGTCACATGAGCGGCACGCGACCAATCAGAAGCCGTGACGTCATGGAAGGTGCTGAACGCGCTCATTTTAAGCAAAGCAGGCTGCCGGTTACCAGCGGTGATGTCCAGGGGCCTCCGGAGAGGTGAGTATATCAATATTTTTAATTTGTATTCTTTATTTTTTACATGGATATGGATCCCAGGGCCTGAAGGAGAGTTTCCTCTCCTTCAGACCCTGGGAACCATACACTGGGAACTTCCGATTCCGATTCCCGATACCACAAAAGTATCGGATCTCGGTATCGGAATTCCGATACCGCAAGTATCGGCCGATACCCGATACTTGCGGTATCGGAATGCTCAACACTATACAAGAGCCAATGGAACAACCGAGGACCAGCTGACGTTACTGGAACCCAGTTATTAAGCAGGAGGTAACCGTGCCAGAAAGCGCTACCAAGTGATACCCAGAAGGAGGCACCTAAGCCAAAGGGTCTGCCCGGAACCAGCTGACGGTACTGGAACCAGGGGGACATATTCAAGATTGTCTTCCTAGAGCCCCAACTAGCAGTGTTGGAGCCAAGGGTCAGCAGAGTGTAGGCCGAAGCCTGCACTGGAGGCAGCTTAGTGTCTGTTGTGTCTGCGTGGCGTTTGCAGGACACATAGCCGGCTACACAGCAGGGGAACAGCTGGCTTTACTGAACCCCACTGACACAGTGGCGAGTGTTTTTCTCTGTGCAGCCAGCACTTCCGAGCACCAACTGGTGGTGTTAGAGCCCAGGGACAGCAGGAGGAGCATACTGTAGGCCGAAGCCTGCACTGGAGGCAGCTTAGTGTCTGTTGTGTCTGCGTGGCGTTTGCAGGACATGTTGCTGGCTACACAGCAGGGGAACAGCTGGCATTACTGAACCCCACTGACACAGTGGTGAGTGTTTTTATCTGTGCAGCCAGCACTTCTGAGCACCAACTGGTGGTGTTAGAGCCCAGGGACAGCAAGAGGAGCAGAGTGTAGGCCGAAGCCTGAACTGGAGGCAACTTAGTGTCTGTTGTGTCTGCGTGGCGTTTACAGGACATGTTGCCGGCTACACAGCAGGGGAACAGCTGGTGTTACTGAACCCCACTGACACAGTGGCGAGTGTTTTTCTCTGTGCAGCCAGCACTTCCGGGCACCAATTGGCAGTGTTAGAGCCCAGGGACAGCAGGAGGAGCAGAGTGTAGGCCGAAGCCTGCACTGGAGGCAGGTTATTGTCTGTTGTGTCTGCGTGGCGTTTGCAGGACACGTTACCAGCTACACAGCAGGGGAACAGCTGGCATTACTGAACCCCACTGACACAGTGGCGAGTGTTTTTCTCTGTGCAGCCAGCACTTCCGAGCACCAACTGGCGGTGTTAGAGCCCAGGGAATCAAGGAGGAGCAGAGGAGCAGATTGTAGGCCGAAGCCTACACTGGAGGCAGCTTATTGTCTGTTGTGTCTGCGTTGAGTTTGCAAGACACGTTGCCGGCTACACAGCAGGGGAACAGCTGACGTTAGTGAACCCCACTGACACAGTGGCGAGTGTTTTTCTCTGTGCAGCCAGCACTTCCGGGCACCAATTGGCGGTGTTAGAGCCCAAGGACAGCAGGAGGAGCAGAGTGTAGGCTGAAGCCTGCACTGGAGGCAGCTTAGTGTCTGTTCTGTCTGCGTGGCATTTGCAGGACACATTACCGGCTACACAGCAGGGGAACTGCTGACGTTACTGAACCCCACTGACACAGTGGCGAGTGTTTTTCTCTGTGCAGCCAGCACTTCCGAGCAACAAATGGTGGTGTTAGAGCCCAGGGACAGCAGGAGGAGCAGAGTGTAGGCCTAAGCCTGCACTAGAGGTAGGTCAGTGTCTGTTGTGTCTGCGTGGCATTTGCAGGACACGTTGCTGGCTACACAGCAGGGGAACAGCTGATGTTACAGAACCCCACTGACACAGTGGCCAGTGTTTTTCTCTCTGCAGCCAGCACTTCTGAGCACCAACTGGTGGTTAGAGCCCAGGGAATCAAGGAGTAGCAGAGGAGCATACTGTAGGATGAAGCATGCACTGGAGGCAGCTTAGTGTCTGTTGTGTCTGCGTGGCGTTTGCAGGACACGTTGCCGGCTACACAGCAGGGGAACAGCTGACGTTACTGAACCCCACTGACACAGTGGCGAGTGTTTTTCTCTGTGCAGCCAGCACTTCCGGGAACCAACTGGCGGTGTTAGAGCCCAGGGAATCAAGGAGGAGCAGAGGAGCAGAGTGTAGCCTGAAGCCTGCACTGGAGGCAGCTTAGTGTCTGTGGTGTCTGCGTGGCGTTTGCAGGACACATTGCCGGCTACACAGCAGGGGAACAGCTGACGTTACTGAACCCCACTGACACAGTGGCGAGTGTTTTTCTCTGTGCAGCCAGCACTTCCGAGCACCAACTGGTGGTGTTAGAGCCCAGGGACAGCAGGAGGAGCATAGTGTAGGCCAAAGCCTGCACTGGAGGCAGCTTAGTGTCTGTTGTGTCTGCGTGGCGTTTGCAGGACACGTTGCCGGCTACACAGCAGGGGAACAGGTGGCTTTACTGAACCCCACTGACACAGTGGCGAGTGTTTTTCTCTGTGCAGCCAGCACTTCCGAGCACCAACTGGCGGTGGTAGAGCCCAGGGAATCAAGGAGGAGCAGAGGAGCAGATTGTAGGCCGAAGCCTGCACTGGAGGCAGCTTAGTGTCTGTTGTGTCTGCGTTGCATTTGCAGGACACGTTGCCGGCTACACAGCAGGGGAACAGCTGACGTTACTGAACCCCACTAGCACAGAGGCGAGTGTTTTTTTCTGTGCAGCCAGCACTTCCGGGCACCAATTGGCAGTGTTAGAGCCCAGGGACAGCAGGAGGAGCAGAGTGTAGGCCGAAGCCTGCACTGGAGGCAGCTTAGTGTCTGTTGTGTCTGCGTGGCGTTTGCAGGACACGTTGCTGGCTACATAGCAGGGGAACAGCTGGCATTACTGAACCCCACTGACACAGTGGAGAGTGTTTTTCTCTGTGCAGCCAGCACTTCCGTGCACCAACTGGTGGTGTTAGAGCCCAGGGACAGCAGGAGGAGCAGAGTGTAGGCCGAAGCCTGCACTGGAGGCAGCTTTGTGTCTGTTGTGTCTGCGTCATGTTTGCAGGACACATTGCCAGCTACACAGCAGGGGAATAGCTGGCCTTAATGAACCCCACTGACACAGTGGCGAGTGTTTTTCTCTGTGCAGCCAGCACTTCTGAGCACCAACTGGCGGTGTTAGAGCCCAGGGACAGCAGGAGGAGCAGAGTGTAGGCCGAAGCCTGCACTGGAGGCAGGTTAGTGTCTGTTGTGTCTGCGTGGCGTTTGCAGGACATGTTGCTGGCTACACAGCAGGGGAACAGCTGATGTTACTGAACCCCACTGACACAGTGGAGAGTGTTTTTCTCTCTGCAGCCAGCACTTCCGAGCACCAACTGGTGGTGTTAGAGCCCAGGGAATCAAGGAGGAGCAGAGGAGCATACTGTAGGCCGAAGCCTGCACTGGAGGCAGCTTAGTGTCTGTTGTGTCTGCGTGGCATTTGCAGGACACGTTGCCGGCTACACAGCAGGGGAAAAGCTGACTTTACTGAACCCCACTGACACAGTGGCGAGTGTTTTTCTCTGTGCAGCCGGCACTTCCAAGCACCAGCTGGTGGTGTTACAGCCCAGGGACAGCAGGAGGAGCAGAATGTAGGCCAAAGCCTGCACTGGAGGCAGCTTAGTGTCTGTTGTGTCTGCGTGGCGTTTGCAGGACACGTTGCCGGCTACATAGCAGGGGAACAGCTGGCGTTGCTGAACCCCACTGACACAGTGGCGTGTGTTTTTCTCTGTGCAGCCAGCACTTCCGAGCACCAACTGGTGGTGGTAGAGCCCAGGGAATCAAGGAGGAGCAGAGGAGCAGAGTGTTGGCTGAAGCCTGCACTGGAGGCAGCTTAGTGTCTGTTCTGTCTGCGTGGTATTTGCAGGACATGTTGCCGGCTACACAGCAGGGAAACAGCTGAAGTTACTGAACCCCACTGACACAGTGGAGAGTGTTTTTCTCTGTGCAGCCAGCACTTCCGAGCACCAACTGGTGGTGTTAGAGCCCAGGGACAGCAGGAGGAGCAGAGTGTAGGCCAAAGCCTGCACTGGAGGCAGCTTTGTGTCTGTTGTGTCTGCGTCATGTTTGCAGGACACCTTGCCGGCTACACAGCAGGGGAACAGCTGACTTTACTGAACCCCACTGACACAGTGGCGAGTGTTTTTCTCTGTGCAGCCAGCACTTCCGAGCACCAGCTGGCGGTGTTACAGCCCAGGGACAGCAGGAGGAGCAGAATGTAGGCCAAAGCCTGCACTGGAGGCAGCTTAGTGTCTGTTGTGTCTGCGGGGTGTTTGCAGGACACGTTGCCGGCTACACAGCAGGGGAACAGCTGGCATTACTGAACCCCACTGACACAGTGGCGAGTGTTTTTCTCTGTGCAGCCAGCACTTCCGAGCACCAACTGGCGGTGGTAGAGCCCAGGGAATCAAGGAGGAGCAGAGTGTAGGCTGAAGCCTGCACTGGAGGCAGCTTAGTGTCTGTTGTGTCTGCGTGGCATTTGCAGGACACGTTGCCGGCTACACAGCAGGGGAACAGCTGACGTTAGTGAACCCCACTGACACAGTGGCGAGTGTTTTTCTCTGTGCAGCCAGCAATTCCGAGCACCAACTGGTGGTGTTAGAGCCCAGGGACAGCAGGAGGAGCATAATGTAGGCCGAAGCCTAATTAGAGCAAATTGAAAGGGAATCTTTAAACCCCCCCAGGCGTTAGTAACTAGAAGAGCCACCTTGTGCAGCAGTAATGCTGCACAAGGAAAAGGTGGCTCTTTTAATTATGTTCCTTGCACACGCTGAATGAAACACTTCTAAAATTTTGCCCCTCATACCGTGAAACCGTCTCGGAGGCGGGACTTTCCTTCTTATTGATACGAAGCACAGCTGTCAAAAATACCCCCATGGTGCTGGGTGCAGCCTCCTGAGCGTTGCTTTTTTGTGTTCCGGAGTCTGCGCTGTTGTGTTATCCTTTGGCCATGCGCTGTTACCGCGCATGCCCATGAATCCCAGCCCCGCAGTGTCTTCTGATTTATTCACACTGCGGGGCTGGGATTCATGGCCTTGCGCAGTAAATATCTTCGCCTCTCACTCATGTCCTTACGCCTGCTTCAGACTGTGCGGCGTCAGCTGATCCCTTATCGCATGCCACGGCCGTGAAGCCGCACAGTCTGAAGAAGGAGGAAGGAGATGAGTGAGAGGCGAACATATGCACTGCGCATGCCCTTGAATCCCAGCCCCGCAGTGTCTTCTGATTTATTCACACTGCGGGGCTGGGATTCATGGCCTTGCGCAGTAAATATCTTCGCCTCTCACTCACGTCCTTACGCCTGCTTCAGACTGTGCGGCGTCAGTGCAGTGCCCCAGAGTCCTGGTCGTTGCAGTACTGTCGCTCCGCCACTAAGGGGGGTGATGGTACGTCTGATTGCACTAAAAGAGTTCACCTTGCAGGTATCACAGACACACATTACACTTCACACTCCGGCCGCCAGGGGGAGCAAAAGGTCCTATCTACTATGCCACTCCTCACACTTGGGTAAAACTGGGGGTTGGATAGGAAGTCAGAGAGAAAGTAGCTGGGGTGAGCTCGAGAGAGGACCTGTCAGGGCTGGGATCCTGACAGAGCCCTAGAATAGGACAGATCGTTACAGAGCCGTGCCTGTGCCTTATAGCGGCAGACTCCTAAGAAAGGACACGAAGCAAAGCATATTGTGGAGAAGTGAGAAACGGGATCACAGCACAAAGGAGATAGAACCAGAAGGAGTCGTGCCCCAAGATCAGCAACATCCTTCTGAGGCGCGTAGCCGGCGGCCGTAACGCCGAGGAAATAAGAGACTCTACGCATTACTTTGAACTATAGATATTAACAAAATAGTCCTTACTTATCTCAAATTATGGCACTTCTAGATTAAGTACTACCAATTGCGGACTTATATTATATTAGCCGCATGAAGAGACCCATATCAATAAATTTAAAATCAATTCTTTATTTGACACAACAAAATAAAACACACATTTTTACAAGACCAGACAGAAATAGACAAAGTGTCCATGGAATGGATGGGCACGACCCTGCCCCAAATATATTCTCAATATACAATCCAATTATATCTATATAAATCTCACCGCTCTAGATGATACAAATTAATGATATTCCTTTGTCAGTCAAAGTAAATTTCATATATAGGGCAATATTTTTCTATCCAGAGCCTCCCGGTATAGCACTATCTACCACCTGCATTTCCACTGGATATCCATCTTATACCGTTCATCTAATACTGCCTAAAGCATGTATTCCACACATTTATAAAAAAAAAAAAGAAAAAGCAAAGGGAAATGTGGCTATAGCATTGCCAATTATCGAGATTACTTGCAGAATAGAAATACAAATACCCACAGGAGGCGGTGATGTAGGGACAGAGTCGACCGATCCTTCCACGTGCGCCCCGACGCGCGTTTCGCCCGTGAGCTTCTTCCGGGGACGCCCCCGGAAGAAGCTCACGGGCGAAACGCGCGTCGGGGCGCACGTGGAAGGATCGGTCGACTCTGTCCCTACATCACCGCCTCCTGTGGGTATTTGTATTTCTATTCTGTAAGTAATCTCGATAATTGGCAATGCTATAGCCACATTTCCCTTTGCTTTTTTTTATAAATGTGTGGAATACATGCTTTAGGCAGTATTAGATGAACGTTATAAGATGGATATCCAGTGGAAATGCAGGTGGTAGATAGTGCTATACCGGGAGGCTCTGGATAGAAAAATATTGCCCTATATATGAAATTTACTTTGACTGACAAAGGAATATCATTAATTTGTATCATCTAGAGCGGTGAGATTTATATAGATATAATTGGATTGTATATTGAGAATATATTTGGGGCAGGGTCGTGCCCATCCATTCCATGGACACTTTGTCTATTTCTGTCTGGTCTTGTAAAAATGTGTGTTTTATTTTGTTGTGTCAAATAAAGAATTGATTTTAAATTTATTGATATGGGTCTCTTCATGCGGCTAATATAATATAAGTCCGCAATTGGTAGTAATTACTTTGAACTACGGCCGGGCAGTTAACTTCAGGTTGGCTGTCCCACCTTTACACCTAACGAAGACAAAGGAGGCAATTGTGGGAGAAGGGCGTTTCTAGGGTCCCTATAAAATAACTCCAGGCCTACCCCCGTCATACGGGTGCGTCCTATCCATATCATCTGGGGGACGGAGAGAAAGAACAGAAACATACACGACAGTTGTGAGGAGTCTGAGGACTATCCCGTGGTGCTCAGCAGGGAGGTACTACAACACACAGGCGCTGTTAGGAAGGACACTGATTTCCACCTGTAAAGGGAACTCCGGATGTGCCTTCGGACCGGCCAGTCTCAGCCAGCCCTGTTAGCAGTGCTCTGGATTGCGGATGCTGAAGCCTTCAGTAAAGAGGTAAAGAGACTGCAACCCTGTGTCCTCTTTATTTGCTGCGACCTACACCACCACCTACACCTTTTATTGGGCGCCCCTTAGCAGGACCACGGACCAGGTCGGGCCACCTTGACATCCTCAGAACCAAGAAACCTGGTACCGAGTACCCCATCGTCCTGCATTTGGGGGCCACTCTAACTGCTGATCCCTTATCGCATGCTACAGCCGTGAAGCCGCACAGTGTGAAGAAGGCGGAAGGAGATGAGTGAGAGGCGAACATATGCACTGCGCATGCCCTTGAATCCCAGCCCCGCAGTGTATTCTGATTTATTCACACTGCGGGGCGGGGATTTATGGCCTTGCGCAGTAAATATCTTCGCCTCTCACTCATGTCCTTACGCCTGCTTCAGACTCTGCGGCGTCAGCTGATCCCTTATCACATGCCACGGCCGTGAAGCCGCACAGTCTGAAGAAGGCGGAAGGAGATGAGTGAGAGGCGAACATATGCACTGCGCATGCCCATGAATCCCAGCCCCACAGTGAGAATAAATAGGACACTGCGGGGTGTGATCTCGGGCAGGGCGGTCACAGAGGCGCAGCCATCCTGACAATAAATGATGTCAGAAGACGGGCATCGCTAACTGCGCATGGCCAAGGGATAACATAACAGCGCAGGCTCGGAACAGATTCAAACAATGCTGAGGAGGCAGCGCACGGCGCCAAGGGGGTTGCTGCGTGTCATTACGAAGGAAAGTCACACCTTCTGGACGGTTAATCGGTATCAGGGGACACATTTTATATGTGTTTAGTTATGCATGTGCAACGAGTATAACAAAAAGAGCCACCTTGTCCAAATGCAGCATTTGTGCTGCACAAGGTGGCTCTTTTAGTTACAAACACCTGGGGGGGCAGGTTCCCTTTAATTTTTGTTGCAGTGTCTGCGTGGCGTTTGCAGGACACGTTGCCGCCTACACAGCAGGGGAACAGCTGACGTTACTGAACCCCACTGACACAGTGGCGAGTGTTTTTCTCTGTGCAGCCAGCACTTCCGAGCACCAACTGGCGGTGTTAGAGCCCAGGGACAGCAGGAGGAGCAGAGTGTAGGCCGAAGCCTGCACTGGAGGCAGCTTAGTGTCTGTTGTGTCTCCGTGGCGTTTGCAGGACCCGTTGCCGGCTAAACAGCAGGGGAACAGCTGGCGTTACTGAACCCCACTGACACAGTGGCGAGTGATTTTATCTGTGCAGCCAGCACTTCCGAGCACCAACTGGTGGTGTTAGAGCCCAGGGAATCAAGGAGGAGCAGAGGAGCAGAGTGTAGGCCGAAGCCTGCACTGGAGGCAGCTTAGTGTCTGTTGTGTCTGTGTAGCATTTGCAGGACACGTTGCCGGATACACAGCAGGGGAACAGCTGACGTTACTGAACCTCACTGACACAGTGGCAAGTGTTTTTCTCTGTGCAGTCAGCATTTCCGAGCACCAACTGGCGGTGTTAGAGCCCAGGGACAGCAGGAGGAGCAGAGTGTAGGCTGAGGCCTAATTGCAGCAAATTGAAAGTTAACCTATAACCCCCCCCCAGCGTTTGTAGCTGAAAGAGCCAACTTGTGCAGCACTAATGCTGCAAAAGGAAAAGGTGTGTCTTTAAATTATGCTCCTTGCAAATGCAGAACTAAACACTTACAAAATGTGTCCCCTGATACAGTGAAACCGTCCCGGAGGTGGGACTTTCCTTTGTAATGGGACACAGCACAGCTGTTATTCCTACCCGACTGTCGCCGTGCGCCGCCTCCTCAGCGTTGTTTGAATCTGTCCTGGAGCCTGCGCTGTTATGTTCAACCTTGGCCATGCGCAGTTTGCGCTGTCCGTCTTCTGACATCATTTGGTGTCAGGCTGGCTGCGCCTGTGCATCCGCGCTGCCAGAGATCCCGCCTCACAGTCGTCTAATGTAACCACACTGCGGGCCTGGGATCCATGGGCATGCGCAGTGCATATCTTTGCCTCTCACTCATCTCCTTTTGGATTCTTCAGACTGTGCGGCGTCACGGCCGTGGCATGCTAGTAGGGATCAGCTGACGGCGCGCAGTCTGAAGAAGGCGGAGGGAGATGAGTGAGAGCCTGAGGTGAAGATATGCACTGCACATGCCCATGGATCCCAGGCCCGCAGTGTGATTAAATCAGAAGAGACTGTGAGTCAGGATCTCGTGCAGCGCGGCCGCACAGGCCCAGTCCGCCTGACACCAAATGATATCAGAAGATGGGCAGCGCAAACTGCACAAGGCCAAGATTGAACAAAACAGCGCAGGCTATGGGACAGATTCAAACAACGCTAAGGAGGCGGCGCACGGTGCCAAGGGGGTAGGGATGATGGCTGTGCTGCGTCCCATTACGAAAGAAAGTCCCACCTCCGGGATGGTTTTACGGTATCAGGGGACACATTTTATAAGTGTTACGTTCAGCGTGTGCAAGGAGCAAAACTAAAAGAGCTACCTTTTCCTTGTGCAGCATTACAGCTGCACAAGGTGGCTCTTTCAGTAACAAACGCCTGGGGGGGACAGGTTCCCTTACATTTAAGTTGTTGTGTTAGCCTGGCGGTCGCAGGACACATTGCTGCAACACAGCAGGGGAGCAGCTGGCGTTACTGAACCCCAATAACAGAGGAGCAACTGTTAACTGTGCAGACAGCACTTCCGAGCACCAACTGGCGGTGATAGAGCCCAGCAGAGCCGGACTGGGACTAAAATTCAGCCCTGGCATTTGAAGTCACACAGGCCCACTTGTCACATGGTGACTGTATAATATCTTTGTGCACCTGTAGGTTACAAGACATGGGGTGAGTGTAACACGACTATATAACATACAGTCACAGACGGCCCAGTATTACAGCTCAGAATTATTTATTGCTCTGAGGCCGGGGTCATACACTTGGCATATCTTTGACTGCACTGGTATGATATCTGAGTGCAGTGCGTTGTGTCACTCGCACCCATACACTTGTCTAGTGTCTACAGTTCTCATGTCACGTCATTAACGCTGCAGCCAATCAGGAGCTCAGAAGCTAATTCTCTGCATCGCTATTGCCGTGATGTCAGAGATACAGACAATAAGAGACGCCGGGCGCAGCAGCAGTGGGTATTCTTTTACAACAAACTGCAGAGGAGGAACAGGTGTAAGTCTTCAATTGTACATATTTTATATACAGTGGGGCAAAAAAGTATTTAGTCAGTCAGCAATAGTGCAAGTTCCACCACTTAAAAAGATGAGAGACGTCTGTAATTTACATCATAGGTAGACCTCAACTATGGGAGACAAACTGAGAAAAAAAAATCCAGAAAATCACATTGTCTGTTTTTTTTATCATTTTATTTGCATATTCTGGTGGAAAATAAGTATTTGGTCAGAAACAAACAATCAAGATATCTGACTCTCACAGACCTGTAACTTCTTCTTTAAGAGTCTCCTCTTTCCTCCACTCATTACCTGTAGTAATGGCACCTGTTTAAACTTGTTATCAGTATAAAAAGACACCTGTGCACACCCTCAAACAGTCTGACTCCAAACTCCACTATGGTGAAGACCAAAGAGCTGTCAAAGGACACCAGAAACAAAATTGTAGCCCTGCACCAGGCTGGGAAGACTGAATCTGCAATAGCCAACCAGCTTGGAGTGAAGAAATCAACAGTGGGAGCAATAATTAGAAAATGGAAGACATTCAAGACCACTGATAATCTCCCTCGATCTGAGGCTCCATGCAAAATCCCACCCCGTGGGGTCAGAATGATCACAAGAACCGTGAGCAAAAATCCCAGAACTACGCGGGGGGACCTAGTGAATGAACTGCAGAGAGCTGGGACCAATGTAACAAGGCCTACCATAAGTAACACACTACGCCACCATGGACTCAGATCCTGCAGTGCCAGACGTGTCCCACTGCTTAAGCCAGTACATGTCCGGGCCCGTCTGAAGTTTGCTAGAGAGCATTTGGATGATCCAGAGGAGTTTTGGGAGAATGTCCTATGGTCTGATGACACCAAACTGGAACTGTTTGGTAGAAACACAACTTGTTGTGTTTGGAGGAAAAAGAATACTGAGTTGCATCCATCAAACACCATACCTACTGTAAAGCATGGTGGTGGAAACATCATGCTTTGGGGCTGTTTCTCTGCAAAGGGGCCAGGACGACTGATCCGGGTACATGAAAGAATGAATGGGGCCATGTATCGTGAGATTTTGAGTGCAAACCTCCTTCCATCAGCAAGGGCATTGAAGATGAAACGTGGCTGGGTCTTTCAACATGACAATGATCCAAAGCACACCGCCAGGGCAACGAAGGAGTGGCTTCGTAAGAAGCATTTCAAGGTCCTGGAGTGGCCTAGCCAGTCTCCAGATCTCAACCCTATAGAAAACCTTTGGAGAGAGTTGAAAGTCCGTGTTGCCAAGCGAAAAGCCAAAAACATCACTGCTCTAGAGGAGATCTGCATGGAGGAATGGGCCAACATACCAACAACAGTGTGTGGCAACCTTGTGAAGACTTACAGAAAACGTTTGACCTCTGTCATTGCCAACAAAGGATGTATTACAAAGTATTGAGATGAAATTTTGTTTCTGACCAAATACTTATTTCCACCAGAATATGCAAATAAAATGATAAAAAACAGACAATGTGATTTTCTGGATTTTTTTTTCTCAGTTTGTCTCCCATAGTTGAGGTCTACCTATGATGTAAATTACAGACGCCTCTCATCTTTTTAAGTGGTGGAACTTGCACTATTGCTGACTGACTAAATACTTTTTTGCCCCACTGTATGTATGTATATCTAAATTTAGTTTTTTTAAGCTCACTGAAGTATAAATGACAAGATAACTTAATTCTGGCTCTTGATATGATTAGAAAGATATCAAATTAAATTTTTTTTTTTTTTTTTTTTTTTACATTTTTCTTTTCCTCTAAAAAAATCATTGACCACTAACAGTAATTTTTCTGTTTGGAGTTGTCATTGATATACAATTGAATTAAAGGTTTACTCCGGCATCATTTATTTCTACATTGGGAACTGAGTGGTGCTGATACCCTGCGGTGAAACCATACCCACCAAGACACGGCCATGATAGCTGCCATTCAGGCATCTGTCCCGTTGGGTATTTGTACACTATGTCTTCACCGCTGCTCGCCTCCTAATGCAGAAGTAAGCAGCACTGAGCAAACCCTTTAAAGTGAACTTGACCGCTGATACTTGCTGAGTGACCCATGGGCAGCACATATTCGGCACCGTCTGTATAATCTAAGCCCGTATGCCTTGGTCCTCGGCAGCGTTTACCCTGAAACACCGCAACATTTCAGAGTCAACCATACCTTTCTGGAATCATGCAGCCAATATCTGATACATGCGGCCTGTGGATGCATAAGGCTATGTTTCCACGTGGCGTATTCCGAGCGCTTTGGACGCAGTGGACACCCGCCCCGTCCAAAGCGCTGCCAGCTTTTGTACTCACGGTGATTCCGCAAATGTTCATTAACCGTGCAGAATCACCGCATCCTGTAACATAGACTGTGATATTTATCTTGTGGAGACTGAGCGTCTCCGTAAGATAAATAGACATGCGGTCTGGAGAGACGCGCCGCATATTCGTCCCCGCAGGGAAGCCGTAGGTATCCCTACACGCATAGTGGAGACGGGATTTCATAAAATCCCCTCCACGATGCTGTAACATTTGGACGCTGCATCCAATCCACAGCAAATACGCCACATGGAAACATACCCTCAGCCATAAGATTTCCTTTAAGATCCCATAGTTGACTATTATCCCTGCTTTTGAGGAGAACTATAACTCCCAGCATGTACAGCAGCTCCTATGGCATGCTGGGAGTTATAGTTCACAGGAATGGTGGTTTTCTTTTGAGATAGTGCCATGGAAGAAGAGTGGACACAGCTTTTTTTTTCTTAATTCTATTAATGCTTGCCTGTAACTTCTTTGCTAGCTCCAGGTACAACTCCAGGGCTTTTGTGCTTTTGCTCCATGCACGCAGGGCAAGGTTATCAGCAGCTCGTAAATCCATTCTGTCCCTGCCGCCTTGCTGGACAGGAGGAAGTGGGCGGTCTGATGTCCTGACTCCTGACAACAAGCGGCTGCATTAAGTGGCAGGGTCGGGGCAGCACAGAAGAGCAGAGCACGCCTCTCCCCCTCCTCATGCCCTGTGGCTGTTACCTCACCGCAGCTGGTGATCAGGTCATCAGACCGCGGCCATCAACTTCATCCTGTCGGCAGCGGTGATTTTGGAAGTGCAGCGTGATCGTGTGCGCAAGGCAAGCTGATGCTGCCTAGTGTGCTGGCTGCAGAAAACAGAACGCCGGCTGACAGCTTGAAGGGGGTCAACAGATTGAGCGGCCCACTGCAGGGACCGGCCCTTCTGGCATTTGCCAGAAATGCCCGATGGCCAGTCCGGCCCTGGAGCCCAGGGATAGCAGGAGGAGCAGGCTAGAGTTATTGCCGCAACACAGCAGGGGAGCAGCTGGCGTTACTGAACCCCAATAACAGAGGAGCAACTGTTAACTGTGCAGACAGCACTTCCGAGCACCAACTGGCGGTGTTAGAGCCCAGGGATAGCAAGAGGAGCAGGCTAGAGTTATTGCCGCAACACAGCAGGGGAGCAGCTGGCATTACTGAACCCCAATAACAGAGGGGCAACTGTTAACTGTGCAGACAGCACTTCCGAGCACCAACTGGTGGTGTTAGAGCCCAGGGATAGCAGGACGAGCAGGCTAGAGTTATTGCCGCAACACAGCAGGGGAGCAGCTGGCGTTACTGAACCCCAATAACAGAGGAGCAACTGTTAACTGTGCAGACAGCACTTCCGAGCACCAACTGGCGGTGTTAGAGCCCAGGGATAGCAGGAGGAGCAGAGTGTAGGCTGAGGCCTAATTGGAGCAAGTTGAAAGGTAACCTTTAACCCCCCCAGGCGTTTGTAGCTGAAAGAGCCAACTTGTGCAGCACTAATGCTGCAAAAGGAAAAGGTGTCTCTTTTAATTATGCTCCTTCCAAACGCAGAACTAAACACTTATAAAATGTGTCCCCTGATAGAGTGAAACTGTCTAGGAGGTGGGACTTTCCTTCGTAATGGGACGCAGCACAGCCGTTATTCCTACCCCCTTGGTGCCGTGTGCCGCCTCCTTAGCATTGTTTGAATCTGTCCCGTAGCCTGCTCTGTTTTGTTCAACCTTGGCCTTGCGCAGTTTGCGCTGCCCGTCTTCTGACATCATTTGGTGTCAGGCGGACTGGGCCTGTGCGGCCACGCTGCACGACATCCCGCCTCACAGTCTCTTCTGATTTAAGATGGGCAGAGCTAACTGCACATGGCCAAGGTGGAACAAAACAGCACAGGCTACGGGACAGATTCAAACAACGCTAAGAAGGTGGCGCAAGGCGCCAAGGGGGTAGGGATGACGGCTGTGCTGCGTCCCATTACGAAGGATAGTCCCACCTCCGGGGCGGTTTTTTTTGCGGTATTAGGGCACACATTTTATAAGTGTTAAGTTCAGCGTGTGCAAGGAGCAAAAGTAAAAGAGCTGCCTTTTCCTTGTGCAGCATTACTACTGCACAAGGTGGCTCTTTCAGTAACAAACATCTGGGGGGGACAGGTTCCCTTACATTTCAGTTGTTGTGTCAGCTTGGCGGTCGCAGGACACATCGCCGGATACACAGCTGGGGATCAGCTGATGTTACTGAACCCCAATAACACGGCAGCAAGTGTTGACTGTGCAGACGGCACTTCTGAGCATCAACTGGCGGTGTTGGAGCCCAGGGATTACAGTTCAGGTGGTAGAAACATGAACGCAACAGGAGACCTGGATACTGTAGCCAACCAATTATTTAATCTGGAAGAGGAGTGGCAAATTCCTGCGAGATCCAGGCCTTGTTCATTTTCTGAAAAGTAAGCCGGTCAACGTTATCGGAGGATAGTCGCATGCGACAGTCTGTTAGTACACCACCTGCGGCACTTAACATGCGTTCCGATAATACACTAGCAGCAGGGCAAGCTAGCACCTCCAATGCATACTGACTTAGCTCTGGCTATGTATCCAGCTCAGAGACCCAAAATTTGAAGAGGGAAGAGCCGTCTGGGAGTACAGTAAGAGGGCAAGACATGTAGTCTGTCACCATCTGACGGAAACATTGCCTCCTGCTGACTGGAGCCGTCTGTGATGGTGTAGACATGTGTGGCAGGCACACAAAACTGTGGCAAAGTTGGGCCATACTGGTCTTGCCTTGTGCTGAGGTATTGCTTCTGCTCCCTCTTTGTGCAGAGCTTCCTCCACTGCCTCGATGCACTGAGCTGCGTTGTAAAGCACTAGCAGCACTGCTCTCAGTTGGACTGGAGAAGATGATGGAATTCACCAGTGTGTCTTGGTACTCCCGCATTTTACGCTCCCGGTTCAACGGTGTTATGAGGCTTTGTAAGTTGTCCCGGTAGCGAGGGTGTACACCCAATAATCAGCCGTGTTGAGAATGTGGGCAATGCGGTGGTCGTTTCTCAGGCACTGCAGCATGTAATCAGCCATGTGCTGCAGACTACCAACTGGCCAAGAAACGCTGTCCCCTGCTTGAGGCGTGATCTCTGCCTGCTCTGCATCACCCCACCCTCGCTCTACACACTGACTACTGGAGAATTGTGTAACTCCCTCCTCTGGACCGATGTCTTCCTCCTCCATTGACTCCTCCTCATCCTCCTCACAAAGTGTCCCCTGCCTAGGCCTTTGTGAGGAACCATGTAGCGCTGACTGTCCAGAAGCTGATGGAATTGGTGACTCCTCATCCTCCACCTCTTCCACAACATCGTCCCTTAGCGCTTGCAGTGTTTGTTGAAGCAGGCAGATAAGGGGGACAGTCATGCTGACTAGTGCATCATCTGCACTCGCCATCCACATGGAATCATCGAGGGAACACAAAACCTGGCAGACGTCCTTCATAGTGGCCCACTCAGTGGTTGTGAAGTCTGAATGGCGCGGAGTGCGATTTCTTTGCGCCTGATGCAGCTGGTACTCCATTACTGCTGGCTGCTGCTCACACAACCGCTCCAGCATATGTAATGTGGAATTCCACCTGGAGGGTAGGTCACATATGATGCGATGTTCCGGAAGGCGGAATCGGCGCTGCAGAGCTGCAATGCGCGATCTTGCCTTGCTGGAATGCCGCAATTGAGCACACTCTAGGTGGACCTTGTGCAGCAGTGCATCAAGATCCGGATAGTAACTCAAAAAACTCTGCAAGACCAAGTTGAGCACATGTGCCAGACATGGGATGTGAGTGAGATTGCCTAGGGCAAGAGCTGCCACCAGATTTCGGCCATTGTCACACACCACCATGCCAGGCTGGAGATTCGCTGGCACAAACCACACGTCGCTCTCCTGCTTGATGGCATTCCAGAGCTCCTGCGCTGTGTGGCTTCGATTCCCCAAAGAAATTAATTTCAAGACGGTCTGTTGACGTTTGGCCACAGCTGTGCTCATGTCGGTCGTAACAGGTAAACGTTCACGGGTCCATTTGGAGGTGGAGTGTGTCGGCTCCTGCAGCGATGATTCTGAGGAACTTGTGTAAGAGGAGGAGTCAATGCGTACAGACTGGATTCCTGCAATCCCTGGAGTTGGCAGAACACGTCCTGCGCCACTCGCACGATCTGTACCCGGCTCAACAACATTAACCCAATGGGCAGTGAGGGAAAGGTATCGCCCCTGTACATGGTGACTGCTCCACGCATCGGTGGTGAGGTGGACCTTGCTACTGACGGCGTTCAGTAGCACGTGTTTTATGTGTCCCTCCACATGCTTGTGCAGGGCAGGCTGCTGAAATAAAAGCGGCTGGGCACATTGTATTGTGGGACTGCCAATGCCATCAAGTTACGGAAGCTGTCAGTCTCCACCAGCCTGAATGACAGCATTTCAAGGGACAGGAGTTTTGCAATGCCAGCATTCAGAGCCTGTGTTCGGGGGTGGTTTGCCGAGAAAGGTCACCGTTTCTAACATGTCTGTGCTACCGATGGCTGTAGACTGGGCTGGGAGTGTGAGGATGACTGGGAACGTGGTGCTGTGGGTGGAATTACACTGGGTATGTGGACAACAGTGCCAGAGGTTCCTCTATGGCGATCCTGTGAGGAAGCCAAACCAGCTGTGTGTGAGCTGGAGGAAGAGGCAACAACACGAGCTGAAGAAGTGGTAGGTGCCGCTGTTGGTTGGCCTAGGTCTTCAGTGTGTTTTTGTAACTCCACCGCATGCTTGGTCCGCACATGTTTCCACATATTTGTGGTATTGAGGTTGCTGACATTTTTCCCTATTTTGACTTTCTTATGACACACCTTGCATTTGACAAAGCAAATGTTATCTGCAACTGTGTCAAAAAAGGACCAGGCACTGCAAGTCTTGGGAGCGCCCGTTTTGGCTTTTGGAAGAGGCATGCTCCTAACGGGTGCCGAAGTGGAGGCTACAGGAACCACAGTCTTCCCCCTCCCTCTCCCTCTTTGGCCCATTCGGGGAATCTCTTCCTCAGAGCTGCTCCCACCACCTTCCTGTACCTCACGCCACGATGGGTCAAGGACCTCATCATCTACACTACCCTCTGCCACCAACTGCTTCTCCTGAGTAGTCTCGGCAGCACAGTACGCACCAGAAAGTGGCACCTGAGTCTCATCATCAGATGCGTACTGCAGTGTGGTGACCGGAGGCACTGGTCCTCCCGTCTCTTCAAAGTCATAGAGACAAAGCTGTTGGGCATCACTGCATACTGCCTCTTCTTCCATTTCTCCAATGCTACTTGGCTGGCCCCCTGTTTCCAAGCCAAGAGATTCAGAGAACAGAAGTAGAGACGGCTCCTGTCCTGGGCTCTCTGACTGCCTGGGCAATTTGGCAGGTGGTGAAGAGACAGATGGGTGCTCTCCAGTGCTCTGTGCCTGTGAGGATGTGGCACTAACTGAAGTCAATGCGTTAGCTGCCATCGGTGTACGGCGATCTCCTACAAAGCTGCGCATGAAGGACTGTTCCCTGCTGAAACTGGGTGATGATGAGTCACCGGTGCCCACAGCAGGCACAGAATCCCCACGTCCTCTCCCTGCTCCGCGCCCACGCCCACGTGCCTTACTCCCTGCCTTCTTCATCTTGGTTGACTGATAAAGATAAGCAGAAAAGTACTAAGGGCTTAGTGTGCTTATGTCATGTCGGACGCTGTTCAGACCAGGTTGTTCGACAGACAGCGGTAATTCCACTTTTGACCACTATGTGCTCATTGGCGTCGGCTAGATATTATCTAGCTGTTCTGGGGTTAATTTACCTGATCCTCGGATTGGAAGCTGGGCCATGCCCATTGCCTTTAAATAGTTCTCCTGATCATTGGGCGTCGCCGATTATAGCTTCTGTCTTGTGCGTTGTTATCTCGGTCTGGAGTGGAGAGCTGGTTGTTGAAGATTCGTTGCTGGTGGTGTATTTTCCTTCGTCTTATTTACTCCTTCCTATATTTGTATTTATTTTGCCCTGCACATTTATAGTGTATTTCTGAGTGACTGCGGCATGGTGTATATTTTTCTTTATCCTTGTCTGTGCTAACTGTGGGTATTGGTGTATTACCACTTCACTGGGTGGTGGGCGGAGGTTCAACAGGGTGAGGTTCGAGGCCTGGACATGCACACCATCAGTGTAAACTCCAGGTAGAGGGTCAGTCAGGATTTCCCTAGTCTGAGGGAAATTGCAGGGGCCCGGGTTATTAGCTCTCACCCACCTAGTCTCTCCGTGACAGCTTATTCCTGAACAGCTCCTAACAGGTATAAGAAACACTAATTTGCAAAAGTGTGGACTAGACTTTATTATGAGCTAATGTGGCCTACACAACTGTAAAGTGGTGTGTTTGGGGAACTTTTTTATTTTTTATTTTTTTTGCAGAACTGACTACAGAGTGAGCTGCACTCACACACAGACCGTGCAGACAGCCGTGAACGGCGCTGCAAGGCCAAAACAAGCTCCTCTATGTAATCCTATATAGTGTTTTTCCACAATCTAGCAGGATACGGAGGGAAAGCCACTAATAGGAAATATTTGAAAAAATGTGCAGCAGGCTGCACTAATTGCAAAAAAGGACAATGGATTGAATGGTATGAGGCAGTCACGCACCCTGAGCTGACTGCAACCGGCTGTGGCTGCCGACAGACTACAGAGCGATGTGCACTCACACAGACAGTGCAGACAGCCATAAACGGTACTGCAAGGCCAAAAAAAGCTGCTCTATATAATCCTATGTAGTGTTTTTCCACAATTTTGCTGGATACGGATGGAAAGCCACTAATAGGAAATATTTGAAAAAATGTGCAGCAGGCTGCACTAATTGCAAAAAAGGACAATTGATTGAACGGTATGAGGCAGTCATGCACCCTGAGCTGACTGAAAACGGCTGTGGCTGCCGACAGACTACAGAGCGATGTGCACTCACACAGAGACCGTGCAGACAGCCGTAAACGGCGCTTCAAGGCCAAAAAAAGCTGCTCTATGTAATCCTATGTAGTGTTTTTCCACAATTTTGCTGGATACGTATGGAAAGCCACTAATAGGAAATATTTGAAAAAATGTGCAGCAGGCTGCACTAATTGCAAAAAAGGACAATGGATAGAACAGTATGAGGCAGTGACCCACTCTGAGCTGACTACAACCGGCTGTGGCTGTGGACAGACTACAGAGCGATGTGCACTCACACACACAGAGACCTTGCAGACAGCTGTGAACAGCGCTGGAAGGCAAAAGCAAGGATCTCACACAGCGGTTGCTAAATTAGCCTTGGTAAAGCTCAATGAAGCAAATCGCTATCTCTAAACTGGCCCTCAGTCAGAACACAGCGTCCTGTCCCTAACTGAATTCACAGCAGAGTGAGCCCTAAATGGCGGCAGCGACTTTTATAGTGCAACATGACATCATTTCAGCAGCCAATCACAGGCATGCCAGTACTTCCATGCCCACCATGCACAACAGGATGTGCCCACACTTCTAATCATTTCTCATTGGCTGAACTCGGGCACTTTAAATTGTGGGAACTTCTGATTCCGGTATCCGATATACTGAAAATATCGGAACTCGGTATCGGAATTCCGATACCGCAAATATCGGCCGATACCCGATACTTGCGGTATCGGAATGCTCATCACTAATACCTACACAACCCTGCTTCATCGCTGTGCTCTGCTATAACACTAAAGTGATTCTCCTGTCCTATTCAACTCTACTACATCTCCGCAGTGAATTTGTTGCCCTCTCTTACATCTCCTGACCTACTCAACTCTGCTACATCACTGGGTTCTGCTACATCACTACTGTGAGTCTGTACACCTACTCAGCTCTTCTACATTGCTAAGCTCTACTACATCATCATTATGAATCTCTTGATCTACTCAATTTTGGTATTGCATTTGGGCTCTGCAATACAACATACACTCACCGGCCACTTTATTAGGTACACCTGTCCAACTTCTTGTTAACACTTAATTTCTAATCAGCCAATCACATGGCGGCAACTCAGTGCATTTAGGCATGTAGACATGGTCAAGACAATCTCCTGCAGTTCAAACCGAGCATCAGTATGGGGAAGAAAGGTGATTTGAGTGCCTTTGAACGTGGCATGGTTGTTGGTGCCAGAAGGGCTGGTCTGAGTATTTCAGAAACTGCTGATCTACTGGGATTTTCACGCACAAAACACAAACAGAAAAGGAAGGTCATAGATGGGGATCACCACACCATAGATTTGAGCCAAATATAGACACAGCTTTATTGATAAATAAACACAGAATATGAAACATGCATCCAAGAAAAACACGCACATTTAAAAACAATTAAAAAAGGTAACATCCTTGTTCCTTTGAAACAAAGCCTATAATAAGACTTAACACCTGCGCCAGAAAACTAGGCAAAACTGTATAGAAGGGTGCCTACATGGACACCACTGAGCATGCACTCAAAAAGTATAATATAATAGGGCAAATCCATGAATAGTCATTGTGGGTGAGCCAAAGTAGACAACAATCCTACCTCACCCAAGTATGGTGAGCACCAATAAACACTTTGATAAACATCCTAGATAGCAAAATAGCCTTAGTAAATATATACAGAAATACTTTAGCCTAGATAAATTCCCCCCATGGGCTAACATGCAAACCCAGATGTAAAGAGCCCTGTATAAAGCCGTTCACATGCTATACCAGGAGCCCATCCCTAGCCGTGCACAGCCTGATGGCAAAGGATAGCACAAAATGACATGGGCGCAGGTGGAGCGGAGACCCAACGCGTGTCGCCACACCGAGGTGGCTTCGTCAGGGGTAATGTCCGCTAAGCATGTTTTACCTTAAATACAAATTCCATAGTCTGTCTCCCCAATCGCAGCTGTGCGCCAATTGCCGCGTGTATGGCCCTGTGAGTCACTTCCTGGTGTGAGCCTAAGTGCGCAGGCGTGGATGCTGCCTGTACAGGGTTACCAAGGCAGCGCCGCATACACAGAAGAACGGCGCCTGCGCATAGAGATGAAGTCTAATCAGCCGTAGCTGGGATAAGCACACAAGTGCAGTGCGCCTGTCTCATATGGATGATCCATATAAGCGCCGCATAAACCCATAAAGGTGCGCCGCATATATGAGTAAAGCGACGCCCAAAAAGTAAGGGATAAAGAGACGTACAAAATACATGATGAATCACTATATATTCTTAGAGATTCTTTGGTTGTCATGGCGGCGCCGCATGAGCAAACAAAGCAGCGCCTGCGCAGTAGAAGAGAGTCAAATGAACAGTCTGCTAAGATGAACACAGTATCGCAGACGTAAAAAAGACGCCTGTCTCACCAAAGTTATCATATCGGCGCCGCACCTATCAATGAGATAGCATCGCATAAATGGATGAAGCAACGCCCACACACTACGGGGCAAAGAAATGCCATAGCACGCTGAATAGTTAGAAAATGATGAGTCGCTGTATACTTTGGACAATACAACAAAGGTGCTGAGTAAGGGGAGTAGTTACACCAAAAAAAATGGCGTGGTGACACCAGTTAAATAAAGGAAAAGAAAAGACCCCTATATAGATGAATACACATAAAACACATAGAGAGAGAAGGCTGTCCCAATTGTACACTCAATACGGCGAAAAAAATGGCAATTTAACCCATAGATGTAAAGACAAGGTGGTGTTGTGGATACCACAAATACAGTACTAGGTTTGATAATTTATAGCAATGCTATCCTCACGGGCATGCCCCAGGTACATAAACCATAGATGGACTATTCAAGCCAGGTGGTCTGGGAATGGCCCATAGAAGTAAATGGACAATCACACTAGAAAATGCAGTATACCACCTGTAATAGCGTGGCATAAAACACATTGTGCGTATCAAGCCCAGGGTGGTGTAAAAACACATACCATCAAGGGTACATGCTAGAACTGGCCCTATGAGACATCATACAGAAATATTGTACGCGACCAAGACATATATTACCAGCAAATGGCCTAAAAGGAATATACCACCGAAGGTCAAAACCCTTGATATGTCGTATTAGAGTTGTATAGATAGATTATAAATAGATAACAATGATCAAATAAGGTAACCCATATTACAAATAGCTCGCTAATACATATTTATTGTAAAAAATGTGTGAGATTAAATGAGTCCTAACATTGCCTGCACATCTAAGAGAGCTCAACGCCCCTGCCCATATTGCGTCTATATGTCCGCAAAATTATTGCAGGCATAAATAAGATATAGCAATATAAATGCTCTCTCTCTCTATAAAGTATAAATGAAGTCATTCGCAGAGCCTATGGTGTCCCAGTGATGTCCATATAGGCACATAGGTGAAACAAAACTAAACCCTAACCATTTGCGACTTTTTACAGCTGTTTATAAAAGCCCGTAAAGAGCAAGTCCTCATTAAGTCCCAAAGGAGTCACACAATTTAATTTGTAGATCCACTTGGATTCTCGCCTCAGGAGCTCCGAGGAAATGTCCCCGCCTCTGATGTTGGTCCGAATCCCTTCCAGTCCCATTATTTTAGTTCCCTTCCACTGGGCACTATGCGTCTCCAAATAGTGTGCCGCAACCGAAGTGAGGGTCTTTCCCTTGGTCCTGTCGCTTCGAGCTGTAGTAATCGTGGAAAAATGTTGTTGGATGCGTTTCCTGAGTTCCTGGGTAGTTTGTCCAACATATATTTTAGGGCATGGACATATTAGAGCGTAAACAAGGTTTCGTGATTTGCAGTTGAAATACATGTTGATTGGTACCTGTGAGAGTGGAGATGGCAAAGACATTAGTTCATTACCGGCAGTAAAGGGACAAATATTACACCCGCCACAGGGGAAAGTGCCCATCAGTCTTGTCCCTCTGTTCAGTTGTTTTACTGGTCGCTGAAAGTGACTATGACTGAGACAGTCCCTGAAGTTCCTTGCCCTTCGTGAGATTAAATTAGGCTGGGTAGAGAGAAAGGGTTGTAATTTGGACTCCCCCAAGAGGATCCCCCAATATTTAGACAATACTCCACGGATGTCATCCCACTGGTTATTGAAGGATGTGACAATACCCAAGGGTCTGTCACGTATCCTAACTTGTGGTTGCAAGAGGTCTTCCCTTCTCCTGTCCCTAGCTGATAAAAAAGCATCTGTAATTACCTTCCTAGGGTAGCCCCTTTCACGAAATCTTGACGTAAGTTCTTGGGATTCTCTGAGGAAATCCCCCTGTTGGGAACAGTTTCTCTTAATCCTGTAGAATTGACCCTTAGGAATTCCCTTCTTCAGGTGCTGGGGATGGAAGCTGGCAAAATGCAATAAGCTATTAGTTGCCTTCGGCTTCCGATAAAGAGTAGTCACAACCCTGGTACCTTGTAGGGAGAGCTTCAGATCCAAGAATTCAATCTCCGTCTGCGACATCTGTGACGTGAGGTGAATATTCCAGGGATTGTCGTTCAGTGTTCTCACAAATTCTTGGCACTCCGCCTGGGTGCCTGTCCAAAAAAATAGCACATCGTCAATATAGCGTACCCACTTGACGATGCGTTTGGAGAATTCTTCAAGATGGTACACCTTGGTAACCTCCCACCAACCTAAAAATAGGTTGGCGTAAGCCGGGGCACACCGAGCCCCCATGGCAGTCCCCCTTACCTGTCTATAGAAGACCCGGTCAAAGATGAAGTAGTTCTTGTCTAATATAAATAGTAGGAGGTCCAGTAAAAAGGAATCATGTCCTCTGTCCCCAGAAGTGTTAAGATCCAAAAAGTACGAAACCGCCTGTATTCCAAGCTGATGTCCTATACAAGTATAGAGTGCCTCCACGTCCAGGGTAACCAACCAAGTTTGAGGAGGAACCACCAGATCCTGAAGTAGTACAATCAAAGACGTGGAATCTCTAATAAAAGAATCAAGAGAAGTTACCAGGGGTTGCAGAAAAAAATCCACATAAATGCAAGGCCGTTCAAGGAGCCCCCCTATCCCTGACACAATCGGCCTACCTGGTGGGGCCTGAACCGATTTGTGCACCTTAGGGAGCATATAGAAGGTTGGTGTACGGGGGTAAAGGTTCATCATGAATTCTTTTTCACGTTTATTGATGATGTTGTGAAAAAATGCGGCCTCCAACAGTTGGTTCAGTTTCCCCTGAAAAACAACGGAAGGGTCTGAAGGAAGAACCTGGTAACACTCAGTATTAAGTAATTGGCGTTTCGCTTCTTGGATATAGAGGTCCACCGGCCAAATCACCAAATTCCCTCCTTTATCCGCTTCGCGGATGACAAAGTCTCTATTAGAACCCAACTTGGTGATAACTGACTGTTCCTTCCTACTTAAATTCCTACCCTTATTGGGGTCCAATTTTAGGTGATGTATTTCCCTACAAACTGAGTTAAAGAAACTTTGCACCACCGGGAACAACGAAAAAGAGGGAGTTGCTTGTGAGGGCAACCTACCCGTAAATCTCCTTCTACCACATCCCTCCTCACCTTCATCCAACAGGTCCAATAGATCTCTGAGGACCCCTCTATCTGCTGCAGGCAAGTCATCAATAGCTGAGGGTCGATGGAACAACAATTTAAAGGTGAGCTGCCTGCAGAAAAGATACACATCCTTAATAAAGGTGAATTTTTTTTTTTTTGGTGTAACTACTCCCCTTACTCAGCACCTTTGTTGTATTGTCCAAAGTATACAGCGACTCATCATTTTCTAACTATTCAGCGTGCTATGGCATTTCTTTGCCCCGTAGTGTGTGGGCGTTGCTTCATCCATTTATGCGATGCTATCTCATTGATAGGTGCGGCGCCGATATGATAACTTTGGTGAGACAGGCGTCTTTTTTACGTCTGCGATACTGTGTTCATCTTAGCAGACTGTTCATTTGACTCTCTTCTACTGCGCAGGCGCTGCTTTGTTTGCTCATGCGGCGCCGCCATGACAACCAAAGAATCTCTAAGAATATATAGTGATTCATCATGTATTTTGTACGTCTCTTTATCCCTTACTTTTTGGGCGTCGCTTTACTCATATATGCGGCGCCCCTTTATGGGTTTATGCGGCGCTTATATGGATCATCCATATGAGACAGGCGCACTGCACTTGTGTGCTTATCCCAGCTACGGCTGATTAGACTTCATCTCTATGCGCAGGCGCCGTTCTTCTGTGTATGCGGCGCTGCCTTGGTAACCCTGTACAGGCAGCATCCACGCCTGCGCACTTAGGCTCACACCAGGAAGTGACTCACAGGGCCATACACGCGGCAATTGGCGCACAGCTGCGATTGGGGAGACAGACTATGGAATTTGTATTTAAGGTAAAACATGCTTAGCGGGCATTACCCCTGACGAAGCCACCTCGGTGTGGCGACACGCGTTGGGTCTCCGCTCCACCTGCGCCCATGTCATTTTGTGCTATCCTTTGCCATCAGGCTGTGCACGGCTAGGGATGGGCTCCTGGTATAGCATGTGAACGGCTTTATACAGGGCTCTTTACATCTGGGTTTGCATGTTAGCCCATGGGGGGAATTTATCTAGGCTAAAGTATTTCTGTATATATTTACTAAGGCTATTTTGCTATCTAGGATGTTTATCAAAGTGTTTATTGGTGCTCACCATACTTGGGTGAGGTAGGATTGTTGTCTACTTTGGCTCACCCACAATGACTATTCATGGATTTGCCCTATTATATTATACTTTTTGAGTGCATGCTCAGTGGTGTCCATGTAGGCACCCTTCTATACAGTTTTGCCTAGTTTTCTGGCGCAGGTGTTAAGTCTTATTATAGGCTTTGTTTCAAAGGAACAAGGATGTTACCTTTTTTAATTGTTTTTAAATGTGTGTGTTTTTCTTGGATGCATGTTTCATATTCTGTGTTTATTTATCAATAAAGCTGTGTCTATATTTGGCTCAAATCTATGGTGTGGTGATCCCCATCTATGACCTTCCTTTTCTGTTTGTTTTTTGCTATATATAATTGTTGGTCAGGGTCATGATCCCACTGTTTATACCGTGGTGCACCCTCAAACATATATGATTAGGGATTTTCACGCACAACCATCTCTAGGGTTTACAGAGAATGGTCCGAAAAAGAAAAAAAATCCAGTGAGCGGCAGTTCTGTGGGCGGAAATGCCTTGTTGATGCCAGAGGTCAGAGGAGAATGGGCAGACTGGTTCGAGCTGATAGAAAGGCAACAGTGACTCAAATCGCCACCCGTTACAACCAAGGTAGGCCTAAGAGCATCTCTGAACGCACAGTGCGTCGAACTTTGAGGCAGATGGGCTACAGCAGCAGAAGACCACACCAGGTACCACTCCTTTCAGCTAAGAACATGAAACTGAGGCTACAATTTGTACAAGCTCATCGAAATTGGACAGTAGAAGATTGGAAAAACGTTGCTTGGTCTGATGAGTCTCGATTTCTGCTGCGACATTCGGATGGTAGGGTCAGAATTTGGCGTAAACAACATGAAAGCATGGATCCATCCTGCCTTGTATGGAGCATCTTTGGGATGTGCAGCCGACAAATCTGCGGCAACTGTGTGATGCCATCATGTCAATATGGACCAAAATCTCTGAGGAATGCTTCCAGCATCTTGTTGAATCTATGCCACGAAGAATTGAGGCAGTTCTGAAGGCAAAAGGGGGTCCAACCCGTTACTAGCATGGTGTACCTAATAAAGTGGCCGGTGAGTGTATATGCTTTAGACTCCTTGACACATTATGCTTTTCTTCACCACTAAGTCTACTCTTCTGAACTTCTATTTTGACTCTGCCCCATTAATCTCACTACGTTAAGCCACTACTCAACTCCTCCAATTGCCATCCAATCCCCATTGTTAAAACTGAGCTACGCTGCTCCATCAACACCACCTGTCCGTGACACATTGCAACTACTCATCCCTACTAAGGACTTTGAGGAACAACCTCACCATGATATATCATAAAGATTCTAAAAACACCCTCATTCGGTTTATCAAAACCTTCTCAAGGAATGGTGTCACTTTATTACTTAAAGCACTGATAAGATTTTAGCTTTTATTTCATAAATTGAAAGCTCAGCTATGATTACATTCCATGAGAAACCAGGCAAATTTTTCTGCACGACCGTTTTCATACATGGAGTTCCCTATTTTGATATTATTCCATAAGTATGTAATTATTCTACTTTTATTATGCTAATTATATATATAATCAACTTTCATCACTTTAACCCTGACCTTTCGACACTTAGCGTAGGCTAAGGCCGGCGTCACACTGGGGAGTTTTACGGACGTATGAGCGCAGAAAATACACCCGTAAAATACGCATAACACTGCCCAATGATTCTCTATGGCCCAGCTCCTATCAGGCATATTTTACTGATCCGTATTATACGGTCTTCTACGGCCGTACAAAATCGCAGCATGCTGCGCTTGTCACCGTAATGCGCAAAAAAATCGCCAATGAAAGTCTATGAGGGCGAGAAAAATACGGATTACACACGGACCAGCAGTGTGACTTGCGAGAAATACGCACCGGTGTTAGAGAGAAAAGCCGATAATTAGTAGTGTGTATGTGAAAAATTTTGGCGCTGTAGCTGCTAAAATAAAAGGTTAAATGGCGGAAAAAATTGGCGTGGGCTCCCGCGCAATTTTCTCCGCCAGAGTGGTAAAGCCAGTGACTGAGGGCAGATATTAATAGCCTAGAGAGGGTCCATGGTTATTGGCCCCCCCTGGCTAAAAACATCTGCCCCCAGCCACCCCAGAAAAGGCACATCTGGAAGATGCGCCTATTCTGGCACTTGGCCACTCTCTTCCCACTCCCGTGTAGCGGTGGGATATGGGGTAATGAAGGGTTAATGTCACCTTGCTATTGTAAGGTGACATTAAGCCAGATTAATAATGGAGAGGCGTCAATTATGACACCTATCCATTATTAATCCAATAGTACGAAATGGTTAATAAAACACACACACATTATTACAAAGTCCTTTAATGAAATAAAGACACAGGTTGTTGTAATATTTTATTATTCTCTTAATCCAGCTGAAGACCCTCGTTCTGTAACAAAGTAAAAATAACAAATCAACAATATCTCATACCTTCCGATGATCAGTCACGTCCCACGAAGTAAATCCATCTGAAGGGGTTAAATAGTTTTACAGCCAGGAGCTGTGCTAATGCAGTGCTCGTGGTTGTAAAACCCCCGGGAATGAATGGATTGCAGGGGAATGACCTGTAGTTACCTTGAGTTGCGGTGATGCGCCCTCTGCTGGATGTCCTCATGAACTGGAGACTGGTAAAAGTTCCCATGCTCGAGTTCATAATTGATAAGTCATAATTGACTACACGGGAGTGGGAAGAGAGTGGCCAAGTGCCAGAATAGGCACATCTTCCAGATGTGCCTTTTCTGGGGTGGCTGGGGGCAGATGTTTTTAGCCAGGGGGGGCCAATAACCATGGACCCTCTCTAGGCTATTAATATCTGCCCTCAGTCACTGGCTTTACCACTCTGGTGGTGAAAATTGCGCGGGAGCCCACGCCAATTTTTTCCGCCATTTAACCCTTTATTGTACAAGCTACAGCGCCCAAATTTTGCACATACATACTACTAACATTAGTAATGTGGAATATGCAAAAAAATAAGGGATATGAGATGGTTTACTGTATGTAAACCATGTCTAATATCCTGTCAGGTTTGTGAAGGAGAAATGAAAAGCCGGCAATTGAATTACCGGCTTTTCACATATATCGCGCCGAATTAAATATAAATACAGACTATATATATATGTGTGTCTCAATGATATATATATATATATATATATATATATATATATATATATACACTCACCTACCACTTTATTAGGTACACCATGCTAGTAACGGGTTGGACCCCTTTTGCCTTCAGAACTGCCTCAATTCTTCGTGTCATAGATTCAACAAGGTGCTGGAAGCATTCCTCAGAGATTTTGGTCCATATTGACATGATGGCATCACACAGTTGCCGCAGATTTGTCGGCTGCACATCCCAAAGATGCTCCATACAAGGCAGGATGGATCCATGCTTTCATGTTGTTTACGCCAAATTCTGACCCTACCATCCGAATGTCGCAGCAGAAATCGAGACTCATCAGACCAAGCAACGTTTTTCCAATCTTCTACTGTCCAATTTCGATGAGCTTGTGCAAATTGTAGCCTCAGTTTCCTGTTCTTAGCTGAAAGGAGTGGTACCCGGTGTGGTCTTCTGCTGCTGTAGCCCATCTGCCTCAAAGTTCGACGCACTGTGCGTTCAGAGATGCTCTTAGGCCTACCTTGGTTGTAACGGGTGGCGATTTGAGTCACTGTTGCCTTTCTATCAGCTCGAACCAGTCTGCCCATTCTCCTCTGACCTCTGGCATCAACAAGGCATTTTCGCCCACAGAACTGCCGCTCACTGGATTTTTTTTCTTTTTCGGGCCATTCTCTGTAAACCCTAGAGATGGTTGTGCGTGAAAATCCCAGTAGATCAGCAGTTTCTGAAATACTCAGACCAGCCCTTCTGGCACTAACAACCATGCCACGTTCAAAGGCACTCAAATCACCTTTCTTCCCCATACTGATGCTCGGTTTGAACTGCAGGAGATTGTCTTGACCATGTCTACATGCCTAAATGCACTGAGTTGCCGCCATGTGATTGGCTGATTAGAAATTAAGTGTTAACAAGAAGTTGGACAGGTGTACCTAATAAAGTGGCCAGTGAGTGTATATATATATATATATATATATATATATATATATATATATATATATATATATACTGTATATATGTTTTACCGAACATTTGAGCACATAAATCCATTAGATGTCGGTTTTGCAAGCCTGCGAGAAAATATCGCAGTACGGATGCCATACGGATTACATACGGAGGATGCCATGCGCAAAATACGCTGACACACCCTGCCTACGGATGACATACGGATCACTATTTTGGGGACTTTTCTGCGTATTACGGCCGTAAAAAACATTTACATACGCTGAGTGTGACGCCGGCCTAAGTATAGACCCGCGGAAAACCTAAATTAGACACAAACAGATTAGTCCTGGTAGTACGACAGATAGTCTACAGTCATCCTCACGCTCCCCACTGTCCACTCATCCTTCCTCCCCACTGTGAAATGATTGGATTTGCACAGAAAACATAATCAGAACACAGCTGGCAGTTAGAAAACTAATTGCTCCATTAATGTGACCTCCATGGTACCATAACAGAGTACACGTAGGAATGTCAACGGCAAATGCCTGACCCACATCCCAGCACTCCATACTGCATCATTCCCATACTTCTGCTCTTTTGCATCCTCACTTCATCCAAGCACGTAGGCGAGTAAATAGATGTAAACGTATATGGGAAAAAGTTCCAAAATTAAGAGTGGTCTCAAATGGGGATAAGCCCACTTTCACCGACTATCCAAAAAAGTGACTAAACAATTAGTTAAACCAACATAGCATGCAATATGGGTTTCTTCAAACATGTACATATGGTTTGCCTGAAAAAACCCTGACACTGCCAGATATAGTCAATACATGCCTACTTCTAAAGACGAGAGACCGATGGTGGGTCATTAGCCCCCCTCTCGCACAGAACTCAGCAAGTTGTACTTGGACACAGTCAAATCATATCTGCATAACTTAAACTCTCCAAAGAAAGAAGACGAGCATCGGGATAATATAAAAACGAGAAAACAAATGGACATTGACAGCATTGTTTAACGTCACGTGAGCAGCGGATTCTTACTCTGTAAAGACAGCGTCCTGACTCCTTTGTTCTCACTTTTAACCTATTAGATTTTTCACTTCAAAAACATTTTTCCGACATGGCCTGGTTTTTTTCACCGCACAGGCTGTAAATGTTTTACTTGCACGCTCATACATGACAATAAATTAGGAGGATATTAATCACGACTGTTTTGGTTGTGATGGCTACAAAAGCTTCTTTTCTCTGAGTTTTGCATAAATGATCGCACTCTACCAGCGTGGATATTTGATGCTCGATGACAGAGATTTATTTTTCAATGAGATTTGATTTATCCAGACACATTGGTCAATTAGTTCCATATTTTTTTAACCATAGTGGGCTAAGAACATGGGGTATTGTGTTTATGACGACGGACTCTGTAGTTTGGTTTTTTACATGATACTGATTACATGAAGCAGATGAGGCAAAACATGATTGCACAGCTGCATTTCATTGGAGTCATTATTTGTGCCCTATACTCATTCCCAAAACGTCCATATCAAAAGGCGCTGATACATACTAGGCACCACAAGCGGTGTGTTGTGAGGACAGAACAGACATCTGTATATGAGTAGTATAGTTGGCCTTCATCAAAATGTCTTGTAGGAATCAAACATGTAATATATCTGCTCAAGAATGGGCAAGGGGTCACATAAGAGACCAGGACGTTACATATCATTTTGTTCAATGTTATCTTTAACATATTGTTTTATATTAATTTTATTGCTTTTTATTGAACCCATCGAAAACATAATTTATTGATTTTTATAGTTTATATAAGAAAACAATAAATCATACTACTCCTGTTATTCAGCCTTCATGCTATGACCAACCGCTCCTTCAAAAACATAGTAACATAGTTAGCAAGGCCAAAAAAAGACATTTCTAAATCCAGTTCAGCCTATATTCGTCAGAATAAAACCCCAGATCTACGTTCTTCTAAAGAACCTAATAACTGTAAGATAAAATATTGTTACGCTCCAGGAAGACATCCAGGCCTCTCTTGAACCCCTCCACTGAGTTCGGCATCACCACCTCCTCAGGCAAGGAATTCCAGATTCTCACTGCCCTAACAGTAAAGAATCCTCTTCTATGTTTGTGGAAAAACCTTCTCTCCTCCAGACGAAGAGAATGCCCCCTTGTGACCGTCACCTTCCTTGGTATAAACAGATCCTGTATATACTTATACATGGTTATTAGATCGCCCCTGAGTCATCTTCGTCTTTTTTCTAGACTAAATAATCCTAATTTTGCTAATCTCTGGGTGTTATAGTTCCCCCATACACTTTATTAATTTTGTTGCCCTCCTTTGTACTCGCTCTAATTCCATTATATTCTTCCTGAGCACTGGTGCCCAAAACTGTACACAGTACTCCATGTGCGGTCTAACCAGAGATTTGTACAGAGGCAGTATAATGCTCTCACCATGTGTATCCAGACCTTACTGCCTCACACACAGTAGAATGGTTTACAGCTTCCCATACAATATACTGCACCTTATACACAGTATGATGCCCTGACAGCCCCCAAAACTTATGATCTCACATATAGAATTATGCGACCCATGCAGTATGATCCCCTACAGCTCTCAATATACAGAATGATGACCCTCATATTATGATCATGATGACCCTCATAGTATGATCCCCTGTATTCTCATATTATGATCCACTGTAGCCCGAACACATTATGATGGACACCACACAGTATGGACCCCTACAACCCCCAACACAGAGTGAAGTCCCCAACAATATGATTTCTCATACCACCCCTACACAGTACGACACCCCACTACCTCCATCAAAGAATTATGACCCCCACAGTATGATTACTCACAGCTGAAAAACACATAATGATGGACCTCACACAGATCCCCAAAGGCCCGAAACACTGAATATTGAATTTCACAGTCCCCAAACGTATAACGATGGCCTTTCAATGAATGACAAAAAAAATGCTACTCACCTCACCATTTTCCCCCATGCACTGCTCCGGTCTTTGCTCTGCACATTGTGGCTTTCCAGCAAGTGCAATCTAATGACATCATTGGGCCTGCTGTGCTGGGCAAGGGCTGAATAGCCAATGGCTGCATCCTCCACCATTATATTCACTAGTATTTGCATGCCGGGGATGCAGATGTCAATAAAATCGATATGGAGGTGGGGAAGGCAGCCGCGACGTTTAGTCTGTGGGTCAATTCTTCAAGCCCTTTTGCTGTCCCGATCTGCTGGATGTGTCCCATAGGCCATAGTTTGCCCAGGTCTGATGTAGATATAGTTGATCTTCCCTTTGAGTTGAGAAATGTGCATTAAAGGGAACATCTCACTTGTATTTTGTTATTATTTACTTTTTAAAGCTTTTGTTTTTATCGCCTTCTTCCAAGAGGCGTACGTTTTTTATTTTTACATCCACATAGCCATTTAAGGGTTTATTTTTTATGGGACAAGTTGTTTCGAATGACATCATTATTTCTACCATTCAATGTACGGGAAAACAGAAAAAAAATATTCTAAATGCGATGAAATTGCAGAAAAAAAGCTCAATTTTGCAATTGATGTTTGGGTTTTGTTTTTGCACCATTCATTGTGCAGTAAACGTGACCTAGAGACATGATTTTGCAGGTCAGTACAAATACAGTGAGACCAAACTTTTTATTTAACTGGTGAAAAATAAATGCGTTAAAAAAAAAAAATTCTGTTAGGTTGCCATTTTCCAAGACCCATAAAATTTTCATTCATCAGTAAATGGAGCTACAGTTGTGCTCAAAAGTTTACATACCCTGGCAGAATTTTTGCTTTTCTGGCCTTCTTTCAGAGAATATGAATGATAGCACCAAAACTTTTTCTCCACTCATGGTTAGTGGTTGGGTGAAGCCATTTATTGTCAAACTACTGTGTTTTCCCTTTTTAAATCATAATGACAACCCAAAACATCCAAAGGACCATGATCAAAAGTTTACATATCCCATTTCTTAATACCGTGTATTGCCTCCTCTAACATCAGTGACAGCTTGAAGACTTTTGTGATAGTTGCGGATGTGGTTTTTTATTTTCTCAGATGGTAAAGCTGCCCACTCTTCTTGGCAAAAGCCTTCAGTTCCTGTAAATTCTTGAGCTGTTTAGCATGAACTACGCACTTAAGATCTCCCAAGAGTGGCTCAATGATATTGAGGTCAGGAGACTGAGATGGCCACTCCAGAACCTTCACTTTGATCTGCTGTAGCCAATGACAGCTTGACTTGGCCTTGTGTTTTGGATCATTGTCATGTTGGAACGTCCAAGAACGTCCCATGTGCAGCTTTTGGGCTGATGATTGCAAATTTGCCTCCAGTATTTGCTGATAACGTGCTGCACTCATCTTTCCTTTCAGTTGCAGAGCATATCTTTCATTTGTGTGTGCGTGTGCGAGTGACACAGCTCAGTTGCAGAGCATCTCTTTCATTTCTGTGTGCGAGTTCAGCTCATGTGCAGTTCACACTGAGTGGCGTTCAACTCAGTGTGTACGCATAATCACTCACCGTTAGTGTTGAGCGATACCGTCCGATACTTGAAAGTATCGGTATCGAATAGTATCGGCCGATACCCGAAAAGTATCGGATATCGCCGATACCGATACCCGATACCAATACAAGTCAATGGGACACCAAGTATCGGAAGGTATCCCGATGATTCCCAGGGTCTGAGTTAGAGGAAACTCTCCTTCAGGCCCTGGGATCCATATTAATGTGTAAAATAAAGAATTAAAATAAAAAATATTGATATACTCACCTCTCCGGAGGCCCCTGCACCTCACCACTGTTAACCGGCAGCCTTCTTTGCTTAAAATGAGCGCGTTTAGGGCCTTCCATGATGTCACGGCTTCTGATTGGTCGCGTGCCGCTCATGTGACCGCCACGTGACCAATCAGAAGCCGTGACATCATGGAAGGTGCTGAACGCGCTCATTTTAAGCAAAGCAGGCTGCCGGTTACTACCAGGGCGCGTCAGAGGGTGAGTATATCCCTATTTTTTATTTTAATTCTTTATTTTTTACATGGATATGGATCCCAGGGCCTGAAGGAGAGTTTCCTCTCCTTCAGACCCTGGGAACCATACACTGGGAACTTCCGATTCCGATTCCCGATACCACAAAAGTATCGGATCTCGGTATCGGAATTCTGATACCGCAAGTATCGGCCGATACCCGATACTTGTGGTATCGGAATGCTCAACACTACTCACCGTGTATACCGTCATTTTTCACTAGCTGCAGTTTTCCATCACCGCATGGTGGACCCTGGGTTGCGATTGCCCTTTATGATTTAATTTATTTAGCGCAATCCGCCAACCCTAACACCTTGTCTCCTGTAAAAAAAAAAAAAAAAAACTGAAAATTATAAACAACAAAAATACTCACCTTATACCCATTCCATTGACCCATGACCCTTGTAAAAAAAAAGAAAAATAATAAACAACCATATCCCACACCAGTCCGAAGTGAAGATGTCCACACCCTATTCCATGTCTGCAATATGTGGTTTACAACCTGGATGGTGACAAGATGCAACTGTCCAGGCTGAAAACCATAGGAGAATGAGGTGCTTCGAGCGCAGCTTCAGAAACTATCGGTGATGTCATAGAGCTCACCCTTAGTCATTGAAGCTGTGTTCCCACACTTTTCACCCAGGTATCAGGTTTTGCTGCACTTTTTGTACCAAAACCTGATTCTATAGAAGAGAACTTTTTTTCAACACTAAACTTTATCAGCATGCACAAGAGACAAATCTGGCATGATAAATCTGCAGGAAAAAGCGCAAAAAAAGCACAGCAAAAAATGCAAGAAAAACCAAGGAAAATATGTTTTTTTCTGCAGCTTCTTTCCTGCCAAGAGATCAAGTTTTGCTGTTGGAAAAATGCCTAGTGTGACTTACCCTTATAATGTCTCAGTTAACACATTCTGCATCCTGTAATAGTTCTGAACAGAGGCTACAGAAGGCAAACGGTGAAAATTTTTAAATGAAACCCAATTGCAAACATTTTTTTCCCCAATTACATGCAATTAAAGGGGTTGTCCTCTACATGGACAATCCCTTCTCATTCCTCATGTTTGGCCCCATTAAAATAAAAACACCTATATTCGCCTCCTGTGCTGATGCCATTCAAGTCATGTCAGCATTCGCATTCCCGGGGCTCACGTGAGGTCATGTCATGTGAGCCCTGCATCCAATCAGTGCAGGCATGATTGTCCCCACCTTCAGGCAAATTGAACATCAAGAGGAAGTCGGAGAGCAGCCGCTGCTCTAACTTCCTGTTGGTTTTCAATACTTCCAAAGTCGAGGACACACAGCCTCAACCTCACTGGAGCACTGGGAACATGAGTGCTGACACTACTCGAAAGGTGCAGGCATTGGAAATGAGTATAAGTGTGTTTTTATTTTTATGGGGCCAAATGTGAAGGATAAGAAGGGGTTGTCCTAGTAGTGGACAGCCCCTTTATGTAAGAAAACAAAATGTCCCCAAAGGTGGACACACTCAGTTCATGAAAAATTGTAATTGCAAAATGAAAAATGCATGATACTTTTTCATATTCACATGTCTGTTTCATCAACTCTTCTCCAAAACAAATATGTCAGTGTAGATGAAATTCTCAGAAATATGCAAGGACCATAAGGTCCTTCTTTTAGTAATTGATGTCATAATATTAAACAGCATGACAGACACTCAATAAGTCAGAGTATGTTCTATATTTTTCACTGTGCAGCCTTCAACATACTCCACGTTCCCAGAGATACATAAGTGAACCTTTCATCATCCTTGGGTGAAATTTACAGCTTGTAGCCTTCGTCATGTTAAGAACATCACACAATCCCCTTCATTCAGACTTTAATAAGGAAGCTGAGGGAAATTTAACCAGGGCTGTTTTGCGGGTGACAGAACAGAAAAATGTTCTGGAGTCAAAAGTTAGCAAAGCGTCTCCAGCACAGCCCATTAAAACACAAGGCTGGCACAGCTGGATATTGGAACCATGTGTCCAGAGGAATTTTTCTTCTGGTTAGACATTCCAAAATATTGTCCCAAAGCCAAACCATTCGGTGTTAGGCTAATTTAAGCAGTATGTTGAAATCAGCTTCGAACGCTTTGATCATACTGAGATTGTTTGTTACAAATTGAACACACCAGCCTCCATTCCTGGCTGACTGCGCCCCTGGATTTGTTAAATTAAATGCCTCGTTTAATGCACTTTGTACATGAGTAGAAATGTTTTGCTCGAGGATCTGATAATGAATCTTTCACCTACAAACGGACCTACGTCTTAACCCATTCACTTCCAGTGACAAACTCATCACTAGTACTTCATGGGTTAAGAACAGAAATACGTCATAACTCATTAAGACATTCTACCGTTGCAAAGGTGAAACTTTCCCACCGTTAAGTCCGGACATAGAAATGTCATGGTGACCTCTTGACCGATGTCTTGTCAAAAAATACAGGAAGGGAACTGGAAGAATGAGGCAGATTGTTCTTAAAATAAACCTTCTAACAATACAACTTAGTCATAAGATGAGTTTCCAATATGTTAACCCATTATCGCATTATTTGTTTGAATCATTTCTACATGTCAAAGGGGCAACGTGACATGGAAACCTGACTGGCTATAAAACAAATGGGATTTCCCAGTTTTATTTTTTTCTATGTCTCTTGATTAAGGTATATTTTGGCAAACTCTTTTATAAGTTATAAAAGAGCGATACCGTCCGATACTTGAAAGTATCGGTATCGGAAAGTATCGGCCGATACCGTCACAGTATCGGAATCCAATCCGATACCGATACCCGATACCAATACAAGTCAATGGGACTCATGTATCGGACGGTATTCCTGATGGTTCCCAGGGTCTGAAGGAGAGGAAACTCTCCTTCAGGCCCTGGGAACCATATTAATGTGTAAAATAAAGAATTAAAATAAAAAATATCGCTATACTCACCTGTCCGACGCAGCCGGGACTTCAGCGAGGGAACCGGCAGCGTTGTTTGTTTAAAAATCGCGCTATTACTTGGTTACGTGAATTCCCGGCTTGTGATTGGTCAGGTCGGCCATGTTGCCGGGACGCGGACCAATCACAGCAAGCCGTGACGAAATTACGTCACGGCTTGCTGTGATTGGTCCGCGTCCCGGCAATATGGCCGCCCTGACCAATCACAAGCCGGGACGTCACGGGAGGCTGGACACGCGCTCATTTTAAAATGGGCGCGTGTCCAGCCTCCCGTGACGTCACGGCTTGTGATTGGTTGCGCCGCGATCAACCAATCACAAGCCGGGAGGCTGGACGCGCTCATTTTGAAATGGGCGCGTGTCCAGCCTCCCGTGACGTCACGGCTTGTGATTGGTTGCGCCGCGATCAACCAATCACAAGCCGGGAGGCTGGACGCGCTCATTTTGAAATGGGCGCGTGTCCAGCCTCCCGGCTTGTGATTGGTTGACCGCGACGCAACCAATCACAAGCCGTGACGTCACGGGAGGCTGGACACGCGCCCTTTTTAAAATGAGCGCGTTTCCAGCCTCCCGTGACGTCACGGCTTGTGATTGGTTAATGGCGGCCATGTTGCCGGGACGCGGACCAATCACAGCAAGCCGTGACGTAATTTCGTCACGGCTTGCTGTGATTGGTCCGCGGCCCGGCAACATGGCCGCCCTGACCAATCAAAAGCCGGGACTTCGCGTAACCATGTAAAAGCGGGAATTTTAAACAAACAACGCTGCCGGTTCCTGCGCTGAGGTCCCGGCTGCGTCGGACAGGTGAGTATAGCGATATTTTTTATTTTAATTCTCTATTTTACACATTTTAACATTAATGTTGTTCCGATACCCGATACCCGATACCACAAGAGTATCGGAATCCCGGTATCGGAATTCCGATACAGCAAGTATCGGCCGATACCCGATACTTGCAGCATCGGAATGCTCAACACTAGTTATAACAGATTATCTGTATAGGTATATCATGGTGGCTCGGTGGTTGGCACTTTAGCTTTGCATCATTGTAGCCAGGTACAGACATATACAGTATGTAGAGTTTGTATGTGTCACATCTCCACCAGAACCTGCACCTACAACGTCTGCTCTGTCGACAGGAATTATTGTATTCAGTAAGAGAGCGGCGCCAGTGCTAGAAGAGACATTGGAAACAGAAGCCTTGGACAGCGCAGGCTCTGTCCAGCCACTAAGATTAGCCTGAGACCTGCAGTGTTATCCAGTCTAGAAATATGAGTGTGTATGCTGGCCAGCTGAAATTATCAGGTCCCAACATTAGCTAATTTGAGAGCACCGCACTATACTTAAACTTCCAGCTTACTGCTGGAAGCAGCCAGATATAGTCCCCTGGCTCAGTCCTGTTACTTAAGCCCCAGTATAAGTGTATCTGTTCCCTGCTTTTGACCTCGGCTTGTTTTATTGACTGGTCTTGCAACTTCTGCTTTTGTACTTTTCCTGCCCTCTTGGTTCTAACCCGGCTACCTGACCATTTTTGCCAGTCTGCACTACCAAACAGCAGCTTGTTCCATGGCCCAAGCCCAAGGGCCCCTGTTTAGATCCAGATTCTTGTACAGGGGTTAAATGGTAATGGTTAGGCTACTTTTGGGATCTGGTTAATCGAGTGGCTTGCATTAAGCCATTTTAGATCTGCCTGGCGAGCATTGGCAGAGCCACATTACAGTATGGTTCTCCTTCTGTTTGCTTAGGTTTCCTTTACACATTCTGTCTTCTGTCCACCCCTTAATATCACACATATGAATTTGGATTATATCTGAATAATTGGATCAATACAAATAAATGTCTATATTTTTTCTTATTTGCTACAGTATTAGTTGAACAACCCAAAATATTATTAGAAAATTGTAATTATTTTTTATTCCAACTCATAATTTGCACTTTTTTAAGGTAAAGGAGGCTCTGAAGTAAGATGTGCCAAACTCATTAAGGGGTGTGTTAGGAGTCTAGTTCCCGCTGCTGCACAGGGGGAATCTCGAACCATGTCTGCTGTAGTCTCTCATTCTGCATCAGCCGCAGTGGAGCCTGCTCAGCGGTCCCAGCGTCTTGCTCAGTCTCACTCTGTGCAAAGGGTTACTGCTGCTTTTCCAGCTTCTGCCATTGAAGCCAGTGCTGGGCAGCGGCGAGCAGATGCTTTTCCCCTTCTGAGCATGCCCAGGGCAAGATCTCCCGTTGGAGATCGAGGGTCACATGTTCAGATACTGCAGCAGATCCCATTGGTCCTCCAGGAAGGTCCTGAAGGTGCTCAACTTCTGTGGCAGCCTCCCATTGGTCCTTCTGGGAAGGTCCTGTACATGCTGCAGCTATAAAATGTTCACATGACCGCACGGCCATGCGCTATTATACACTTGTTTATGTGTGTGTGTTGTGAGTGAAAGTCGCTCTTAATCATCCCCTCCCTTGTGTTTGAATGCTCGCGTAAGGAGGATGATTGTAATCTAGCGCCCGACTTGTAACCAACACTGGTACACAAACAGCATCTATTTCTGTGACCGCCAGTGCGGCGCCGTGCGCTATCACCGCGCTTTCCAAACCCAAGTCTGGGTGGTTAGTGGCATCCGCCAGTGCGGCATCGCATGCACTCTCGTGCTATTAAATGATTAGTTTTGTTACGTGCGGTACTGCGGCCCTGTGACGCAACAGGGTTCGCCTATTTCATACAGGGTGAAGCTAACTCGTGTGTATCCTCATTGTACCGCCATATAGTCCGTCATTGCTTAGCAGCAGGTTCCATCTCTGCACGGTGGACCCCGGGCTTGGAACGCACCTTATTCCTTTTCTCTAATTATTTGGTGCATTCCGCTAGCCCTAACAGGGTGTGCACCTCTTAATTAATTGGTAGGTTCTACGAATGCCATGTGCCTCTGCCAGAAATATTACTCCCGTCATGGGCTGGTGTAGATATATGCCATTTTTGTGGTGCAAATTACAATGAACTTGTTAGGTAAGACTGGTGTAGAAACAGTAAAAGTCACAAAAATGTTGCGACATTTCAAGGAGTTTTATGCCAGAATTCTGGCAAAAAGTCCTTGATGGAACAGGGACCACAGTGTGAGGGAGTATCATAATAAAATCTAAATCGTCAGACATCAATTAAAAGGAATTTCAATGGAAGCAAACAGTTTAAAGGCTATGCACACCTTTCCACTGAATTATTTTAATTGTATATTTTCTTCTTAAATGCAAAGTTAAGCAATTTTGTAATTAGTCTTCATTAAAAAAAACAGCCATTTTGCTGCTAGAAATGTGGTAAGTCTGTCATCTAGCTCATTGCTTTGCAGAAATGCTACAAATCCATCAGAGCTCCTTCTTCTTACAACTCTTCGTTCTCTCCTCCCTTCTCTAAGTGTTAGAGATTGCAGCAGGGACAGGCGGGGAATGAACGCAGATCTCCACAGCAGAAACTAGGGGAGTAATTATCTCAAGGAGGCTAAGAGAACAGTGTAAAATATAAAAGGAGAGCACACAAAAAGTATATTGCAGGATAGAAGTAGTAAAGTAGTAGCAGAAACGGAGATAATGTATTTACTACTGAAAGCATCAGAACCCTGGATACACACATCCAGCCTATATTTCCGGGAGAGACACTAACAAAACAGAAAAATGTGAAACCTGGATCAGGTTGCAAACTTAAAGGGAACCTGTCACCCCCAAAATCGATGGTGAGGTAAGCTCACCATCATCAGGGGCTTATCTACAGTATTCTGAAATGCTGTAGCTAAGCCCCCGATGTTACCTGAAAGATGAGGAAAAGACATTAGATTATACTCACCCAGGGGCGGTCCCGCTGCGGTCCGGGTCCGATGGGTGTCTCCGGTCCGGCCGGCGCCTCCCATCTTCATTCCATGACGTCCTCTTCTGGTCTCAACGCCGTGGCTCTGGCGCAGGTGTACTTTGTCCTGTTGAGGGCAGAGAAAAGTACTGCTGTGCGCAGGCGCTGGGACAGGTCAGAGAGGCCCGGCGCCTGCGCACTGCAGTACTTTGCTCTGCCCTCAACAGGGCAAACAAAGTACACCTGCGCCGCAGCCGTGGCGTGAAGACCAGAAGAGGATGTCATGGAATGAAGACGGGAGGCTCCGGACCGGACCTGAGACACCCATCGGACCGGACCGCAGCAGGACCACCCCTGGGTGAGTATAATCTAACGTCTTTTTCTCCTCTTTCAGGTAACATCGGGGGCTTATCTACAGCATTACAGAATGCTGTAGATAAGCCTCTGATGACGGTGAGCTTACCTCACCATCGTTTTTGGGGGTGACAGGTTCCCTTTAATATCAGGAGATCTGAATAGAAATGAAAATTAGTGCAATTTTATTAATCAAAAGTTACCACTAAACATATGTAATAACAAAATTTCCATTTCAAATGTGTCTTTAGGTTGTAAAGGAATTTTCCCATGAGGACAATTTATAACATATAAACAGAATAGGTAATTTGGACAGAGAACTTCACCAATTATCAAAATGGTAGGCTTGAACGTAGTGGTCAAAGAAGTCCTCCTTTGGGGTGATTGGTGGGGCTCTTAGCAGTCAGACCAACACTGATCTAGTAGAAACCACTTTTACATGAAATGTCCATTTGAAAGCTCTTTTTTTTTTGCAACATTTGTGACACCAGAAATTGTGATGGCCAAATGTTGGCTTTAAATCAAAAAGAAAATATGAGATGCACTACAAAAAGTGATTTTTAATTTTTTTTGCTGCCTTATTCACACTTTTAGTAAGTATTTCTTGTCATTTTTGTTTTCCAAGCCCAATATTCCTTATGTGTTGTGTTTTTTATGCATTTTCTCAAATACTTCTCTATAGGACAGGAAAACATCAGAAAAAAATCTACTTTATGTGGTGCAACCTATTATTATCCAGGTAGAAGAATTCCTTTAAGGTAGACCAATTTAGGCTCTCGGAAGTAGAGTATATCATATTTTATCATTATGAATTTTCCTTGTTAATTCTACCTTTGAACAAGGAATAGTCTAGTTAGTGAAAAAACTTATCCCGATGGTACCTCTGAGCACAAATACATAAAAAATGATTTTAAAAGACCCCTTTGTGTTGCATGGACTGGTTCTTTCTGTCCTTCAGAGGTTCAGACCAGCTAGCACATGATGAGTTTTCACCCACTGCTCATTAGAATCTCTGATGCTTTGATTTTCCTTTGGAACCGCCTGAACACTCCATATTTCTGCTCTCATGAACCCAAGCTGCAAAGCGCCTGTTGCAATTTTCTTATTGCCATATTTATTCTAGTCCAAACCATGACAAGGGTCAACAGTTCAAGGAATAAAGCATTTTACCATATGGTTACACTTTATTTCCAAATCGTGTTCAGAGGCTGTGAATCTTTAACCGAACATAATGATCTTAAAAGCTGCTAGATCTTAGAAAATGCTCATCATCATGGCGGGAGCCACCCATTTGTGGAAATTCTACTTTAGGTAGCTTTGGATTGAAATAAATACATGGTATTCATTTGGATGAAAAATTATGAGGATCTATTTTTGCCCCAAATGGCAATTATTCATTTATCAAAATGTTACATATCATTATAGAGTTGGGAGGACATGCTTGCCTTACTACTATGTGAAGCTCAGAGGTAAGTGAGATATGAAGTATCACTGCAGCAGCATGAACCTATCAAAACAGTTGTCAGGAGATGACTCATTTACCATCATTGGATAGTATTGTGGACATGTTTTGTGGCTTGTGTAGGTAGGTGAAGGAGGTAAACTGTGACCATGTCAATGAAATGATCCTATGTTATTTGCTTCCAACTTCATAATATATTTCATTGTTATCCTGCCTGTGATGCTAATCAGCTTTTTCGTCAAGTGCTCACTGGCAAAGCTGGGGATAATGTTCACCCATTATCTATGGAGAACACATTACTGTTCACTTTTAACTATCTAAACATTTTTTGACATTGAAAACACCAGACTAATAATAGAGCCAAAAGGTGTAGACCAGAATTATTCCTTCGGCTCCATGGATGCCTTGTACTCTTTCCCAACTGAGTATACCTTGCCCTAAGTACTGCATTGTCACTGACCCCTATATTCCTAATGTATCCCCCTGTCATGGCCCCCATTCTGTTCATGTTGTTCCTGGGGTTACTATTTAAAATGCTAATATAATATTTGCCACTAATACCTCTTAGGGTCCAGAATTTCATAGCTTGTCTACTTTTGCAAAAAATATTTCTTTCCTGTATTAATGTATAAAATGGTTTTCTTCCACACATAGGGAATGTCATTGTTAGTCCATGTTCACATGTTCAGTATTTGGTCAGTATTTTACATCAGTATTTGCAAGCCAAAACCAGGGGAGGAACAGTCAGAGAACAGTATAATAGAAACACGTCACCACTTCTGCATTTAACACCCACTCCTGGTTTTGGCTTACAAATATTGATGTAAAATACTGACCAAATACTGAACGTGTGAGCATGGCCTAAGGCTTCATACACATATCCGTGTAACACATGCATGTGTTGTTTTTTTCTCTGACAGCACATGGACCCATTGAGTTTAATTTATCCAAACAAACATCTGTATTAAAGATGGATCCATGTGTCCGATCCATGAAGATCAGAACATATCTATTTTCATCAGATTTGTGAATCTGTATAAAGCAGATTAAACACTGAAGACAGACTTTTACTTTAGTTTTCCATCTGTGCCTCCTCTGTTTTTAATTGATCCATTGCTAAGAGTCAATGTATAAAAAGAAATTTCAGAAAGTCTTCAGGGAAAAAATACAGATGAGACCAAAATGGATATAACTAAGATGCAACTATGAGACAACTAGTATGGCACTTGAGAAAACATTTGTCCGTTTCTTTTGGATGTGTGACTGTAGCCTAGTGCATTCACACATCCATGTATTGGATTCACAGACCTGTCACAAGTTTCCCGGCCCGAGATCAACAGTCTCATTGGCATATATGAGGCAGTCAAGTTAAAGGGGCTGTCCGGTCAAAATCAATAAGTACAGTCACTCTGTGTGACTGTATACTTATGAATCCTCCCCAGCACACACTGTGCACTACGGGGATTCATCAGTTTCAGACCTGAGACTGGATGGTATATATGAGTTATACATCCTCCCGGACAGTGGGCATGGCCTCACTTCCAAAAACGTGTATGGAGTGAAGCCATGCACTCTAATTGGAAATGCCCACTGGCCTTCCTTGTCACTGGTACGGGAGCAGACTTGGCTCAATACAAGTGTGTGGAGCAAGGCCACGTCCACTGGCTGGGGGTATGCATTAATCATACCTACCCTCCATTCACGGGGCTAAAACTGGAGAATCCCCGCAGTGCACAGTGCTGTAAGTCTGTGGTCACACAGAGTGACTGCAGACTTACCGGTTTTGACTGGACAACCCCATTAAGGTCAGGAGACCAGCATCAATTCTGTATACAAATGTGTGAATCTGGCCTAGGAGAGGTGGTCCATCCTATTTTAAGAGGCAATACCACTAAGGCTGCATTAACACATCAGTGTGAACATTACCATCTGAGAGAAATGGAGCAATTTTTTTCACGTGTCATCCTAGTTGCTTCCATTTTTTTCTCACCGAAGCAGGTAAACGGTCTAAACTTTTTTTATCCATTGTCCCTTAGCAAAGGATGGACACTTAGCAAATGATGACATAACCTGCAGTACACAGAAGTAGAGATGAGCAAACATCGTCGGCTTCATCCTTATTCGGCAAGCTATAGCGCTTACCGAAGAAGCTGCTTAGGGAACCCGGCTACCGGGAGCGCTCCTGAAAAACAGCTGTTTGGCACCGCAGAAGCATGTGTCGTGGCTGTGTGACATGTTATGAACCGGTGACCTTGGAGCCGCATGAGACTTTCTCTGGAGAAGGTGGTACCTGTACTGACCGCAAACCCTAAACTGACACCGCAACTAGAAGTAGCCGTGGGGTGTACCTAACACGTCCTAGACACCTCGACACAGCCGGAGGACTAAATACCCCTATAGATGGAAATGGGAATTCTATCTTGCCTCAGAGCAGAACCCCAAAGGATAGGCAGCCCCCCACAAATACTGACTGTGAGTATAAGAGGAAAGACACACGCAGGCAGAAAACAGGATTTAGCAAAAGAGGCACTTCTAGCTAAATAGAAAAAGGATAGGACAGAATTCTAAGCGGTCAGTATTAAAACCCTAAAAATATCCACTGCAGATAATACAAATATTCTACATCTAACTAAAGACATAGAATGTATATCTGCATCTCCAGAGAATCCAGCATGACTGAAAAATCCAAACAAAGTCTAAGCTGGATAAAAACACAATGAATTGCACTGAATTGTAAAGCACACTGCATGTGTGCTGCAGAGACAAAAAAACAGACACTTATCTTAGCTGAATTGACAGCAGGGCATGAGGAGCCAGACAGAGATGCGATCCCTCCAAGAACAATGGACAACTGGCAAGGACTAATGGATCCTGCACACCTAAATACCTAGTAGAGCTGCAATCAGCAGAAACACCTGCCCTGGATTACAACCCAGAGACAACTGCACTACCACCAACAACCACCGGAGGGAGACCAAGAGCAGAATTCACAACAGTGACAGTCACAACAAATAGGCGCTCCATGCATATGTTGTGATTGTCACACAGCCGCGACACATGCAGCTGTGGTGCCGAACAGATGATTATCGGGTGTGCTCCAGGTATCTGGGTTCCCGATGCAGTAGGTGCAAATTGTAGAAATCACATGAGTCTGAGGAGATGACAGCAACAGCAGACACTGGACGGTGGAAAACTGCAAGCATACAACAACAGAACACATTACAGTCTCAATATTCAGACATAAGGGTGTGTCCAAGTGGGCCTTAAAAGAACATGATGTCACTGAGGCTCCTTGTTAGACCCAACTTGGAACACAACTAATGGCAGCTGGCTGTGATTCTTATTGTATTTCTAGATTGAAAAAGGCCTGTTAAGGTTGAAACGTTGCATTGGCTACCTCTTTTTTGTATTTTCATAATGACTTTTTAAGGATGGAATAAAAGCTACATTTTATCTTAACTATCTCTGGTGCCTTGGAATATTAGGAACTTCTATTACATTGGACCTTGTGAGGAGTCATACTAAGCCAGCACGGAATTACCAATGGTCCATGAGAAACATTTTGGGACAAAACTACTAATGATAGCTGTATAGAGGAAAGGGGATGGAGCCTGGCACCCTGAACACGAGACAATACTCAGACATAGCGGTGTGCTCAAGTTGGTCTTGAAAGTCCTTATGACATGATTGATGTCACTGAAGAACGACAGACTATTTTCAAGATCCTACATGGTGCACAACTAAGAGCAGCTGCAATAAGGGAAAGGGGGGAGCCCAGCACCCTTAAGATGAGACAATACTCAGATACAATATTGTGTCTAAGCGGGCCTTGAAAGTCCTTGTGACAAGACTGATATCACTGAGGAACTATTGGCTACATATAAGACCCAACGTGGAGCACAACTAACGGCAACTGCCAAAGGGGAAAGGGAGTGGAGCCTTGCATTCTGAAAACGAGACAGGTATGTAACACACACCTTTTTAAACACATAAATGAATCAGCCCAACTTCGAGTGCTATGGAGAAAACCAAGCCAGAAAAGGATAAATAGACCCCGATACCCAAATCTGTCTGTTTTGCCATAAACAGTTGCCAAAGCCCTCAGCAGACTGTGTATTTTGCTTGGGAAATTTAGCTTTCTTAGATTCCTTATGTTCCATCCAGTTTTTCTTGGAGCCAAGTGTGGATATGAAAGAAACCTCGGAGAAATATAGCAATCCTCCGACTACTTGCCCTGTCACTATCTCACAATATCAATCTCACAATGGATAGCTGATACATATATAGCTGTTACCGAGTTTATTATATTACAGTTTTCCATTTGTTGAAAACGTTTTTCATGACCCTTAAGGAAAAATTGGATTTATAACAATCTGAACTGATAAATCTAAAGCTGACTTATTAAGCACATATGGCCCGTAAAAGTGGTGCAGCATTGACAACTTAATGATACATATTAGATCTGCCATCAGAACCAATAACAGCTTTACTCAAGACACCGTTTTTGGAAGATAACAACGATAGCTCTGGCTTCCAATATAACAATTTCTTACCATACTAAAGCGAAAGAAAGAAGAAATAATTGATCAAATCATGCTCTGTTTTATCACAATTTTTGCTCCATAGAATCAGTTTCATAGCAGTTAGAGAAAAACCATGTTTTCTCTATGACTTGAGCCCTTTTTACGCTGTTTTACATAAATTATGCTGTTTATTTTGTTGCGAGTTCTAAGTCATTTTTACATGATTGATGGCATCCATAAAAAGCCATGATTGTTACTTCTGAAATACATTAATGGGCTTAGAGTTTTATTTTGTGCTGGTGCTAGAGGATTTAAATAAGGGGATTTGGAAGAAATATGGAAGAGAAAAATACATCTGACACATACAAAGAAGCATAAAACATATTCTACGGGAAACATTTTTTGCTCCTACGGCGAAAAAAAAATGGAAATAGACGATATGATTAAATTGAGATGGAGTGAAGAATAGCATTACTATTTTGTTGTATAGAAAAATGATCATGCAGCTTGTGGCTTTCTAATAGATCAATTGGCTTTCTAAGAAATTAGCCCTACCATGAGCCATTGGTGGTTTGGGGTGTTCCAACGACGAGTTGTTATTTCTCTTCCAACAATGAAGATATGAATTAATTTTGAGTCTTTCTCTCTGTGTCGGAGAAGGGCATCACTCAATAAGTATTAACACCCGGATTCAAAACTTGTAACATTATTTTTTTCTTTTGTATGTCAAGAATTTGAAACCTACAGCTTTTCTCATTTTCCTTGGACATAACTGCTTGAAGGTTTATTTTTTGCAGAAAAAAATGTTTTTTAATGGCTCCATTTTGGGGTTAAATCACTCAATGAATAACTTTTTGTAAGGGTTATTTTTATATTTTTTACTGAGCTTACTCTAAAAGATAAATGCATAATAATAACTTTATTCAGTCTTACTGCACTCCAAGATTCATAAAATGTTTTTTTTGTCTTTTAACAGAATTTTTTTTTTCATTAGTACGTAGTGTAAGAGTTGCCATTAATTACTTTAATCCCATAGAATGTAAGTCCGCAAGGACAGGGTCCTCTCCCTCTGTACCAGTCTGTCACTGTAAACTTGTTTACTGTAAACAAAATCTATAACTCTGTATGTAACCCCTTTCTCATGTACAGCACCATGGAATTAATGGTGCTATATAAATAAATAAATAATAATAATAATTCCTGTCTTGGAGGCGGCATGAACCTAAAAATGACTTTTCTATCTTTCTTTCTGCCAGACTTCACTGTAAATATGAGTAATAATGAAATGTTGTAGTACGAGTTGTTACGGATGCGGTGTTTCTGATTGTGTTACTTTCATTCTCTTTAGATTTTATTTTTAATAAGAATTTGATGGGCATGTGTATGTTTTTCAACTGTGTAGCTGTACAATGCAACTTGGAAATCTTGGGGGCCTTCGCTAGGTCACAGCTTTTTGGCACCCAACAACCACATCTTAGGACTATCAGAGTCAGAGTTATTGCTGTTTTAGTCGCTTGGTACTGAACGACAAAACCTCTACACAACAATGTCTCTTGGTCATCATCAGTAGTGATGGTACAAAAATACCTGAACTATAGTCTGGAATCAACAGACAACAAACTATACAGCAGGACTCTCAGAGGAACAAAGCTCTATCTGGAGCTCTGGCTAGCACCACTGCTAGATGTTAAATAAGTAAACTTCAAGATCTGGAATACAATATATTGACACTAGAGATGAGTGGATCTTTTGAAATTGAACCACTTCACCAAATTTTTCCCCAAAATATAAAGCTTGTAATTACTCAGAAAATAAATGGGGGGAGAGGAGAGAGAGGACCATGTTGATCATAATAGCTTACACTTTACAGGCTAGAGAGAAACAGGGTGTTTACCAAAAGAGCTTAAACGCGACAGGAGAGAGGGCTCCTCCGATCATGAGAGCTTACACTCTACAGGAGAGAAAGAGAGAGACCACCCCACTGACCATAAGAGCTTACACTCTACAGGAGAGAGAGGACCCCACTGACCATAAGAGCTTACACTCTACAGGAGAGAGAGGGTCCTGCTGACCATAAAAGCTTACACTCTACAGGAGAGAGAGAGAGGACCCCGCTGACCATAAGTGCTTACACTCTACAGGAGAGAGAGGATCCTGCTGACCATAAAAGCTTACACTCTACAGGAGAGAGAGAGAGGACCCCGCTGACCATAAGTGCTTACACTCTACAGGAGAGAGAGAGGACCCCACTGACCATAAGAGCTTACACTCTTCAGGAGAAAGAGAGAGGACCCCACTGACCATAAGAGCTTACACTCTACAGGAGAGAGGACCCCGATGGTCATAAGAGCTTATACTCTACAGTAGATAGAGAGAAAGCCAGAGGACACTGCTGATCATAAGAGTTTACAATCTACAAGAAAGAGAAAGAGACTTACCCAGTGACTTGTGAGATGGAAAACAACTTTGCTGGTCAACGCTGCTCCATTGGAAACTTCTGATCTGTGTTCAGGCACTGACCTCCATTGAACAAGGTGTGATAATCCATTAGATAGATAAACACTGTAGAGAAACAGAGCACACCAGACCATAGGGTGATACCTTTATAAAAATGTATATTAAAATCAGTGTTGTGAATTTGGTTTCTGGGCTCCCCCGGTGGTTACTGGTGGTACTGAACTTGTGTGCTTCATCTCCTCTGTTCACCTGTTTCCATCAGGATGTGGGAGTTTCTATTTAGCCTTGCTCCTCAGTCATTTCTAGGTCGGCCAACAATGTTACCAGAAGCCTTTCTGTTGCATGTTCCTGCTCCTAGACTACTATCAGCTAAGTTGGACTTGTAGTCCTAAGATTGTTTTGCATTTTTGTTCCAGTTCTCTGTTTTTGAATATTTCTGAGGCTGGAAGCTCTTGTGAGCTGAAATTGCCACTCTGGTGTCATGAGTTGATATTAGAGTCTTAAAGTAATTTCAGGATGGTGTTTTAAAAGGGTTTTCAGCTGACTGTGAAGTTCCCTTTTCTGTCTTCCTACTATCTAGTAAGTGGACCTCAATTTGCTAAACCTATCTTCATACTTCGTATGTCATTTTCCTCTAAAATCACCGACAATATATGTGGGGGCTACTGTCTGCCTTTTGGGGAAAATTTCTCTAGAGGTAAGCCAGGTCTGTATTTTCCTCTGCTAGGGTCAGTCAGTCCTCCGGCTGGCGCTGGGCGTCTAGGGATAAAACATAGGCACGCTACCCGGCCACTGTTAGTTGTGCGGTAGGTTTAGCTCACAGTCAGCTCGAGTTCCCATCTTCCAAGAGCTAGTCCTTTTGTATGCTTTACTACGGTCTCTTGCCATTGAGAACTGTGACAAATCAGGTAATCTGCTCACCTGAGCAAGTTGTGTAGGCACAACTCCTGTGAAAGCTCGATAATGGTTGCTGCTGCATCATGGCTGGGGGATGAACTCTACGAGGTTGAAGGAAAAGATAGTTCACAGTTTTGGGTTGTGCTAACCAAAATTATGATCATTGATCCCATAAAGAAGCGTTTTTTATTCTACAACGCATTACCACACTGAACTGGCATCTTTCTCAAGTGTAAAAACCAACTGTACAATGCACACAGGAGCAAGAGGGGTTAAAGTAGCTGAAAATAGGATCCAAAAATAAGATAAAACCACAGAGGATTAAAAAATGTGGGAGGGGAAGGACATTTTTTTTCATAAAATTAAGCATAACTGGAGTAAAGCATGGGAATAATTTTTTGTTTTGTATTTTCTTTTCTCATGTTACTCACATCCACGTTGCCAGCGACTGAACTTAGTGTTAAGTATCCAAATTAACAATGACCTTATTTTAACCTTTGGGTCTTTCAAAACCATATGGTCATGCTGAACAACACCCCAAGGCTATCATCGTCACCGTTTACATTTCAAAAATCGTTTTCAATTTGTTTGCTTCGCTGGTGCCGGCCGCTGTCTGCGAAATTAGAAGACCTTCATAATTACAATCTCCCGACTCACAAAAATGTCCAGACCATAAAAGATTTATATGCTTTCCCTGCAGCTTTACAAACCCTGATGCAAATAACTTTTCCCAAATAAACTGTATTTCGGTCTATTTTTAGCTATTTTTATGATTACAATTATTGTTGCTTTTTTTTGGAAGTCTTTTAATAGGGTACATACACGATGTTCAAATAGATTATTGTTTATTGCTATGCTAATGGGATTGTGTTCAAAAATGTTAATTGGTTCCATTTGCCGTAGACAAAACTTTTTGATTATAAGTAATAATATTATTATTTATATCGGTTAGAAAACAAAAATAGATGCTTTTCTCAAAAAATTAAGACTATTTTACAAAACAAAGTTTTAAGTATTGGTTTTATCAAACTTTCCCTTTGATGGTACTGTAGCTCTTGGTTGGGGTCCTTTGAAGGCTTGACCTACTGTATCTCGAGAACATGGCTCTGAAATGCCCCATTGGACTAGAGAAGTGGCTCTCTTTTTTCATTGTCTATGGGACGGCGTGAGATATTTGAGATCTGTACATGCCCAGCCACTGCTCCATTCTAAGTCTATGTGCACACAGCATCTTTTAGATGCTACCCAGTTTTACTAGGCAAAGACGCTTCAGGAAGACACTGTGGCAGTTGTTTTTCCTATGGTGGCTTTGCCATTGTTCTTGTTGTGGCTCTGTCACTCTATACTGACAATCATGGAGAACGGTGGTTTCCGAGTGGAAGCCACCCGAAGAATGAGAATGTCACTTCTTTTAACCGCTTCAGGGTTTCCAAACTCTGAAACAGTTAAAGAAGTGACAAAGGATGGAGCATGTGCACAGCATTTTCGTTTTGACATTGCAGTACACTGTTCATTTATTGGGACACTTGTAAAAGACGCCATGTAGACATACTCAAATGATGAATTTTGGAGCCTTTTTTTGGGGTTTAGCGGGAGTAGCAGGGGTCAGATGCCGAGATCAGTAAGTTATCACCTAGTTGGGACAACCACTTTAAGTTCTTGAGATCCTGGGAAATCGGCTTCAAAACTGGCGGTAATATTGTGACAAAAAATAAGTTGCATTCTTCCCTGTTACAAGTCATCAGCTGTCTCAGTAGTGAAAGCCATGATAAGGAGATTGGGTGAATCCTAAAGCTAAGGGCTCATTCAGACATCAGATATTCATGGATAGCATTCGTAACTGTGATAATCTATGGGGCCATTCACATGTCCATAATTTTTTGCAGGCAAATCGCAGAGACATGTCCAATTTTGATCCAAGGAGTGGATCAGCTTTTCTTAATATTTCTCCATGGATAAAACTCAGAGAGAATAAAACATAGAGACCTGTCCTACTTTGATACATGTTGTAGATCAAAATTGACAATTCAAATCAATGGCCACTTAAAAGAAAAACATGGATATCATCCATGTGTGGGACATATTTAACTGTTTAAAGGGCAGCAGAAACTAACACAATTTGTTTTTGATGCTAGAAAAATTGATGCAATAAGGACTGCAAAAATGGACAGTTGGATAAAACATGGGTCCAGTACACTGAATAAAATATAGAACGTTTTTCACATATGAGACAGTAAACTGATGTGTGAAATTGGCCTATAGGTTTTTCCATTTTTGAGCCTCAGGAAATGTAGAATTTAATCAGATTTTCGCACACCGATCGACACACAAGAAAAGTATACACAATGCTCTTCTGTTGAAAATTAACAGACTGTAGAGATATTTGGAAGTATTTGCGTGCCAAATGGTGTGCCAAATGAACCCATACTTCTTGTAAAAGTAGTTTTCTAGTTATGCTTCTTGGCCTGGAATATTTCTTAGCTGTTGTTATGCAGATGACTTAGGCAATAGAGAGTATAATAATAAGCTATTCCAGTATCCAAACAGCAAGCCATTAATGTGGATTGGTGGCTAAGACTACTCTTAGGACAATGTCATTCTCATGCCGACAGTGGCATTGGTAGCTTGCATCTTCAACCACATCGTTCACATTTACGTGAAACACATCATATTTACGTCTAAGTGTTGTGGTGTCAGCGCTATTTAGTGTACAGGATACTAGTCAGGTAGATTTACGATAGAAGATAATATTGTGGTAGCAGAGGAAATACAATGTTGATAGATCGGGAGACTTATTGACTGCAGTTGGAGACAAGTAAAGATGAGGAATATGATTAGCCTCATCCACTTGGAATGGGTTAGGAGAGACATCGTTATGGTGTTGGTGGCTGCAAGAATTAAAGATGGCAATTGCATTGACAATGAAGATAGGTATAAAGGTGGTCCCAAGAGTGATGGAGTGAATCGCTTTGCAACACCTGATGCAGAGTCCATATCAGTAATCTGAGGCCATCAGTCAGAATCCCTGAGAACCACTACAAGAGAATACAATACAAGAGAAGATAGTATTCTGCTACAGATGGATCTGGATAAGATGGAAACTTGGGCCGAGATGTGGCAGATGCGGTTTAACAATGCAAGGTTATACACATGGGAAGAAGGAATTAATATCACCATTACACACTGGGGTACATTAAAAGAGGTCTGGATACTCATGATGAGAACATTATACTGCCTCTGCACAAATCCCTGGTTACATCGCACATAGAGTACTGTGTACAGTTTTGGGCACCAGTGCTCAGGAAGGATATAATGGAACTAGAGCGAGTACAAAGGAGGGCAACAAAATTAATAAAGCGGATGGGGGAGCTACAATACCCAGAGAGGTTAGCAAAAATTAGGATTATTTAGTCTAGAAAAAAGACGACTGAGGGGCGATCTAATAACCATGTATAAGTATATAAGGGGACAATACAAATATCTCTCCGGGGATCTGTTTATACCAAGGAAGGTGATGGTCACAAGGGGGCATTCTGTGCGTCTGGAGGAGAGAAGGTTTTTCCACCAACATAGAAGAGGATTCTTTACTGTTAGGGCAGTGAGAATCTAGAATTCCTTGCCTGAGGTGGTGGTGATGGTGAACTCAGTCGAGGGGTTCAAGAGAGGCCTGGATGTCTTCCTGGAGTGTAACAATATTGTTTCTTGCAGTTATTAGGTTCTTTAGAAGGACGTAGATCTGGAGATTTATTCTGACGAATATAGGCTGAACTGGATGGAGAAATGTCTTTTTTTGGCCTTGCTAACTATGTTTTTATGCTACTATGTCACTTCCTACCTCCAGACATCACTGCTTTTTTTTATTAGACTGTTTAGCGCAACATCACATCTACATCATGCCTCAACATTGAGGTCACACCTGGCCAGCAAATCAGAAGAAGCACGGGTGATTTTGGTAAGTAGGAGGCAGTTCATCTGGTGATCACAGAATATCAACATAACCACTAGAGCAGGGTACTGCAAATCGATGAGCTCATCTCTTCTAGATAGGAAGTACATTTTGTTATTAAAAGTGAGCCTTGCTTCTTACTTTTAAGATCTAGAAGTAGACATGAATAAAGAAACCCTCAAAAAGGAGTAAAAACATTATGACCTGAAATATTTGTAGGCTTACATGTGAAGTCTATGATCTCCAAGCTTTCGATTGAGGGCACTCTTCTCTAAAAGAAAATAAAAATGCATGGCAGCCATGATATCTTTTATGTGTTACTAGCTGAAGAGCCCGGCGTTGCCTGGGCATAGTAAATATCTGTGGTTAGCTATAGCACCTCACTTCTCTTATTTTCCCATCACGCCTCTTATTTTCCCCCTCACATCTCTCATTTTCCCCCTCACTCCTCTTATTTTCCCCCTCACATCTCTCATTTTCCCCCTCACTCCTCTTATTTTCCCCTCACTCCTCTCATTCCCCCCTCACTCCTCTCATTCCCCCCTAACACTTGTCATTTCGACCTCACATCTGTCATTTTCCAATTACTCCACTATTTTCCCTCACTCCTCTCATTTTGCACTCACACTTTTTCATTTTCACCTCACACCCCTCATTTTCACCTCACACCTCTCATTTTCCCCTCAGTATATACATGTTTGTCATCTCCCATATATAGTATACACCTGTATGTCATCTCCTGTATATAGTATATATACCTGTATGTCATCTCCCCTGTAAATAGTATATACCTGCTGTATGTCATCTCCTCCTGTATATTGTATATACCTATGTGTCATCTCCTCCTGTATATAGTATATACCTGTATGTCATCTCTTCTGTATATACTATATACCTGTATGTCATCTCCTCCTCTATATACCTGTTTCATCTCCTCTTTTATATAGTATATACCTGTATGTCATCTCCTCCTGTATATAGTATATACGTGTGTCATCTCCTCCTGTATACAGTATATACCTGTAAGTCATCTCCTCCTGTATATAGTATGTACCTGTATGTCATCTCCTGTATATAGGATATACCTGTGTGTCATCTCCTCCTGTATATAGTATATACCAGAGGTGTCAAACTGCATTCCTCGAGGGCCTCAAACCATGAGTGTTTTCAAGATTTCCTTACCATTCCACAAGGTGCTGGAATCATTCTGTGCAGGTGATTAAATTATCACCTGTGCAATACAAGGAAATCCTGAAAACATGACCTGTTTGCGGCCCTCGAGGAATGCAGTTTGACACCTCTGGTATATACCTGTGTGTCATCTGCTCCTGTATATAGTATATATCTGTGTGTCATTTCCTCCTGTATATAGGATATACCTGTATGTCATCTCCTCCTGTATATAGTATGTACCTGTATGTCATCTCCCCTGTATATAGTATATACCTGTGTGTCATCTCCCCTGTATATAGTATATACCTGTGTGTCATCTCCCCTGTATATAGTATATACCTGTGTCATCTCCCCTGTATATAGTATGTACCTGTATGTCATCTCCCCTGTATATAGTATATACCTGTGTGTCATCTCCCCTGTATATAGTATATACCTGTGTGTCATCTCCCCTGTATATAGTATATACCTGTGTCATCTCCCCTGTATATAGCATATATGTGTGTCATCTCCTCCTGTATATAGTATATACCTGTAGGTCATCTCCTCCTGTATATAGTATATACCTGTGTGTCATCTCCCCTATATATAGTATATATGTGTGTGTCATCTCCCCTGTATATAGTACATACCTGTGTCATCTCCTCCTGTATATAGTATATACCTGTGAGTCATCTCCTCCTGTATATAGTATATACCTGTCATCTCTCCTGTATATAGTATATATCTGTGTGTCATCTCCTCCTGTATATAGTATATATCTGTGTCATCTCCTCCTGTATTAGACCTCGTTCACACGTTATTTGCTCAGTATTTTTACCTCAGTATTTGTAAGCTAAATTGACAGCCTGATAAATCCCCAGCCAACAGGAAGCCCTCCCCCTGGCAGTATATATTAGCTCACACATACACATAATAGACAGGTCATGTGACTGACAGCTGCCGTATTTCCTATATAGTACATTTGTTGCTCTTGTAGTTTGTCTGCTTATTAATCAGATTTTTATTTTAGAAGGATAATACCAGACTTGTGTGTGTTTTAGGGCGAGTTTCATGTGTCAAGTTGTGTGTGTTGAGTTGCGTGTGGCGACATGCATGTAGCGACTTTTGTGAGATGAGTTTTGCATGGTGACATGCGTGTAGCAACTTTTTGTGTGTTGAGTTGCATGTGACAGGTTAGTGTAGCAAGTTGTGTGCAGCAAGTTTTGCGCATGGTGAGTTTTGCGCGTGGCGAGTTTTATGTGTGGTGCGTTTTGAGTATGTGCAAGTTTTGTGTGAGGCAACTTTTGCATGTGTTGCAACTTTTGTGCATGTGGCAATTTTTCCACGTGTGCAAGTTTTGCATGTGGTGAGTTTTCCATGAGGTGAGTTTTGCACGTGTGGCGAGTTTTGCGTGAGCCTAGTTTTGCATGTGGCGAGTTTTGCGTGTGGCGAGTTTTAAGCGGTGACTTTTGTGTTTCGACTTTTATGTGGCGAGGTTGGTGTATGTGTGGTGAAATGTGTGCTGAGGGTGATATGTGTTCAAGCACGTGGTAGTGTGTGGCGCATTTTGTGTGTGTGTTCATATCCCCGTGTGTGGTGAGTATCCCATTAGCAACTGTACGGTATATACTCTTTGGCGCCATCGCTCTCACTCTTTAAGTCCCCCTTGTTCACATCTGGCATCTGTCAATTGGCCACCAACACTTTTCCTTTCACTTTTTCCCCATGTAGATAGGGGCAAAATTGTTTGGTGAATTGGAACACGCGGGGTTAAAATTTCGCCTCACAACATAGCCTATGATGCTCTCAGGGTCCAGACGTGTGACTGTGCAAAATTTTGTGGCTGTAGCTGCGACGGTGCCGATGCCAATCCCGGACATACATACAAACACACATTCAGCTTTATGTATTAGATGTACGGAATCAAATTCTTCCTTTTGCTTTGCTCTTTCCGTTGGCTTTAAAAAGGTGACAGTACCATGAATACATGTTCACAAATAAAAACTTTGAGATATTCCTGAGCATCTTGGCCGATGAATTCTACGAATGTGAACAAACACATGAGATTTTTAGCACAAGATTTGCAAACGTTATGTTTGTTCATAAAGTTCATAAGCCAGTATGCTATTTCCTATTTCACATATTTCACATTTTCCTTAGTTTTTAGCACAGACTAATGTAGCCATTGATCTATTTTTGTATTTGAATTTTTTTGGCTACAAATTATTTATATACATATATATATTGTTCGGTCAGTTGATCTATTTACTATATACTATTTTCTGACTTGAACGTCCCGCCCTTCTCCAGGTTTTAATCACATCTCAACACAGTTGGTTCTGAGCCTCCTATATAAGTAGGCTTTATCCTGTTATTAGCCATAGGTAAGTGTTCACATTAGGCAGTCAGCTCAGATACCACAAGTAAGTGTTCACACCAGTCAGTGTAGTTACCCATTCGATCTGAGATTACCTTGACGTTTTGGTGAATGGGCTCACAACGTTTGCAAATCTTGTGCTAAAAATCTCATGTGTTTGTTCATAAAGTTCATAAGCCAGTATGCTATTTCCTATTTCACATATTTCACATTTTCCTTAGTTTTTAGCACAGACTAATGTAGCCATTGATCTATTTTTGTATTTGAATTTTTTTGGCTACAAATTATTTATATACATATATATATTGTTCGGTCAGTTGATCTATTTACTGAATTCTACGAATGCCAGTAAACATTAATTATTACTGTTTCATGCTGTGAGAACTTGTCTTACTCCTCTCTTGATATTTGTGTTGTGATATTAGTACTGACAAGGCAGTAACAGCCACAGTCCGGAAATTAAAAATAAAACTCAAATTTTCTTAGCTTGCCTATCCAACTCATTACAGTGTGTTGTCTGCATCATGCCACCCAACATATGGCATACCTTTTTATTTCTCCATTTACCCCAAAAGTTCAAATTATTATGAAGACAGTTTCAATTTTTTAGCAGATCATTGTTACCAATAGATCACAGATAGCTATAATAATAATCTTTATATAGCACTAACATATTCCGCAGCACTTTACAGTTTGCACACATTATCATTGCTGTTCCCAATGGGGCTCACAATCTAAATTCCCTATCAGTATGTCTTTGGAATGTGGGAGGAAACTGGAGTGCCCGTAGGAAACCCATGCAAACATAGGGATTACATACAAACTCCTTGCAGATGTTGCCCTTGGTGGGATTGGAATCCAGGACGCCAGTGCTGCAAAGCTACAGTGCTAACCACTGAGCCACTATGCTGCCCATGAGCTATGAGCGAACTTGTTTGGAAAACGGTCGCCGAATCCGAATGTGCCATATTCGGGTCGAATTTATGTTTGCCAATCGTTTTCCGAACACATAGAGCTGAGCGAATATATTCTGAAACGATGGCACATGGAGTATGGCACATTTGGATTCGACGACCATGTTCCGAAAAGTTCACTCATCAGTCCTTTTTTTGTGGGACTGATTGTCAATTTTCATCCATCAATCCAACGCAACAATGCAAAGTCAATGGTAGATGTCAAATCTACATTAAAGCATCAATATAGCCTTGTCTTTGTATTACAAGACTTTGGATAGTACAAGCATGGCTACAATGGTGCTTTAAATTGATAACCTTTCGGAAGAAATTGATTTTCTCATTCTTCAGTAATCACTAGGGTTGAGCGACTTTTACTGTTTTGGGGTCGAGTCGGGTTTTGCGAAACCCGACTTTGTCAAAAGTCGAGTCGAGTGAAGTCGGCCGATTATCGCGAAATGTCGGGAATCGACCGAAACATGAAACCTAATGCAAGTCAATGGGGAAGCATAGTCGGCAGTGAGTGGAGGCCAGGAAAACACCTACAGTGCCAATTTTAATGGCAAAAACATCCATTCTTGTTACTGAAACTTGTCAATCTTAATTTACTTTATAATAATAGATAGGCATTGGAAATTGGGGGTCATATGGCTAAAGTTGTGGGGGGTAGAGCTGGTTCAAGTTTTTAGTGGGCCCAGGAAACGTGGACTACGTCACGGCGGTGGAGCAGTGAGAGGTAAGTATGTCAAGTTTGCAAGTGCTGTGATCCTGAGCAAGCAGGGGGGGCCCACTCATTGGCATTGGCACTGGCACAGGGCCCCTCAAAGTACAGCGGTGTGTTTGCATGGCGGGGGCGCCTCCCACCGGCAGCGACACTTTTGCATACTCTGAGGGGCCCTGTGCCAGTGACGTCGCCAACGAGTATGCCCCCCCACCTGATGAAGGAACCTGCACTTTTATCTGCACCTTACTCTTTGTCCCTGTGTAAGGTGGTATAGCATGCGGGAAGGGGAACCTTACTTTCAGCAGGGTCAGATTCTGGCTGTGTAGAGTGCAAGGGGAATGTAGTGGTCTGGGTCAATGTACCAGCAGACTCATCTAGCAGTGGCTGGGCAATGGGCAGGATGAGGAGGAAACACAGATATAGGGCCAAAGAATAAAGTAGGCTAAATGCAGTTCAAAATTGGTAACAGGACTAAACAGGCGGTATTGCTTTGTTCAGTAGAGTAGCAAACCCAGGAGCAGCAGACACCGTTTTAAGGGCCCAACCACACAAGTAGGCCAAATGCAGTTTAATATCTGCTACTATAGGCCGAAAGCCTAAAGACTGAAGCTCAGCTTTATACAGTGGAGGACAACACCAGGGAGCGGCACACACCGTTAGTAGGGCCCAACCAAAGTTGAAGGCCAAATGCAGTTTAATATCTGGTACTATAGGCCGAAAGCCTAAAGACTGAAGCTCAGCTTTATACAGTGGAGGACAACACCAGGGAGCGGCACACACCGTTAGTAGGGCCCAACCAAAGTTGAAGGCCAAATGCAGTTTAATATCTGATACTATAGGCCGAAAGCCTAAAGACGGAAGCTCAGCTTTATACAGTGGAGGACAACACCAGGGAGCGGCACACACCGTTAGTAGGCCCCAACCAAAGTTGAAGGCCAAATGCAGTTTAATATCTGATACTATAGACCGAAAGCGTAAAGACTGAAGCTCAGCTTTATACAGTGGAGGACAACACCGGGCAGCGGCACACACCGTTAGTAGGGCCCAACCAAAGTTAAAGGCCAAATGCAGTTTAATATCTGATACTATAGGCCGAAAGCCTAAAGACTGAAGCTCAGCTTTATACAGTGGAGGACAACACCAGGGAGCGGCACACACCGTTAGTAGGGCCCAACCAAAGTTGAAGGCCAAATGCAGTTTAATATCTGGTTCTATAGGCCGAAAGCCTAAAGACTGAAGCTCAGCTTTATACAGTGGAGGACAACACCAGGGAGCGGCACACAACGTTAGCAGGCCCCAACCAAAGTTGAAGGCCAAATGCAGTTTAATATCTGATACTATAGGCCGAAAGCCGAAAGACTGAAGCTCAGCTTTATACAGTGGAGGACAACACCAGGGAGCGGCACACAACGTTAGCAGGCCCCAACCAAAGTTGAAGGCCAAATGCAGTTTAATATCTGATACTATAGGCCGAAAGCCGAAAGACTGAAGCTCAGCTTTATACAGTGGAGGACAACACCAGGGAGCGGCACACACCGTTAGTAGGCCCCAACCAAAGTTGAATGCCAAATGCAGTTTAATATCTGATACTATAGGCCGAAAGCCTAAAGACTGAAGCACAGCTTTATACAGTGGAGCACAACACCAGTGAGCGGCAGACACCGTTACTAGGCCCCAACCAAACTAGTAGGCCAACTGCAGTGTTACATTAAAAAATACTTAATGAGAGCATGAAGGTTGAAGCTCAGACAAGGAAACCTGGAGGAGAACACCAAGGAGGAGGAGAACACCAAGGAGCGGCAGACACCGTTACTAGGCCCCAACCAAAGTAGTAGGCCAACTGCAGTGTTACATTAAAAAATACTTAATGAGAGCCTGAAGGTTGAAGCTCAGACAAGGAAACCTGGAGGAGAACACCAAGGAGCGGCAGACACCGTTACTAGGCCCCAACCAAAGTAGTAGGGCAACTGCTGTCTTATATAAACAACTACTTAATGAGAGCCCGAAGGTTGAAGTTCAGCTTTTTCAGTGGAGGACAGCGTGATTGAGTGGCGCCGCAGACAGACAAAGGTAGTATGTGTTAACTTAAAAAGTTGGCTCTATTCATTTTTAAATTAGTTACAGGGGTACACAGGCAGCATTGGTGTGGTCAGTGGAGGACAATTGGAACGACGGACCGCAGACAGACTTCCTAGGCCTAAAAGAATAAAATAGGCTCTATGCAGCTTCCATTAGGTGGCAGGGGTACTCAGGCAGCATTGGTATGGTCAGCGAAGGACAATTGGAAGGAGGGACCGCAGACAGACTTCCTAGGCCTAAAATAATAAAATAGGCTCTATGCAGCTTCCATTAGGTGGCAGGGGTACACAGGCAGCATTGGTGTGGTCAGCGAAGGACAATTGGAAGGAGGGACCGCAGACAGACTTCCTAGGCCTAAAATAATAAAATAGGCTCTATGCAGCTTCCATTAGATGGCAGGGGTACACAGGCAGCATTGGTGTGGTCAGCGGAGGACAATTGGAAGGAGGGACCGCAGACAGACTTTCTAGGCCTAAAATAGTAAAATAGCCTCTATGCAGCTTAAATTTGGCTACAGGGGTACACAGGCAGCATTGGTGTGGTCAACGTAGGACAATTGGAAGGAGGGACCGCAGACAGACTTCCTAGGCCTAAAAGAATAAAATAGGCTCTATGCAGCTTCCATTAGGTGGCAGGGGTACTCAGGCAGAATTGGTGTGGTCAGCGGAGGACAATTGGAAGGAGGGACCGCAGACAGACTTCCTAGGCCCAAAATAGTAAAATAGGCTCTATGCAGCTTAAATTTGGCTACAGGGGTATTGGTGTGGTCAACGTAGGACAATTGGAAGGAGGGACCGCAGACAGACTTGCTAGGCCTAAAATAATAAAATAGGCTCTATGAAGCTTCCATTAGGTGGCAGGGGTACACAGGCAGCATTGGTGTGGTCAGCGGAGGACAATTGGAAGGAGGGACCGCAGACAGACTTCCTAGGCCTAAAGTAATAAAATAGGCTCTATGCAGCTTCCATTAGGTGGCAGGGGTACACAGGCAGCATTGGTGTGGTCAGCGGAGGACAATTGGAAGGAGGGACCGCAGACAGACTTCCTAGGCCCAAAATAGTAAAATAGGCTCTATGCAGCTTAAATTTGGCTACAGGGGTATTGGTGTGGTCAACGTAGGACAATTGGAAGGAGGGACCGCAGACAGATTTGCTAGGCCTAAAATAATAAAATAGGCTCTATGAAGCTTCCATTAGGTGGCAGGGGTACACAGGCAGCATTGGTGTGGTCAGCGGAGGACAATTGGAAGGAGTGTCTGACACAGTAAGTACTCTGAGTCCCAAAACCTAAATTGATGTTAATGTATCCAAAACAAAAACAAAACCAAAAAAAAAAAAAAGGGTGGCATACTTAGGTACAGGGGTGTGCTCCTATGCTGACTTTCAGACATTGTACTTTGGCGCAAAGTATTTACTGGTGTAAATGTAGGACAGGGCCCCTGACTATTTTAACTAGCATCATACATGTCAACAAATTGTTATTGTCTGTGCCAGACATGGAAGGATTTCAGCGCATAGACTAAACAGTGGTGGAGCAGCGACAGATAATTTTGCAAGTGGTAGAGCACTGTTTGACCTTGGGGGGGACACTCTCTCCTGGCCGGCGGTACAAGCCCAGGGCCCCTCATGTAACAACGGTGTGTCTGACATTGGGTGCGCACCACCACCGCCAGAGACACTTCATTGTACTATGAGGGACCCAGTGCCAGTGCCGTCGACCAAAAGTGGGCACACCCACCTCTTCAGACAAACGGCACTCTGACGGGTGCTTGCCACAAGTGGCGAGACCACGGCCCCGTGGGGGGAGTTAGGGCATTTAGGGAGGTGTAAAGATGTCGTATGCTGGACAAACAGCAGCTGCAAATTACGAGATTGGAACAGTCAGTAACACCAGTCCCAAAGCAAGACCTTTTTACAGGAAAGCTAGGTGTCAGCCGGGAAAGGTGGGGCAAAATAATTTGAAATCCATGAGTGGTTCATTTTAATTAAGGTTAGATCATCAACATTTTGGGTCGCCAGACAAGTCCTTTTTTTGGTCAGTATTGAACCAGCAGCACTGAATACTCTTTCTGATAGCACACTAGCTGCTGGGCAAGCAAGCTCCTGCAATACATATTCAGCCAATTCAGGCCAGGTGTCTATTTTGGATGCCCATTAATCAAAGGGGAATGACGTTTGAGGGAGAACATCGGTAATGGAGGAAAAATAGTTAGTAACCATACTGGACAAATGTTGTCTCCTGTGTTGTGGATTCTGTTTTTGGGCTCCCTCTGGTGGTTACGGCTGGTACTGGGTGACTTTGGTGGGTTGCGGTCTCTGCTTTCCACCTGTCCATCAGAGGCTGGGTGTTTCCTATTTAACCTGGCTTTTCTGTCATTCCCTTGCCGGCTATCAATGTACTCAGATGTGCTCAGTTTGGTTCCTGACTACCTGCTCCCAGATCTCTCAGGATAAGCTAAGTTCTGTTTTTTAGTTGTTTGTTTTTTTTGTCCAGCTTGCTAATTATGACTCTATGCTAGCTGGTAGCTCTAGTGGGCTGAGGTTCTCCCCATGTGCCATGAGTTGGCACATGGGTTCTTGTAATCTCAGGATGGTTTTTGATTAGGGTTTTTTGCTGACCGCTCAGACCCCTTTTGTATCATTCTGCTTTCTAGTTATAGCGGGCCTCATTTTGCTAAATCTATTTTCATCTCTATGTGCGTGCCTTCCTCTCATTTCACCGTCAATACATGTGGGGGGCAACTATACCTTTTGGGGTTCATTCCTCTGGAGGCAAGCTAGGTCTTTAATTCCTCTGCAGTGCTAGTTAGCTCTTAGGCTGGCGCGTGGCGTCTAGAATCAACGTAGGCACGCTCCCTGGCTATTTCTAGTTGTGTTTGTCAGGAGTAGGGCAGCGGTCAGCCCAGGTTCCATCACCCTAGAGCTTGTCCGTTATTTATGTTATTTTGCTTGTCCAGTGCGATCCCCAGCCATTGGGATCCATGACACTCCTGTCACTTTGAATGGATGCTGCTGTACCTGTCGTGTCTGCGGTCATTGCGAAATCACTCCACAACCTCTTTCCTACTCCACTTCTGATCTGTGCACCTCTAACACCTCTGCCCTGTTGCCCCCTGCAGCTCGTGTGAGAACCATCACCGGCGCTGTGTGCTGGGAATGCCTGAATCAAACGGTCTACAAGAGTAGCTTGTTTGGTTGCCAATATCTGTTCGAGGTTCTCATGTGGCATGATATTTTGCAATTTGCCTTTATAGCGAGGATCAAGGAGGCAGGCCAACCAGTAATCGTCATCTGTCATCATTTTTATAATGCGTGGGTCCCTTTTGAGGATACGCAAGGCATAATCCGCCATGTGGGCCAATGTTCCAGTTGTCAAGTCAGTGCATATGCTGGGTTGAGGAGCACTTTCTGGCAAATCAACGTCACTTGTCTCCCTCAAAAACCCTGAACCCGGCCTTGCACCGCCAGAAGTTTCTATTGCCCCCTGAGAAGCTTCCTCATCCAAAAAATACTCATCCCCATTATCCTCCTCGTCCTCCTCATCTTCGCCCACCACCTCGTCCTGTAGACTTCCCTGAGCAGACAATGGCTGACTGTCATCAAGGCTTCCCTCGTCCTCGGCTACAGACGCCTGTTCCTTTATGTGCGTCAAACTTTGCATCAGCAGACGCATTAGGGGGATGCTCATGCTTATTACGGCATTGTCTGCACTAACCAGCCGTGTGCATTCCTCAAAACACTGAAGGACTTAACACAGGTCTTGGAGCTTCGACCACTGCACAGCTGACAACTCCATGTCTGCCATCCAACTGCCTGCCCGTGTATATGTATCCTCCCAAAAATACATAACAGCACGCCTCTGTTCGCACAGTCTATGAAGCATGTGCAGTGTGGAGTTCCACCTTGTTGCAACGTTGATGATTAGGCGATGCTGGGGAAGGTTCAAAGACCGCTGAAGGTTCTGCATACGGCTGGAGTGTATGGGCGAATGGCGGATGTGAGAGCAAAGTCTGCGCACTTTCAGCAGCAGGTCGGGTAACCCCGGATAACTTTTCAGGAAGCACTGCACCACCAGGTTTAAGGTGTGAGCCAGGCAAGGAATGTGTTTCAGTTGTGAAAGGGCTATGGCAGCCATAAAATTCCTTCCGTTATCACTCACTTCCTTGCCTGCCTCAAGATGTACAGTGCCCAGCCATGACCGAGTTTCTTGCAGCAAGAACTCGGACAGAACTTCCGCGGTGTGTCTGTTGTCGCCCAAACACTTCATTGCCAATACAGCCTGCTGACGCTTGCCACTAGCTGTTCCATAATTGGACAACTCGTGTGATACATTGGCAGCTGCGGATGGAGAGGTCGTGCGACTGCGGTCTGTGGATGAGCTCTCGCTTCTGCTGGAGGACGAGGAGGAGGAGGGGTGACGAACGCCTACAGCCAACTGTTTCCTAGACCGTGGGCTAGGCAGAACTGTCCCAATATTGCTGTCCCCTGTGGACCCTGCATCCACCACATTCACCCAGTGTGCCGTGATGGACACGTAACGTCCCTGGCCATGCCTACTGGTCCATGCATCTGTTGTCAGGTGCACCTTTCTACTGACAGATTGCCTGAGCGCATGGACAATGCAGTCTTTTACATGCTGGTGGAGGGCTGGGATGGCTTTTCTGGAAAAAAAGTGTTGACTGGGTAGCTCGTAGCGTGGTACAGCGTAGTCCATCAGGGCTTTGAAAGCTTCGCTTTCAACTAACCGGTAGGGCATCATCTCTAACGAGATTAGTCTAGCAATGTGGGCGTTCAAACCCTGTGTACACGGATGCGAGGATGAGTACTTCCTTTTCCTAACGAGAGTCTCATGTAGGGTGAGCTGGACTGGAGAGCTGCATAGGGTTGAACTAGCGGGGGTGCCGGTGGACATGGGTGACTGAGAGAGGGTTGGTGATGGTATTCTTGCTGTTGCCCTACATACAGTTTTTCCTACCACGAACCTGGTGATTCCATGACTGCTTTGGCCTTGCGACGAAACCGCCACATTACCTGCAGGTGGTGTGGTAAACGGTGGGCTTACAGTGAGGGAAGGGATGCCGCGTTGCTGACTAGCTTCATTGTGAGAGGGTGCTACAACGTTAAGGGACGTTTGGTAGTTTGTCCAGGCTTGCAAGTGCATGGTGGTTAAATGTCTACGCATGCAACTTGTATTTAGATTTTTAACATTCTGACCTCTGTTGAAGGTCCTTGAGCATTTCTTACAGATGACTTTGCACTGATCATTGGGATCTTGGTTAAAAAAATGTCAGACTGCACTCTTCCTACTATTGGATACCTTTTCAGGCATTGCACACTGAGCTACTTTAACCGGACGGCCACGCTGTCCTACAACTGGTTTTGCTTTTGCCACACGTTTTTGGCCAGATACGGGCCTGCCAGATGGAACCTTTTGCGATGTTGATGACTGCTGTGGCTCCTCCTCCTCCGCTTCAGAGCTACTGCCGCCTGCACCCTGTTCTCCCAATGGCTACCAATCGGGGTCAACAACTGGGTAATCTATGACCTCCTCTTCTATGTCCTGGGTCACCGTGTAAGCCGGTGCTATAGCGTTCGTGACGGGGCACCATAGTCTCATCGGGGTCAGATTCTGGATCAGTACACTGCGAGGGCAATGTTCTGATCTGAGTCAAAGGAACAGCATAATAATCTGGCTGTGGCTGTGCATCTGTGCACTCCATGTCTGATTCATCTTGTAATGGGCATGGCCTGTTAACAATTTCCCTTTCTAACCCAGGCACGGTATGTGTAAAGAGCTCCATGGAGTAACCTGTTGTGTCGCCTGATGCATCCTTTACTGTTGTTCTGGGTGAAGGACACAAGGAAGCGACTTGTTCCTGACCGGGAGCATCCACTGACGATGCACTGCTCTGACATTTGGCACTTTCCGAGGAGGAGGCAAAAGAGCTAGAGGCAGAGTCAGCAATGAAAGCCAATACTTGTTCCTCCTGCTCCGGCTTCAAAAGCGGTTTTCCTACTCCCAGAAAAGGGAGCCTTTGAGGCCTTGTGTAGCCAGACGATGATGCTGGCTCAACAACTCGAGACAGGGGCTATATTGCTTTTCCCACGACCACCTGATGCTCCACGACCACCACCACTACCATCATCATTACCAGCTGGCAATGAACGCCCACGGCCACGACCTCTTCCACCAGACTTCCTCATTCTTGGAAAAATGTTACCAAACTAACAACCGTTATGTGGTCCTGTAAAACCAGGTACAAGGTGTGCATGAACTTGTTATGAATGTAAATCTCCCTTTTTTATGTGCGGGAGAATGCAGGGAAAAATCAGGCCCACTGTATTACACTAGACAGTTTGATTGGCAGAAAGAGGCTGGCAGATATGACACTGACAGGACTGACGCAGATAAAAACACTGGCAATAGAAATGTCCCTCTTTATGTGTGGGAGAATGCAGTGAAAAATCAGGCCCACTGTATTACACTACACTGTTTGATTGGCAGAAAGAGGCTGGCAGATATGGCACTAACAGGAGTGACGCAGATAAAAACACTGGCAATAGAAATGTCCCTTTTTATGTGTGGGAGAATGCAGGGAAAAATCAGGCCCACTGTATTACACTACACAGTTTGATTGGCAGAAAGAGGCTGGCAGATATGACACTGACAGGACTGACGCAGATGCACACACTGGCAATAGAAATGTAACTTTTTTTGTGTGGGAGAATGCAGGGAAAAATCAGGCCCACTGTATTACACTACACAGTTTGATTGGCAGAAAGAGGCTGGCAGATATGGCACTAACAGGAGTGACGCAGATAAAAACACTGGCAATAGAAATGTCCCTCTTTATGTGTGGGAGAATGCAGTGAAAAATCAGGCCCACTGTATTACACTTCACAGTTTGATTGGCAGAAAGAGGCTGGCAGATATGGCACTAACAGGAGTGACGCAGATAAAAACACTGGCAATAGAAATGTAACTTTTTTTGTGTGGGAGAATGCAGGGAAAAACCGGGGCCACTGTATTACACAACACAGTTTGATTAGCAGAAAGAGGCTGGCAGATATGGCACTAACAGGACTGATGCAGATGCACACACTGGCAATAGAAATGTAACTTTTTTGTGTGGGAGAATACAGGGAAAAATCAGGCCCACTGTATTACACTACACTGTTTGATTAGCAGAAAGAGGCTGGCAGATATGGCACTGACAGGACTGATGCAGATGCACACACTGGCAATAGAAATGTCCCTCTTTTTTTTGATATGGGAGACAAGGGATTGAATCAGGCCCACTATATCACGGTATAGTTCCTGTGGCACAAAATGACTGACAGATACCACAGACAGCACTCGCACAGATGCACAGGTTTGGCAAGATTATTCTCCCTTTATTTTAATTTTTTGGGGGGATATGTGAGACAAGTGATTTAATCTGGCCCACTGTTAGGCTACGTTCACATTTGCGTTGTGCGCCTCAACGCACAACGCAAACAAAAACGCAGCAAAACGCATGCACAACGCTGCGTTTTGCGCCGCATGCATCCTTTTTTTCATTGATTTTGGACGCAGCAAAAATGCAACTTGCCGCGTCCTCTGCGCCCGGACGCGGGCGCCGCAGGGACGCATGCGGCGCAAAACGCAAGTGCGACGCATGTCCATGCGCCCCCATGTTAAATATAGGGGCGCATGACGCATGCGGCGACGCTGCGGCGCCCGACGCTGCGGCGCAGACCGCAAATGTGAACGTAGCCTTATACAGTAGGTTTTCTGTGGCAGAAAAACAAAGACAGATGCCACACACAAGACTGGCACTAATGCAGATTTGCCAATCTTAATCTCCCAATTTAATTTTTTTTTCTGGGAGAATTGTGAAGAAATCAGGCCCACTGTTATACAGTAGGTTTTCTGTGGCAGAAAAAAAAGCCACACACAGGACTGGCACTAATGCAGATTTGCCAATCTTAATCTCCCACTTTTATTTTTTTTTTCTGGGAGAATTGTGAAGAAATCAGGCCCACTGTTATACAGTAGGTTTTCTGTGGCAGAAAAAAAAAAAAAAGATGCCACACACAGGACTGGCACTAATGCAGATTTGTCAATCTTAATCTCCCACTTTTTTTTTTTTCCTGGGAGAATTGTGAAGAAATCAGGCCCACTGTTATACAGTAGGTTTTCTGTGGCAGAAAAACAAAGGCAGATGCCACACACAGGACTGGCACTAATGCAGATTTGCCAATCTTAATCTCCCACTTTTTTTTTTTTTTCTGGGAGAATTGTGAAGAAATCAGGCCCACTGTTATACAGTAGGTTTTCTGTGGCAGAAAAACAAAGGCAGATGCCACACACAGGACTGGCACTAATGCAGATTTGCCAATCTTAATCTCCCACTTTTATTTTTTTTTTCTGGGAGAATTGCGAAGAAATCAGGCCCACTGTTATACAGTAGGTTTTCTGTGGCAGAAAAACAAAGACAGATGCCACACACAGGACTGGCACTAATGCAGATTTGCCAATCTTAATCTTCCACTTTTTTTTTTTTTCTGGGAGAATTGTGAAGAAATCAGGCCCACTGTTATACAGTAGGTTTTCTGTGGCAGAAAAAAAAAAAAGCCACACACAGGACTGGCACTAATGCAGATTTGCCAATCTTAATCTCCCACTTTTATGTTTTTTTCTGGGAGAATTGTGAAGAAATCTGGCCCACTGTTATACAGTAGGTTTTCTGTGGCAGGAAAAAAAAAAAAGATGCCACACACAGGACTGGCACTAATGCAAATTTGTCAATCTTAATCTCCCACTTTTTTTTTTTTTCTGGGAGAATTGTGAAGAAATCAGGCCCACTGTTATACAGTAGGTTTTCTGTGGCAGAAAAACAAAGGCAGATGCCACACACAGGACTGGCACTAATGCAGATTTGCCAATCTTAATCTCCCACTTTTATTTTTTTTTCTGGGAGAATTGTGAAGAAATCAGGCCCACTGTTATACAGTAGGTTTTCTGTGGCAGAAAAACAAAGACAGATGCCACACACAGGACTGGCACTGATGCAGATTTGCCAATCTTAATCTCCCACTTTTATTTTTTTTTCTGGGAGAATTGTGAATAAATCTGGGCCACTGTATTAGAGTATATTTTCTGTGGCAAAATGTGGCTTGAAGAGATATAACAAAAAAAAAAAAAGGGACTGTACTACAATTACTATCTCCCTACAGTTATTTCAGAAAAGTATGGCAGGCAGCAATAAAAAGGACTGCTGCACACAAAAGTCAAAAGTGTGGACAAACAAACAAGATAGCTGTGCAGAAAGGATGGAGCAACAGGATTTGTGCTTTGAAAAAAGCAGTTGGTTTGCACAGCGGCGTACACACAGCAACGCAGCTATCAGGGAGCCTTATAACCTACAGAGCTGTTGCACAGAAATCGAGCCTCCGCTGTCCCAAAAAGAAAAGGTGGTGTTGGACAGTGGAAATCGCTACAGCACAAGCGGTTTGGGGGTTAATGTACCCTGCCTAACGCTATCCTTGCTTCTGACGAAGCGGCAGCAACCTCTCCTCATGCTCAGATCAGCAGCAGTAAGATGGCGGTCGGCGGGATTGCCCCTTTATAGCCCCTGTGACGCCGCAGAAAGCAAGCCAATCACTGCCATGCCCTTCTCTAAGATGGTGGGGACCAGGACCTATGTCATCACGCTGCCCACACTCTGTGTGCACCTTCATTGGCTGAGAAATGGCGCTTTAAGCGTCATAGGAAACGCGACTTTGGCGCGAAGATCGTGTACCGCATGGCTGATCCCACGCTGGGATCGGGTCGGGTTTCATGAAACCCAACTTTGCCAAAAGTCGGCGACTTATGAAAATGACCGATCCGTTTCGCTCAACCCTAGTAATCACCCATTCAAGTTACATGCTAATGAGGAACAAATGAATTCCACTTATGGTCTTCTTCTGCCAGTCTGGATATTCACTGGCCCCAATGCCTGCCTCCGATCTGTGACTGACAGGTCACTTCTTTTTCAGTGATCTGCTTCCTCTGGCCATTTTGACACCCCTGGTAATGACAGCACCTGTGTGAGATTTTAGTAGACCGAGAAGGTGCATGTGAAGTAACTTCAACATGATGTAAGTGATTACTGAAAAATGAGAACACAAATTTCTTTTATAAAAAAGTATCAATTTAATCTGCCAATTGTTCTCGATAAGGTTGACCCACTTTAGCTCATAGCGGTAAAAGGTTTCAGCTTGTAGCACAAGGGTAGCTCAAATATGGGCTTCTTAAATCCCGTTTTCATAATATCCCTGCTGAATATTTTGCATTTTGGGGTACACAATTTTTAAACTTCTATGTCTTGCTAATAGGTGTATCCTGGACAATCTGGAAGGAACCTTCTGGTGGACGCAATCTAGGTCTCGAAAATGTTAGATGTTCATGAGCTTATGCCCTGAGTGCCCCCTAATTGTCCAGTCCTGACTGTACTAGTTTCAAATCACAGATGAATGAATATACAAAGCATCCACTTAGCTTTCTCCAAATGTAAACTCAACACCATTAAGTCATGAAGTTATTCCCAGGGCAAAAAGCAAAGTATAAAAATGACCCATCCACCAAAAAACAACATTTCCCAACCGTTGTATATACAATGGAGATATATGTTAGTAAAAGGGGTATAATGAAATAAAAGTTTCTAAAGTTTCTTGAGTTTTCATTTACTGATTGACAAACCAAGAGGCGCCTGAAACAATTTCTCTTTCCAATTGACCTTTTTACTGTTGATTTGTGTAAGTAACAATATGGCCACAGATATGTATATAACGAAGACGTACACAGACAGAGAGTCGGCTATGAGTCACACTTTATAAACTCCATCCAGCTTTATCAATGAAGAATATACAACGCACAGAACTTCATTTATTTAACTTGGGCCTTAATGTCTTTACAACTATGTGTTTGGGTAACGATGGATAGCGATTGTATTGCCCGAGCAAATAAAGAAGGAAAGCTTAAAGCACCAACAAATGATAGAAGTCAGACTAATTACAAAAATCATTATTGTTGAGAGTGGATGTCATGGCTAATGCATATTGTGCTTGAAAAACGTATTCTGGATTATTTCCTGGAGAGATAAATACTCAAAGAGGTCACTGAAATTCCCAGAAAATAAACACTGACTCTTGGAGGCAGACTTATTTCTGAAGCTAATTTAACTCTCATTAATATAATTGGTAGAATTCTTAAGAACTTCTCTGTAATATATAAGAACTGGAAAACGTCATTTGTTCTTTACATTACTGTTTTCTCGTATAAACAATAAAGAAATATCTTGCCAATTTAATATTGCTTGCAAAAAGTAGATTTTTGGGGGATTTTTCATTTTTGATTTTTCTTTTAGCTCACATTATGATAGTGTATTATCTCATGAATGGATCAAGTTGGCAGTGTATTGCAATAAGGCTTTCTCTTCAGTATCACAAAAGTTTATAAAAAACAGTTTATATGTTTCCCCATCCTCGTATATATGTCAGCCTTCCTGGGCCCTTTCCTCGTATTTATATTCACCACCATGGGTTCCTTCCTGGTATATATGTCGCCCATCCTTGGCCCCTTCCTAGTATATGTGTCTCCCATCCTAAGTTCCTTCCCAGTATATATGCCCCCCCCATCCTGGCCCCTTCCAGGTATATATGTCCTCCATCCTGGTATATAAGCCCCCATTCCTGGGCCCATTCCTGGTATATATGTCCTCCATCCTGGATTCCTTCCTGGTATATATGTGCCCCTCATCCTGGGCCCCTTCCCAGTATATTTGTCCAACCATGCTGGGTTCCTTCTTGGTATATATGTCCCCAATCCTGGGACCTTTTCTTGTATATGTGTCATCCATCCTGGGTTCCTTCCTTGTATAATTGCCCCCCATCCGCCAGCCCCTTCTTAGTATATGCATCCCCGTTCTGCTGCTGTTTTCTAATGCATAAGAAAAATTCTACTCGCCTTCTCTTGCTCCCACAACGCATAATGTACACTTCCATAGCTGGAACAGAGACCTACGTCATTTGTTCTTTACATTACTGTTTTCTCGTATAAACAATAAAGAAATATCTTGCCAATTTAATATTGCTTGCAAAAAGTAGATTTTTGGGGGATTTTTCATTTTTGATTTTTCTTTTAGCTCACATTATGATAGTGTATTATCTCATGAATGGATCAAGTTGGCTGTGTATTGCAATAAGGCTTTCTCTTCAGTATCACAAAAGTTTATAAAAAACAGTTTATATGTTTCCCCATCCTCGTATATATGTCAGCCTTCCTGGGCCCTTTCCTCGTATTTATATTCACCACCATGGGTTCCTTCCTGGTATATATGTCGCCCATCCTTGGCCCCTTCCTAGTATATGTGTCTCCCATCCTAAGTTCCTTCCCAGTATATATGCCCCCCCCATCCTGGCCCCTTCCAGGTATATATGTCCTCCATCCTGGTATATAAGCCCCCATTCCTGGGCCCATTCCTGGTATATATGTCCTCCATCCTGGATTCCTTCCTGGTATATATGTCACCCATCCTTGGCCCCTTCCTAGTATATGTGTCTTCCATCCTAAGTTCCTTCCCAGTATATATGCCCCCCATCCTGGGCCCCTTCCAGGTATATATGTCCTCCATCCTGGTATATAAGCCCCCATTCCTGGGCCCATTCCTGGTATATATGTCCTCCATCCTGGATTCCTTCCTGTTATATATGTCCCCCATCCTTGGCCTCTTCCTAGTATATGTGTCTTCCATCCTAAGTTCCTTCCCAGTATATATGCCCCCCATCCTGGGCCCCTTCCAGGTATATATGTCCTCCATCCTGGTATATAATCCCCCATTTCTGCGCCCATTCCTGGTATATATGTCCTCCATCCTGGATTCCTTCCTGGTATATATGTGCCCCTCATCCTGGGCCCCTTCCCAGTATATTTGTCCAACCATGCTGGGTTCCTTCTTGGTATATATGTCCCCAATCCTGGGACCTTTTCTTGTATATGTGTCATCCATCCTGGGTTCCTTCCTTGTATAATTGCCCCCCATCCGCCAGCCCCTTCTTAGTATATGCATCCCCGTTCTGCTGCTGTTTTCTAATGCATAAGAAAAATTCTACTCGCCTTCTCTTGCTCCCACAACGCATAATGTACACTTCCATAGCTGGAACAGAGACCTACAGCTTTGATTGGCGGCCTGTATAGTAGTGCAGGGAGCAGCCATCGAAATACATGTCAGCTGAATGTGCATCGCCAGGTGCACATCCAGCTGAAATAGGCACCGATGTTGACAGGCCCTGCTCCTGCACGGACCTGGTCACGATCGTACTCTTTGTGATCATGATCGCAACAGCCCTGGTGGTAGAGTATAGTCTTCATGTTAAATGAGGAAAAAATTCCATCGGCATCCGTAAAGTAAATTTGTCACTAGGTTTTTGCTATGTAATCTAAGAACATAGATTTTGGAGCTGAGAACCTAATTCCAATGATGTGTCACTTACTCATCTGCTTGCTGTGATTTTGATACAATCAATTATTTCTCTACTGCAGATCCAGCAGCACTCAGAATGCTGAGCCCTATTTACTCCACCCACACCACTGATTGGCAGCTAATCAGTGATAGGGCATAGTTAGACAAAGCAGGAGAACTTAGAGGCATGAAACAAATAGTCCTGTAGTGATAATCTCCTGCTGATAAAACACTGATTTTATTGAAACAACAACATACAGCCTAGTAAGTGACACATCATTGGAATTAGGCTCTCGGCCCCTATATCAGATTACATAGCAAAAACCTACTGACAAAATACCGTTTAGGGGTAAAGAGTATGTATTTTGAAGGGACATACAATGGAGCTCCAATGTAAGGAAGGTCCTGCACCATAAAAAGGTCTCATGGTGTAACGAGGGTTCTTTGGAGTATAACCTAGCGTTAAGAGAGGGTCTCATTTTTATGCAGTATTGAGTAATTAGAGTTTTATCTTTACCTTACTTTATAATAATTACACTGTGTACAGAATTATTAGGCAAGTTGTATTTTAGAGGATTATTTTTATTTTTGATCAACAACTATGTTCTCAATCAACCCAAAGGACTCATAAATGTCAAAGCTTAATATTGTTGGAAGTTGGAGTGTTTTTTTTTAGATTTGGCTATCTTAGGAGGATATCTGTTTGTGCAGGTAACTATTACTGTGCAGAATTATTAGGCAACTTAGTAAAAACCAAATATTTTCCCATCTCACTTGTTTATTTTCACCAGGTAAACCAATATAGCTGCACAAAATTTAGAAATAAACATTTCTGACATGCAAAAACAAAATCCCCAAAAATTAGTGACCAATATAGCCTCCTTTCTTTATGATGACACTCAACAGCCTTCCATCCATAGATTCTGTCAGTTGCTTGATCTGTTTACGACCAACATTGCGTGCAGCAGTCACCACAGCCTCTCAGACACTGTTCCGAGAGGTGGACTGTTTTCCCTCCCTGTAGATCTCACATTTTATGAGGGACCACAGGTTCTCTGTGGGGTTCAGATCAGGTGAACGGCCCCCTTGTTCACCTGATCTGGACCCCACAGAGAACCTGTGGTCCCTCATAAAATGTGAGATCTACAGGGAGGGAAAACAGTCATAATTTTTTCTTCTTTGAGACCTTTACTGGCCAGCCACGCTGTGGAGTAGTTGGAGGCATCTGATGGAGCATTGTCCTGCATGAAAATCATGTTTTTCTTGAACGATACCGACTTCTTCCTGTACCACTGCTTGAAGAAGTTGTCCTCCAGAAACTGGCAGTAGTCTGGGAGTTGAGCTTCACTCCATCCTCAACCCGAAAAAGTCCCACAAGTTCATCTTTGATGATACCAGCCCATACCAGTACCCCACCTCCACCTTGCTGGCGTTTGAGTCGGAGTGGAGCTCTCTGCCCTTTACTGATCCAGCCTCTGGCCCATCAAGAGTCACTCTCATTTCATCAGTCCATAAAACCTTTGAAAAGTCAGTCTTAAGATATTTCGTGGCCCAGTCTTGACGTTTTATCTTATGTTTCTTGATCAAAGGTGGTCGTTTTTCAGCCTTCCTTACCTTGGCCATGTCCCTGAGTATCGCACACCTTGTGCTTTTTGTAACTCCAGCAACATTGCAGCTCTGAAATTTGGCAAAACAGGTGGCAAATGGCATCTTGGCAGCTTCACGCTTGATTTTCCTCAATTCATGGGCAGTTATTTTGCGCCTTTTTTGCCCAACACACTTCTTGCGACCCTGTTCGCTATTTGCCATGAAACGCTTGATTGTTCGGTGATCACGCTTAAAATGTTTGGCAATTTCAAGACTGCTGCATCCCTCTGCAAGATATATCACAATTTTGGACTTTTCATAGCCCGTCAAATCTCTCTTCTGACTCATTTTGCCAAAGGAAAGGAAGTTGCCTAATAATTAAGCACACCTTATATAGGGTTTTGATGTCATTAGACAACACCCCTCCTCATTACAGAGATGCACATCACCTGATTTACTTAATTGGTAGTTGGCTCTCAAGCCTGAACAGCTTGGAGTAGGACAACATGTATAAAAAGTATCATGTGATCAAAAATACTACTTGCCTAATAATTCTGCACACAGTGTATTTGCCTTTTACTTTCCATTTGTTCACAAGGCACCACCAAATTAGTGCTGAACACTGCTTGAAAGCAGACACAGACGTAAAATATAGGGTATTAGCTGAAAAAAAGAATTAAAACAAAGGGTCAGAGTTCAAGAGGTTCAGATAGAGTGCCTCTTGTCCCACATGTTAAGTTTGCACTTTCTTTTTTTGGGTAGCCGAACTGTCCAGGATGCAAAGAGTTAAAAATCCAATCTGCAACTAACCACATGAAAAGGAAATGAGGATGGACTGCTGTCTTAAATGTGAATCATGTCCTTCTGCTCGCTGACTTTGTTCTGTAACTATTCAGCCTTTGATAAACTGACAGGGGCTTATTGGTAATGGTGCGTTTGTCTCTTAATGGCAGAGGTATGCACAAAATTATCAAAAGCAGAATACTTCAGAAGGTCATATCTCCAGGGAGAGGGATAAAAATAATGATAAACATGCCGAAAGAACAACTTGGTGTGTTGTTCCATGTAACAGGATTGAGACCGTCATTAAATCATCATTAAAAACTGAAGGCGAAGGACATTTACTACATCAAAAATATAGGATTTCACTCTGCTGATGCTTCCCTTTAACCCTTCATTGTTGGATAATGGATCGTTCTAGTAGGTTCTATTAGTAAATAGATGATTATATTGTGACAATTATCTCTTTCCCATAAAATAAAGAAATGTGGAAGACGGTTTTTGGGTGGTTTACCCATAACGAGAGTGTCTGAAATGGCGCACATGATCATTTTAATTGTTTTTCCACCTTCTTCACATCTGAGAAGATTGGATTACTGTCACGAGGAGACTAGGTGAGCGAGAGCTAAAAACCCGGGCCCCTGCAGTTTCCCTCAGACTAGGGAAAACCTGACTGACCCTCTACCTGGAGTTTACACTGATGGTGTGCATGTCCAGGCCTCGAACCTCACGCTGAATCCTGTATTAACCCTAGGCTGATACCTCCGCCCTCCACCCAGTGAAGAGGTAATATTCCAATACCCACAGTTAGCACAGACAAGGATAAAGGAAAATATACACCACGCCGCAGTCACTCAGGAATACACTATAAATGTGCAGGGCAAAATAAATACAAATATAGGAAGGAGTAAATAAGACAGAGGAAAATACACCACCAGCAACAAATCTCCAACAACCAGCTCTCCACTCCAGACCGAGATAACAACGCACAAGACAGAAGCTATAATCGGCGACGCCCAATGAACAGGAGAACTATTTAAAGGCCATGGGAATGGCCCAGCTTCCAATCCGAGGATTAGGTAAATTAACCCTGGAACAGCTAGATAAAATCTAGCAGACGCCAATGAGCAAATAGTGGTCAAAAGCAGAATTACCGCTGTCTGTCGGACGACCTGGTCTGAACAGCGTCCGACATGACAGTACCCCGCCTTCTACGAGGGACCCCAGGGCCCTCACGGCTTATAGGACCCGGCTTGTCTGGATGGCGACGATGAAAAAACCTGACCAGCCGATCCGCATGAACGTCCGAGGCTGGTACCCAGGACCTCTCCTCAGGCCCATAACCACGCCAGTGTACCAAGAACTGTAAAGTGCGATGCACTACACGAGAGTCAACCACCTTGGAGACTTCAAACTCCAAATTACCTTCCACCAAGACTGGAGGTGGCATAGGCGCTGTGTCCACAGAACCCACCACCTTCTTTAGAAGAGACCTGTGGAACACGTTGTGTATCTTATACACCGTAGGGAGCTCCAATCGGTACGCTACTGGGTTAATGACGGCGTTGACCCTAAATGGACCAATAAACCGTGGACCCAATTTAAGGGACGGTATTTTGAGTCTTATGTTTTTTGTGGATAACCACACCCAGTCATCCACACTCAGGTCCGGACCTGGCACACGCCTACTGTCAGCCACATGCTTGTACCTAGCACCCACACTCAACAGGTGCTGCTTAACTCTCCTCCAGACTGGTGACAATTGTGTCCCCAACTGGTCCTCCTCCGGAACGCCGGAAGAGCCCCTCTGACTCAAGGTACAAAATTGAGGGTGTAGCCCGTAAACACAAAAAAACGGAGACTCCCCAGACGGCTCCTGGCGGTGATTATTGATGGGAAACTCAGCCAAAGGAAGAAAGGTAGACCACTCCTCCTTATTATCAGAGACAAAGCAGCGTAAGTACTGTTCCAAATTTTGGTTCATACGCTCAGTCTGACCATTTGACTGAGGATGAAGAAGAATGAGATAACTTGATCCCCAGCTGTGAGCAAAATGCTCTCCAAAATTTGCCACAAACTGAGACCCCCTATCAGACATGATGTCAGATGGAACCCCATGAAGTCTGACCACCTCCTGCACAAATACCTGAGCCAGAGTCTTAGCGTTAGGCAACGAAGGCAAAGACACAAAGTGCGACATTTTTGAAAACCGATCAACAATCACCAAGATGACCGTGTTCCCAGCTGATGAGGGCAAATCAGTGATGAAATCCATGGAGATTTCCATCCAAGGCTTACTAGGTACCTCAAGAGGAAGTAGTGTGCCAACAGGACGGGAGCGAGGCGTCTTAGCCCTAGCGCACGTGGTACAAGCTGACACGTATGAGACCACGTCCTGTCGGATCTTGGGCCACCAAAACCGACGTGACACCAACTCCAAGGTACCTCTAACCCCTGGGTGGCCAGCCAGGACAGGATCATGATGCTCCGCCAAAACCTTTAGGCGGAGATGAAGCGGTACAAAAGATTTGTTGACGGGAAGCTCACAGATGGTACCTCCTCCTGAGCCTCGGCAATCTCAGCCTCAACCTCGGTAGTGAGAGCCGAAACCACAACACCCTTTTGGAGGATGGGTACTGGATCCTCCCGAGGTTCTCCCCCCGGAAAACACCTGGACAGAGCATCCGCCTTAGTGTTTTTAGACCCCGGTCTGTAAGTGACCACAAAATTGAACCGAGTGAAAAACAATGCCCAGCGAGCCTGCCTGGGGGACAGACGCTTGGCTGACTCCAAATGCAGCAGATTCTTATGATCGGTAATAACAGTAACCTGATGTACCGAACCCTCCAAAAAGTGTCACCATTCCTCAAAGGCCAACTTAATTGCCAACAACTCCCTGTTGCCGATATCGTAGTTACGTTCGGCGGACGACAGTTTCTTGGAGAAATAGGCGCACGGACGTAAATCACTCAAAGATGAGCCTTGAGATAGTACCGCCCCCACACCAACCTCAGACGCATCGACTTCCACAACAAAGGGTTTAGATACGTCTGGCTGCACAAGAATGGGGGCTGAAACAAAACTGTTCTTAAGAAATTCAAATGCGCGCACAGCAGCCTCAGGCCAAACGGAGAAATTGGTACCCTTTTTAGTCATGTCAGTTAGCGGTTTAGCAATGATGGAAAAATCCTTGATAAATTTCCTATAGTAATTAGAAAACCCAAGGAACCGCTGAAGTGCTTTTAGGTTATCAGGACTTTCCTAATGCTGCACCGCCTGCACCTTAGCGGCGTCCATTTTAAACCCAGAAGCAGACACAATATAACCCAAGAAAGGCAACTCTTGAACAGAAAATACACATTTCTCAAGTTTAGCATACAGCTTATTCTCTCTGAGAAGCTGTAACACCTGCCTGACATGATCTAAATGAGTATCACGGTCGCAAGAATATATGAAAATGTCATCTAGATACACGATAACGAATTTCCCCAAAACAAGCGAGAACACATCATTGATGAAATGTTGGAACACTGCAGGTGCGTTAGTCAACCCAAACGGCATCACCAAATTTTCAAAATGACCCTCAGGGGTATTAAAAGCCGTCTTCCACTCATCACCTTGACGGACTCTTATGAGGTTGTACGCCCCCCTGAGGTCAAGCTTGGTAAACCACTTAGCACCTGCCACCTGGTTGAACAAATCTGGTATCAGAGGCATAGGGTATGGATCACGAACCGTAATCTGGTTCAACTCCCTGAAATCCAAACACGGGCGTAATCCGCCATCTTTCTTCTTCACGAAGAAGAACCCTGCTGCCACCGGCGAGGATGACGGCCTGATGTGCCCTTTGCTCAAGCTTTCAGCAATGTAATCTTTTAATGCTTGTCTCTACGGACCGGAGATGTTAAACATCCTTGCTTTAGGCAATTTGGACCCTGGTTTAAACCTGATAGAACAGTCATAAGGATGATGTGGCGGCAACTCTGAACAACCCTTCTCAGAGAACATATCCACAAAATCCAGAAGTGACTCCGGAACGCTTGAAGTCACCGCAGCCACACATGTGGCCAGGCAATTCTCCTGGCAGAACTCGCTCCACTGAATTATGTCCTGAGTTTTCCAGTCAATTACCGGGTTGTGCATAGACAACCATGGAAAACCCAAAACCACTTGAGCAGGAAGATTCCTGAGTACCTCACATGTAACCCGCTCGGAATGTAGAACTCCAATGTGGAGTTTCACCTCAGCCACAAATTCAGTAATCTCCCCCTGTGTGAGAGGAGCAGCATTGATGGTGACCACGCGGATAGGATGAGACAGTTTTTCAATCCTAAAACCTGCTGTGCGCGCAAACTCCTCATCAATGAGATTTGTGGCTGAACCACTATCGACAAAAACAGTAATTGGCAGCTCACTGCCAGCAATAAAAACCTTAGCAGGGAGCATGCATTGAGAAACCACCATGGAGGATATACATAAGCTCAGATTGGTCTCTTCCACACCCTCTGAGCTTAGAAGTTTTCCGCCATTGTGTTTTTCTTAGACAGCAGAGGACAGATGTTAATAAAATGACCAGTTTTACCACAGTAAAAACAGGCTCCCTGCTTCCTGAGCTCAGGGGCTCGACGCTTGACATGTGACACCCCTGCAATTTGCATAGGCTCCGTAGGCTCACCTGCAGCAACCTCACGTGAACCTAAACCTTCTCCCACAGGCGGCGTCTCATGCTCCCCCTGACACAAACGACGATCAATGCGGACAACCAGACTCATGGCGGAATCTAGAGAAGCAGGAGTCTCGTACATCAGAAGGGCTTTTTTAACTCTTCCAGAAATCCCATGTATAAACTGACTCCGCAATGCTGGATCATTCCTTTGTGTATCGATCGCCCAGCGACGAAATTCAGAACAGTAATCCTCTGCAACTCGCTCCCCCTGGCGAATAGTGCGTATCTTAGATTATGCTAGAGCCATTCTGTCAGGTTCATCATAGATTTTCCCAAGAGAAGAAAAAACACTCTCCACAGAGTCTAATGCAACAGAATCAGATGGCAAAGAAAACGCCCATGCTTGGGGATCCCCGCTTAACAATGACAACACCAGACCCACACGCTGAGCCTCATTACCCGAGGAGATCGGGCGCATGCGGAAATATAGTTTGCAAGCTTCACAAAAAGAAACAAATTTACTGCATTCCCCAGTAAATCTTTCAGGCAAAGGAAATTTAGGCTCAGCAACTCTTCCTGTCACTCCAGCCTGCACATTAGATACTGCTAGTCCCTGTTGCTGCACTGCCCCCCTCAACTCAGTGACCTGTAGGGACAGCACCTCCAACTGGCGGGTTATGGAAGTCATGGGATCCATGACAAAACAAAAAAAAAAGAAACCCCCTTTTTTTTTTCTTTTTTTGTTGTTGGGCAGATTATAATGTCACGAGGAGACTAGGTGAGCGAGAGCTAAAAACCCGGGCCCCTGCAGTTTCCCTCAGACTAGGGAAAACCTGACTGTCCCTCTACCTGGAGTTTACACTGATGGTGTGCATGTCCAGGCCTCGAACCTCACCCTGACTCCTGTATTAACCCTAGGCTGATACCTCCGCCCTCCACCCAGTGAAGAGGTAATATTCCAATACCCACAGTTAGCACAGACAAGGATAAAGGAAAATATACACCACGCCGCAGTCACTCAGGAATACACTATAAATGTGCAGGGCAAAATAAATACAAATATAGGAAGGATGAGAACAAAACCAGGTAACATGTTAAAAACTCAGGGAGATTAATGCACTAAGTTGTGCCATGAAGCCCCCAGCCAAAAAGCGACAGACCAACTCCATATAAACACTAAAAAGAAGGAGTACCAATGGAGCATAGGTTTGTAAAAGATAGTAAATTTTTATTTAAATTACAAACATAAAGTGCATAATAATCATGATTTAAAGTGCCAAAGGATGGTGCAGAAGTGGTGAGTTACCACCGGTGTAAAGTGCTGCTACATGCATAATGCATTGCATACAAGGGAGCGGGCAGCCATAAGTAAAAGCTCAGCCCATGGGTAGCACAATATACCACAACCCAAAAGAACAATAAAGAGCAACGCTTACCAAGATGTTGCAGCAAAGCAGAGTACACCGGATCGGTTCCTCCCAAGGAAAAGACCCCCGACACGCGTTTCGCCTTCTAGTTCATGAGCTTTCTCAAGGGGAAGTGAAATATAGGAAGGAGTAAATAAGACAGAGGAAAATACACCACCAGCAACGAATCTCTAACAACCAGCTCTCCACTCCAGACTGAGATAACAACGCACAAGACAGAAGCTATAATCGGCGACGCCCAATGAACAGGAGAACTATTTAAAGGCCATGGGAATGGCCCAGCTTCCAATCCGAGGATTAGGTAAATTAACCCCGAAACAGCTAGATAAAACCTACCAGACGCCAATGAGCAAATAGTGGACAAAAGCGGAATTACCGCTGTCTGTCGGACGACCTGGTCTGAACAGCGTCCGACATGACAATTACACTCTGATCACACTCTGATCACTATAATGAGCCCAATTCTCTCAGATGAGAGAAAATACGCTGATATCGCCTTTGCCTAACTTACTGTGTATGTATTACTGCTTTGATTATAGTATTGCTTGGCTTTAGTGATGAGCGAATATATTCGTTACTCAAGATTTCCCTAGCACGCTCGGGTGACCTCCGAGTATTTGTTAGTGTTAGGAGATTTAGTTTTCATCACCTCAGCTGAATGATTTACAGCTATTAGCCAGGCTGAGTACATGTGGGGGTTGCCTGGTTGCTAGGTAATCCCCACATGTAATCAAGCTGGCTAATAGCTGTAAATCATGCTGCTGAGGCGATGAAAACTTAATCTCCGAGCAGTCATAAATACTCGGAGACCACCCAAGCGTGCTCGGGAAATCACGAGCAACAAGTACACTCACTCATCACTACTTGGCTTCCGATATCAAAAAAGTATGATGGCAATATCCAACATGCCACTCTTACTACCTCATAGTGATTCTTGGGTAGATAGATAGAGCTAAATCTATAAGTTGTCTCGTAAATCAAAGGTAGCTAGGACCAGGTAAGTAAGAGGTTGCAGTCGCTCCTGGGCATGGAGCGTAAGGAAGGCCAAAAGGTCACTTTGGCCCATATGAAAAGACTTTTGCTATTAATGACCTGTGATAGTTGTGGGCCCTGTTAGAAATTTTGTAATAGGGCTCATGAGCTTCAAGTTGCACCACTAGCTAGGGCCCCAGGCAGTCCAGACAGTGTTGGCTCGTCAGACACCTGACCTGTCATGTGATAGATCACTTGAAGGAGAGGACATATGTCACTTGAAATGTCACATGACAGAGTCATCTAAAGAACATACAGGTTATCAAATGCATTTTTGAGAGACAATAAAAAAGCAAATAAAATGCTACACTATTATTTTTTCTTTACGCATTGCCCAATGTATGACACCAGACAACACTGTAGAAGAATAAAAAACATTCACAGTTTGTCTGTATCGTTCGTGTGTACATAAACTATACATAATAAGGGAGGACACTATATAAAACATTACAAAGGGGAAACTATGTAACATGGGATGACACTATACAGAATAAATATTTACAACCAGTGACTTAGATCTCAATAATTTTATTTCATATTTTCTCCATCTGGTCAGACCATCAAGTTGACTTCTTCCAACCATGATTCGTCTGTGCAGTTTGCTGTATAGAAGTCTGCTGCTCCTTGCTTTTTCAGCAGATCACCATGTCCCTGATAATAATAAAGTTACATATAAATGACCACTGACTACAAAAATTCCTCTGAACTATTGCAATATAATTAGCTACTGTGCATCATTTATTGAAAATCTAAGTTAATAATCCAGCAACATCTGTTCTCCTATTTACTGTACTAAGAATTAATAAGCTACTTTTCACTCATCCGAAAAGTATAGTTTAGGTAGTCATTTTGTTCCCTCGATTTAATATATATAAATCCATATGTGCTGCCCGAAAATAATTAAAAACTGTTCCTTTGCTGTCCAATTGAGAGGGGGATGGACAGGAAAACATGGATGCTGCTATATTCAATATTCTCTGCCTGCTATATTAAATTATGCTGCATCCTTAAGAAGAGGATATGATTGTAAATGACAGTTGGAGGAGCAGTAAGCAATCCCAAATCTCTGCCTCCTCACCCTAATCCATCGGTGGCGCCCTAGATTATAATGGCAATGTCAAATTGACTGTGGCTCCCCGGAACCGTGGGTCCTCCGTGGTTGCACAGTGTTTATGATAACCTGCCCATGAGTTGGGATGAATTCTAGATATACCAATTTATCATTTGGCAGTAATGTTTTTTCAGGAATAAATACAGATATACATGTGACACCAGGCAGACCAGTTACATTGTGTATGAAAGCCTCCTGAACTGCAGTCTATTTCTTCCCAGCAGAACGGATATTGTTTATTTTTATAAATGCTTTTATTATACTCTGGATCAAAAGTGACTCTCGTGTCTTTTTTCAGCCTTGAACATCATCGGAGACACAAAGTAGGCATTGTGGTGCAGAGTGTTAGGAAACAAACCCACAAAATGCTTTTTTTGTAAGCTAGCAGAAAAGTTCAGTAACTGCATAGATTCATTGTGAAGAATAGCTCTGTACCTTTGGTTTATTTTGCCACTTTACTTAAAGTGGACCTTTCACCAATTTGAGCCTGTTAATCTGGCCACATAAACAAATAGTGGCTGCAGAGTAAAATATGTTTAATTTTTAAATTTCTCATGTTCATTGCTGAGAGGCTACCTTGAAACGTTTAGGCTATAATTTATGTTAAACATAAGGGGGCATTACCAGATATTTTTCTCTGGGGCGTGTACTGTATCCCCTGTATGAGTTTGACCAATCATAGGCAGGCAGCAACACACTGGGGAAAAAGAATTTGCCCCCACATAAGCTTAGTGCAGCTTTCTCCTGTGTGAGACATGTAACGATAGTCTGCTCTCCTCACCAATAACACTACAGAGCTGTGTGTGATTACAAAGTGCTAGAAGTAAAACAGATGAGTGTGATAATAAATACCTTTTAGCTTTCATCTCATGGTTAGTTACCAAAGTGCTCTAGTATTTCAATTCTCCTTTTGTGATCCCTTGTGTGCCCCACAGCTTTCCGCTGGTTTAAAAGAAGACCATCATTCTCGTGGATTGATCTGTGATTGCGGCAGCCTACAGCTCCATGGGTAAACCTCCACTTTGCAATCACGCACACAGCTTTGCAGTGACATCGATGAGTTCAGACTGTTTGTCGTTACATGTCTCAGACTGAGAAACCAGTTCTAAGCTATTATCTGGGTGTGTTCTTTTCTCTTTTGAATGACACTGCCTGCTTATGATTGGTCATCTTCATGCAGGGGAAGAAGTACATGCCGCCAGATGCAAATCTCTAGTAATATCCAGTTGAGCTTAAAGCATCAGTCCAGCGTGTTTTTTTATTGCATAGCTGGAGTATTGTTTTTAATGTAATTACCCTCCCCTTGTCTCATACACACCTGCCACCGACTTTATCATTTTCCAGTGTCTCTTCCGTCGGTTACTCCCGCTTGGCACTTCAGTGATTTCATGAAGCGTCGCAGAGATCACTTTTCAATACAAGTCTATGAAAACCTCATTCTGGCTTTCATAGACTTGCATTGAGAGCTTATGACATAGCATATGACTTCCGGCCAATCAGAAGCTGCGCTCACAAGATGGAGCCGCAAAACCAGAGAAGATGCCAGAGAGTGAATACATGATTGGGGACAGGGAATTTACATTTAAGGAACCACTCCAGCACTGATAACAAAAAACACTGGAGTGGTGCTTTCACCCCTTAACGACCAGGGGTATTTTTGGTTTTGCATGTTCATTTTTTGCTCCCCTTCTTCCCAGAGTCATGACTTTTTTATGTTTTAGTAAAAATGGCCATGTGAGGGCTTGTTTTTTGCGGGACGAGTTGTACTTTTGAATGACACCATTGATTTTACCATGTCGTGTTATAGAAAATGGGAAAATAATTCCAAGTGTTGTTAAATTGCAAAAAAAGTGCAATCCCACACTTTTGTTTGGCTTTTTTTTACTAGGTTCACTAAATGCTAAAACTTACTTGCCATTATGATTCTCCAGGCCATCATGAGTTCATATACACTAAACATGTCTAGGTTCTTTTTTATCTAAGTAGTGAAAAAAATTACAAAGTTTGTAAAAAACAAACAAACAAAAAAAGTTGCCATATTCCGATACCCGTAGCGTCTCCATTTATTGTGATCTTAGGTTGCATGAGGGCTTATTTTTTGCACTCTGATCTGACACTTTTATTGATACTATTTTGGTGTAGATTTTTTGATCGCCCATTATTGCATTTTATTGCAAGGTTGCAGCAACCAAAAAAAGTAATTCGATTTTTTTTTCTTTTTACGCTATTTACCGCTTGGATTCATTCTTTACATATATTGATAGATCGGACAATTCTAAATATGCATATATTTGATTTTTTTTACTGTTCTATTTTGAACGAGGAGAAGGGGGGGTGACTTGAACTTTTCTTTTAACTTTTTTTTTACTTTCTTCAATAGTCCCCATATGTTAGCCGCCAGGATTCTCCTGCTACACAGGGCAGATCCCAAGCCTTGTCTACCTCACCAGTCTTCCATTCAGGTTCAGCTGCTGTGGGTGCTGCTGAGCATAGACATCGGTCCCAGCGTCTTGCTCAGGCTCGTGGTATACTCTTGGTTACTGCTGGCTCTCCAGTCAAGTATTTAGTAACCAGTAATATTCAGGTGCAGTCCAGCACTCTAGAGTCTAGGTCCGGAGATGACCATGCTGAGCATGTCCGTGAGGTAGTGTCTTCTCATTGGTGGTCGGACATCAGCTGCTTTGTTGATGTGGCAGTGTCAGATTGGTCTATGGGCAAGGTCCTGTCTGACTGGACATGAGTTTAGTGTATAAATGGTTCTCAGAAGCGCACGCCGGTATGCTAGTATCATTTATGTGTGGCTATATGAGTGTAGACTCTTCCACTCTGTCTGCATGTGTTGTATGTCTGCCTCATCTTTGGAACTGTACACATAGGCAGGCAGCTAGCGTCAGTAGGGGCAATTAGCCGTTGGCTTAGCATCTGTTACTTACATGTGTGTAGTTAACACAGTAGAGTTTCAGAGCAAGCTCAACCTTAGTCAGGGTATTATATGCAGAGCAGCTGTTCTGTTTCTGTGTGCTAGTGACACAGCTAAGTTGCAGAGCATCTTTTTCGTTTCTGTGTGTGAGTTCGGTTCACATGCCTGTCCTGTGCCATTTAACAGGACAAAGCACTCAGTACTCATTTGTACTATTCCTTTCTGTAGAGTAACAGAGTTTGGAACTCAGTATCCTGTTCACACTGAGTGGCATTAACCCAGTGTGTACAGGTAATTGTTTGCTGTGTGTTCCATCATTAATCACTAGCAGCAGTTTTCCATCTCTGCACGGTGGACCCTGGGTTGCAATTGCGCTTTATTATTTATTTTATTTAGCGCAATCCACTGACCTTAACACCGTGGGAGACTAGAAGCTGCAGTTGTCTGATCGCCTCTTATACACACAGGACATGATCAGATCACCTGTATGTAGCAGAAATGCTCACTTGCTATGAGCGCCGACCATCAGGCGGCACTCATAGCGATCCAGCAATGAAAACTACAGGGGTCTCCTATTGACCTCAGGTTGTCATGCCAACCCATCGGCGACCCGCGGTCATGTGACATGGGCACCAATGTTAGGAGGTAATGACATGCTTCCTGTGCTTGCATGTTAAATGCCGCTGTCAGAGTTTGACAGCGGCTTTTAAAGCGAACCTGCCTTTCAGGGCTTATCTACAGCGTTATAAAATGCTGTAGATAAGCCCTGAAAGGCGGTGGCTTCTCTTATATTGGCCAAAACTGCTGACAGGTTCCCTTTAATATGTTAACAGCCACAGGTATATCGCGATTCCACCCTCGGCTGCTCCGGGCACATGTCAGCTGATCAGATCAACTGCCATGTGCCGGAAAAGGTGCGTGCTCATCGCCGGAGCCCACAGCAAACAGGGGGAGGTGTCCAATGATGGACCATGTCCATCATTGGGTGATAAGGGGTTAAGATAAATTATAAGCTAAACTTTTCAAGCTAATATCTCCGCAACTGGGAGCATAAATAAAATAAAAAATTACATTTTATTCAGCTCTCTACCTACTATTCTGTGATATGGACAGTTTAACATGCTCAAAATGGGAAAAGGTCCTCTTTAAAGGAAAATGTGGGCAATTTTTTACAGTTATTAGAATATAGCTATTTAATTAATAACAAAATAGACCAGTAAAACTGTAAATATTTGACACTTTGATCTTGTTTTTAACTGCAAACAATGAAAAATAGCTGCATGTTCCTGGACTATGCCAGATAAGTTGCCAAAATGAAAAAAACAACATTTCCTGCCCTGTAATAATGTTCCTAATTCTGTAATAATATCCCCAATCCTGTAATAAAGTCCCCTGTCATGTAATAATGTCCCCATCCTGGTCTCATCTTGAAGTAATGTCCCCATCCTAGGTTCCATCTTGTAGCAATGTCCCCATCCTTGTCCCATCTTGAAGTAATGTACCAATCCTGGTCCGATCTTGTAGTAATGTTTTATGTCATGAATCCCCAATGGCTAGGGATAGCACAGGATAAGCAAAGTAAAATAAATATCGGACAAGCTCTAGGGTGATGGAACCTGGGCTGACCGCTGCCCTACGCCTGACAAACGCAACTAGAGATAGCCAGGGAGCGTGCCTACGTTGGTTCTAGACGCCACGCACCAGCCTAAGGGTACCGTCACACATTGAAATTTTCATCGCTGCGACGGCACGATTCGTGACGTCGCAGCATCGTATAATCATCGCTCCAGCGTCGTAGACTGCGGTCACACGTTGCAATCACGGCGCTGGAGCGATGCCGAAGTCCCCGGGTAACCAGGGTAAACATCGGGTAACTAAGCGCAGGGCCGCGCTTAGTAACCCGATGTTTACCCTGGTTACCAGCGTAAACGTAAAAAAACAAACAGTACATACTCACCCGTCGGTGTCCTTCAGGTCCCTTGCCGTCTGCTTCCTGCTCTGAGTGCAGCCGTACAGTGAGAGCAGAGCGCAGCACCGCTGTGATCTGCTCTCACTTTCCGGCCGGCACTCAGAGCAGGAAGCAGACGGCAAGGGACCTGAAGGACACCGACGGGTGAGTATGTACGGTTTGTTTTTTTACGTTTACGCTTGTAACCAGGGTAAACATCGGGTTACTAAGCGCGGCCCTGCGCTTAGTTACCCGATGTTTACCCTGGTTACAAGCGAAGACATCGCTGGATCGCTGTCACACACAACGATCCAGCGATGTCAGCGGGTGATCAAGCGACGAAAGAAAGTTCCAAACGATCTGCTACGACGTACGATTCTCAGCAGGGTGTCTGATCGCAGTAGCGTGTCAGACACAGCGAGATCGTAACGATATCGCTAGAACGTCACGAATCGTAACGTCGTAGCGATGGAAATTTCAATGTGTGACGGTACCCTAAGAGCTAACTAGTACTGCAGAGAAAACAAAGACCTCACTTGCCTCCAGAGGAATTAACCCCAAAGATATAGTTGCCCCCCACATGTATTGACGGTGAAATGAGAGGAAGGCACACACATAGAGATGATGTATATAGCTTTAGCAAATAGAGGCCCGCTGAAAACTAGAAAGCAGAATGACACAAAAGGGGACTGAGCGGTCAGCAAAAAACCCTAATCAAAAAAACCATCCTGAGATTACAAGAACCCATGTGCCAACTCATGGCACATGGGGAGAACCTCAGTCCACTAGAGCAACCAGCTAACGAAGAGACATTCTAAGCAAGCTGGACAAAAAAACCAAACAACTGAAAATCAGCACTTAGCTTATCCTGAAAGATCTGGGAGCAGGTAGGCAGGAACCAAACAGAGCACATCTGAACACATTGATAGCCGGCAAGGGAAATGACAGAGAGGCCAGGTAAAATAGGAAACACCCAGCCTCTGATGGACAGATGGAAACCAAAGGCCGCAACCCACCAAAGTCACCCAGTACCAGCAGTAACCACCAGAGGGAGCCCGCAAACAGAATCCACAACAGTACCCCCCCCTTGAGGAGGGGTCACCGAACCCTCACGAGAACCCCCAGGGCGATCAGGGTGAGCTCTATGGAAGGTGCGGACCAAATCAGTCGCGTGAACATCGGAGGCGACCACCCAGGAATTATCCTCCTGACCATAACCCTTCCACTTAACCAAATACTGGAGTTTGCGTCTGGAAACACGAGAATCCAAGATCTTTTCAACAACATACTCCAATTCTCCCTCCACCAGCACCGGAGCAGGAGGCTCGACCGAAGGAACAACAGGCACCTCATACCTCCGCAACAACGACCGATGGAACACATTATGAATAGCGAACGATGCTGGGAGATCCAAACGGAAAGATACAGGGTTAAGAATCTCCGAGATCCTATAAGGACCGATGAACCGAGGCTTGAACTTAGGAGAAGAGACCTTCATAGGGACAAAACGAGAAGACAACCACACCAAGTCCCCAACAAGAAGTCGGGGACCCACGCGGCGACGGCGATTAGCAAACTGCTGAGTCTTCTCCTGAGATAACTTCAAATTGTCCACCACCTGATTCCAAATGTGATGTAGCCTGTCCACCACCACGTCCACTCCAGTACAATCCGAAGACTCCACCTGACCAGAGGAAAAACGAGGATGAAACCCCGAATTACAAAAAAAAGGAGAGACCAACGTGGCCGAACTAGCCCGATTATTAAGAGCAAATTCGGCCAGTGGCAAAAAAGCAACCCAGTCATCCTGATCAGCAGAAACAAAACACCTCAAATAAGTTTCCAAGGTCTGATTAGTTCGCTCCGTCTGGCCATTCGTCTGAGGATGGAATGCAGACGAGAAAGACAAATCAATGCCCATCTTGGCACAAAAAGTCCGCCAAAATCTAGACACAAACTGGGATCCCCTGTCAGAAACGATATTCTCCGGAATCCCATGCAAACGAACCACATTCTGAAAAAACAAAGGAACCAACTCAGAGGAGGAGGGCAACTTAGGCAAGGGCACCAAATGAACCATCTTAGAAAAGCGGTCACACACAACCCAGATAACGGACATTTTCTGTGAAACCGGGAGATCAGAAAAAAAATCCATGGAAATGTGCGTCCAAGGCCTCTTCGGGATGGGCAAGGATAACAACAACCCACTAGCCCGTGAACAGCAAGGCTTAGCTCGAGCACACACTTCACAAGACTGCACAAAGGTACGCACATCCCTAGACAAGGAAGGCCACCAAAAAGACCTGGCCACCAAGTCTCTTGTACCAAATATTCCAGGATGACCAGCCAACACAGAAGAATGGACCTCGGAGATGACTCTACTGGTCCAATCATCCGGAACAAACAGTCTTTCTGGTGGACATCGATCCGGTTTATCCACCTGAAACTCCTGCAATGCGCGTCGCAAGTCTGGGGATACGGCGGACAATATTACCCCATCCCTAAGGATACCAGCAGGCCCAGTGTCTCCAGGAGAGTCAGGCACAAAACTCCTGGAAAGAGCATCTGCCTTCACATTCTTTGAACCTGGCAGGTATGAAACCACGAAATTGAAACGAGAAAAAAATAACGACCAACGAGCCTGTCTAGGATTCAAACGCCTGGCAGACTCAAGGTAAATGAGATTCTTGTGATCAGTCAAGACCACCACGCGATGTTTAGCACCCTCAAGCCAATGACGCCACTCCTCAAATGCCCACTTCATGGCCAAAAGCTCCCGATTACCCACATCATAATTGCGCTCGGCGGGCGAGAATTTTCTAGAGAAGAAAGCACATGGCTTCATCACCGAGCCATTAGAACTTCTCTGTGACAAAACCGCCCCCGCTCCAATCTCGGAAGCATCAACCTCCACCTGGAAAGGAAGTGAAACATCTGGTTGACACAACACAGGAGCAGAAGAAAACCGGCGCTTAAGTTCCCGAAAGGCCTCCACGGCCGCAGGAGACCAATCAGCAACATCAGCACCCTTTTTAGTCAAATCAGTCAAAGGTTTAACAATACTGGAAAAATTAGCAATGAACCGACGATAAAAATTAGCAAACCCCAAGAACTTCTGAAGGCTCTTAACAGATGTAGGTTGTGTCCAGTCACAAATAGCCTGAACCTTAACGGGATCCATCTCAATAGTAGAAGGAGAAAAAATGTACCCCAAAAAAGAAATCTTCTGGACTCCGAAGAGACACTTTGAGCCCTTCACAAACAGAGAATTGGCCCGCAAAACCTGAAACACCTTCCTGACCTGTAGAACATGAGACTCCCAGTCATCAGAAAACACCAAAATATCATCCAAATACACAATCATAAACCTATCCAGATATTCACGGAAAATATTGTGCATAAAGGACTGAAAGACTGACGGAGCATTGGAGAGTCCAAAAGGCATTACCAAATACTCAAAATGGCCCTCAGGCGTATTAAATGCGGTTTTCCACTCATCACCCTGCTTTATCCGCACCAGATTATGCGCACCACGAAGATCTATTTTAGTGAACCACCTAGCCCCCTTAATGCGAGCAAACAAATCAGTAAATAATGGCAATGGATACTGGTATTTGACTGTAATCTTATTCAGAAGGCGATAATCTATACAAGGCCTCAGGGAACCATCTTTTTTTGCCACGAAAAAAAAACCTGCTCCCAGAGGGGACGAAGATGGACGAATATGTCCCTTTTCCAAGGACTCCTTAATATAACTCCGCATAGCAGTATGCTCTGGCAGTGACAGATTAAATAAACGACCCTTAGGGAACTTACTGCCAGGAATCAATTCTATAGCACAGTCACACTCTCTATGGGGAGGGAGCGAATTGAGCTTAGGCTCCTCAAAAACATCCCTATAATCCGACAAAAACGCAGGGATCTCCGAAGGAGTAGATGAAGCTATAGAAATCGGAGGTGCATCATCATGAACCCCGTGACATCCCCAGCTTAGCACAGACATTGTTTTCCAGTCCAGGACAGGATTATGAGTTTGTAACCATGGCAGACCAAGCACTAGTACATCATGTAAATTATACAGTACAAGGAAGCGAATCACCTCCTGATGAACGGGAGTCATGCGCATGGTCACTTGTGTCCAATACTGCGGTTTATTCATAGCCAATGGTGTAGAATCAATTCCTTTCAGAGGAATAGGAACTTCCAGAGGCTCTAGACTAAAACCGCAGCGTTTAGCAAATGACCAATCCATAAGACTCAGGGCAGCGCCTGAATCCACATAGGCATCGACGGAAATGGAAGACAGTGAAAAAATCAGAGTCACAGACAAAATGAACTTAGACTGCAGAGTATCAATGGCAAAAGATTTATCAACCCTTTTTGTGCGTTTAGAGCATGCTGATATAACATGAGCTGAATCACCACAATAAAAACACAAACCATTTTTCCGCCTAGAATTTTGCCGTTCACTTCTGGACTGAATTCTATCACATTGCATAGTCTCAGGTGCCTGTTCAGAAGACACCGCCAACTGGTGCACGGGTTTGCGCTCCCGTAAACGCCGATCAATCTGAATGGCCATAGCCATAGACTCATTCAGACCTGTAGGCGCAGGGAACCCCACCATAATATCCTTAATGGCCTCAGAAAGACCATTTCTGAAGTTTGCAGCCAGGGCGCACTCATTCCACTGAGTAAGCACCGACCATTTCCGAAATTTCTGACAATATATTTCCGCTTCATCATGCCCCTGAGAGAGTGCTAATAAAGCCTTTTCAGCCTGAATCTCTAGGTTAGGTTCCTCATAGAGCAATCCCAATGCCAGAAAAAACGCATCCACACTGAGCAATGCAGGATCCCCTGGTGCCAATGCAAATGCCCAATTCTGAGGGTCGCCCCGTAGGAACGATATAACAATCTTGACCTGTTGAGCAGGGTCTCCAGAGGAGCGAGATTTCAAAGAGAGAAACAATTTACAATTGTTCCTGAAATTCAGGAAGGTAGATCTATCTCTAGAAAAAAACTCTGGAATAGGAATTCTAGGTTCAGACATGGGAGTGTGAACAACGAAATCCTGTATGTTTTGAACCTTTGCCGCGAGATTACTCAGGCTGGAAGCCAAACTCTGGACATCCATGATAAACAGCTAAGATCAGAGCCATTCAAGGGTTAAGAGGAGGTAAGAAGCAGCTAGACAGCAATTAAGGGCTAGGCAGCAAAACTCTGAAGGAAAAAAAAAAAAAAAAAAAATTTCCTTGAACACTTCTTTTTCTCCTGCTTCAGCCCAAACAATTAACACTTTGTGGGCCGGCTATACTGTCATGAATCCCCAATGGCTAGGGATAGCACAGGATAAGCAAAGTAAAATAAATATCGGACGAGCTCTAGGGTGATGGAACCTGGGCTGACCGCTGCCCTACGCCTGACAAACGCAACTAGAGATAGCCAGGGAGCGTGCCTACGTTGGTTCTAGACGCCACGCACCAGCCTAAGAGCTAACTAGTACTGCAGAGAAAACAAAGACCTCACTTGCCTCCAGAGGAATTAACCCCAAAGATATAGTTGCCCCCCACATGTATTGACGGTGAAATGAGAGGAAGGCACACACATAGAGATGATGTATATAGCTTTAGCAAATAGAGGCCCGCTGAAAACTAGAAAGCAGAATGACACAAAAGGGGACTGAGCGGTCAGCAAAAAACCCTAATCAAAAAAACCATCCTGAGATTACAAGAACCCATGTGCCAACTCATGGCACATGGGGAGAACCTCAGTCCACTAGAGCAACCAGCTAACGAAGAGACATTCTAAGCAAGCTGGACAAAAAAACCAAACAACTGAAAATCAGCACTTAGCTTATCCTGAAAGATCTGGGAGCAGGTAGGCAGGAACCAAACAGAGCACATCTGAACACATTGATAGCCGGCAAGGGAAATGACAGAGAGGCCAGGTAAAATAGGAAACACCCAGCCTCTGATGGACAGATGGAAACCAAAGGCCGCAACCCACCAAAGTCACCCAGTACCAGCAGTAACCACCAGAGGGAGCCCGCAAACAGAATCCACAACAGTTTTAATTCTGGTCCCATCTTGTAGTAATGTACCAATCCTTGTCTGATCTTGTAGTAATGTCCCCATCCTGGTACCATCTTCTAGTAATGTCCCATCCTGGTCCCATCTTGTCGTAATGTTTGTTAACTTTGCAAACAATACAAAAATGGCTGCATGTTCCTGGACTATGCTGAGTAAGTTGCCAAAAATTCCAAAACAATATCCCCTTCTCTGACAACATCAGTTCCTGTTTTGCAGCAATTGGCTGAAACAGCCAATCATACACTTCCTATTTTACCTGCTTGCTGCATGCACTATGCACAATTCTGGTAATATTGAGGATCTATGCTGTCTTTGACATGATTCCTCCTATTTTTAGTACAAATGCAAGAGGAAGCGACTAATTTTATAAAAAAAATTAAGTATTGCTAACTTCAGACAACGACTTTAGGTCATATTTCCAGTGCCCATAATTAAGGCTAAGCAGCGTTCCAAAATATATTTTATCCATCTTTATTTCTAAACATATCTATCTATCTAGTAGTAAAAAACGGAAGGCAGCACTCCAAAAAGTAGTTTCAAAATAAGGTGGACTTTATTAGGTCCACATGGCGTGGCGACGTATCGGCTATAAGCATTTTTTTTTTAAAGTCTTATAGCCGAAACATTGCCACGCCATGTGGACCTAATAAATTCCACCTTATTTTGAAACTACTTTTTGGAGTGCTGCCTTCTGTTTTTTACTACTATATGTTGGCAAGTATGGATTGATTGCTGGGAGACTTTGCACCCATTTAACTTTTAGTGCTGTTCCATTTTTTCTAACTATATCTATCCATCCATCGATAATGCCTTGACTTTGATTGGGCCATTCACACACATATGGATATGCTTTGATGTAAATCAGGTGTTTCAAACTCAGCTGACTAAATGGGCCGCACATAGAAAAAAAATTTAATATGAAGGGTTGCATTCTTAACGGTAAAAGATGAAGTTTTCAATGATACCATTATTTTTCTGTATGACTTGTTGATTAGAGATGAGCAAACTTGTTAGGAAAACATTTGCCGATCTTAAATTCGGCACAATCGTTGCACATTCGGATTTGTGTTTGAATTCCTGAGCTTTTTTCCTAAAAATGGGCAAAAGTCGTCCAATGTTGGATAAATGACTGAGTCCACTAAGGGCTCTTTCAAACGTCAGTGTTTCCGGTAGCAGCACAGGCTGAAAAAGTTCCACACACATGCACATTGATGGCACACGGATGATATCCCTGTGTAATCAGCATGACGTGTATCGGTGCCTAGGAGTCAGTGGTACCGTTCTTGCTGTTTTCCGCGTCTGGTGCTGAAGTGAAGACATCTCACATCACTATCCCCTGCTCGCCCTGTGATCAGTGCTAGCAGTGGACAATGTTGAGAGTTATATTCAACTGTTAACAGCAAGCGCTATAAATAAATAAATATTTTTTTAAAATGGCGTGGGATTCCCCTGTATTTTTGGTAACCAGCCAGGCCAAACTGACAGCTGTGCGCTGCAACCCTCAGCTGTCAGAGTTACCTAGGCTGGTTATCAAGAATAGAGGTTCCCCTTTTTTGGTAACCAGCCAAGCCGAATCAGACAGCTGGTGGTTGGTATTCTCAGGTTGGTAAGGGGTCATGGATTTTGCCCCGCCAGAATAAAAATAGCAGCCTACAGCTGCCCCAGAAAAGGCGCATCTTTCAATTGAAGGTCTTTATTCTGGATGTGTGTTTATTTACAATATAACTATAGGATTAGTACTGGTTAGGTGTTGTGACAGAGTCACTGGTGAAGTGATAGAGGGGAGATACGTGTCACTGTGCATGATAGCATCAGTGATGTAAAGCCAGAGTAGTTTCCTCCAGCACGTTACGTGTTGAGAGGATGAAATAAGAGTTATGTTATGGTCTGGTTTCAGTGGACCTTGATAGAGTGGGTGGGAGGAGGTCCACTGTATCTCCACATGCAGAGTCCTGACGGGACCTGTGTGATGTCAGGAACATGCGATCAGTCACAGGATGGAGGAGTCACAAGGTCTCGGCTTACATGGCTGAAGGCCAGAGCTTTCAGTGTTCAGTGTGTGCCTGGAGAGGGAGCACTCCAGGAAAGTGTTGCTTGGACTTGTAAACTTGAACAGTGTGTGTTCTGCCAGCTGTGAGTGGGAGGACCCTCGCTCACAGAAGGACTGTGTTTGTTCTGCCACCATTTTGTTTTGTTTTCCTGTTTTGCCCAGAGGGCTGTATTTGCTTTATAACACCTTGATTTATGTTGCCTACAATAAACCAAAGGAAGTTCTTAAAGCCGCAGTGTATCCTTGTCTACCTCTGTGTGCAGCTGAGTGAGCCGATCTACCACAGCGTCTTATATATGCCTCTCCATCACTAAGCCATGGACTTGGTGTTACTGGACAATACAAAGGTGACATCAACCCCAAAAATATGAACCTCACTTACTATCGCCACAGGACAAGTGGGAAGAGACGGACAGATAATAGATGCGCCTTTTCTGGGTGGCTGCAGGCTGCTATTTTTAGGCTGGAGAGGCCAATATCCATGGCCCCTTACCAACCTGAGAATACCAGCCCCCAGCTGTCAGCTTTAGCTTTGTAAATGTAATCCCAAACCTAACCCTAATCCAAACCCTAACCCTAACTTAAGCCCCACCCCTAACCCTAACTTTAGCCCTAACCCTAATGGGAAAATGGAAATAAATGCATTTTTTTTTATTTATTATTTTTCCCTTACTAAGGGGGTGATAAAGGGGGGGTTGATTTACTATATATAATGGTTTTTATGTTTGGCAGCTGTCACACGCTAAAAGAAGCTTTTTATTGCAAAAAATAGTTTTTGCATCACCACATTTTGAGAGCTATAATTTTTCCATATTTTGGCCCACAGCATCATCTGAGGTCTTGTTTTTTGCGGGACAAGTTGACATTTTTATTGGTACCATTTTTGGGCACATGACATTTTTTTTATAGCTTTTTATTACTATTTTTGGGAGGTAGAATGAACACAAACCTGCAATTCATGAATTTCTTTTGGGTGGGGCATTTATACCGTTTCGCCTGTGGTAAAATTGATAAAGCAGTTTTATTCTTCGATTCAGTACGATTACAGCAATACCTCATTAATATCATTTTTTATGTTTTAATAATAATAATAATAATAATAATAATAATAATAATAATAATCTTTATTTATATAGCGCCAACATATTCCTCAGCGCTTTACAGTTTAACAGTTTCAAACACGACAGTCATAAGTAACAATGTTAACAATGTTTTGGCGCTTTTATACAATAAAAACTATTTTATATAAAAATAATTGTTTTTGCATCTCTTTATTCTGAGAGCTATAACTTTTTTTATTTTTTTGCTGATGTACCACTGTATGGTGGCTCATTTTTTGTGGGAAAAGATAACGTTTTCAGCGGTACCATGTTTATTTATATAATAATAATAATGATAATTTTATTTATATAGCATCAACATATTCCGCAGCGCTTTACAACTTATAGAGGGGACTTGTACAGACAATAGACATTACAGCAAAACAGAAATCACAGTTCAAAACAGATACCAGAAGGAATGAGGGCCCTGCTCGCAAGCTTACAAACTATGAGGAAAAGGGGAGACACGAGAGGTGGATGGTAGCAATTGCTTTAGTTATTCAGACCAGCCATAGTGTAAGGCTTGGGTGTTCATGTAAAGCTGCATGAACCAGTTAACTGCCTAAGTATGTAGCAATACAGACACAGAGGCTATTAACTGCATGAAGTGTATGAGAACATGATGTGAGTAACCTGATTGTTTTTTGGGGTTTTTTTTGGAATGGGCTACACAGGGATAGTTAAGTTAAAGCATTGAGTCGGTAGGCCAATCTGAACAAATGAGTTTTTAGGGCACGCTTAAAACTGTGGGGATTGGGGATTAATCGTATTAACCTATATAAACCTTCCTTTTTTTTTGGAAGTGCATCTGAACAGCAAGGTGGATTGCTGTTGAGGGGAGATAGAGAGAGAAAAAAAAAAATCTATAAATCTTCAGCACAGCGAGTGTGAGCGAGCTGAGTGTGACCTGAGCGTAAGTGTGAACGGCGGTAAGTGTGTGACTTGTGATTCAGTGAGGAGGTATTTGGAAGGCCTTTAACAAATACCTGTGTGAATTGGAGTGAGTTGCTGAATTGGGAGTAGCTGTATTCATAAGGAGTTAACTTAGGGTGGGGGCTCATAATTAAGGGGATATAAGGGGCAGCTGTTTGGGGCTCAAGTCCTTTTTGGAAGTGCATCTGAACAGCAAGGTGGATTGCTGTTGAGGGGAGATAGAGAGAAAAAAAAAAAATCTATAAATCTTCAGCACAGCGAGTGTGACCTGAGCGTAAGTGTGAACGGCGGTAAGTGTGTGACTTGTGATTCAGTGACTTTGGAATCAGGGAGTTTCCAAGGGAGGAATTGCTTCTGTTTTTTTTTTTGTTTTTTTTTTGGTTTAATTAATACTTTGTATTTATTTTTAATTAACGTTTCTGTGTGGTGCAATCCCCATTAGGAAATGTGCTCCACAATTGTTAATGCCATCCAGTGTACATCTTGCCACATGTATGCAGTCCTTGACCAGCCGGTCGAGGGTGCATACTGCTGTGCGAGATGTGAGCACATTGTGCATTTGGAAACCCAGATACTGGATCTAAATGTGCAGCTGGCAACACTGAGATCCATAGACAATATGGAGAGGAGTCTTCTGCTCACAGAGCAGACGCTCAATGGGATAGATGAGGAGGGGGATGATAGGATGGAGCTGCAGGACAGTGAGGCAGTTAGCTGGGTGACAGATAGAAGGCGGGGTAGAGGGAAGAGTGCCAGGGAGGCTAGTCCTGATCTGGCACACCCCAATAAGTTTGCTAAGTTGGCAGATGAGGGGGGTGCCAGTGCAGGGGTAGCACTGCTGCAGCCAGGCATGTCCTCTGAAATTTAAGAGGGGACTGGATACCTTTCTGGAAAAGTATAATGTTACAGGGTATATACACTAGATTCCTTGATAAGGCGTTGATCCAGGGAACTAGTCTGATTGCCGTATGTGGAGTCGGGAAGGAATTTTTTTCCCCATGGTGGAGCTTACTCTTACCACATGGGGTTTTTTTGCCTTCCCCTGGATCAACATGTTAGGGCATGTTAGGTTAGGCTATGGGTTGAACTAGATGGACTTACAGTCTTCCTTCAACCTTAATAACTATGTAACTATGTAACTATGTAGGTAGTGCATTCCAAAGAGTCGGCGCAGCACGTGTAAAGTCTTGGAGACGGGAGTGGGAGTTTCTGATTATTGAGGATGCTAACCTGAGGTCATTTGCGGAGCGGAGGGCACAGGTAGGTTGGTAGACTGAGACCAGAGAGGAAATGTAGAGTGGTGCTGAGCCATAGAGTGCTTTGTGGATGAAGGTAGTAGTTTTGTACTGGATTCTGGAGTGGATGGGTAGCCAGTGTAATGACTGGCACAAGGTAGAGGCATCGGTGTAACGGTTGGTGAGGAATATGATCCTGGCAGCAGCATTCAGGACAGATTGGAGCAGGGAGAGTTTGGTAAGAGGGAGGCCGATTAGTAGAGAGTTACAATAGTCCAGACGAGAATGAATAAGTGAAACAGTAAGAGTTTTTGCAGAGTCGAAAGTAAGAAAAGGGCGAATTCTAGAAATGTTTTTGAGATGCAGATAAGAAGAGCGAGTCAGTGATCGGATGTGGGGGGTGAATGAAAGCTCCGAATCAAGTATGACCCCAAGGCAGCGGGACCCCAAGGCAGCGGGCATGTTGCTTTGGAGTAATGGTGGAACCGCACACGGAGATGACAATGTCAGACAAAGGTAGGTTAATAGAGGGAGAGAACATGAGGAGTTCAGTTTTTGACAGGTTCAGTTTCAGATAGAGGGAGGACATGATGTTAGAAACAGTGGTAAGACAATCACTGGTGTTTTCTAAAAAGGTCGGCGTGATAACAGGAGAAGAAGTGTATAATTGGGTGTCGTCAGCATAGAGATGGTACTGGAAACCAAATCTAGTGATTGTTTGTCCAATAGGGGGAGTATACAAAGAGAAGAGGAGGGGGCCTAGGACTGATCCTTGAGTAACCCCAACAGTAAGGGGAAGGTGAGAGGAGGAGGAACCAGCAAAAGATACAGTGAAGGAGCGGTCAGAGGGATAGGAGGAGAACCAGGAGAGAACGGTGTCCTTGAGGCCGATGGAGCGGAGCATATGAGGAGGAGCTGATGATCCACAGTGTCGAATGCTGCAGACAGATCCAGGAGAATTAGCATAGAGTAGTGACCATCAGATTTAGCTGTTAGTATGTCATTAGAGACTTTAGTGAGGGCAGTTTCAGTAGAGTGTAAAGAGCGGAAACCAGATTGAAGTGGGTCGAGAAGAGAGTTATCTGAGAGATAGTGAGTAAGACGGGAGTGGACCAGGCGTTCGAGGAGTTTGGAGATGAAGGGAAGATTAGAGACAGGTCTATAATTAGCGGCACAGTTTTGATCGAGGGATGTTTTTTCAAGTAATGGATGTATGATGGCATGCTTAAATGAGGATGGAAAAATACCGGAAGTGAGAGAAAGGTTGAATATTTTTGTTAGGTGAGAGGTGACAGCCGAGGAAAAGGACTGGAGGAGATGTGACGGAATGGGGTCACTGGTGCAAGTGGTTGGGCGAGAAGATGCAAGGAGCCTGATTACTTCTTCTTCTGTAACTGGTTCAAAGTCGGAGAGTGAACTAGATGCAGTAGGGGAGGGAAGACAGTGCATGGTATGAAGAGATTGGGAGATGATTTCCTGTCGAATGTGGTCAATTTTTTCTTTGAAGTAATTGGCCAGATCATCAGCGCGGAGATCCGTGGTTGGGGCCTGCACTCTTGGGTTGAGTAGGGACTGGAAAGTGTCAAAGAGACGTTTGGGGTTATTGGATAGTGAGGTGATGAGGGTGTTGAAATAGGTTTGTTTGGAGAGGTGAAGGGCAGAGTTGTATGTTTTTAGCATGAACTTATAATGGATGAAATCTTCGGGTAGATTAGATTTTCTCCACAGACGTTCGGCACACCTGGAGCACCACTGCAGGAAATGTGTTTGCAACGTGTGCCATGGTTGTCGCTGTCTGTGCCAAGTTGTTCTATGTATAGGAGGTGCAGCTTCATCCAGGGCACTTTGCAGGGTTTCATTGTAATGCTTCAGAGCAGAATCAGGACATGAGATGGAGAAGATTGGGGCCAATGAGGACTGCATGTTCTTCATAAGTTTCTGGGTGTTAATGGCCTGTATGTTTCTATAAGTGTGGAAAGTGGGGGTGACCTGAGCGGGATGGCAGTTCTTGATAGAGAATGAAAGAAGGTTGTGGTCAGAGAGTGGGAGAGGGGAGTTTGTGAAATCATCCACTGAGCAAAGCCGGGAGAAGACAAAGTCGAGGGAGTTACCATCTTCATGTGTTGGAGAGTTAGTATGCTGCAAGAGGCCAAAAGAGGAGGTTAGAGATAAAAGGTGAGAAGCAGATGGGGAAAGGGGAGAAGCAATGGGGATGTTGAAATCACCCATGATGAGGGTGGGGGTGTCATGGGAGAGAAAGTGTGGAAGCCAGGTGGCAAACTGATCCAGGAACTGATGAGAGGGGCCTGGAGGACGATACACCACCGCCACTCGCATGGAGAAGGGGATGTAGAGTCTGACAGCATGGACCTCAAACGAAGGGAAGACAAGGGAGGGTACTTGTGGGATAACTTGGAAGGTACATTTGGGTGAAAGGAGCAGACCAACGCCTCCACCTGCTCTTTTGTCCAATCTTGGGGTATGAGAAAAGTGTAGTCCACCATATGAAAGAGCAGCAGCAGCGGAGGTGTTTGACTGCTGGATCCAGGTTTCAGTAAAAGCCAAGAGGTTAAGAGAATTAGAAAGGAAGAAGTCATGGATGAAGGAGAGTTTATTACACACAGAGCGAGAATTCCAAAGGGCACAATTCAAAGAGACAGAAGGCATGCATGGAATATTAATAAGGTTAGAGGGGTTTCTGAGTGTAGCAGTTGGGAGGTTTGACTGGCTATAACATGGGGGGCCGGGGTTGGGAGAGATGTCTCCAGCGACTAGGAGAAGGAGGATAGAAAGAGTGAGCAGATGGTTAAGTGATCTGTGAGAACGTCTCTTGTGTTGGATGGTGGGACTGAATGGATCTGCACTGTTAAGCTGTGTGAACAGAGCATGAGTGCAATACATAGGAGAGGCAAGGACAGAGGGGCCGATATGGATGGAGTGTAGAGAGTTAATGCAAGGGCGGTGAAAGTGTGTGTATGCGGCAGCCAGGATATAGATTATACAAATACATATGGTGAGTATTTGTTCTGTTCCAAATGAACAGGGAATATATTTAGATTGTCTTACCTGTCTCCTGCCCTGTCTAACTGCCATGTTATAACTGCCAGTACTTAGAAAAAGTACTTTGAATAAATGTACACGAATAATAGTGCACGAATGCACCCCTGCACGAATGCTTCCCCAAGCTATGTCTACATTTATAGAAGGCTAGCTCTTAGATCTCACTTCCCCCCCCCTCTCGTTTGTTTATATCCGTCTTTTTGATTGCGTATTATTCCACTTTTTGTTCGGTGGTATGATGATAAAGCATTGTTTTTTGCCTTTTTTTTTTTTACGGTGTTCACTGAAGGGATTAACTAGTGGTACAGTTTTATAGGTCGGGTCATTACCTACGCGGCGATACTAAATATGTGTACTTTTATAGTTTTTTTATTTACATAAAGAAATGTATTTATTGGAACAATATTTTTTTTCCTTTATTTAGGAATTTAAAAAAAAATATTTTTACACAGTAAATTATTTTTTTTTAACTTTTTTACATTGTCCCAGGGTATGACATCACTATATAAAGTCACATCGCTGATCTGACACTTTGCACAGCACTGTGTCAGACCAGCGATCTGACAGGCATAGACGGAGGCTTCTCAGGTCCTGCTCTCAGCAGGCACTGAGTAGCCTTCTCCCTGCAGGACCCAGTGGCCATCTTGGATCCGGGGTGTGCAGGCAGGGAGAACCTCAGAACAACGCGATCACATCGCGTTGTTCTGAGGGTCTGAAGGAAGCACGGCTTCGACGTACTATCCCGTCCATGGTCATACCGGCCCAGTCCACATGGCTTAATTGAAAGTCCCCTTTTTGTATTTTTGGAGTGCTGCCTCTTTTTTTATTCTGGAAATCTACCTAGCTAACAATCTGTCTATTCCTATCTACACTCTGCACATTATATTGGTAATATTGAGAAATCTTTGCTTTTTTTGACATGATCGCTCATACTTAAAAAAATGCAAGAGAAGGCAACTATTTATATAAAAAAAAAAAAATTCCAATTTAAGTCAACCATTTTATGTCTCATTTCCCTTGTGCATAATCAAGGCAAAAATAACAATCGTAAGTGTATCCGTCTGCCCAATACTAAAAAAATAGCAGAAATAAATGGAGTAACAAATGGCTAGAGAAAGGCTCCATTGAGTAGAGCTGAAACATAGCGTAAGGGTTAATAAAGGATACACTTTATTAAAGTACTGCCTCGCTTTTCATTATCTCTCTATTTATTTAGTTTTTATCATTTCATCTTTTTCATATCGATCTATTATTTAAGCTGTATTTCTCCATCGATGTCTCTTATTTATCTATCTTTCATCTATCTTTATCTATTAATTTCATATTAATTTATCCATTCCGTGACTACTTCATATTTTTCTATGTAAAAATCTAATATTTATCTTTATAATATCAATTTATATTGATAATATCGATGTATGTCTTTATATCTATATATTTTACGCAATTCTATTGAACGCACCAAATATTTGCGATGATCTGACTTCTGTAGATGCAGTTGTCTTCTCTTGAGGTTTAGTGTGTGGCAAGCTCCTTCATAGAGTTAACAATGCCACGATCCTATCTTTTTCTCCCTGTTTCCCAGGTTCCTGTAAAATTAGGCCATTTCTCCCTGTCACAATCAATCATCATTTCAACTCCAATCAGATAAACCTTTCATCTTTTCCCTATCTAAATTGTTCCTCCCAGGGTGATTCACTCAAGCTTAGAGCAACCGTCAGACTTCCAACACAAAAACCCAAGGAGATATTTGATAGTTCATTTGTTCGTTGATGGTATTTACATCTAGCGCTGTTGAGATTTTATTAAAGGCCAGTTATGGGCTTCCATAGAGGAGGAAAACAATGCATCTCTGTTTCTGTTGCCACGCAAGGCTACTTTAGTTTCATCCTCACATAACACATAGCTCGGAGGTATTTTCTTAACATTGCCAGAGTCTGAAAGAAAACCTAGGATGATGTTTGCGTTGAGCTAACCACGGACAAGTCTAATAACGATGTGATGATGTATAGATGAATTTCTGCTCCTTCGTGACACAGGGATTAAGTCTCCTCTTATCTCCAAAACATCAGAAAAAGTGTCTTGGTTTTAATTTCACCGTGAAGTCACAGGGGACAACAGTTATGTTATGTACCTACGAACAAAGTGGACTTCCCCCAAGCCAAAGAACAGTGGATTACCTTAGATAAGCAAGAAACACATGAGAAGCTTGAAGAGTGGCAGGCGGCCATAACAAAAACAAGCGGGGACTCACAATGTTATTCCTATAAACCCAGTGCCTCCTAAACAGGGGACTGATCAATGGTCACATTACATTAAGGTGCTGATAAATGGATGAGTTTGTCTTCCTTCGAAGAAGATGACTAAATAAACCATCTAGAACACACTCTCATCACTGCGCCCTAATGGATCATTACAATGTATCATTGTGTCTAGTCATCCTCGTCCGACCCCCATTTAGACCCTCTGTCTCCGCTATTATAACATGAAGAGAAATGATTTTTCTCCTTCACTAGGATCTCACGCTTGAAAGGTGCAGCCCCCAATTACTTGCTTCAAAACATACATATGTAGATTCGATGGTTGGAGCTGGATACTAAATAACAAATATGGACTTTTGGGGAAAAGAGAAATTGAAACATCGAAATAGTCATTTAAAAAATCAAATAAGATGGTATAAAAGTGTTAGAAAGGAATCAACAAAATATCTAAGCAGGGCAGAATTGCCAGATAGCAAAAGCCTGATTATCATCGATCATGAGCTAAGTAAAAATTTAAGGAGTTGCTCGTGTTGTAGCTACAATATAGACGCTACATTGATTCCATATTATTAGCCATGAACTTTAATGCAATTTATTAAAATTGACTTTCTTCTCAGCACTTCTGAATAATACTTAGGCCTCATTCAGATCACGTATGAGAAAAACTGATTAGAGTGTGGTCTAGGTGTCATCCATTTTATCATACGTGGAGACAAAAAAAGTTTCTCCACCTTATCCTACCTGACAGTCGGTGAAAATCATATTGCACTCAGAGGGCACCTGAGTGTGATCCAATTTTTTCACAAACCCATTGACCAGAACAAAAAACAAAACAGAAATATGAATGATTATAATCACAGGTACGAGTGCTATCTGTGAAAACCAAGAACAGCACTCATTCATGAGAATCGTTTGTCGGAATGAGGCCTTATTTTCAGTTTCCAGTTTCTTTCATTGTTTCAAAGTAAATACCCGTTGACCAAAAAAAAAGAAAACGCAATATTTACTCTACACCAACTATTCTGATTTCACCTTGAAATGTTTTTAAAAGGACTTCAATTACTTGCCATTTTCCACCCCTTCAGAAATGGTTTTCCCATGGATTATAATGGAAAACATCTGGTCTATCCAGGAATACGTTTTCTGTGAACACAAAAAAAGTGGTAAAACAGAGCAATAAACACACATTAATGATTTATAACAAAATGAAAATGAGTGAAGTGTGTATAAGTAACTGACTTATTGGAGGTAATTTGGCAGAAAAAAAAAGAAAAGAATAGTCAGCCTTGGCCAGTATCGGCAAGGACCAGAGCACATGAATAACTTTAATCAGGATACAAAGAGCATAAAACAGAGGTTGAAATTTATAATAATTTTACTCATATATTCAGGCTTTTTCTTAATACAAGATCTATGGATTTTTTTCATTCGTTCTTTGAGTGGAACTTAACCACTTCACCCCTGGGCCATTTTAGTTTTTTTCTACTCATTTTTTTGTTTTCCTCCCCTTCTTAAAAAGCACTATAACTTTTTTTATTTTTCCGTTAATATAGCTGTATTAATTCTTGTTAATTGCAGGACAAGTTATACTTTTGAATGAAACCATTAATTTTACCATATAGTGTATTGTAAAACAGGAAAACAATTCACAATCTTTTTTTTTTAAATTTATTTACCATGTTCACTATATGGTAAAACTGACCTGGCAATATGATTCTCCAGGTCAGTATGAGTACAAAACCAAACATGTATAGTTTGTTTTTTTATTTAAGTGGTGACATTGTTTTTAGAAATTTGTATGAAAACATCTGTTAGGCATTGGGAGTCTTCTGCTGCATGGGATAGATCCCAAGCCTCATCTGCTTCTGCGGACTCCCATTCAGGTTCGGTTCAGTAGGTGCTGCTGAGCATAGACGTTTGTCCCAGCGTCTTGCTCAGGCTCGTGGTGTACACTTGGTTACTGCTGGCTCTCCAGCCAAGCCCTTTGTAACCAGTAATATTCAGGGACACTCTGGCACCCTGGAAACTAAGTCCGGAGATCACCATACTGAGCAGGTCGGTGACGTGGTATCTTCTCATTGGTGGTTGGAGGTCAGCTGCTCTGGTGATGTGGCAATGCCGGATTGGTCCACAGGCAAGGTCCTGTCTCACTGGACATGAGCCTAGTGTATAAAAGGTTCTCAGAGGTGCACCAAAGTGCGCTAGTATCATTTTTGTGGCTATGTGCGTGTAGACCCTTCCACTCTGTTTGCAAGTGTCATATTTCTGTCTATCTTCGGGACTGTACATGTAGGCAGGCAGCTAACATCATTGGAGGCAATTAGCCACTTGGCTTAGCATCTGTTACCTACATGTGTGCGGTTAGCACAGTAGAGTTTCAGAGCAAGCACAACCCTAGTCAGAATATTATGCTCAGCATCTGTTTCATTTCTGTGTGCGAGTGACAGCTCAGTTGCCGAGCATCTCTTTTATTTCTGTGTGCGAGTGACACAGCTCAGTTGCAGAGCATCTCTTTTGTTTGTGTGCGAGTGACACATCTCAGTTGCAGAGCCTCTCTTTCATTTCTGTGTGTGGGTGACACAGCTCAGTTGCAGAGCATCTCTTTCGTTTCTGTGTGGGAGTGACACAGCTCAGTTGCAGAGCATCTCTTTTGTTTCTGTGTGCGAGTGACACATCTCAGTTGCAGAGCCTCTCTTTCATTTCTGTGTGTGAGTGACACAGCTCAGTTGCAGGGCATCTCTTTTGTTTCTGTGTGTGAGTGACACAGCTCAGTTGCGGAACATCTCTTTTGTTTCTGTGTGCGAAGTGACACAGCTCAGTTGCAGAGCATCTCTTTTGTTTCTGTGTGCGAGTGACACAGCTCAATTGCAGAGCATCTCTTTTGTTTCTGTGTGCGAGTGACACAGCTCAGTAGCAGAGTATCTGTTTTGTTTCTGTGTGCAAGTTCTGTTCATGTGCTTGTCCTGTGCCGTTTAACAGGACAAAGCACTTAGTACTCGTTTGTACTATTCCTTCCTGTGGAATAGCAGAGTTTGAAACTCAGCGTCCTGTTTACACTGAGTGGCTTTAACCCAGTGTGTACAGGTAGTCACACGCCATGTATCCTGCCATTATTCACTAGCAGCAGTTTTCCATTTCTGCACAGTGCACCCTGGGTTGCGATTTGAGCTTAATTATTTATTTTATTTAACGCAATCTGCCAACCGTAACAACATCTTTGCTTTTGTCGCCATTTTCCGAGACCCACAGCATTTTCATTTTTTGAAATATGGGGCTGGGTGAGGGCTTATTTTTTGTGCTATGAGCTAACATTTTTTCTGATACCACTTTGGGGTAGATACGATCGCCTGTCATTGCATTTGACTGCTATGTTGTGGCGGCCCAAAAAACGTTATTTTGACATTTTTACTTTTTTTTTTCATTAAGACCGTTTTCCAATCGTATTAATTTATTTTATATTTTATTAGATCAGACATTTCTGAATGCACAATACCAAATATGTGCATTTTTTAGCTGACATCAACCCCACAACTAAGGCTACTTTCACACTAGCGTCGGGAACAACCCGTCGCTGCGCGTCGGGCCGACGTTCCCGACGCTAGTGTGGTCTCCGCCGCACAACGGGGGCAGCGGATGCATATTTCCCACGCATCCGCTGCCCCATTGTGATGTGCGGGGAAGTGCGGGGAGGTGGGGGCGGAGTTCCGACTGCGCATGCGCGGTCGGAAAAAGCGGACCGTCGGGAGCAAAAAACGTTACATGTAACGTTTTTTTCTCCCGACGGACCGCTACCATACGCCCAAACGCCGCCAAACGCATTCACCGTTTGGAAATGCGTCGCAAATGCGTCGCAAATGCGTCGCTAATGTTACTCTATGACGAAACAACGTATCCAGCAAAAACTTTTGCTGGATGCGGCGTTTCGCAAAAACGACGCATTTGCGACGTATTGCAGTTAACGCTAGTGTGAAACTAGCCTAATACTCCACTTGACACCACACTAGGGCAAGTGGAAAGAGCAGAAGCTAAGTGCCATAATTGGAGCTTATAATGGATGCAACATTTCTAGGGCAACTGAGGGCTGATGTTCTTAGTCTGGGAGGGGGCCAATATCCATAGCCCCTTCCTAAGCTATTAACATCAGCCAGCAGCTGTCTTCCAAGCCTTTGCTGTTTATTAACCCCTTATCGACATCGGGCGTAATCCACCCACGGCTATTAACCAGTTAAATGCCTCTGTCAAACTCTGACAGCGGCATTTAAATCACGCTGGCCATCATGCCGGAAATACGCTCATAGGTTCGTCAACATGACAACCAGAGGTCTCCTTGAGACCTCTATGTTTGTCAGTGCCAGAATGCTATGAGCTCCACCCAGTGGTCGGCGCTCATAGCAATCCAGCTACATAGAGGCATACTGATTATCGCCTCTATATAGCTGAGCCGATCGAGTTGTGCCAGCTTCTTTTAACACTGTCTCAAGCCCCCTTGTGAGTATTTAGAAAGCATAATTCACATCTAACACAAGTTTGCCTTCAACATAAATTGACTTCTCCTTCCACTTGATCCAGCTCCAACCAGGTATCAAAATATCTCTTCCACTACCTCTGACTTCTATTCTACTACTAGTCCCATTTTCAAGCTATGTCCAGCTTATGTCGATGTACTACACACCAATCATTTTTCAATCAAGATTCCAGATTTCTAACTTCTATCAACTTCTCTTGACTTTGTTCACACTTTGATCTCTGCTATCAAGGTAACATATCTCTGCAATCAAGTTATCAGTTACCAATATATTTCTACTACTTATGTCTTAACCACAACTCTGCTAGAAAGTTTGCCAATATTTTACTGATACAGTTATATGAAAAAGTTTGGGCACCCCTATTAATCTTAAGCTTAATGTTTTATAAAAATTGTTTTTTTTTGCAACAGCTATTTCAGTTTCATATATCTAATAACGGTTGGGCACAGTAATGTTTCTGCCTTGAAATGAGGTTTATTGTACTAACAGAAAATGTGCAATCTGCATTCAAACAAAATTTGACAGGTGCATAAGTATGGGCACCTCACCAGAAAAGTGACATTAATATTTAGTAGATCCTCCTTTTGCAAAAATAACAGCCTCTTGTCGCTTCCTGTAGCTTTTAATGAGTTCCTGGATCCTGGATGAAGGTATTTTTGACCATTCCTCTTTACAAAACAATTCCAGTTCAGTTAAGTTTGATGGTCACCGAGCATGGACAGCCCTCTTTAAATGATCCCACAGATGTTCAATGATATTCAGGTCTGGGGACTGGGATGGCCGTTCCAGAACAACCTGAGTAGATATGGAGCGGTGTTTTGGATCATTGTCTTGCTGAAAGATCCATCCCCTGCGTAACTTCAACTTTGCCACTGATTCATGAACATTATTTTCAAGAATCTGCTGATACTGAGAGGAATCCATGCGTCCCTCAACTTTAACAAGATTCCCGGTGCTGGCATTGACCACACAGCCCCAAAGCATGATGGAACCTCCACCAAATTTTACTGTGGGTAGCAAGTGTTTTTCTTGGAATGCTGTGTTTTTTGGCTGCCATGCATAACGCCTTTTTGTATGACCAAACAACTCAATCTTGGTTTCATCAGTCCACAGGACCTTCTTCCAAAAAGAAATTGGCTACTCCAAATGTGCTTTTGCATACCTCAGCCGACTCTGTTTGTGGCGTGCTTGCAGAAACGGCTTCTTTCGCATCACTCTCCCATACAGCTTCTCCTTGTGCAAAGTGCGTTGTATAGTTGACCGATGCACAGTGACACCATCTGCAGCAAGTTGATGCTGCAGCTCTCTGGAGGTGGTCTGAGGACTGTCCTTGACTGATCTCACCATTCTTCTTCTCTGTCTTTCTGATGTTTTTCTTGGCCTGCCACTTCTGGCCTTAACAAGAACTGTACCTGTGTTCTTCCATTTCCTTACTATGTTCCTCACAGTGGAAATTGACAGGTTAAATCTCTTAGACAGCTTTTTGTATCCTTCCCCTGAACAACTATGTTGAATAATCTTTGTTTTCAGATCATTTGACAGTTGTTTTGAGGAGCCCATTATGCCACTCTTCAGAGGAGATTCAAACAGGAGAACACCTTGCAAGCGGCCACTTTAAGTAGCTTTTCTCATGATTGCATACATGTGGCTATGAAGTTCAAAGCTCAATGAGGTTACAAAACCAAAAAAAGTGCTTTAGTAAGTCAGTAAAAAGTAAGGTAGGAGTATTTAAAACAAGAAAATGATAAGGGTGCCCATACTTATGCACCTGTCAAATTTTGTTTGAATGCAGATTGCACATTTTCTGTTAGTGCAATAAACCTCATTTCAAGGCAGAAACATTACTGTGTCCAACAGTTTTTAGATATATTAAACTGAAATAGCTGTTGCAAAAAAAAACAATTTTTATAAAACATTAAGCTTAAGATTAATAGGGGTGCTCAAACTTTTTTATATAACTGTATCCTGTGGTTAACCATTTCCCTGTTACAAGTTCCTGATTGCATACATGTCTCCTGTCAACCATAACTCTGCTGCAAGTTTTAGGTTGCCTATATGTCTATAGTTTCTATTTGTATCTGCACATCTAGCTTTGCTTCATCTAGTGCTTCATGTTACACTTACCTCTCTAGTGTCCTTGTCTTCACTGATCCACAAGATCTGCTCTGCAGCACCATCTGCTTTACCAGATGAACCCTTAACAGGCATATTTCACCAAACAGTTGTTATTGTACCACATACTACACCAGCATTCCTATATATTTAAATACAAGTCAAATCATAAAGAATTGTAAACAGTGATGAGTAATGAAGACTAAGAAAATGGGTATTGAAAGGGAAAATTGCAGGCCCAAAGATTTACTATGAGACAGACATGTAAACAGAATAAAGGAAAGGTGAGGGGTATTAGTCTTCTTCTTTATCAACATTTGAACTTTCCAAGATGGAATAGTCTCTAAGCAGCATATGGTAAACTTGTGGCTGTCCTGGGGAAACATGCTTTTAATCGTATCATGTGCTGTTTCTGGGTAATGAATCTTTCAGTTCATGTTCCATCGAATCCAAAAGACAATGTAGAAATGGGCTCTGCTAGAAGATGTGCCAAATTGTTGCATTCATGAAAGGGCACCTAGACTGTATTGCGTGGTTAGAACACCAGAATTAATTTCATCCATACAGTTTCAACAGCGCGAATTCGAGGAACAGACTACATCAAGTTCTAGGCTTCTAGTCTCAAAACCTTGTGAGCCTAAAAGTACATGATAGTCTACTTTACTCTGTCCATTTTGGTGACCCCTATGAAGTGTAATACTGTCTTAGTAATATTCCCACCTGTGTGGTGTTGTTGAAGCACAAGCAGAAATTCATTGTGCTGTACGATGAGTGTTTTGCCTTCCATTATCAGCTGTCTGAAGCTCTACAGTCCAATTTGCCATGCACCGACCAATGTTTTAGCGCAATTGTGTTGAGTGAAACAAATGGTGCTGTGTCATAGCCATGTGATCCATCACTGATAATGGGGGATATCTAGATTATCATTTACATGTGACAAATCTGTTATCATGTCTGATTCGAGTCGGAAAGGACACTACTTACTCACTCTTGGGCTTGTCGTAGACATAGCAATCAGCCAGCTGTACATCTATCAGCTCCGTTTCCGCCATTACTGTGCACACAGAATGTGAGTGTTATTTTAATATAGCAAAGGGAGATAAACATCTGTCCTTCACTATTGGCTTTGCTGATCTCCAGGAGAAAAGAACTTGACATCTGATTGAGACCCATAAATGTAGTGTTTATAGCCAGATCTTACATTTTTGTTTATGGAAGTGCAAGACAAAATTCAGAGAAATGGCAATTTTAACTTTTGTTATTTTTATTATATAAGATAATATAACACATTTTAATGCCACTTTAATTAACTTATGTAACGCACCAAGTCAGTGAAGAAGACTAATTTTATTGTTTTTCTGTTTTTCTAAGACACACTATTTTAAAAAAATGTTTATACTTGAAAACTGAAATCAATTTCATGTTTTTCATAGCAGTTTTTACTATGGCCTTTGGTGGTGTATTTTACTTTAATACATTTGTAACATTTATTTTTCTCAATTTTTTCCAAGTCTTGTAGAAAAGCCTATGCCTAAAATTCCTAAAAGTGCATGGTGCATTTTGAAAACTTGCAACCGACTCTAAAACACTGGCAATTATCACATAATGAAAAAACATAATCTTGCACTGTGGATTTTAAATACTTTAGGACTTCCCATAGGCTACTTTCACACTAGCGTTGTGCACTGCACGTCGCTATGCGTCGTTTTGTAGAAAAAATGCATCCTGCAAAAGTGCTTGCAGGATGCGTTTTTTTCTCCATTGACTTGCATTAGCGACGCAGTGCAACGCATTGCCACACGTCACAACTGTCGTGCGATGGTTGCGTCGTGTTGCGTTGGACCGTCGCCACCAAAAAACGTTGCATGTAACGTTTTTTGGTGCATCGTGTCCAGCATTTCCGACCGCGCATGCGGTCACCTCACAATGGGGCAGCGGATGCGTTGAAAAACAGCATCCGCTGCCCCCGTTGTGCGGCACTTCTGGAGCGCCCCCACTGCCGCAGGGCTGAGGGGGACCTGGTACCGGGCCTCTGTGTCTCAGTCCTGGGTGAATACGGTGAATAACGAGGACACCAGGTTGCAGTCTCTTTACCTCTTTACTGAAGGCTTCAGGATCCTCAGTCCGGAACACGGTCAACCGGGCTACCTGAGTCCGGCCAATCCGATGGCACCTCCAGAGTTCCCTTTGCAGGTGGAAATCTGTGCCTACCTTCTAGCGCTTGTGTGTTGTGGTCCTTCCCTGCTGTGCTTACGGGATAGTCCCCACAACTGTTGTGTCTGTTTCTGAAGTTCCCTCACAACTCGATTATGATGTTCTTCTTCGTCCTCCCAGATGATATGGCTAGGACGCACCCGTATGATGGGTAGGCTCGGAGCTCTTCCGGGACCCTAGAGTCGCCCCTCTCCAAATGTTGCCCCCTGTGTCTGCTTAGGTGATTTTGGGTGAGACAGCCCGCCTATAACTGACTGTCCTAGCATAGGTTTGAAGTAAGGCCTGGAGCTCAATACTTCCTCGGCGTTTCTGGCCACCGGCTGCGCGCCTCAGTAGGATGTTGCCTCGTCTTACAGCACGACTCCTACTGGTGTTTCTCCTTGTTGCGTTGATCTTGTTTCTCACTCAGCACAATAAACCTCGCTTCTTGTCCTTTCTTGGGGTACTGCCGCAATGAAGTGCAGGCGCGGTCCCGTAACGTTCTTTCTGTTCGCTAGGCCTCTGTCAGGATCCCACCCCTGACAGGGACCCCCCTGAATCTTCCCCTGCAACACCCTCTGCCACAGGATGTTGCCTGGTTCCAACCCAGTCAGCTTTCTGTCTAACTTCCTATCTAACCCCCAGTTTTACCAGATTGTGAGGAGTGGCCTAATACATAGCACCCTTAGCTCCCCCTGGAGGCCAGACTGTGAAGTGTATTGGTGTCTGTGATACCTGGTCAGGTGAACTCCTTCAGTGCCATCAGACGTACCATAGCCCCCCTTAGCGGCGGAGCATCAGTACTGCAACGACCAGGACTCTGGGGCGCTGCACTCCCCCCCCCCGGGGTAAATCCAGTACTCCTGGACTGGGAAGAAAACAACAATACATGTCAGCAAAAAGACATACAATTTTTGAAATGCAATAACAAGTACATTTGAACAGAGCTTCCCTTTATGGGAGGTGAGGACACTTGAACGTTACAAACATGGTTAAATATTTTAAATAACATACTATAAATAACTTCTCTTACCCAACCGGGTATTCTACTTAGTGCAATTTCTGAACAATAATTTAACATTGCCTTTAAGGATGTATATGCTGAATCCACTAAAGACCTTCTTATAAAACGGTATAAGGCTAATCAACTTTTCTTCATTTTCCACCTTTACATCTGCAGGACCGCCTGTCTATCTGCCCCAGGCCTACTGCCTCTCGCTCTGTTGCAGGACCGCCCCATTCCTCATCCGGGCCTACTGCCTTTCTGCTACTATACACAGTATAGAACTTATCAACCTTCTCTCAGTTTAGGATCGCTGAGCCATCTCTGTACGGCTCCTAGGAGGACTCACCGACTAACCCCGTACTGGTTCACTTCCTGTCCTCATTCTCTAACACATTATTAAACATTTCTTACAATTAACTAGCTAACTACATATAACTTCGACATGTAAGCATTATTCGACTTTAAGTGCTATTGGTGAACGTCCCCTTTAAGAGGGGACCAAGTCTCTCGTAGATAGTGCAACTTTTCAAGCTGCAAGTTCGTATACAGCAAGGACTCCGGTGCTGTTTCCAAGAACAGTTTCTTCGCAAAGAGTCCTTTTCTTTGTAAAACCAGTAGAGGGCACCTTTAAGAAGGTGCGAACTATTTACAATAAGTTTGTAATCATGCAGTGTTCATGATCCAGCAGTTCTTTTCAACAATGATGAACGAGAAACAAAAGCAAAAAGGCAAAAGTAGGGATCCCGGGTAAACTAAGGGATCCCTTTAAGAGTTAACCCAAGTCGGGTTGTAGCAGCAGAACAAAAAGATAAACAATCAACTATATACATTTCCGTGGTATCGAGGTTTATCCCTCTAAGTCTGGGGGTGGCTTCCGTGGGTACTGCCCACCACCGGCTACCACATAGAGTGCATCCGCACCCTTAATGGGGGTCTGTGTACTCACGGTTCTCCTCGGGGTGATGGTCCACAGGCATTTGGCACACAAGGAGATTGGAGCAATGACCGCTGGTCCCGGGGAATCATAGGAAGGTGGCACAGTCACTTCTGGCTTGTACTTGCGCACGTGCAAAGCATACCACCCTTTGTCTCCCCAGTGGCGGGTGTACCGAACGCGGTCCCCCGGGTAAAGATCCTGGCCTGGGTGTCCCTCGATGAGGTGCGCCTCCACATCCCGCCGGTTCACGAATACCTCCAAGGCGAGACCGGGCTCTTTGATGAAGCCCCAACCTCCCTGCATCCGGAAAGTGCTGATGACTCCATAGTGCTGCGGGCTCCAGTCCTCCTCAGCCGCCCACCTAACCTGGATTTTGGCCTGGAGGTCCTTTTCCCGCTCGGCCCATCGGCGGAGTTCCTTCTTACAGGCCCACTCTTCCTCCTGTCGGCATAGCTGCTGGCGATATTCCCGTTGGTGGATAACCTCGATGCTCTCCCCCTCGGGCTGAGCCTCTCCAGGGAACCCGATCAAGTTGGTGGTAGCGCGGGTCCACTTGAAGGTCATCCACTCACCCTGGAGGTTCATGGGCTGTGCAGTGGGCCGTAAGGGGACATCGGCGGTCTTTAGCGTCTCCCACGGCCGCTCGCATTCAAGGCGGCTACACACCCGTCCGGGTGGTCTGGGTGGAGGGGAGTCTATGTCCACAAGCAGGGGCTCTTCGGCCACCCGGGCCGGGTTAATGGCGCCATCCGCCTCCGCGGTATCCCCGGCGTCAGCCCTCTTCTCCTCAGCTTGCGGTGCCAGCGCTTGGAGGTGGTGCGGCTCCTCACTGGTAGCGGCTTTTCGCCGACACAGACTCCGAAGCTGACGGCATAGCTCCTCCACTTCCGCCACGAGAATTTCCCGGTCCTCTCAGCCTGGTGAAAGTTTGCTCAGCTCCCATTGGCTGGGACTGGTGCGGGTCTTCTCCCCCTCTTTTGGGCGACCTTCGCTCGTCATCTTGCCAATCTGGCTCTGCCCCGCGTCGTCTAGGGATTCCAGCCTTCCCCCATCCAGAGGGTGGTTCCTCTTCCCGCCGCCGTCCCAGACTAGGAGGCGGACCTCCCTCGTTGAAGGGCATATCTCCCGAACATAGTAGTACTTGTGGGGGGCTGGCTCAACTTTCGCGCCATTCTTCCAAGCTACTCCCACGATGACACGCTCCGCTCTTCTGGCACGCCACATGGTGCCGCAATGGCGGCAGTTTTGGCGGGAACTTTTGGTGGCAAGTGGCAATGCACAGTCTTTGCAATGAGTCACAGTCCAAGCACAACAAATCACAGTTCCAAGGCACACATGACCTGATTCTTCAGGCTTAAGTAGATCCTGTTCATGACGCCAAATTGGAGCGCCCCCACTGCCGCAGGGCCGAGGGGGACCTGGTACCGGGCCTCTGTGTCTCAGTCCTGGGGTTGTCACGGTGGCTAGGCCCGGTCCGTGACCTTGCTGAGGGGCGTCCAGTGAAAGTTGAGAATGTGATGATGTTATGGTGTGGTGCAGATCGTGGTGAATAACGAGGACACCAGGTTGCAGTCTCTTTACCTCTTTACTGAAGGCTTCAGGATCCTCAGTCCGGAATATGGTCAACCGGGCTACCTGAGTCCGGCCGGTCCGATGGCACCTCCAGAGTTCCCTTTGCAGGTGGAAATCTGTGCCTACCTTCTAGCGCTTGTGTGTTGTGGTCATTCCCTGCTGTGCTTACGGGATAGTCCCCACAACTGTTGTGTCTGTTTCTGAAGTTCCCTCACAACTCGATTATGATGTTCTTCTTCGTCCTCCCAGATGATATGGCTAGGACGCACCCGTATGATGGGTAGGCTCGGAGCTCTTCCGGGACCCTAGAGTCGCCCCTCTCCAAATGTTGCCCCCTGTGTCTGCTTAGGTGATTTTGGGTGAGACAGCCCGCCTATAACTGACTGTCCTGCCGTAGGTTGAAGTAAGGCCTGGAGCTCAATACTTCCTCGGCGTTTCCGGCCACCGGCTGCGCGCCTCAGTAGGATGTTGCCTCGTCTTACAGCACGACTCCTACTGGTGTTTCTCCTTGTTACGTGATCTCGTTTCTCACTCAGCACAATAAACCTCGCTTCTTGTCCTTTCTTGGGGTACCGCCATGATGAAGTGCAGGCGTGGTCCCATAACGTTCTTTCTGTTCGCTAGGCCTCTGTCAGGATCCCACCCCTGACAGGGACCCCCCTGAATCTTCCCCTGCAACACCCTCTGCCACAGGATGTTGCCTGGTTCCAACCCAGTCAGCTTCTGTCTAACTTCCTATCTAACCCCCAGTTTTACCAGATTGTGAGGAGTGGCCTAATACATAGCACCCTTAGCTCCCCCTGGAGGCCAGACTGTGAAGTGTATTGGTGTCTGTGATACCTGGTCAGGTGAACTCCTTCAGTGCCGTCAGACGTACCATAGCCCCCCTTAGCGGCGGAGCATCAGTACTGCAACGACCAGGACTCTGGGGTGCTGCACTTCCACAGTATGCGTCGGTGCGCCACAACGTCGCATTGCGACGTGCAGTGCACAACGCTAATGTGAAAGTAGCCATAGATGATAAACGTCCAGACAATCCACATTATACTCTGTAGTGTAAATGAAACCTCATCAAATAAAGAGCAAAAAATAAAAAATGCACCAAAACACAACAGTATCCCCTTCACAACCTTTGACGTACATTCATGTTGTATCCCTGCCTTTGATGCAAGCCATATTGAGCCAATTTCTTTCTCTGCATATGATGGCTGATTTAATTAGCAATCATGTGCTTTTAACAGCTCATGAGCTCCAGCTGGGGATGTTAACTAGTTAAATCCTGCTTTCAATTACTGACAACAGGATTTAACAAGCTCCAACTCTAAGAGCATCATTGATCCCTCCCATCAGCACGCCCCTCACGTGAATGTGGGGCACCAATTGGTTATCATGACAGCTGAGGGTCTGCTGATGAATCTTATATATTTCATTATGATCCTCCTGTGAATGCCGACCCTTTGCCAGCGTACAGAGCATCATGATTTCTGATATACAAAGCTTTGCTGATGCACTACTATGTATAGAATAAGCGAAAAAAACACATACTTTGTATCACTGCATTCATAATAGTCCGATCTATCAAAATATAAAAAATAATTAATTTAAGCAGCAAATGGCGTAACGAGAAAAAAAATCAAAACACCAGAATTACGTTTTTGCCCCCCCCCCCCGCAACATTGCAGTAAAATGTAATAAGAGGCGATCAAAACATTGTATCTACCCCAAAATGGTATCAATAAAACTGTCATCTGAGGGCGTAAAAAACTAGGAGTAAAATAAAGGACCCTCAATTCTAGCCTTGCTTTTTGAATTGGGTTTCCAAAATTGAAAAAACGCTTAGATCTGGTGACATCAATGGAGTTAATTTGCAATATCACAAAAATCCTTATTAAAGTTCACTGTACCTCTATTACATTATTGTACAAATCCTAGGTGCCTTTTTCAGAAGTAAGGGCCAATGTGAATGTAGCTGCTAGTCAGGTTTATAGAAGTAATCTAGAGATATATCCACATTAGCTCCTTAGTGGTAGCAGCAAGCCATCAAGTGGCAGCTCAGACAAAGGATGACGGAGTGCATTCGAAATGCATAGCTATTTTTTCTGGGAGCAATATAGAATCCAATTCTTAATTTTTTCCCTTAAATTTTAGTATTTTAAAATTTCTACCAGCTCCATTATGTTTGTAGAAGAGCAGGCAACAAGTTTGGTACTGATGGGTAAATCAAAATTACGGTACTTGCTAGCAAAAGCGATCTAACTTCAAAACATCTGCAAGGTGTTAAAGTACTGATAAATTTGGGAACAAACTAAAGCAAATTACATATGCTTAGGAGTAAATGCTCAAAAGAAGAAGGTTTCTTGAAATCCTAGAACCAACCAAAATTCATATAACCAAAAGTATGCAAACTTCTTGCAGATATTAATCCTAACCACTAAGCCATCATGCTGCCCGAGTTTATAAATTTCACATTGAGTAATGTACAAGACAAGTTATCAAGAGCAAGAGAGATACTCTTCAAAACTGCTTTCCCATCTTGTTGAAAGATGAAAACCCTAAACATGGGACTCCCCCAGGGCCGGACTGGGACTAAAATTCAGCCCTGGCATTTGAAGTTACACAGGCCCACTTGTCACATGGTGACTGTATAATATCTTTGTACACTTGTAGGCAGGGCCGGTTTTAGGCAAAGTGGGGCCCTAGGCAAAGTTTAAAATGGGTCCCCAAATGCTAACATATTGCACATCACACAGAAGCCTTTCTGTTGTATTTACGTGCGCTGAGTTCAGGCCGCTAAACGAGTTTGATCGACAATACTGAAGTTGTTCAATGCTTGTTTCCCGGCCTCTTTCCACCAGCTGAGGAATAATGATGGGACAGAACGATCACTAATAGATCACTAACAGATCACCATACAGTATCATGTTTTCAGCAGCACATCTACAGTTTACACTGGCAATGTGCTGCTGACAACAAGGCTTTTTGTTCCAGCAAAAACAATCCGAATATGCAGCATTTTACTTGTTTAGTTAAATACACCCCATAGTCCTCCATATATTATAATGTGCTCCATAGTCCTCCATATAGTATAATACACTCCCTATAGTCCTCCATATATTAAAATACACTGCTCAGTCCTCCACATAGTATAATACACTCCTCATAGTCCTCCATATAGCATAATACAATCCTCATAGTCCTCCATATAGCATAATACAATCCTCATAGTGCTCCATATAGTATAATGCACCGCCACAGTCATCCATGTAGTACAATTCACTTCCCATAGTATAATGCACCCCATAGTTCTTCATATAGTATAACGTATTCCCCATAGTCCTCGATACAGTATAATGCAGCCCACATATAGTATAATGCAGCCACCCCAGAGTATAATGCAGCCACCCCAGAGTATAATGCAGCCACCCCAGAGTATAATGCAGCCACCCCACAGAGTATAATGCAGCCACCCCAGAGTATGTAACCCCCATAGAATATAATACAGCCCACCTCCCCATAATATATAATGTAGCCCCCCATAGAATATAATGCAGCCCCCCATAGTATATAACGCAGCCTCCCCCATAGAATATAATATACTCCCCATAGTATATAGCAAAGTCCGCATATTATATAGCACAAACCGCATAGTATACAGCACAGCCTGCATACTATAGCACAGCTCGCGTAGTAGATAACACAGCCCACACAGCAGTATTCAGCACAGACCACACAGTAGTATACAGCACAGCCCACGTAGAAGTATACAGCACAGTCCACACAGTAGTATACAGCACAGCCCACAGAGTAATATATACAGCACAGCCCACAGAGTAATATATACAGCACAGCCCACAAAGTAATATATACAGCACAGCCCACAAAGTAATATATACAGCACAGCCCACAGAGAACTATATACAGCACAGCCCACAGAGAACTATATACAGCACAGCCCACAGAGAACTATATACAGCACAGCCCACAGAGAACTATATAAAGCACAGCCCAGAGTACTATATAAAGCACAGCCCAGAGTACTATATACAGCACAGCCCAGAGAGTACTATATACAGCACAGCCCAGAGAGTACTATATACAGCACAGCCCACAGAGTACTATATACAGCACAGCCCACAGAGTACTATATACAGCACAGCCCACAGAGTACTATACACAGCACAGCCCACAGAGTACTATATACAGCACAGCCCACAGAGTACTATATACAGCACAGCCCACAGAGTACTATATACAGCACAGCCCACAGAGTACTATATACAGCACAGCCCACAGAGAACTATATACAGCACACAGTAGTATACAGCACAGAGCACAGCCCACAGAGAACTATATACAGCCCACAGTGGTATACAGCACAGAGCACAGCCCACAGAGAACTATATACAGCCCACAGTAGTATACAGCACAGAGCACAGCCCACAGAGAACTATATACAGCACAGAGCACAGCCCACAGAGAACTATATACAGCCCACAGTAGCATACAGCACAGAGCACAGCCCACAGATAACTATATACAGCCCACAGTAGTATACAGCACAGAGCACAGCCCACAGAGTACTATATACAGCCCACAGTAGTATACAGCACAGAGCACAGCCCAGAGAACTATATATAGCACACAGTAGTATACAGCACAGAGCACAGCCCACAGAGAACTATATACAGCCCACAGTAGTATACAGCACAGAGCACAGCCCACAGAGTACTATATACAGCCCACAGCAGTATACAGCACAGAGCACAGCCCACAGAGAACTATATACAGCCCACAGTAGTATACAGCACAGAGCACAGCCCACAGTAGTATACAGCACAGAGCACAGCCCACAGAGTACTATATACAGCCCACAGTAGTATACAGCACAGAGCACAGCCCACAGAGAACTATATACAGCCCACAGCAGTATACAGCACAGAGCACAGCCCACAGAGAACTATATACAGCCCACAGCAGTATACAGCACAGAGCACAGCCCACAGAGAACTATATACAGCCCACAGTAGTATACAGCACAGAGCACAGCCCACAGAGTACTATATATAGCACACAGCCCACGGTAGTATACAGCACAGAGCACAGCCCACAGAGTACTATATATAGCACAGAGCACACAGTAGTATACAGCACAGAGCACAGCCCACAGAGAGCTATATACAGCCCACAGTAGTATACAGCACAGAGCACAGCCCACAGAGAGCTATATACAGCCCACAGCAGTATACAGCACAGAGCACAGCCCAGAGTACTATATACAGCCCACAGTAGTATACAGCACAGAGCACAGCCCACAGAGTACTATATACAGCCCACAGTAGTATACAGCACAGAGCACAGCCCACAGAGAACTATATACAGCCCACAGTAGTATACAGCACAGAGCACAGCCCACAGAGAGCTATATACAGCCCACAGCAGTATACAGCACAGAGCACAGCCCACAGAGAACTATATACAGACCACAGTAGTATACAGCACAGAGCACAGCCCACAGAGAACTATATACAGCCCACAGTAGTATACAGCACAGAGCACAGCCCACAGAGAACTATATACAGCCCACAGCAGTATACAGCACAGAGCACAGCCCACAGAGAACTATATACAGCCCACAGCAGTATACAGCACAGAGCACAGCCCACAGAGAACTATATACAGCCCACAGTAGTATACAGCACAGAGCACAGCCCACAGAGTACTATATATAGTACACAGCCCACGGTAGTATACAGCACAGAGCACAGCCCACAGAGTACTATATACAGCCCACAGAGTACTATATATAGCACAGAGCACACAGTAGTATACAGCACAGAGCACAGCCCACAGAGAGCTATATACAGCCCACAGTAGTATACAGCACAGAGCACAGCCCACAGAGAGCTATATACAGCCCACAGCAGTATACAGCACAGAGAACAGCCCACAGAGAACTATATACAGCCCACAGTAGTATACAGCACAGAGCACAGCCCACAGAGTACTATATATAGCACACAGCCCACGGTAGTATACAGCACAGAGCACAGCCCACAGAGTACTATATATAGCACAGAGCACACAGTAGTATACAGCACAGAGCACAGCCCACAGAGAGCTATATACAGCCCACAGCAGTATACAGCACAGCCCACAGAGAGCTATATACAGCCCACAGTAGTATACAGCACAGAGCACAGCCCACAGAGAGCTATATACAGCCCACAGCAGTATACAGCACAGAGCACAGCCCACAGAGAACTATATACAGCCCACAGCAGTATACAGCACAGCCCACAGAGAGCTATATACAGCCCACAGTAGTATACAACACAGAGCACAGCCCACAGAGAGCTATATACAGCCCACAGCAGTATACAGCACAGAGCACAGCCCACAGAGAACTATATACAGCCCACAGCAGTATACAGCACAGAGCACAGCCCACAGAGAACTATATACAGCCCACAGCAGTATACAGCACAGAGCACAGCCCACAGAGAACTATATACAGCCCACAGTAGTATACAGCACAGAGCACAGCCCACAGAGTACTATATATAGCACACAGCCCACGGTAGTATACAGCACAGAGCACAGCCCACAGAGAACTATATACAGCCCACATCTCTTCTCTTCCTCCCCTCCCCTCCTCCGAGAATGGCCCCACAGTCCAGAAAAAAAAAAAAACTCTCCTCACCTCTCCTCGTGCCCAGCGTTGCTTCCTGGTTCCTGCTCCTGTCTCAGCAGCTGCAGTCTGCCCGGGACACAGCAGGTGCGCGATGACATGACATCATCGCGCACCCGCAGTGTCAGAGGCAGAGCGGGGAATGATGGGAGAGGAGCGTCTGTGGACGCTCTCTCCTCCATCATTGCATTCAACTGTACCGGCGTCTATACGCCGGTATAGTTGAATGCGACGGCGGGGGCGGCGGATTGAGCGGCCCACCACTGGCACCGGCCCTTCTGGCATTTGCCAGAAGTGCCCTATGGCCAGTCCGGCCCTGGACTCCCCATTAGTAGTTCAAGATTCATTTAAAGAATATATAAATGTGGATTTTTCAAATTGGGTGTTATTCTTGTCCCTGGTATCCCAGGTATCCCAGCGCTGCTTCCTTCATCTCATTCCACTGCCTTCTGTTCTCCACGTAGGGTTTGAAGGTTGCCTGGAGTGGCTCAGTGACATCATCTCCCTAATTCTTCTTAAGGCCCATAAGGACACACATCTGTGTTTTAGAATTGACACTCAAGATGTTTGTTTGGTGTGCTCCATTTTTTGAGCACATCATACTTTAATTTGCTTCCATCCCTGTTGGGCTCCACCTTCAACAGTCCAGCTGCTCCCAAGATTCCTGAGTGTGCCAAGTCCTCGCTTCCCAAGTGCCTTCCCTTTGTTCCACACTGCTCCTGGTCTGTGTGCCCACTTGGACTTGAGACCTAGAGGATCCATCTCACCAGATGAGTCTAGACATCACACAACATCTTTTAGGAGTTCTGACCTAGTGAAAAATAACAACATGCAATAACTTGTCAAACAGTATGATGGACAGACAGATAAGTAAAAAAACATAATTTGGAGCAGATACATCGTACAGCTTCAGCCAGTTACGTAATCCTGCTATACCTGGTTGTAAACCACTGCTTTACTTACTCTTTAACTAAGTGGCATATCATGGGAACATTTCTGGCTTGAGCAGGTTGGTACCATGCAATTATTCCTTTTTATACTTCTTAAATAACAAGCTTGTTTGTTTTCTCAGTAGCCGCACGTGAAAAATAGATGTGTTATATACAGCACCTGTAAAACGACTTCAGGATGTACCAAAATAAGATTTACATGCCTAGCCCTCCTTGGTATGAACTTTGCACCTCTTAAATGGTCGGTTTCCAAATGAGGGCATCGTAGAGATAGAAGCAAAACCACAAAATGCTCAAAACACAAATATCATGGGGATATTTTTAACAGAAGTAAAAACAACACTTATTTCGACAAAGTAGTTTAATTGTATCCTCATTCCTATGCTCTTAGTAAAACATTTACACAGAAGAGGCTTTTTTATGGTCCCACTAACAAGAAAGTGTAGGACTTGTGGTTAATATTGATAGCAGGCAACCTGACAGCTTTCTGATCATCAATCACTGGCATCTAGCGCAGCACTTTTAAGAGTTTTATGGTGTTTTACAGCTGAATATAAATCTTGACTAAGCAGGAATTGTTTAAAGAGCTTTTAACAAGCTTGTGGCTGTAGGTTGTCATTGGGGGAAAAACATCAAAATGGTAATTTTAAAAGGACATGTCCGGTGACAATTAGCTAATGTAAGACACAACAGTAAGGTGAAACCTTCTTCATTTTATTTATTTATTTATTTATTTTTTGAAACTTTTGCAAATTATTTGAAAGGCTGAGCCAATGAAATAGTGAAATCTAAAGAATGAACATTAGTTGGTTGTGAGTTCAACGTTTCTCCACCAGTTATACTTTCTCTCTCAATAGATTATTTATAACTTTTTTAAATGCTGATTAGTATCTGCCAGTACTATCACTTGTGGTCGGCCATTCCAGAGTCCTAACGGTTCTAACTGTAAAAAACCCTTTCCAATTTAGCTGCTGGAATCACCTTTCTTCTACCCGTAATCAATGCCCTTTCAAAATCTTTGGCCCTGAGGAAGTGGCAGATTGCCACGAAACGCGTCGGCACAATAAAGCATTCAAGAACATTTCCATCGTGTGTGGTCAGCGCGGATACATTGAGAAACCTGGTCTTCTCCTTCCTTCTTTGTCACTTTGGAAGGAACCACACATGTATTCATACATGTAAATGAAATCTCCTCTGATGCGTCTTTTTTCTAAGCAAAACAACCCCAACTTTTCCAGTCTATCTTCATCAGAGAGGCCTTCCATCCCTTGCAATAATCTAGTTGACGCCATTCTTGAACTGACTCTAACTTCCGAATATCCTTTTTAAAATATGTGGCCCAAAACTGTATCCCATATTCTAGATGGGGTCTCACAAGTCAGTTATAGAGGGGTAACAATATATGAAGAGAGCAATGATTGGAGAAGGACATCATGTTTGAAGAATAGAAGGAACAAGGTGAAGAGGAAGACCAAAGAAATGAAGAAGAAGAAGACAAGATAACAGCAGAGAAGACCCTGGTGGACTTATTTAGGCTTGCACAAGATCGATCTTCCTGCAGAATGTTCATCCTTCAATTCGCCATGACTCGAGATCGAGACAGAGGATAATAATAACAATACACTGAATGTCACAAGATTTTATCTCTCTTTTCATAAACCCTAACATCTAGTTTGCTTTTGCTGCTGTTGCTTGATTTTGAGTACTGATGATCAGCTTACTTATCAGAATACTCAAGATTAACTACTTTGGTTTATACCATTACCATGTGTTACTGTCATGCAACATTTAGCTTCTGTACTTTGACTAGACATGATCACAGAGTGCCCTAAATCTCTGATGATCTGGTGAAAGATGTACTGTATTGTGAAGCTCTTTCATGGCCATTAATGGTAGGTTTTGGTTAAGCTATACTAAATATTGGTTCTTTAATGTAAGGATTTAGGATTTTTTTTTGATAATACATGTTACTGCAGAGAAGGGACATTTAAATCTCTCCCAGGAAGGTCGCAAATTCCACCAGGGAAACCCCCAGACAAAGCGGTTTCTCTCAACTTTCTATGAATTTTATTTAAACTCTAACACTTTTTGACCCAGGACAGGTATAATGTTCGGAAAGGAGGAATGAGAGTGGACCCTCTGGATCGTGGAAAGACCTACCCCTGGGCGAGCAGACCTAATGATGAACCGACCCCTATACAGGGACTGTCAGGGGCAAGCCCAGAGATCACTAAACCACGGTGAAGTACCAAGAGGGACAGCTCAGAAAAGGAGGAAGAGGATGAGGAGGAACGGAGGACAGTGAACCAAAAAACCTGATAGTAGGTACCAAACGGGGAACCAGGAAGGTGGACATCAGATCAGTGAGCAGGAGAGCCGGAACGGCACAGACTCTGATAATATTGAGTAACAAGACACGGAGCTCAGGGAAAGCATAAGGGCCAGATGCACAAGCGAGGCTATGTGACAATCAGGCACCAAGATGCAGGAAGGACTGCCTCTTATAGCAGGGTCCTTACCCGGATTGGTTGCTGGGAATCACTAGCCCCGGCATCCGCAGGAAGGAGAAATGGGGAAGGTGCATCTGCACCCTCTTGAAGAGCCCTGAGCACCTGCGCAGACACTGCCCCCCGTCCCCCCCGGGAGAGTGAGACACCGGAAGTGGAGAGGAGGAGGAATGAGCTTGGACGCACCTGGACCCGGAAGCAGACATCGTGACAGGAGGGGAGAAGTTGACGCGCCTGGACCCAGCAGCAGAGCGTCGGGAACGCGCAGCGGCGGGAATGGTAACAACAGGTCTAAATTTGCCATAATTGTTTCCAATAAGTTAGGGTAGTACTAACAAATACAGCCCTGTTGACAACCCTGCAGCTATATTAGTAATTTACTTACTGCACTGCAATGACCTGCAGTGATGCTGTCCCAGGTTGACATATTTGTGTTTGGGAGGAGGCCACAGTATGTTGTGTTGTTTTATACCCTCTATATATTCTTTGTGCTCCTTTAGACTATACTTTGGCAGCTGATTACTCTTGTTTGACCCCATCAAGCATTTGGTGCACATTTCTAATTTTCACTGTTATGTTGTACCTGTCAGTACGGTTGTCATTCTCCTTGATGAGAACCATTATAAGACCCAGTATTGCCACTGGCAAATATTTTCTCCTGTCACTCTGTTGCGGAAAAACTTTGTGTGAAAGAAGCCTAACGGGGATTTCCCAGCATTAGAAGTGATGCATATCCCGATTGGTAGGGATTCAACTAGTGGGACCCCCAAGTATTTTCAGAATTAAAGAGTCTTCTGAAAATAGCTCAATTGACTTAAATTAACACAATTAAATGAGAATTGACTCCTCTGATCTTATTTCCCTTACTTTTTCACCATCATTGCTGAGTTTTTCAACATTCATTTCTATCAGTCAAGTTTACGCCATTTATGCCTGGTGAGGAACATTTACAAAATAACTGAGAATGGGTATTTTCCCAAACATATTCCACAGTAGTGTTCTTCTGGTATATGAGTTGCACTGCACAACTCTTCCTGCTTGGTGTTCAGTGTTCTTTTTCCCCTACCACATTGTTGCAGTGATTTTGCTGCAGATCGCTTAAGCAGCCAGTAACCACAAATCACCCTTGAACTCTGTAAATACAATGCCAAAGTGCCCCAGTCTTCCTAAAAATGTTTCTCCATGAATTCTGGAGTGGATGGGTAACCAGTGTAATGACTGGCACAAGGTAGAGGCATCGGTGTAATGGTTGGTGAGGAATATGATCCTGGCTGCAGCATTCAAGACAGATTGGAGAGGAAAGAGTTTGATAACTACATTTATCTCCTATTGACAGGGTGTGTAATACATGTCTGATTCTTGATGGTCTCACATATCACTATAATGATAGTCTGTTACCAATTTTCCTTATTTTGCTCGGCAATCAATGAGTGGACAATACATAATGTTTCTCAAAGCATTGTCTGTGGAGCTTCTTTAGATAACCAAGCTCTGCTTTTGGTATTTTTGGCAGTTCATAGTCAGTAAATTCCTTTGGGGGTTAAGCTCCTTTAAAAGCCATTTTCCTAGTACTCCTTACCAGAGCAATATGGTCCATTTGGTTCCTACAGTTTGCAAATGTATGTTTGTTCTTTTTATATTTGTCATGTAGACTTGAACATATATTCTTATCTACTGCCTGTCCCGACCTTCATGTGCCTATGTCTGAACTCCATCAACCCTCACCCATGCGCTTATGATTCCATGCTGTTGTCTCTATACCACCAAAACACCAGCCATTGCTATTGATTCAGGGTGGAGACTAGGGTTGAGCGAAACGGATCGAACATTTTCAAAAGTCGCCGACTTTGGCAAAGTCGGGTTTCGTGAAACCCGACCCGATCCCAGCGTGGGATGGGCCACGCGGTCGGCAATCTTCGCGCCAAAGTCGCGTTTCGTATGACGCTTTCAGCGCCTTTTCTCAGCCAATGAAGGTGGACGCAGAGTGTGGGCAGCGTGATGACATAGGTCTCGGTCCCCACCATCTTAGAGAAGGGCATGGCAGTGATTGGCTTGCTCTCTGCGGCATCACAGGGGCTATAAAGGGGCGTGCACGCCGACCGCCATCTTACTGCTGCCGAGCTGAGCATAGGGAGAGGTTGCTGCCGCTTCGTCAGAAGCAGGGATAGCGTTAAGCAGGGTACACTAACCCCCAAACCGCTTGTGCTGTAGCGATTTCCACTGTCCAACACCACCTTTTCTTTGCAGGGACAGTGGAGGCTAGATTTCTCTTCATCAGCTCTGTAGCTTATTGGGCTGCCCTAGAAGGCTCCCTGATGGCTGCATTGCTGTTTGTACGCCGCTGTGGAAACCAACTGCTTTTTTAAAAGCAAAAATCCTGTTGCTCCTTCCTTTCTGCTATCTTGTTTGTTTGTCCACACTTTTTGTGTGCAGCAGTCCTTTTTATTGCTGCCTGCCATACTTTTCAGAGATTATTGTAGGGAGATAGTAATTGTAGTACAGTCCCTTTTATTTTTTTTTAATATATCTTCCAGTCACTTTCTGCCCCTGAAACTGTGTAGTGTAAAACAGTGGGCCTGTATTTTTCTGCACTGTCCCACACCTGAAAAGGGAAAAGGGAGATTAATATTGCCAATCAGTGCATCTGCGCCAGTCCTGTCTGTGGTATCTCTGTCAGTCATTTTGTGCCACAGAAACTATACTGTAATATAGTGGGCCTGATTTATTCACTAGTCTCCCCCAAAAAAATAAAAATAAAGGGAGAATAATATTGCCAAATCTGTGCATCTGTGCCAGTCGTGTCTGTGGTATCTCTGTCAGTCATTTTGTGCCACAGAAACTATACTGTAATATAGGGGGCCTGATTTATTCACTAGTCTCCCCCCAAAAAATAAAAATAAAGGGAGAATAATATTGCCAAATCTGTGCATCTGTGCCAGTCGTGTCTGTGGTATCTCTGTCAGTCATTTTGTGCCACAGAAACTATACTGTCATACATTGGGCCTGATTTATTCACTAGTCTCCCATATAAAAAAAAAATAAAGGGAGATTAATATTGCCAAATCTGTGCCAGTCCTGTCTGTGGTATCTCTGTCAGTCATTTTCTGCCACAGAAACTATATTGTCATACAGTGGGCCTGATTTATTCAGCACTCAGCCACACATAAAAAGAGAGATTTGTATTTACAACAAGTTAACATACACCTTCTACCTTGTTTTTCAGTTCCATATAACGGTTGTTAGTTTGGTTACATTTTCCCAAGAATGAGGAAGGCTGGTGGAAGAGGTCGTGGCCGTGGGCGGTCATTGCCATCTGGTAATGCTGATGGTGGTGGTGGTGGTGCTGGTGGAGCATCGGGTGGTAGAGGGAAAATCAAAATAGCACCTAAGTCTCGAGTTGTTGAGCCAGCGTCATCGTCCGTCTACACAAGGTCTCGAACGCTACCTTTTCTGGGAGTAGGAAAACCGCTGTTAAAGCCGGAGCAGCAGGAAAAAGTTTTGGCTTTCCTTGCTGACTCTTCCTCTAGCTTTTTCGCCTCCTCTTCGGATAGTTCAAAATTGAAAAGTAGCCAGTCGTCGGTGGATGCTCCCGGTCAGGAACAAGTTGATTCCTTGTGTCCTTCCCCCAAAACAACAGTGAAGGATGCGTCAGGTGACACAACAGTTTACTCCATGGAGCTCTTTACACATACCGTGCCTGGGTTAGAAAGGGAAATAGTTAACAGCCCACTAGAAGATGATTCGGACATGGAGTGCACTGATGCACAGCCACAGCTAGATTGTCATGCTGTTCCATCGACTCACATCACTACATTGCCCTTGCAGTGTACTGAGCCAGAAACTGACCCTGGTGCCCATTCCTGAACGTTATAGCACCTTACACGATGACACAGAGATGGCTGAACATGAGATTGAAGAGGAGGTGATAGATGACCCAGTTATTGACCCAGATTGGCAGCCATTGGGGGAAGAGGGTGCCGCTGGCAGTAGCTCAGAAGCGGAGGAGGACGATCGGCAGCAGCCATCTACATCACATTTGCATTCATCTGGCAGGCCCGTCTCTGGCCAAAAAAGTTTGGCAAAACCAAAACCATTTTTCGGACAGCGTGGCCATCCGTTTAAAGTAGCACAATGTGCAATGCCTGAAAAGGTATTCAATAGTAGGAAGAGTGCAGTCTGGCAATTTTTTAACCAAGATCCGAATGATCAGTGCAAAGTGATCTGTAAGAAATGCTCAAGGACATTTAGCAGAGGTCAGAATGTCAAAAGTTTAAATACAACTTGCACGCGTTGAAATTTAACCACCATGCACTTGCAAGCCTGGATTAGCTACCAAACGTCCCGTAACGTTGTTGCACCCGCTCACAATGAAGCTAGTCAGCAATGCTACATTCCTTCCCTCACTGTAAGCCCACCGGTTAGAACAACAACAGCAGCAAATGTGGAGGTGTCTTCGCTAGGGCAAAGCAGTTAGGGAATCACAAGTTTATTGGTAGGAAGCATAGCATGTAGGCCTACATCGAGAATACCATCACCAACCCTCTCTCAATCCGCCATGTCCACCACCACCATCACCGCAAGTCCCACCATATGCACCTTGTCAGTCCAGCTCACCCTCCAAGAGACTCTCATTAGGAAAAGAAAGTACTCACCCTCTCATCCGTGTACACAGGGTTTGAACGCCCACATTGCTAGACTTATATCGTTAGAGATGATGCCCTACCGCTTGGTTGAAAGCGAAGCTTTCAAAGCCTTGATGGCCTACGCAGTACCACACTATGAGCTACGCAGTCGACACTTCTTTTCGAGAAAAGCCATCCCAGCCCTCCACCAGCATGTCAAACACCGCATTCTCCATGCACTGAGGCAATCAGTCAGTAGAAAGGTGCACCTCACAACTGAAGCATGGACCAGTAGGCATGGTCAGGGACGTTGCATGTCCATCATGGCACACTGAGTCAATGTGGTGGATGCAGGGTCCACAGGGTACAGCCACAGTGGGACAGTTCTGCCTAGCCCACGGTCTAGGAAACAGTTGGCTGTAGGCGTTTGCCACCCCTCCTCCTCCTCCTCTTCTAGCTGAAGCGAAAGCTCATCCACAGAGCGCAGTCGCACGACCACTCCATCTGCAGCTGCCAGTGTTGCACACGAGGTGTCCCATTATGGAACAGCTAGTGGTAAGCGTCAGCAGGCTGTGCTGGAAATGAAGTGCTTGGGCGACAACAGACACTCCGCGGAAGTTCTGGCCGAGTTCTTGCAGCAAGAAACTCAGTCATGGCTGGGCAGTGTACATCTTGAGGCAGGCAAGGTAGTCAGTGATAACGGAAGGAATTTTATGGCTGCCATAGCCCTTTCAGAACTGAAACACATTCCTTGCCTGGCTCACACCTTGAACCTGGTGGTGCAGTGCTTCCTGAAAAGTTATCCAGGGTTACCAGCCCTGCTCCTCAAGGTGCGACGACTTTGCTCTCACATCCGCCGTTCGCCTGTACACTCCAGCCGTATGCGGAACCATCAGCGATCGTTGAAGCTTCCCCAGCACCGTCTAATAATCGATGTTGCAACAAGGTGGAACTCTACACTGCACATGCTTCAGAGGCTGTGCGAACAGAGGCGTGCTGTCATGTATTTGTGGGAGGATACACATACACGGGCAGGCAGTTGGATGGCAGACATGGAGTTGTCTGCTGTGCAGTGGTCGAAGCTCCAAGACCTCTGTCAAGTCCTTCAGTGTTTTGAGGAATGCACACGGCTGGTCAGTGCGGACAACGCCATCATAAGCATGAGCATTCCACTAATGCGTCTGCTGATGCAAAGTTTGACACACATTAAGGAGCAGGCATCTGCAGCCGAGGAGGAGGGAAGCCTTGATGACAGTCAGCCATTGTGTGCTCAGGGAAGTCTCAGGGACGAGGTTGCGGTCGAAGAGGAGGAGGAGGAGGAGGAAGATGGGGATGATTATTTATGGGAGAAGGAAGCATCTCAGGGGGGAATAGAAAGTGTTGGTGGTGCAAGGTCAGGTACAGGTTTTTTGCGGGAGACAAGTGATGTGGATTTGCCAGAAAGTGCTCCTCAACCCAGCACAAGCATTGATTTGACACCTGGAACATTGGCCCACATGGCTGATTATGCCTTGCGTATCCTAAAAAGGGACCCCTGCATTATCAAAATGATGACCGATGACGATTACTGATTGGCCTGCCTCCTGGATCCACGCTATAAAGGGAAATTGCAAAATATCATGCCACATGAGAACCTTGAGCAAATATTGGCTACCAAACAAGCAACTCTTGTATACCGTTTGGTTCAGGCATTCCCAGCACACAGCGGCGGTGATGGTTCTCACACGAGCTGCAGAGGGCAACATGCAAGAGGTGTTAGAGGGGCACAAATCAGAAGTGGCATTGGACAGAGGGGTTTTATGACCAGGTTGTGGAGTGATTTCGCAATGACCGCAGACACGACAGGTACTGCAGCATCGATTCAAAGTGACAGGAGACAACATTTGTCCAGTATGGTTACTAACTATTTTTCCTCCCTTATCGATGTTCTCCCTCACACGTCATTCCCCTTTGATTACTGGGCATCTAAAATAGACACCTGGCCTGAATTGGCAGAATATGCATTACAGGAGCTCGCTTGCCCAGCTGCTAGTGTGCTATCAGAAAGAGTATTCAGTGCTGCTGGTTCAATACTGACCGAAAAAAGGACTTGTCTGGCTACCCAAAATGTTGATGATCTAACCTTCATTAAAATGAACCAATCATGGATTTCTAATTATTTTGCCCCACCTTTCCCTGCTGACACCTAGCTTTCCTGTAAAAAGGTCTTGCTTTTGGACTCGTCTTACTGACTGCTCCAATTTTTCCATTTGCAGCTGCTGTATGTCCACCATAGGCCTTTTTTACACCTCCCTAAATGGGCTGACTCCCCCCATGGGGCCGTGGTCACCACTTGGCGCAAGCACCCGTGCGAGTGCCGTTTAGCTAAACAGGTGGGTGTGCCCAATTTTGGGCGACGGCACTGGCACAGGGTCCCTCATAGTACAATGAAGTGTCTCTGGCGGTGGTGGTGCACACCCAACATCAGACACACTGTCGTAACATGAGGGGCCCTGGGCCAGTACTGCTGCCCACAAGAGAGTGTTCCCCCCCAGCTCAAACAGTGCTCTACCACTTGCAAAATTACCTCTCACTGCTCCACCACTGTTTAGTCTGTGCTGTTAAATCCTTCAATGGCACTACCAATACCAATTTGTTGACATGATTGTTGATAGTAAAAATATTCAGGGGTCCTGCCCTACATTTACACCAGTTAATACTTTGCGCCAACTACAACTGTCTGCAAGTCAGCAGAGGAGCCCTCCTGTTATGACCCCAGTGGACAGGGTCTCAGAGGAATGTGTAAGTCTGCAAGATACAAAAATCCAGCTCATAGGGCTGTGGTAACTGGGTTGACCAAATAGCTACTCCTAACGCCAACACTAGAAGTAGCTGGGGATCATGCCTACGGTGATCGCTAGATGACTCGCGCCAGCCGGAGAATCTAACTACCCCTAGGAGAAGAAAACAAAGACCTCTCTTGCCTCCAGAGAAAGGGACCCCAAAGCAAGATACAAGCCCCCCACAAATAATAACGGTGAGGTAAGAGGAAATGACAAACACAGAAATGAACCAGGTTCAGCAAAGAGAGGCCAGCTTACTAATAGCAGAATATAGCAAGATAACTTATCTGGTCAACAAAAACCCTATAAAAATCCACGCTGGAGATTCAAGAACCCCCGAACCGTCTAACGGTCCGGGGGGAGAACACCAGCCCCCTAGAGCTTCCAGCAAAGGTCAGGATACAGATAGGAACAAGCTGGACAAAAATACCAAACAAAACAAAAGCAAAAAGCAAAGAAACAGACTTAGCTTAAACACGCAGGAACCAGGATCAGTGGACAAGAGCACAACAGATTAGCTCTGATTTCAACGATGCCAGGCATTGAACTGAAGGTCCAGGGAGCTTATATAGCAACGCCCCTGAACTAACGGCCCAGGTGAGGATATAGGAAAAGACAGACGCTCCAGAGTCAAATCACTAATGACCACTAGAGGGAGCAAAAAGCAAAATCACAACACCCTCCCCTGTACCTAGGTATGCCACCTGTTTATTTGTGAATTTTTTTTTGGGCCAGACATTAACCTCACTTTATTATTTTGGCCTACTAACTGTGTCAGACACTCCTTACAGTTGTCCTCCACTGAACAAAGCTAGGCCGCCTGCGTACTCCTGTAACCTATTTTTAACTGCATTTTGCCTATTACTTTTTTGGCCCTACTAACTGTGTCTGCCCCTCGGTGCAATCGTCCTCCGCTGACCACACCAATGCTGCCTGTGTACCCCTGTAACCTATTTAAACCTGCATAGAGCCTACTTTTTTATTTTAGGCCTAGTAAGTCTGTCTGCGGTCCCCCCTTGCAATCGTCCTACACTGACCACACTAATGCTGCCTGTGTACCCCTGTAGCCTAATTTAAACTGCATAGAGGCTGCTTTTTTATTTTAGGCCTAGGAAGTCTGTCTGCGGTCCGTCCTTGCAATCGTCCTCCGCTGACCACACCAATGCTGCCTGTGTAAACTTGTAACCTATTTAAACCTGCATAGAGCCTCCTTTTTTATTTTAGGCCTAGTAAGTCTGTCTGCGGTCCGTCCTTGCAATCGTCCTCCGCTGACCACACCAATGCTGCCTGTGTAACCCTGTAACCTACTTAAACCTGCATAGAGCCTACTTTTTTATTTTAGGCCTAGTAAGTCTGTCTGTGGTCCCTCCTTGCAATCGTCCTCCGCTGACCAAACCAATGCTGCCTGTGTAACCCTGTAACCTATTTAAACCTGCATAGAGCCTACTTTTTTATTTTAGGCCTAGTAAGTCTGTCTGTGGTCCCTCCTTGCAATCGTCCTCTGCTGACCACACCAATGCTGCCTGTGTAACCCTGTAACCTATTTAAACCTACATAGAGCCTACTTTTTTATTTTAGGCCTAGTAAGTCTGTTTGCGGTCCCTCCTTGCAATCGTCCTCCGCTGACCACACCAATGCTGCCTGTGTAACCCTGTAACCTATTTAAACCTGCATAGAGCCTACTTTTTTATTTTAGGCTTAGTAAGTCTGTCTGCGGTCCCTCCTTGCAATCGTCCTCCGCTGACCACACCAATGCTGCCTGTGTAACCCTGTAACCTATTTAAACCTGCATAGAGCCTACTTTTTTATTTTAGGCCTAGTAAGTCTGCACCACTCCTTCCAATTGTCCTCCGCTCACCACACCAATGCTGCCTGTGTACGCCTGTAACCTATTTTAAACTGCATTGAGCCAACTTTTTTGTTTAAGGCCTACTACCTGTGTCTGTCTGCACCACTCAATACAGCTGTCCTCCTCTGAAAAAAGCTGAGCTTCAATTGTCAGGTTTTCAGCCTATAGGAATTTGAAAACTGCATTGGGCCTACTAGTTTGGTTGGGGCCTACTAACGGTGTCTGCCGCTCCTTGGTGTTCTCCTGGTTTTTTTTCCTGAGCTTCAATCTTCAGGCTTTCGGCCTATATTTGAAATATGAAACTGCATTTGGGATACTAGTTGGGTTGGGCCTACTAACGGTGTCTGCCGCTCCCTGGTGTTGTCCTCCACTGAACAAAGCTGAGCTTCAATCTTCAGGCTCTCATAAAGTAGTTGTTAATATAACACTGCAGTTACATAGTTACATAGTTACATAGTTATTAAGGTTGAAGGAAGACTGTAAGTCCATCTAGTTCAACCCATAGCCTAACCTAACATGCCCTAACATGTTGATCCAGAGGAAGGCAAAAAAAACCCATGTGGCAAAGAGTAACTCCACCATGGGGAAAAAAATTCCTTCCCGACTCCACATACGGCAATCAGACTAGTTCCCTGGATCAACGCCTTATCAAGGAATCTAGTGTATATACCCTGTAACATTATACTTTTCCAGAAAGGTATCCAGTCCCCTCTTAAATTTAATTAATGAATCACTCATTACAACATCATACGGCAGAGAGTTCCATAGTCTCACTGCTCTTACAGTAAAGAATCCACGTCTGTTATTATGCTTAAACCTTCTTTCCTCCAGATGTAGAGGATGCCCCCTTGTCCCTGTCTCAGGTCTATGATTAAAAAGATCATCAGAAAGGTCTTTGTACTGTCCCCTCATATATTTATACATTAAAATAAGATCACCCCTTAGTCTTCATTTTTCCAAACTAAATAGCCCCAAGTGTAATAACCTATCTTGGTATTGCAGACCCCCCAGTCCTCTAATAACCTTGGTCGCTCTTCTCTGCACCCGCTCCAGTTCAGCTATGTCTTTCTTATACACCGGAGACCAGAACTGTGCACAGTATTCTAAGTGTGGTCGAACTAGTGACTTGTATAGAGGTAAAATTATGTTCTCCTCATGAGCATCTATGTCTCTTTTAATACATCCCATTATTTTATTTGCCTTTGTAGCAGCTGCCTGACACTGGCCACTGAATATGAGTTTGTCATCCACCCATATACCCAGGTCTTTTTCATTGACGGTTTTGCCCAGAGTTTTAGAATTAAGCACATAGTTATACATCTTATTACTTCTACCCAAGTGCATGACCTTACATTTATCCCCATTAAAGCTCATTTGCCATTTATCAGCCCAAGCTTCTAGTTTACATAAATCATCCTGTAATATAAAATTGTCCTCCCCTGTATTGATTACCCTGCAGAGTTTAGTGTCATCTGCAAATATTGAAATTCTACTCTGAATGCCCCCTACAAGGTCATTAATAAATATGTTAAAAAGAAGAGGGCCCAATACTGACCCCTGTGGTACCCCACTGCTAACCGCAACCCAGTCCGAGTGTGCTCCATTAATAACCACCCTTTGTTTCCTATCCCTGAGCCAGCTCTCAACCCACTTACACATATTTTCCCCTATCCCCATTACTCTCATTTTATGTAACAACCTTTTGTGTGGCACCGTATCAAAAGCTTTGGAAAAGTCCATATACACTACGTCCACTGGGTTCCCTTGGTCCAGTCCGGAACTTACCTCTTCATAGAAGCTGATCAAATTAGTCTGACATGAACGGTCCCTAGTAAACCCGTGCTGATACTGGGTCATAAGGTTATTCCTCTTCAGATACTCCAGTATAGTATCCCTTAGAATGCCCTCCAGGATTTTACCCACAGTAGAGGTTAAGCTTACTGGCCTATAATTACCGAGTTCAGTTTTTGCCCCTTTTTTGAATATTGGCACCACATTTGCTATACGCCAGTCCTGTGGTACAGACCCTGTTATTATGGAGTCTTTAAAGATTAAAAATAATGGTCTATCAATGACTGTACTTAGTTCCTGCAGTACTCGGGGGTGTATCCCATCCGGGCCCGGAGATTTGTCAATTTTAGTTATTTTTAGACGCCGCTGTAGTTCCTGCTGGGTTAAGCAGGTGACATTTAATGGGGAATTTTTATCACTAGTCATTTTGTCTGCCATGGGATTTTCTTTTGTAAATACTGATGAAAAAAAGTCATTTAGCATATTGGCTTTTTCCTCATCCTCAGTTGGCCTACTAGTTTGGTTGGGGCCTACTAACGGTGTCTGCCGCTCCAAGGTGTTCTCCAGGTTTACTTGCCTGAGCTTCAATCTTCAGGCTCTCATTAAGTTGTTGTAAATATAACATGGCATTAGGCCTACTAGTTTGGTTGGGGCCAACTAACGGTGTCTATCGCTCCAAGGTGTTCTCCAGGTTTACTTGCCTGAGCTTCAATCTTCAGGCTCTCATTAAGTTGTTGTAAATATAACACAGCATTAGGCCTACTAGTTTGGTTGGGGCCTACTAACGGTGTCTGCCGCTCCAAGGTGTTCTCCAGGTTTACTTGCCTGAGCTTCAATCTTCAGGCTCTCATTAAGTAGTTGTTAATATAACACGGCATTAGGCCTACTGGTTTGGTTGGGGCCTACTAACGGTGTCTGCCGCTCCAAGGTGTTCTCCAGGTTTACTTGCCTGAGCTTCAATCTTCAGGCTCTCATTAAGTTGTTGTAAATATAACACGGCATTAGGCCTACTAGTTTGGTTTGGGCCTACTAATGGTGTCTGTCACTCCAAGGTGTTCTCCAGGTTTACTTGCCTGAGCTTCAATCTTCAGGCTCTCATTAAGTTGTTGTAAATATAACACGGCATTAGGCCTACTAGTTTGGTTGGGGCCTACTAACGGTGTCTGCCGCTCCAAGGTGTTCTCCAGGTTTACTTGCCTGAGCTTCAATCTTCAGGCTCTCATTAAGTTGTTGTTAATATAACACGGCATTAGGCCTACTAGTTTGGTTGGGGCCTACTAACGGTGTCTGCCGCTCCAAGGTGTTCTCCAGGTTTACTTGCCTGAGCTTCAATCTTCAGGCTCTCATTAAGTTGTTGTAAATATAACACGGCATTAGGCCTACTAGTTTGGTTGGGGCCTACTAACGGTGTCTTCCGCTCCAAGGTGTTCTCCAGGTTTACTTGCCTGAGCTTCAATCTTCAGGCTCTCATTAAGTAGTTGTTAATATAACACGGCATTAGGCCTACTAGTTTGGTTGGGGCCTACTAACGGTGTCTGCCGCTCCAAGGTGTTCTCCAGGTTTACTTACCTGAGCTTCAATCTTCAGGCTCTCATTAAGTTGTTGTAAATATAACACGGCATTAGGCCTACTAGTTTGGTTGGGGCCTACTAATGGTGTCTGTCGCTCCAAGGTGTTCTCCAGGTTTACTTGCCTGAGCTTCAATCTTCAGGCTCTCACTAAGTAGTTGTTAATATAACACTGCAGTTGGCCTACTAGTTTGGTTGGGGCCAACTAACGGTGTCTGCCGCTCCAAGGTGTTCTCCTCCACTGAACAAAGCAGTGCCGCCTGTTTACTCCTGTTACCAATTTTGAACTTTATTTTGCCCACTTTATTATTTGGGCCTACTAACTGTGTCTGCCTCTCATTACAGTTGTCCTCCACTGAAATAAGCAATGCCGTCTGTTTAGTCCTGTTACCAATTTTGAACTCATTTAGCCCACTTTATTATTTGGGCCTATATCTGTGTTTCCTCCTCATCCTGCCCATTTCCCAGCCAGTGCTAGATGACTCTTGTGGTACATTGACCCAGACCACTACATTCCCCTTGCACGCTACACAGTCACAATCTGACCCTGCTGAAAGTCAGGTTCCCCTTCTGGCATACTATACCACCTTAAACAGGGACAAAGAGGAAGGTGCAGATGAAAGTGCAGGTTCCTTCATCAGGTGGGGGGGCATACTCGTTGGCGACGTCACTGGCACAGGGCCCCTCATAGTACGCAAAAGTGTCGCTGCCGGTGGGAGGTGCCCCCGCCGTGCAAACACACCGCCGTACTTTGAGGGGCCTGTTATGGACCTGGTGGTTAGGTGCACCTGGAATGACCTGATGGTTAAACTAGAAGACAGGACGAGCTCTGGGAAGTGGGAACTCTGCTGACCGCAAATCCAAATCCTATAACACACACACTAGAAATAGCTGTGGAGCGTACCTAACTCTCCCTAGACGCCTCTTCACAGCCTAAGAGCTAACTACCCCTAAAGATAGGAAAATAAGCCTTACCTTGCCTCAGAGAAAATTCCCCAAAGGTAAAGGCAGCCCCCCACATATATTAACTGTGAGTTAAGAGGAAAGTCACAAACACAGGGATGAAACAGGTTTCAGCAAAGGAGGCCAGACTTACTAGATAGACTGAGGATAGGAAAGGGATCTATGCGGTCAGCACAAAAAACTACAAAAAGCCACGCAGAGTGTGCAAAAAGACCCCCGCTGTTGTGAACTGTGTTTCTGGGCTCCCTCTGGTGGTCACTAACGGTATTGTGTTAGGTATGTCTTGTTGCAGGCCTGAGCTCCAGCTGTGTCGTTAAGCAGCGGGTGTTTCCTATTTGAGTCTCCTTTGGACTCAGTCTCTTGCCTTGCTGCAGTTTGCCTAGCTTCTTCCATCCCCTTTTTCTCTGAGTGGCTGAAACTCTGCTGCAGATATGAATGTCCAGACTTTGACTTCTAGTGTGGATCAGCTTGCTGCTAGGGTGCAAAGCATTCAGGATTTTGTTATCCATAGCCCTATGTCTGAACCAAAAATACCTATTCCTGAGCCGTTTTTTGGAGATAGATCTAAATTCCTGAATTTTAGGAATAATTGTAAATTGTTTCTGTCTCTGAAACCTTGTTCCTCTGGTGATTCCGCTCAGCAAGTTAAGATTGTTATTTCCTTCTTGCGCGGCGACCCTCAGGATTGGGCCTTCTCTCTGGCGCCAGGAGATCCTGCATTGGTGAATGTTGATGCGTTTTTTCTGGCACTTGGTTTGCTTTATGAGGAGCCTAATCTTGAAAATCAGGCTGAAAAAATGTTGCTGGTTATCTCTCAGGGTCAGGACGAAGCTGAGGTATATTGCCAAAAATTTCGGAAATGGTCCGTGCTTACTCAATGGAATGAGTGTGCACTGGCCGCAAATTTCAGAAATGGTCTTTCTGAAGCCATTAAAGATGTGATGGTGGGGTTTCCTATCCCTACAGGTCTGAATGATTCAATGGCTCTGGCCATTCAAATTGATCGACGTTTGCGGGAGCGCAAATCTGATAATCCTTTGGCGGTGCTGTCTGAACGGTCACCTGATTCTATGCAATGTGACAGAATTCTGACCAGAGCCGAGCGACAAAATCATAGACGTCAAAATGGGTTGTGTTTCTACTGTGGTGATTCAACACATGTTATCTCAGCATGCTCTAAACGTTTAAAGACAAAAGTTAATCCTGTCGCCATTGGTACTTTTCAGCCTAAGTTTATTTTGTCTGTGACTTTAATTTGTTCATTATCTTCTTACTCAGTTATGGCTTTTGTGGATTCTGGTGCTGCTTTAAGTCTGATGGATTTGTCGTTTGCCAAGCGCTGCGGTTTTGTCCTGGAGCCTTTGGAAAATCCTATTCCTCTTAGAGGAATTGATTCTACACCATTGGCAGAGAATAAACCTCAGTATTGGACGCAGGTGACCATGTGCATGACTCCTGTACATCAGGAGGTGATTCGTTTTTTGGTACTGCATAAAATGCATGATGTTGTCGTTTTGGGTCTACCATGGTTACAGGCCCATAATCCAGTTTTAGATTGGAAAGCTATGACTGTGTCTAGTTGGGGGTGTCAGGGGATTCATGGCGATTCTCCATTGGTGTCTATTGCTTCTTCTACTCCTTCTGAGATCCCTGAGTTTTTGTCAGACTTTCAGGATGTATTTAATGAGGCCAGGTCCAGTGCCCTTCCTCCTCATAGGGACTGTGATTGTGCTATTGATTTGATTCCTGGTAGTAAGTTTCCTAAGGGACGACTCTTTAATTTATCTGTGCCAGAGCATGCCGCGATGCGGAGTTATATAAAGGAGTCTTTGGAGAAGGGACATATTCGCCCATCCTCGTCCCCTCTTGGTGCAGGATTCTTTTTTTGTGGGCAAGAAGGACGGGTCTCTGAGACCTTGTATTGATTATCGTCTTCTGAATAAGATCACTGTTAAATTTCAGTATCCTTTGCCATTGTTGTCTGATTTGTTTGCTCGGATTAAGGGATCCAGTTGGTTCACCAAGATAGATCTTCGTGGTGCGTATAACCTTGTGCGCATAAAGCAGGGAGATGAATGGAAAACGGCATTTAATACGCCTGAGGGTCATTTTGAGTACCTGGTGATGCCTTTCGGATTATCTAATGCTCCTTCTGTGTTTCAGTCCTTCATGCATGACATCTTCCGGAAATATCTGGATAAATTTATGATTATTTATCTGGATGATATTTTGGTTTTTTCTGATGATTGGGAGTCCCATGTGAACCAGGTCAGGATGGTGTTTCAGGTTTTGCGGGAAAATGCTCTATTTGTGAAGGGCTCAAAATGTATCTTTGGGGTACAGAAGGTTTCTTTTTTGGGTTTTATTTTTTCCCCTTCTACTGTGGAGATGGACCCAGTTAAGGTCCGTGCCATTCATGACTGGACTCAGCCCACGTCTGTTAAGAGCCTGCAGAAGTTCTTGGGCTTTGCTAATTTTTACCGTCGTTTTATCGCTAATTTCTCCAGCGTGGTTAAACCTTTGACGGATATGACCAAGAAGGGTTCTGATGTTGCGAATTGGTCTCCTGCGGCCGTGGAGGCCTTTCGGGAGCTGAAGCGTCGGTTTACTTCAGCGCCAGTCTTGTACCAGCCGGATGTCTCTCTTCCCTTCCAGGTTGAAGTTGATGCTTCTGAAATTGGTGCAGGGGCTGTTTTGTCGCAAAAAAGTTCTGATGGCTCTGTGATGAAGCCATGCGCCTTCTTTTCAAGGAAATTTTCGCCTGCTGAGCGGAACTACGATGTTGGTAATCGGGAGTTGTTGGCCATGAAGTGGGCATTTGAGGAGTGGCGACATTGGCTCGAGGGAGCTAGACATCGTGTGGTGGTCTTGACTGATCATAAAAATCTGATTTACCTCGAGTCTGCCAAGCGCCTGAATCCTAGACAGGCCCGTTGGTCGTTGTTTTTCTCCCATTTTGACTTTGTGGTTTCGTACCTGCCTGGTTCGAAGAACGTGAAGGCTGATGCACTTTCTAGGAGTTTTGTGCCTGATTCTCCGGGAGTCTCTGAGCCGGCTGGTATTCTCAGAGAGGGAGTAATTTTGTCTGCCATTTCCCCAGATTTGCGACGAGGGCTGCAAAAATTTCAGGCTGATAGGCCTGATCGTTGTCCACCAGAGAGATTGTTTGTCCCTGATGGATGGACCAACAGAGTTATTTCTGAGGTTCATTCTTCGGTGTTGGCGGGACATCCTGGGATTTTCGGTACCAGAGATTTGGTGGCCAGGTCCTTTTGGTGGCCTTCCTTGTCGCGGGATGTGCGTTCTTTTGTGCAGTCCTGTGGGATTTGTGCTCGGGCTAAGCCTTGCTGTTCTCGTGCCAGCGGGTTGCTTTTGCCCTTGCCTATCCCAAAGAGGCCTTGGACGCACATTTCCATGGATTTCATTTCGGATCTTCCGGTGTCTTGGAAGATGTCTGTCATCTGGGTGGTGTGCGATCGTTTTTCTAAAATGGTCCATTTGGTGCCCTTGCCTAAGTTGCCTTCCTCCTCTGATTTGGTTCCTTTGTTCTTTCAGAATGTGGTTCGTTTGCATGGCATCCCTGAGAATATTGTATCTGACAGAGGATCCCAGTTTGTGTCCAGATTCTGGCGATCCTTTTGTGCTAAGATGGGTATTGATTTGTCTTTTTCGTCGGCTTTTCATCCTCAGACTATTGGCCAGACCGAGCAAACTAATCAGACGCTAGAGACTTATTTGAGATGTTTTGTTTCTGCTGATCAGGACGACTGGGTTACCTTTTTGCCACTGGCCGAGTTTGCCCTTAATAATCGGGCTAGTTCTGCCACCTTGGTTTCACCCTTTTTCTGCAACTCTGGTTTTCATCCTCGTTTCTCCTCGGGTCAGGTTGAACCTTCTGACTGTCCTGGGGTTGATTCTGTGATGGATAGGTTGCAGCGGATTTGGAACCATGTGGTGGACAATTTGAAATTGTCACAAGACAAGGCCCAGCGGTTTGCCAACCGCCGCGGCGGTGTGGGTCCCCGACTTCGTGTTGGGGATTTGGTTTGGTTGTCTTCTCGGCATGTTCCTTTGAAAGTCTCCTCTCCTAAGTTCAAGCCTCGCTTTATCGGTCCTTATAAGATTTTGGAAATCCTTAACCCGGTGTCTTTTCGCTTGGACCTTCCAGCGTCTTTTGCTATTCATAATGTGTTCCATAAGTCCTTGTTGCGGCGGTACATGGTGCCTATGGTTCCTGCTGTTGAGCCTCCTGCCCCGGTTTTAGTTGAGGGCGAGTTGGAGTACGTGGTGGAGAAGATTCTGGATTCTCGTATCTCTAGACGGAAACTCCAGTATTTGATTAAGTGGAAAGGCTATGGTCAGGAGGATAATTCCTGGGTTGTCGCCTCTGATGTTCATGCGGCTCATTTGGTTCATGCCTTTCACGCTGCTCATCCTGATCGCCCTGGGGGTCTTGGTGAGGGTTCGGTGACCCCTCCTCAAGGGGGGGGTACTGTTGTGAACTGTGTTTCTGGGCTCCCTCTGGTGGTCACTAACGGTATTGTGTTAGGTATGTCTTGTTGCAGGCCTGAGCTCCAGCTGTGTCGTTAAGCAGCGGGTGTTTCCTATTTGAGTCTCCTTTGGACTCAGTCTCTTGCCTGGCATCATTGTATCCAGACCTATTTGGTCTCCTCCGGATTCCTTTCAGTCTGCCTCATGCAAGAAAAGCTAAGTCTGTTTTGTACAATTTGGATCGTTTGCATTATTCAGTGTTTTTGTCCAGCTTGCTTTACATTTGATTTTTGACTCGCTGGAAGCTCTAGGGGGCTGATATTCTCCCTCCACACCGTCAGTCGGTGTGGGGGTTCTTGAATGTTCAGCGTGGATGTTTTGTAGGGTTTTCTGCTAACCGCATAGTCCACTATCTATTTTCTGCTATCTAGACTATTGGGCCTCACTTTGCTGAATCTAGTTCATCTCTACGTTTGTGTTTTCCTCTTGCCTCACCGTTATTATTTGTTGGGGGCTTTCTATATCTTTGGGGTTCAATTTCTCTGGAGGCAAGCGAGGTCTTATTTTTTCCCTCTAGGGGTAGTCAGTTCTCCGGCTGGCTCGAGACGTCTAGAACCAACGTAGGCACGTTCACCGGCTACTTTTAGTTGTTTGTGTCAGGGTCAGGTATGCGGTTAGCCCAGTTTCCACCTCCCTAGAGCAGTATTTATATTTTTGCTATCTTGCCGGAATATCAGAGATCCTCTGCCATTGGGATCATAACACCCCGCACCGACTCACGGTGCGGAGGTGCCACTCTGCAACCCAGAGCTTCCAGCTAGCAAGGCAATATCATGTTAGCAAGCTGGACTAGAACTTAGCAAGTACTAAGAAATATATTCAGTACAATATGAACAACAAATGAACTAGCAGGGACTTAGCTTCTGCTGGAGTAGACAGGTCATCAGAAAGATCCGAGAGAGATCTGAACCAGTGCTAATACATTGACAGCTGGCATGGAGTAACGATCTGAGTGGAGTTAAATAGAGAAGCCAACCCAGCCGCAAACGAGGGCAGCTGAGGAAGGAACCTCAGAACCAGCAGTTCCACTCACAGCCACCAGAGGGAGTCCATGGACAGAACTCGTCGAAGTATCATTCATGACCACAGGAGGGAGTTCAAGAACGGAATTCACAACAGTACCCCCCCTTGAGGAGGGGTCACCGAACCCTCACCAGAGCCCCCAGGTCGATCAGGATGAGCCAAATGAAAGGCACGAACCAACTCGGCCGCATGGACATCAGAGGCAAAAACCCAGGAATTATCCTCCTGACCATAGCCCTTCCATTTGACCAGGTACTGAAGTTTCCGTCTCGAAATACCAGAATCCAAAATCTTCTCCACCACATACTCGAACTCCCCCTCGACCAACACCGGAGCAGGAGCGTCAACGGAGGGAACCATAGGCGCCACATATCTCCGCAACAACGACCTATGGAACACATTATGGATGGCAAAAGAAGCTGGAAGGGCCAAACGAAACGACACAGGATTGAGAATTTCAGAAATCTTTTAAGGACCAATGAAACGAGGCTTAAACTTAGGAGAAGAAACCTTCATAGGGACATGACGAGACGACAACCAAACCAAATCCCCAACACGAAGTCGGGGACCAACACAGCGACGGCGGTTGGTGAAACGTTGAGCCTTCTCCTGGGACAATGTCAAATTGTCCACTACATGAGTCCAAATTTGCTGCAACCTGTCCACCACAGAATCCACACCAGGACAGTCAGAAGGCTCAACCTGCCCTGAAGAAAAACGAGGATGAAAACCAGAATTACAAAAAAAAGGCGAAACCAGGTAGCCGAACTGGCTCGATTATTAAGGGCGAACTCAGCCAATGGCAAGAAGGTCACCCAATCATCCTGATCAGCAGAAACAAAGCATCTCAGATAGGTCTCCAAAGTCTGATTAGTTCGTTCGGTTTGGCCATATGTCTGAGGATGGAAAGCCAAAGAGAAAGACAAATCAATGCCCATCTTAGCACAAAAGGACCGCCAAAACCTTGAAACAAACTGGGAACCTCTGTCCGACACGATGTTCTCCGGAATGCCATGCAAACGAACCACATGCTGGAAAAATAGTGGAACCAAATCAGAGGAGGAAGGTAATTTAGGCAAGGGTACCAAATGGACCATCTTAGAGAAGCGATCAAAAACCACCCAGATGACATCCTTTGAGAGACAGGGAGATCTGAAATAAAATCCATGGAAACATGCGTCCAAGGCCTTTTCGGGACTGGCAAGGGCAAATGTAACCCACTGGCACAAGAACAGCAGGGCTTGGCCCGAGCACAAGTCCCACAAGACTGCACAAAAGAACGCACATCCTGTGACAAGGAAGGCCACCAAAAGGACCTAGCCACCAAATCTCTGGTACCAAAAATCCCAGGATGACCAGCCAACACCGAACAATGAACCTCAGAGATAACTCTACTAGTCCATCTATCAGGGACAAACAGTTTTTCTGCTGGACAACGGTCAGGTCTATCTGCCTGAAACTCCTGCAGCGCCCGCTGCAAATCAGGTGAGATGGCAGACAGAACTACCCCCTCTTGGAGAATACCAGCCGGCTCAGGAACTCCCGGGGATTCAGGCACAAAACTCCTTGAAAGGGCATCGGCCTTCACATTCTTAGAACCCGGAAAGTATGAAACCACAAAATTGAAACGGGAGAAAAACAGTGACCATCGAGCCTGTCTAGGATTCAACCGCTTAGCAGACTCGAGATAAGTCAGATTTTTGTGATCCGTTAAGACCACTACGCGATGCTTGGCTCCCTCAAGCCAATGTCGCCACTCCTCGAACGCCCACTTCATAGCCAACAACTCCCGATTGCCAACATCATAATTACGCTCAGCAGGCGAAAACTTTCTAGAAAAGAAAGCACATGGCTTCATCACAGAGCCATCAGAAGATCTTTGAGACAAAACAGCCCCTGTTCCAATCTCAGAAGCATCAACCTCGACCTGAAAAGGGAGTGAAACATCTGGCTGACACAACACAGGGGCCGAAGAGAAACGACGTTTCAACTCCCGAAAAGCCTCAACGGCCGCAGAGGACCAATTCACCACATCAGCACCTTTCTTGGTCAAATCAGTCAATGGTTTAACAACACTAGAAAAATTAGCGATGAAGCGACGGTAAAAATTAGCAAAGCCCAAGAATTTCTGAAGGCTCTTCACAGATGTAGGCTGAGTCCAATCATAAATGGCCTTAACTTTAACAGGATCCATCTCGATAGTAGAAGGGGAAATAATGAAACCCAAAAAGGAAACCTTCTGAACTCCGAAGAGACATTTAGACCCCTTCACAAACAAAGAATTAGCACGAAGAACCTGGAACTCCATTCTGACCTGCTTCACATGAGACTCCCAATCATCCGAAAAGACCAAAATATCATCCAAATATACAATAATGAATCTATCCAAATACTTTCGGAAGATGTCATGCATAAAGGACTGAAACACAGATGGAGCATTAGAAAGCCCGAATGGCATCACCAGGTACTCAAAATGTCCCTCGGGCGTATTAAATGCTGTTTTCCATTCATCGCCCTGTTTAATATGCACCAGATTATACGCCCCTCGAAGATCTATCTTGGTGAACCAACTAGCCCCCTTAATCCAAGCAAACAAATCAGACAGTAGAGGCAAAGGGTACTGAAATTTGACCGTGATTTTATTGAGAAGGCGGTAATCTATACAAGGTCTCAGAGAACCATCCTTCTTGGCCACAAAAAAGAACCCTGCTCCCAACGGTGACGACGACGGGCGAATATGCCCTTTCTCCAAGGACTCCTTTATATAACTCCGCATAGCGGCGTGTTCCGGCACAGATAAATTGAAAAGTCGTCCCTTAGGAAATTTACTACCAGGAATCAAATTAATAGCACAATCACAATCCCTATGAGGAGGTAGGGCACTGGATTTGGGCTCATCGAATACATCTCGGTAATCCGACAAAAACTCAGGGACTTCAGAAGGAGTAGAAGGAGAAATTGACAACAACGGAACGTCACCATGTACCCCTTGACAACCCCAACTGGACACAGACATTGATTTCCAATCCAATACTGGATTATGGACCTGTAGCCATGGCAAACCCAACACGACCACATCATGCAAATTATGCAACACCAAAAAGCGAACATCTTCCTGATGTGCAGGAGCCATGCACATGGTCAACTGAGTCCAGTACTGAGGCTTATTCTTGGCCAAAGGCGTAGCATCAATTTCCCTTAATGGAATAGGATACTGCAAGGGCTCCAAGAAAAAACCACAGCGCCTGGCAAACTCTAAGTCCATCAAATTCAGGGCAGCGCCTGAGTCCACAAATGCCATAACAGAGTAGGACGACAAAGAGCAAATCAGAGTAACGGACAAAAGAAATTTAGGCTGTACAGTACCAATGGTGACGGACCTAGCGAACCGCTTAGTGCGCTTAGGACAATCAGAGATAGCATGAGTGGGGTCACCACAGTAAAAACACAGCCCATTCTGACGTCTGTGTTCTTGCCGTTCAACTCTGGTCAAAGTCCTATCACATTGCATAGGCTCAGGCCTCTGCTCAGAGGACACCGCCAAATGGCGCACAACCTTGCGTTCACGCAAGCGCCGATCGATCTGAATGGCCAAGGACATTGATTCATTCAGACCAGCAGGCGTGGGAAACCCCACCATAACATCCTTAAGGGCTTCAGAAAGACCTTTTCTGAAAATTGCTGCAAGGGCACACTCATTCCATTGAGTAAGCACAGACCACTTTCTAAACTTCTGGCAATATACCTCCGCTTCATCCTGTCCTTGACACAAAGCTAGCAAGATTTTCTCTGCCTGATCCACAGAGTTAGGTTCGTCATAAAGCAATCCAAGTGCCAGAAAAAATGCATCTACATTAAGCAATGCAGGATCTCCTGGCGCAAGGGAGAATGCCCAGTCTTGTGGGTTGCCACGTAACAAAGAAATAATGATTTTTACTTGCTGAATGGGGTCACCAGAGGAGCGGGGTTTCAGAGCAATAAACAGTTTACAATTATTTTTGAAATTCAGAAATGTAGATCTATCTCCAAAAAACAAATCAGGAATTGGAATTCTAGGCTCTAACATAGAATTCAGAACTACATAATCTTGAATGCTTTGTACCCTTGCAGTGAGGTGATCAACACAAGAGGACAGACCTTGAATGTCCATATCTACACCTGAGTCCTGAACCACCCAGAGGTTAAGGGGAAAAGGAAGACAAAACACACTGCAGAGAAAAAAAATGGTCTCAGAACTTCTCTTATCCCTCTACTGAGATGCATTAACACTTTGTGGGCCAGCTGTACTGTTATGGACCTGGTGGTTAGGTGCACCTGGAATGACCTGATGGTTAAACTAGAAGACAGGACGAGCTCTGGGAAGTGGGAACTCTGCTGACCGCAAATCCTAATCCTATAACACACACACTAGAAATAGCTGTGGAGCGTACCTAACTCTCCCTAGACGCCTCTTCACAGCCTAAGAGCTAACTACCCCTAAAGATAGGAAAATAAGCCTTACCTTGCCTCAGAGAAAATTCCCCAAAGGTAAAGGCAGCCCCCCACATATATTAACTGTGAGTTAAGAGGAAAGTCACAAACACAGGGATGAAACAGGTTTCAGCAAAGGAGGCCAGACTTACTAGATAGACTGAGGATAGGAAAGGGATCTATGCGGTCAGCACAAAAAACTACAAAAAGCCACGCAGAGTGTGCAAAAAGACCCCCGCACCGACTCACGGTGCGGAGGTGCCACTCTGCAACCCAGAGCTTCCAGCTAGCAAGGCAATATCATGTTAGCAAGCTGGACTAGAACTTAGCAAGTACTAAGAAATATATTCAGTACAATATGAACAACAAATGAACTAGCAGGGACTTAGCTTCTGATGGAGTAGACAGGTCATCAGAAAGATCCGAGAGAGATCTGAACCAGTGCTAATACATTGACAGCTGGCATGGAGTAACGATCTGAGTGGAGTTAAATAGAGAAGCCAACCCAGCCGCAAACGAGGGCAGCTGAGGAGGCAACTTCAGAACCAGCAGTTCCACTCACAGCCACCAGAGGGAGTCCATGGACAGAACTCGCCGAAGTATCATTCATGACCACAGGAGGGAGTTCAAGAACGAAATTCACAACAGGGGCCCTGTGAAAGTGCCAATGCGAACGAGTGGGCCCCCCCTGCTTGCTCAGGATCACAGCACTTGCAAAGTTGAAATACTTACCTCTCACTGCTCCACCGCCGTGACGTAGTCCACGTTTTCTGGGCCCATTAAAAACTTGGACCAGCCCTACCCCCCACAACTTTAGCCAAATGACCCCCAATTTCCAATGCCTAACTATTATTATAAAGTAAATTAAGATTGACAAGCTTCAGTAACAAGAATGGATGTTTTTGCCATTAAAATGGGCACTGTAGGTGTTTTCCTGGCCTCCACTCACTGCCGACTATGCTTCCCCATTGACTTGCATTGGGTTTCGTGTTTCGGTCGATCCCCGACTTTTGGCGATAATCGGACGATTTCACTCGACTCGACTTTTGACAAAGTCAGGTTTCGCGAAACCCAACTCTATCCTAAAAAAGTGAAAGTCGCTCAACCCTAGCACTGGAGACCATAGAATTTCCTCTACGAAAGTCTATACCTCTTGAAGAAGATAAAGGGAATCTCTCAGTAGGATCAACTTTCTATATGTGAATGTAGGTCTTAGGAAGTTGAGTAAACTGATACCTTGATATCTACAATCTTATGTCTTATTCAAGTAAAGGCCATGTTTTTCTCAATATGTAAATGAACTGTTTAGATCTATAGGCTGGATATAGATCTCCCCAAGAATTTGTCTCTAGAGCTTATTTTAAATGAAAGGAGGCTTTACTGGTGTGAGACATGTAGATCAGGAGAACAGACTGCCAGTCATTACATGTCTTATACTGGTAATGCCCCCTTTCATTTAAATTAGACTCCATAGCCAGATTATCATGGAGATCTATGTTCGGCCCATAGATCTAAACAGCTCACTTACATATTAAGAAAAACATGGATTTCTCAGGAATAAGACATCGGATCACAGATATCAAGGTATCATTTTATTCAGCCTCCTATGACCGACATGCCAATATGGATGGCTTAGGAAGGTTGATCCTACTGATAGGTTCTCTTTAACCCCTTACTGACCTCGGACGGGATAGTACGTCCGAGGTCAGCTCCCCTGCTTTGATGCAGGGCTCCGCGGTGAGCCCGCATCAAAGCCGGGACATGTCAGCTGTTTTGCACAGCTGACATGTGCCCGAAATAGCGGCAGGTGAAATTGCGATTCTATTAACTAGTTAAATGCCGCTGTCAAATGCAGACAGCGGCATTTAACTACCGCATCCGGCCGGGCGGCCGGATATGAGCGCATCGCAGACCCCCGTCACATGATCGGAGGTCGGCGATGCTTCTGAATGGTAACCATAGAGGTCCTTGAGACCTCTATGGTTACAGATCCCCGGCATCTGTGAGCGCCACCCTGTGGTCGGCGCTCATGGCACACCTGCATTTCTGCTACATAGCAGCGAACATCAGATCGCTGCTATGTAGCAGAGCCGATCGCGTTGTGCCTGCTTCTAGCCTCCCATGGAGGCTATTGAAGCATGGCAAAAAAAAAAAGTAAAAAAAAGTGAAAAAAATATAAAAGTTTAAATCACCCCTCTTTCGCCAAATCAAAATAAATCAATAAAAAAAAATCAAACCTACACATATTTGGTATCGCCGCGTTCAGAATCGCCCGATCTATCAATAAAAAAATGCATTAACCTGATCGCTAAACGGCGTAACGAGAAAAAAAAATCGAAACACCAGAACTACGTTTTTTTTGGTCGCCGCGACATTGCATTAAAATGCAATAACTGGCGATCAAAAGAACATATCTGCACCAAATTGAAATCATTAAAAACACCAGCTCGGCACGCAAAAAATAAGCCCTCAACCGACCCCAGATCATGAAAAATGGAGACGCTACAGGTATCGGAAAATGGCACAATTTATTTTTTTTTTTAAGCAAAGTTTGGAATTTTTTTTCACCACTTAGGTAAAAAATAACCTAGTCATGTTAGGTGTCTATGAACTCGTGGTGACCTGGAGAATCATAATGGCAGGTCAGTTTTAGCATTTAGTGAACCTAGCAAAAAAGCCAAGCAAAAAACAAGTGTGGGATTGCACTTTTTTTGCAATTTCACCGCACTTGGAATTTTTTTCCCGTTTTCTAGTACATGACATGGTAAAACCAATTATGTCGTTCAAAAGTACAACTCGTCCTGCAAAAAATAAGCCCTCACATGGCCAAATTGACGGAAAAATAAAAAAGTTATGGCTCTGGGAATGAGGGGAGTGAAAAACGAACACGGAAAAACGAAAAATCCCAAGGTCATGAAGTGGTTAAGGGTGAAGACTTGCTTTTATGGTTAAACTCTAGTCAAATAATTTAGTAACTTAGTGGTGCCACATATCGTGTTGTGATATGTTAGGTCTATATACTTTCCTCAGCCACATTGAAAAGCACAGCTTCTTTAATTTATTTAGTACGGTAGCACTTGACAAAGGTTAGGTAGATCTAAAGAGTAAAGTATAGATCAATCGTATGATCAATCGTATTTATTGCTCATACTAGTAAAGAGCCATCATAATTTACAGATACATGTCATATAATTTTGGATGACTGCGCTAAATTTGTGCCCCATGCTACACGTCCAGCCCCCAACCCCATAAATAAGAGGTGTAATCAAACCTCCCTGTGATTACTATGAAAATAAACCTAAGAATTTGCCTTTTTTCATAGGAACCGGATTATCTGGTTCTAGGGTTTGTATCACCTCGAGCAGATGCTAATGAGTGTTGGTTTAGGCATTCCTTAGCAGATTAGCTGCTTGTTACAAAGTGCTAAATATGTATGAATACTTATTTCAATATGATATTACACAGATTGGGCAACGCTGCAAGGAATGAAGCAATGAACTGGGTGGAAACAGTGTAATTACTACCTTCAAAGTGCCACTTTAATTCTTTTCAACAAATTGCCATGCTTTCACTTCTATGTGCATCACATGCCTCAATGAAATATGTTTTAGTGCATCATCTTGTTCTCCAGAAGTATTAATTATCCCTATAATTCATGGAGATGATTGATTCATGGACCATACCATTGTCCCAGTTAACAACGCCCTGTATTGCACGCATTCTCCCCTTTTATTTATCATTTCTAACTTCATCATCTGGTTAATATAACAACATATTTCACCCACTACTTTAATGACAGGTTCATAAAAAGATACAAACCATAAAAAGTTTACTTCACGTTTCTTTAAATCAAGACTTTCATGTCACCGATTTAAAAAAAAAATTCTTGTACTCCATTTTGTTTCTTTGTGCCCTTAAATATAACACACATTGACGGCTACATGTATGACTCCTATATGCATTGGTTATGCTGTATAGTAGGGGTGGGCAATTAATTTTCCTGAGGGGCCACATGAGAGACCAAAACTGTTGTGGAGGACTGAACCAATGGGGTGAAATTAATTCTGCTCAATATTAATGTTACCATATTAATTGCAATTTATTATTCTATATTAATATTAATTGCATCACTTAATATTGAGTATAAGTATGCTGTTGCCCCTTATATACACAGCCCTCTATATACAGTATGAGCCCCCACACAGCCCCTTCTAAATACTGTACAGTATGAGCCCCCACACAGCCCTCGAATATCTACAGCATGAGCCCCCACATAGCCTCATATAAATATAGTATAAGCCCCCATACATAGCCCCTATATACAGTATGATCCCACACATAGCACCCCTATATACAGTATGAGTCACCACACAGCTCCCTACACACACATCCCCATGCATAGCATGTGCCCAGACACAGTCCTCTTATATACATTATGATCCCACAAACATACCTCTCTATATACAGTATGAGACCCCACACATGCCCCTATATACAACATGAGTCCCCTATATACAGTATACCATAAGCCCACATATAGCCTCCCTACATACAGTATGATCCCACACACAGGTGTCCCCCCTTATATACAGTAAAACAAGAGGTGATTATAGAGAGAGAAATGGGAAGCATAGTATTTTAGTTTGAAATAAAAATCATCCTTGAATCAGAATATCGAGTTCCATCATTATCCTTCAGGAACGCATATTGCTGGGAAAAATATTTACATACCTTTATATACAGTATGAGGAAACACACATTCACACTTATTAAAAAAAAAAAAACACATATGCACCCCACCCCCATTCCTCTGGCGCTCTTCTCCGGTCTCTCCTATGTGCACTGATTTTCTGCACAGAAGACACAATGTAGTGATGTCATCACATCTCTCTCAGTCGCACATGATAGTTGGTGGAAGAAGGAGTCAGTGCCTCCCTTCTTCAGGACTGTTTTGCCCCTTATCTGTTTCCCGAGATTTCAGATACCGGTGAAATTGGGATGACCGGACTGGAAAAGCTAGAAAACAGCCTGATGTGGCCCACGGGAAGCACTTTCCCAATGTCTACTCTATGGTGGTTAACATTATTTTGGAGCTTCCTAAACCGAAAAGGAGAGTCATAAATGACAGCTACTGCAGTGCCATAAGGCTAGCCTCCAATGTTTCTACAGCCACAGCAACACTATTTTTACACTTTGTCTTAAGATACCCATGCACAAGATATAAATGTTCACGTTTCCCTCTAATAATCCAATGTGTATGCGGTTCTCAAAACTGTGACAACTTATGTCAGGAAATGAGTATTGGTCATGTTGGATTTCAGGATGCCCAATCCTTTCCTCTGTTGGGAAATTAGCTGCTGGCATCAATTATAGTCCTACCTTTGATATTTTTGCCATATCCACATGATTTACAATCCATTTATGATAGATTCAGATTTTAACACTAGGACTTTCTACAGAAAGGAGATCCATCACCTTTCCTTTTTACTTGCTGAGGCTGAAAGTGGCCAAGGCATCAAATCACAAAATGAATGGAAAGCTTACCAGGCGTGTTTACAGTTTTTTGTCTCAAATCTAGGGGGTCAGTTTTCATAATTTTCTCTGCTTTGCCTGAATTTTTTTTAGCCTTTTCTAATTATGTATGCAACATAGTCTAATGATATTAAAATACTTACGAATCCCTGTCTTCCCCGGTTTCCAGCACCACTTATGGCTCTCTTCTGGACCACTTCACGTGATCACTCTTCTGCTTTGATGCTTCACCCAATATCTACTGTGTAGAGCAGTAAATTCTTTCCCAAACGCTGTCTTTGAGTACAGTTCTGGTCCTCTTCTGGATCACATGACCACTCTTCAGGTTTGGTAACTCACACACCATGTACTGTGTGGAGCGGTAGCTGGCTTTCCAAACGCTGTTAACTCCAGCTTTTAGTACCACTCTGGCCCTTTTCTTAACCACACATGGCCACTCTTCAACTCTTCAGCGTTGACTGCTCACACAACCTCTACTGTGAGGAGCAATAGCTGCTTTCACAAAACCTATCTTCTCCAGTTTCTAGTACCAGCCTTGTCCTCTTGTGGACCACATGACCGCTGTTCAGCTTTGATGTCTCAAGCAGAGTCTACTTTGTGGAGCAAAAACTGCTATCTCAAATGCTGTTTTTTCCAGTTTCCAGTAGCACTCTGTTTTTCTTCTGAACCACATGATAACTCTTTAGTTTTGATGACTCACAAACACTGTCTTTTATAGTTTTAGCACTAGGCTGGTCCTCTTCTGGACCACTTGACCACTCTTCGGCTTTGATAGCTTACAAAGCTTCTGCTGGGTGATGCAGTAGCTGTTTTCCCTGATATTGTCTTCTCCAGTTTCCAGTATCATTTTGATCCTCTTCTGGACCACATGGCCACTTTTCAGCTTTGACTGCTCACAGAGCATATACTGTGTGGAGGAAATGCTACTCTCCCACTGTACGGTAAGTGTAGGCTCCATAGACTTATAATGATAAAGCCACTTCCGATCCACACTTAAACCACTGTGGTCAATGGTCCACAAGAGAACCGGAGCAGCTCTTAAAGGAAGAGAAGACAGTATGGTATGGATTTTGATTCACTTACAGTATTCTGCATACATATTTAGAAAGGATCAGGTAAAAATAATTGCAAGGAGAACTTCTATAACTCCTGTAGAAGTAAAGGTATTTGTCTATATTCGATAACCACTGACATCTTTATTAGAAGAGTCATATGTTGGTACTGTAAAGTTCCAGAAAAGTTTATGGAGGACGGATAACGAAGCTTCATACAACTCAAAATGTGACATGCGTCAGAACCAAATATTACTACTTTTTTGGTCAACAGGATCTAATTTTGCTGTATATACCTATGTGACAGTAACAGAAAAGAATTGCTAACAAACACATAGCCCAAAGCAGAAAAATATTCTTAGCTTCTTTTCAGTGATTTTTAAGAATATCTATTATGTTTAATATTTGAGAACCCTGCAGTGCTACTGTCATTTATCCTCTTCAGTTCTATAACTGGAGATAGAAAAGAAGAAAAAAAAAGTCTTGTAATTACTTTCCTTGTCTTGTTCCAGCAGTGGGAACGAGGAAATTACTTGTAGCCCCTTAGGAAGGTTTAAAGAGAAAATCAAACCCTGTTTCAGGTGACAGAGAGGCATTGATTGATGATTCATATTTCATAAGTTTAATTGGGATTTACATAATAATTTGTGTCTACATGACTAAGTAAAGATTATCGCTTGAAAGATCTAGGAGGGTTGTTTGCAAAACCCTAGGGGAACATACCAAGCCTCATAGCTATCTATCTGATCAGCGTGTTAAAAGACTGAAGCTTTCAGAAGTGGTTTGATCTCTCCTTACAAGGTTAAAGGGCAGACATCAGGAGAGATTCTCAGCAACAAATTCGGCAATGCTTTGCAGTGCACATATTTTTACAAATCCATACCCTTTTTATAATTGTTTCCTGCAAAGCTATTTTAAGCAACTTGAAATTAATATTAGCACCTCAACTGGGTGACATGGATATAAATCTAGCCTATGTATCCATAAAAACTTTCTAAAAGTATTGACAGATTAAGCTGACACTCTAATGTGTATGGGGTGACAAACTGATCATCGAGGGAGATAAGTTGAATTCTTCCATGTATGGGAGAGAGAGCCAAGATGGCTGAACGATCGACTGAAGCATTGGTTGACTGATAGAACTCTCATCTGTATGGCTGGCTTAACTCTCTATGCTCATCTATACTCTGGACTCTTACAGCCCCCACCACATTAAACTAGCCATCCACATTAGGCTTGTGTCAGCCGAACCTGCCAATATCAACTAATTTAGCCAACGGTCTAATGTGCATTAAAGTGCTAGCCTACTAATGGTCGAGAGAGATGCCAATCCATGAGTTCTCCATGAGTTAAGCCGCTGACTGACGTATCAGTCGGTGGCTTTCTCTCAAAGTGCACAGGCCGAAAGAGCACTCCTGTGTTCGGGAAGAGTCGGCTGAAATAGCTGTTGGCGGAAAGATTTTTTTTAGCCCAGTTTTAGGCTAAAGTTTGCCTAACTCGCCAAGTTGAGCAGTAAGGAACCACAATCTGATGTGTTTTGGGTCCTTCCAACTATTTCAGGGCAGATGATGGCATTGGAGATGACATCTGAAAGGGAAATGAAAAGGAGAAGGTACAGATTAGATATGAAAAAAATAGTAAGGGTGATCAATGAGTGGAACAGGCTGCCATAAGAGGTGGTGATTTCTCCTTCAATGGAAGTCTTCAAATGGAGGCTAGACAGACATTTGTTTGAGATGGTTTAGTGATTCCTGCATTGAGCAGGGTGTTGGACACGATGACCCTGGAGGTCGCTTCCAACTCTAACATTCTGTGATGCTATGATTCTATGAGATAAAAATTTTGCAGTTTAAATGTAAACATTCCTGTTATTGGGCTTGTATCCTGGCCTGCTCTTATCTGAGGTTGGTAGATACGTGGTGAGTTTTTAATACTAGAGATAGGACTGTCCCAACTTGGTACACTTTGTCGCAATGCGATGGCTCTTACACTCTTGATCAAAATAGCGTTAAGTAAGTACTAGGGATGAGCAAACCCATTGATGTTCAGGTTCGCCCAAATTGTAGTTCAAAGTTTGGATCGGCATCTGATCTTGACCTTGAATTTGACCCTGAACTCAGTAGAAGTCGATGGAGACTTGAACTTTGGTGCTTTAAAATGGCTGTATAATGGTTATCGTAAGGGCTGCAAAATGAAGCAAAATTGGGGGTAAAAGCAGGACAATTTCCCTGTAAAAAAAAAAATAACATAGAATACAAAAAAATAATCTTGAACCAAAAGGCGGAGGTCCAAGTGGAGGAGGAGGTGGAGTAAGTGGAGGTGAAAGTGGCAGTGTAGGTGGAAGAGGCAGGCGAGGAGGTGTCCAACACTGTTTTTGTGGTTTTTCTAGGAAACTGACATAAAAGAACATGGAATTAAAAAAGAAAAAGATTTTCTGGGATCAGGAGATGGAGGTCCAAGTGGAGGAGGTAGAGGTGGACATGACGGTGTAGGTGGAAGATGCATGGTAGGAGTTTTTGTGTTCTTTTGCTTTTGCTTTTGTTTTTTAGGAAACTAAATTAAAAGGACATAGAGATAAAAAAAAATAATAATTTAGAACCAGGAGGCGAAGGTCCAAGTGGAGAGGGAGGTGGAAGGTGGAGATGTACATGGCAGTGTAGGTGGAAGGACAAAAGGGAGGTATCCAATACTGTTTTTGTGTTGGTTTTTTTTGGGGGGAGGGGGTTAGGAACCTGACTTAAAAGAACATAACATTAAAAAATAATTAAATAACAATCTAGAACCATGAAGCAGAGGTTTAAGTGGAGTAGGAGGGAGTTGGAGCAGGTAGAGGAGGATGTGGAAGTGGCGGTGTGGGTGGAAGACGCAGAGGAGGAGACAGCCAACACTATTTTTGTGAGGTTTTTAGTTTTGTATTTTGTTTTTCTTTAGTTTGTTTTTTTTCTCTTTGGGGAGGCCCCAAAACTAAAGGAATGGCAAATAGAGTATAACGATGGCTGAGTGCAGCTGGTATAGTTGTCTAGTCAACCAAAGGCATGGAGAAGTCCTGTGAGATCCACGTCTGGTTTATTTTAAAGAATGTTAGCTTCCCCACATTGTCTGTGGACAGATGGATGCACCAGTCTGTGATCACACCCCCTGCCATGTTAACACACATTCCGACACTATATTTGCCGCTGGGCAGCCCAGCACCTCCAAGGCATTAATGGCAAGCAGAGGCCATATGTCCGTTTGGGAGACCCAGAATTTAAATGGGGCTGACCCATCAGTTAGTGCGTGGAGACGCGTGGACATGTACTCTTCCACCATGTTGTTGTAATGCTGCCTCCTGCTTTTACGGACCATATCAGATGGTGGTGCCGGATGTTGTGGCTTGCTGAAAAAGTTTTGCCACATTTTGGCCATGCCTCTACCAGTCTACGCATTTTGTGATCCTGCTCCAGTGTCAGAAGTAATGATGTACTTTATCCTTGTAGCGGGGATCCAGCAGGATGTCCACCCAGTAATCAGCAGTGGTAACAATCCAGGCAACTTGGCGGTAAGTGCACAGCATTATATATTGGCTCATGTGTGCCAGGCTGCCCAGGAGTAATGACAAACTGTCCTCTCGGTGGGAGGTGGAAAGTTTATGTTCTGTGTCCTCTGTATCCCCCCAGCCACTTTACAGTTTGGGTTCACTCATCCCTAGTGAGTACCTTGTATTATTTACATGTACTTTTACTATTTACCTTATTTTTCGGACTATAAGATGCATCGGACCATAAGACGCACCTAGGTTTTAGAGGAGGAAATTAGGAGAAAAAAAACTGAAGCAAAAATGTGGTCAATTCTGTACTTAAGATCACCTATCCTGGTAAATATGGTCCCCTCATCCCTATCCAGGTATGCATGGCCCCCATCCCCATCCTGGTGTGCATGGCCCCATCCTCATTATGGTATGATTGTCCCTATCTCTGTCCTGGTATGCATGGTCCCATTCTTATTCAGATATGATTGATTGGCCCCATCCTGTTTCTGGTATGATTGATTGATTGGCCCCATCGTGTTCCTGGTATGATTGATTGGCCCCATCCCATTCCTAGTATGATTGGCCACATCCCAGTCCTGGTATCCATGGCCCCATCAGAAAAGATTAAAAAAACAAACCTTTACTCGTATCTTCCTCCGCTCCCTCCAGTGCCAGCAGCTGCTTAATGCTTGTAAGCAGCGCATGGCAGGGACATCATGCGCTGCTCACAAGCAGAGCATAGCTGCCGGAATAGTCACCGGGTGTTCATTAGAGATTGCAGTGAGTATCCATTCCTCTTCAGTAGCCAGCACTGTCAGCCGCCTGCTTCCTGCTGGTGCCGGCGGTCACGTGTGCCGATACTTACGAGAAATGAATATTCAGAATATTAATTTCTCTTAAGTATCGGCATATGTGACCGCTGGCAGCAGCAGAAAGCAGACGGCAGCTGTGCGCTGCTTGTGAGCAGCGCATGACGTCCCTGCCATGCGCTGCTTACAAGCATTAAGCAGCTGATGGTATCGGAGGATGTTGCGACTGCAAGGGAGCGGAGGAACGTAAGAGTAAAGGTTTGTTTTTTTAATCTTTTCTGATGGGGTCATGGATACCAGGACTGTGATGGGGCCAATCTTACCAGCAAGGGGATGGGGATAATCATACCAGCAAGGGGATGGGGCCAATAAATCATACCGGGATGCCAGGAAGAAATTAATATTCATTGCCCTCCACATCCATGGGCGTGGAATGCAGTGCATATTCATTTCTCTTTAGCAGCGGGCACAGGAGGTAGCTGCTGGCTCCTGCCTCTGTGACCCGCTGCTCCTCCGATACCGCTCCCCCACCTCCCCACCACAGCCAGAGCCAATATATCCAGACTATAAGACGCACCCCCCATTTTCCTCCACATTTTGGGAGGAAAAAAGTGTGTTTTATTGTCCGGAAAATACGGTACTTGTTCTAAGCTATATGTTCATTTTGTTTTTGCTTTTTTCTTGGGTTTTGTCTGTAAAATGGTCACAGTGGGAATGTGCTCCTACACAGTACATGTATACCAAGATATACTTCGATCATTTCTTTGGTTTTGGTTTAGATAAAAGTTTGTCTAACTCACAAAGTTGAGTGGAAGCACTGACTATCTGATATGTATGGGATCCTTTCAACTATTTCCAGGCAGACTTAAGCTGGAGTTACACTAAACGACTTACCAACGTTCATGACCAGCGATACGATCTGGCCGTGATTGTTGGTAAGTCGTTGTGTGGTCGCTGGGGAGCTGTCACACAAACAGCTCTCTCCAGCGACCAACGATCAGGGGAACGACTTCGGCATCGTTGAAACTGTCTTCAACGATGCCGAAGTCCCCCTGCAGCACCCAGGTAACCAGGGTATACACCGGGTTACTAAGTGCAGGGCCGCGCTTAGTAACCCGATATTTACCCTGGTTACCATTGTAAAAGTAAAAAAAAAAACCACTACATACTCACATTCTGATGTCTGTCACATCCCCCGCCGGCGTCCACAGGGTTAAAACTGCTTTCGGCGAGAGCGCTGCTGCCGAGAGCTTCCCTGCACTGAATGTGTCAGAGCCGGCAGTAACAGCGGTGACGTCACCGCTGTGCTCTGCTTTACGGCCGGCGCTGACACAGTCAGTGCAGGGAAGCTCTCGGCAGCAGCGCGTGCATTAGCAGCGCTCCTGCTGAAAGCAGTTTTAACCCTGTGGACGCCAGGGGACATGACAGACATCAAAATGTGAGTATTTACTGGTTTTATTTTTACTTTTACAATGGTAACCAGGGTAAATATCGGGTTACTAAGCGCGGCCCTGCACTTAGTAACCCGATATTTACCCTGGTTACAAGTGAGCACATCGCTGGATCGGCATCACACATGCCGATCCAGCGATGACAGCGGGTGATCAGCGACCAAAAAATGGTCCTGATCATTCCCATCAACCAACGATCTCCCAGCAGGGGCCTGATCGTTGGTCGCTGTCACACATAACGAGATCGTTAGCGGGATCGTTGCTATGTTACCAAAAGCGTGACATTGCAACGATATCGTTAACGATATCGTTATGCGTGACTCAGCCTTAAGTCAGTGGAGATTAAGATTGGGCAGTTTAACTGTAAGAATGCCTGATTCTTTTGTTTACGGCCTAGATAACCCGATACCAGAGGTGTTTGGTAGCATTTTTCTCTCCTTTCCCAAATAAGAACACATGAATGCTCAACCGAGCTGAGAGTTTATATGTAACGGAGTAGAGATTTGTTTGGTTGCAAACATCTGTTCTCTCCAAAGCTATCTCAAGGGTTTGGGCACTTTTTTGGGGTCCTATACAGCGTCGGACTGGAGCACCTTGGGCCCAACAGAGAAAATCATTCTTGGGGCCCACTATGTAGCTACATAGAAATAGATACAAGACCACCAATTGTGCGGTAAAACACGCTGATATCAGGGTATAATATAAGGTAGTATACGTCTGAATTATGTAGCAAGGGTTGGGGTAGAATCATACAGGGGTAGAATCATAGAGGGGTAGCCCCCTCATAGAATATAATGTCGCCCCCTCATAGAATATAATGTAGCCACCTCATAAAATATAATGCAGTCCCCTCTCATAGAATATAATGCAGCACCCCACAAAATATAATGCAACCCCCTCAGGTATAACGCAGTCCCCATCATAGAATATAATGTAGCACCCTCATAGGGTATAGTGCAGCCCCCCTCATATAGTATAATGCAGCCCACAACAGAATATAATGCAGCCCCCCATAGAGTATACTGTAGCCCCCTCATGGGGCATAATGCTGCCCCTTTCATATAGTATGATGTAGACCCCAGATTATAATTTAGTCCAGTGTGAGATTGCATCCCACTACAGAATATAATGGAGCCGCCCCAGAGTATACTGTAGCCCCCTCATATAGTAATATGTAGCCCCCCAGAATATAATGTAGTCCCCTGAGAGAATAATGCAGCCCCAGCACAGAATATAATGCAGCCCCCCATAGAGTATACTGTAGCCCCCTCATAAAGTATAATGCAGCTTCTCTCCACCTCCATCATTGTCCTCATCACCACCTCCATCATTGCCTTCTCCCCCACCACCCCTATCATTCTCCCCCACCATCACATCACTGCCCGTTCCACCACCTCCATCATTGCCTCCTCCCCACCACAATCATTGTCCATTTCATCACCTCCATCATTGCCTCCCCTCACCACCATCATTGCCTCCCCCACCACCATCATTGCCCATCACCTCCATCATTGCCTCCCCACCATCATTGCCCATCACCTCGATCATTGCCTCCCCACCATCATTGCCCATCACCTCCATCATTGCCTCCCCCACCATCATTGCCTAATCACCTCCATCATTGCCTCCCCCACCATCATTGCCCATCACCTTCATCATTGCCTCCCCCACCATCATTGCCTATCATATCCATCATTGCCTCCCCCACCATCAGTGCCCAACACTTCCATCATTGCCTCCCCTCACCCTTATTACCCATCACCTCCATCATTGCCTCCCTCACCATCATTGCCCATCACCTCCATCATTGTCTCCCCACCATCATTGCCCATCACCTCCATCATTGCCTCCCTCACCATCATTGCCCATCACCTCCATCATTGTCTCCCCACCATCATTGCCCATCACTTCCATCATTGCCTCCCCTCACCTCCATCATTGCCTAATCACCTCCATCATTGCCTCCCCCATCATTGCCCATCACCTCCATCATTGCCTCCCCCACCACAATCATTGCCCATCCCCTCCATCATTGTCTCCCCCACCATCATTGCCCATCACCTCCATCATTCTCTCCCCCACCACCATCATTGCCCATCACCTCCATCATTGTCTCCCCCACCAATATCATTGTCCTTCACCACCACACACACACACAGCACAGCTCACCGCAGCAGCAGCTCATCACACACACACACAACTGCTCACCTCCCCACAGCAGCAGCACATCCAGCAGCCTCTTCCTCGTCGGCAGCTTTCCATCTGAGACAGCGCGCTGGATGATGATGTCATCCAGCTGGGCTGTCTCAGACAGGAAGCAGGATGCCATTGTGCCTGCGTGTGTGTATGTGGTGCGGTGCTTTGTGTGTGCGTGTGTGTTGTGCGGTGGTGGGGCTATTAAAGAGAAATGGTATTCACGCCTCTCCACACCTATAGGGGCGTGGGGAAGCATGAATATTCATTTTGCTTTAGCAGCGGGGACAGGATCCTGTCTCCAGCTGCTGCTACACTGGCACAGGACGAGCCCCCTTGACTCAGGGGCCCCATAGCCACTGGCTGGGGGCCCCTGGAGCAGTGGAGGCCCTAGGCAGCTGCTGGCCAGTTTGCCAGCAGGTGTCAGTGCCTGGGCCCACTGGAGAATCCTCCAGTTCTCCGGTGGGCCAGTCCAAGCCTGGGCCCTAATAATGTGTAGGGGATGTGAAGGTATTGTTGTTCCCTCTTCTCTCCAACCCCCTCCGTTTATATATTGTTAATGTGTTCATTCACGGTGGTTCATACATGGTTGTACTGCTACACATAAAGTATATTACCACCGTGTATAAGAGTACTGCTATACTCTAGGTGTATTGCTCTATATATGTTACATGTTTTACACAATTGCACACTGTTAGGGAAAGTAAGTTGCCTGGCCCAGTTTAGTGTTAGGGGAGCAGTGTCCCTTGTTGGCTACTAGAGGGGGGCATCTTAGGAAACAGCATAGGAGGGGCTTGGTGGGGATAAGAATAGTTAAGCTTCCTAGTTAGTTGAGTCGGGGCCTGGGCGCCCGTGCAGCTCACTGGGCGCCCGTGCAGCTCACTGGGCTGCCTGGACAGGAGTCACTGTGCCTCGCAACATTAAAGAAAGAGGCTCAGCATAAAACAGCACACCAAAAGGTTCCTCTAGGAGGAAGAAGCACGGAAGCGCTGCGGATGCAGCTGATAGAAGTCTGTCCCTACAAAGTGAGAAGTCTGTCCCTACAAAGTGAGAAGTCTGGTCAGCACGGGCAGTACACACGAGATGTGGCAGATCTTTGCCTGGGCAGCAGTTCCAAGAACCGGGATGAAAGGGTGTAGGACTCCCCCTTGTGAGGCAAGAATTCCGGATGGAACAAGTTCTGCAGGACCGGAAGATACGGTTCGACCCGGGGCTGAGTATAGAAGGAAAGGTCAAAAAAGGGACAGAAAGGAAGAAACCAACTGTGATACTCAAAGTGCTTGTATTTGATCAAGCTGTGCTGAGTAAAAGAGTTAACATTAAAGTTAAGCCGGAGTTTGTCTCCTTTATTGCGGAACCATCTGTGAGGAATACATCCCCATACCGGGCAAGTCCAGATGATGCAGAGAGACAGCTACAAGGTACTGCAACAGAGAGATGTGGTCCTATGTTGGAAGGGGTCCAGGGAGTGGTACAGGGATTGCTGTCGGCCATGGCTACCTCCCTCGCCCCCAATCCCTACAAATGCAATGTACAAAGTGTAGCTCTAAGACTAACTCCCCTAGTGGCAAATTTTTCTACAACAAATCTCTAATGAATCCACAGCAAAATCTTGATTTTCTACATGTTACACAGTAAAAATGTGCAATATAAATAATTTATATTTTACAGACATATATATATATCAATCAGGACTAGGAAACTGAAAAAAAATATGCAACGGATACAGTTGTCATCAAATTACATGCTTATTATTCCATGTCACGGTCACATATGTTTTCTGGTTTTGCCCTTTTTGTTATGGTGTTCAATCTTTGATAAACACTAATAAAATATATAAAATTGATTTACAATATATATAAGTTTTAAGGTCATCAATAGTTTTGAGGGGTTTTATGGTTGTAGTTTTAGTAAAGTAATTGAACAAGACATGCACAACATTTTTCAATATACTGTTGCATACCAGTTTTCTAAGCAGTGAATTAAGGGCCACATTTGTCAGGAAGACAAAAGAATAAAATACTACATATTGTATCTGCAGCTGTACGCCATTTTGATGAACTATGATGGGCCATCAAAGGTTAAAAAAGAAAAAAAAACTCATGTAGTTGCTCACCTCTTCTCCACTACGCTCTTCACCATCACCTTTCTGGTCCTCATCGCATCTTCTTAGCATCTCCGCTCACCTTGAAATCCTGTGCCTCTTCTCGCTAAGACTGGATTTCTGGCTCTGAAGAGGTCCAGGATGTTTCCGTGCATATGAGCGCAAGTTCACAAAACATGTCATGATGTCATCACATTGTGACCTTACGCATGCTTATGCATAACCGCCTAGAGCCTCATCAAAGCCAGAAGTCTTGGCCAAGCGTGAAGCAGCTCGGGGATACAATGAGAGTGGTGGAGATAAGAAGATGTGGCGAGGACTGGATAGGTAGCGGTGAGGAATTAAGTGGCCAGAGAGTTGAGTGGTGGTTGAGTATAAGTATTTTCTTTATTTTTTACATTCAATGTTTATTATGTTCTGGGGTCTGAGGGAACATTCCTTCAACAGATAACTTCTCCTCAAATATAATTTTTCAGACAAATTAGAATATTGATTGATGCTCTAATCTCTACTTACGTGTCTTAGCACTGTATATAAATACTTAATGAAGAAATATACTGTGCTAGATGGAGGCCCGATGCTATCGCATTGGGAGGGTGGTAATTTCACAATGGGGGCAGGCTTTGCAGCTTTGAGAATCTCCCCCCCATGTGCTCACCCACCTATCCAGTGTGTGTGTGGTGCCTACGGTGTATACAGTGTGGGTGCGTGTGTGGTGCGTACAGCATATACAGTGTGTGTTTCTGTGTGTGTGTGGTGCGTACGGCGTATACAGTGTGTATGTGTGGTGCATACGGCATATACAGTGAGTGTGTGTGTGGTGCAAAGGTGTTCTGCTGGTGGTACCGCACAAGAGGCTGGTACCACCAGCAGTTTCCATATCGAGACACCCATCACTTGGGTGTCCCAATATGGAGGTTGGTGAACTCCCGCCGCTTGGATTTCTGGGATCCAGACACATCTGGATGGAACAGGATGTGAAGACATTACAAGGTAAGTATATATTAAGATGCGTATGCAGGCAAACATAAAATAAAGAGGTGGAAAAGAAACAAAGGTGTCAAGTAAAGTCCTTAATAACCTACAGTGTTCAGGACTAAACACTGGAATTTTTCATTTAAAAGCATCACCTCCTCCAATTGGTGTTTCTCCATTTATGCTGGAATGGTTTTTCTTTTATGCCCCTCAGTTATAAAGTTATGTCCATTGTTATTCTTTCAGCTGGTTGATGGGAATATTTGAATCTTTATTTCCTGGGGAGCATAACTTTTTAACAGAAGAATAGTTACAAAAAATAAGTATAGCACCAATTGGAGCAGGAACTCAGATTAAAGGGCTCACTCACACTAGTGTAAACATCGGATGAGTGCTATCCAATGTTTTATTGCACTTGGAGAAATATATTTCCTTGGGACAGAGCATTTCAGAGGTTTCTTTCTCATACCAGTGCCGCATTAGAAAAAGAATCACAGCATGCTGCGAGTGGCTCCACAAGTCGGATTGCACTCTGCCGTTCAAGTCTATGCATGGAAATCATTAGACTGAACTTTGATGATGACTTCTGGTTTCCACGGACTCACAGAATGGAGAAGATGGAGAAATTGTGTTCTCCATCTTCTCCTCACCTGTTCTACGATTCTGCCATCTGAGAAAATCAGATGACACTATACTAACACTCTGATCAGAGTTTGATCCTATTGTCATTTACAATCTAATTTTCTCTCATGAGAGAATTTATGCTCGTGTGAACGAGTCCTAATTAAAAATATCCAGTGAAACATTTTCTTTAAATGTCTGTTTTAATATTTTTATTATCAGCAATAGATCACAGAAGATGTATTATTATGTCTTATGCCGGGAAGGGGAGAACAATGCTTAAACTTATAGTTTAGAAAAATATTTGAAAGTTGTGCTCAACATGGCAAAATGTTGGGGGTTAATCTAAGATCTTCTTACTGGCCTGTAGATTTGCTACTAGACACATTTCCAAAATGGAATTCATTAACTGATTGACCACTTGTTTCCAATATAGGGTCAAGCTGAAAGCGAATAATGTCATTGACAAATATGGTCTCGCACCAGTGAAAGGTTTGATGACTACTTTTCTTCATGTATTATCAGGATCAATATTGTGAAAATATAACCTTGCATTGGCAGCTAAACCTTGGCTCGTTCTCGCTAGCTTTTGTGAAGAACACGTATTAAAAAGCTAGACGATTGTGTGAAGGATTGAACAAACTGCAAAAAAAGGCCTTTCAGGTGGTGCTTGGCCTAAATTCCTTATTGGCTTCAACTGCCACTTTGGAGTTTATTGAATCCGTGTTTGAGTGATTGTTCAACGAGAGTTTTAACCTGGAGTTAATCCCCAGAACCTTGTCAATTGTAATTAAAACCCTGCTTAGCTAGTGATGCTTTGTTGGGTTTCTGAGTCCACAAACATACATACAGTATATTCACAGCTCAGAGGATCACCTGTGTTTGTGGCAAATGAGTTTCAGTTATAAGGCTGGTTCCAAGCCAAGATAGAAGAACAAAGTGTTTATCCCTTTCTTGGACCACGTTCAAGACAATTACAGAAACTCAGTAACATAGTAACAGGAAGACAAAAAAGGATGTAACAGGGGCTGTTAACACCTCAAACACCGAGAGGGTAACAGCAACAACAACTTGCAAATGTAATTAGAGAAACTTTACCCCTTTGTTGATATAAGGGTCACCAACACTTTGCGAAGTTAAAGAGTTTCCCAAGAGAACGACTTCTGAACAACAATAAAAAACGTGCCCCCTATAAAAACTAGGATTTTCTTACGCCTTTATTTTTTTATGTTACTTTTTTCTTAACTTATTATTGTTACAGAGGAACATTTTTTTTACCCCAAAATAGTTCTACCCAGCAGCGAACAGGTTACATCTTGCATGTAGTTCAAATGGTCTCTGATTCATGCCCTCCTTTTCATGAAAGAGTATCAATCTGCCACTCCACATGACATCTCAAACAGCCCACGGCAATCATTTAGAACCAGGTAATCATGATTTGCTTTTAATTATGTAAGGTTTAGAAATGACTGTGTGATGTTAAGCAGAGAACAGATCAAGGTGACACAAAGTGGGTGTTAGAAGGCGTCTACTAATTGCTGGAGAAAAGACTTCTGGACCCGGCTCGTAGTGATTAACAGAGTATTTATGTCAATAAGGTTAAGGTAGAAACGAAAAGATGTGATGACTTTATGGTGTTCCAGCAATGATTTTCAGGATTTGATATATCATTTGGAGAAGTATTCTTTTATAGTAAGATAATTAAAATTTCCTTTGCACGTTCAATGCTTGAATATTACAGACTGAAATTATACAGTGGGCATATGGGTTATGTCCCCATAAGCCTCCACCGCTTGAGGAGCCTTATGGGCCTCCATCATCCATAACTTGAGGCACTATTATTGAGGATTCAATGTGTACTCTCATTGTCGGCCCTGGGCATATAGCAATACTTTCAGGTATACTATATGTGATTGCCACTATTATTTTAGAGGCATTTTCTAAGGCACTAATATTATGGGGTCACTGCTGTTTGACAGCTAATTGATTAAGACTAATGAGCTCATGATTGAGCTCCTTACTCTTACTATGATTTTGTAATCTTTTTTTAGTCTTAAGTTGGCCATACACATTAGATCAACTAAAGTATTGTTCGGCTGACAGCCATCTCAGCCAAAACTCCCATACACATGGGCACTCTCTTGCCAGAGTGCTCCTGTGCTCCCTATGAGAAGAGAGAACAATGTGATAGGCAGTTCGAAATTGAACATTCCCAATCAACAGCGCCCCTGATCAGATGGTTGAGTGCCTCCATACACATCAAAATGAGTGCAAAATCATCGATATATGCAAGTTCAGCTGAAATTAGTCTAATGCGTATGGAGGCCTTTAAAGTTTAAAATCCACTAGTAATTTCAAGCTAAAGGGACATTTGTGCCTCTTAATATTTGTGAAATACTGTCTTGCCTCGCTTTGGGGATCCGATCTGGTAATCTCTTGTGTTATGTACCTGGTGGTTAGGAGCACCCGGAATGACCTGATGGTTAAACTATCACACAGGACGAGCTCTGGGAAGTGGGAGCTCTGCTGACTGCAAGCCTAATCCTATCACACAAACACTAGAAATAGCCGTGGAGCGTACCTAACTCTGCCTAGACGCCTCTTCACAGCCTAAGAGCTAACTACCCCTAAGATAGGAAATAAAGCCTAACTTGCCTCAGAGAAATTTCCCCAAAGGAAAAGGCAGCCCCCCACAAATATTGACTGTGAGTTAAGATGAAAGTCACAAACATAAGAATGAAACAGGTTTCAGCAAAGGAGGCCCGACTTCACTAAACAGACTGAGGATAGAAAAGGTATCTTTGCGGTCAGCACAAAACACTACAAAAAGCCACACAGAGTGTGCAAAAAAAAACCTGCACCGACTCACGGTGCGGAGGTGCCACTCTGCCTCCCAGAGCTTCCAGCTAGCAAGGCAATATCATGATAGCAAGCTGGACAAGAAAACAAAGATAAGCAAATAAACTAGCAAGGACTTAGCTTCGCTGGAGTAGACAGGTCCTCAGAAAGATCCAAGAGAGATCTGAACCAGTACTAGAACATTGACAGCTGGCATCAAGTAATGATCTGAATGGAGTTAAATAGAGCAGCCAGCCTGGGACCAAACGAGGTCAGCTGAGGAAGGAACCTCAGAACCAGCAGCTCCACTCACAGCCACCAGAGGGAGTCCATGGGCCGAACTCGCCGAAGTACCATTCATGACCACAGGAGGGAGTTCGAGAACAGAATTCACAACAGTACCCCCCCTTGAGGAGGGGTCACCGAACCCTCACCAGAGCCCCCAGGCCGATCAGGACGAGCCAAATGAAAGGCACGTACCAGATCGGCAGCATGAACATCAGAGGCAACAACCCAGGAATTATCTTCCTGACCATAACCCTTCCACTTGACCAGGTACTGAAGTTTCCGTCTCGAAATACGAGAATCTAAAATCTTCTCCACCACATACTCCAACTCCCCCTCAACCAACACCGGGGCAGGAGGGTCAACGGAAGGAACCATAGGCGCCACATATCTCCGCAACAACTACCTATGGAACACATTATGGATGGCAAAAGAAGCTGGAAGGGCCAAACGAAATGACACAGGATTGAGAATCTCAGAAATCTTATAAGGACCAGCGAAACGAGGCTTAAACTTAGGAGAAGAAACCTTCATAGGAACATAACGAGACGACAACCAAACCAAATCTCCAACACGAAGTCGGGGACCAACACAGCGACGGCGGTTAGCGAAACGTTGAGCCTTCTCCTGGGACAATGTCAAATTGTCCACTACGTGAGTCCAAATTTGCTGTAACCTGTCCACCACAGAATCTACACCAGGACAGTCTGAAGGCTCAACCTGCCCTGAAGAAAAACGAGGATGGAAACCAGAATTACAGAAAAAAGGCGAAACCAAAGTAGCCGAGCTGGCCCGATAATTAAGGGCGAACTCAGCCAAAGGCAAGAAGGACACCCAATCATCCTGATCAGCAGAAACAAAGCATCTCAGATATGTCTCCAAAGTCTGATTGGTTCGTTCAGTTTGTCCATTTGTCTGAGGATGGAAAGCTGAAGAAAAAGACAAATCAATGCCCATCTTAGCACAAAAGGACCGCCAAAACCTTGAAACAAACTGGGAACCTCTGTCCGACACGATGTTCTCCGGAATGCCATGCAAACGAACCACATGCTGGAAAAATAATGGAACCGAATCAGAGGAGGAAGGCAATTTAGGCAAGGGTACCAAATGGACCATCTTAGAGAAGCGATCACAAACCACCCAGATGACCGACATCCTTTGAGAGACAGGGAGATCTGAAATAAAATCCATGGAAATATGCGTCCAGGGCCTTTTCGGGACCGGCAAGGGCAAAAGCAACCCACTGGCACGAGAACAGCAGGGCTTAGCCCGAGCACAAGTCCCACAGGACTGCACAAAAGAACGCACATCCCGTGACAAGGACGGCCACCAAAAGGATCTAGCCACCAAATCTCTAGTACCAAAGATTCCAGGATGACCAGCCAACACCGAACAATGAACCTCAGAGATAACTCTACTAGTCCATCTATCAGGGACAGTTTCTCCGCTGGACAATGGTCAGGTCTATCAGCCTGAAACTCCTGCAGCACCCGCCGCAAATCAGGAGAGATGGCAGACAAAATTACCCCCTCTTTGAGAATACCAACCGGCTCAGGAACTCCCGGAGAATCAGGCACGAAACTCCTTGAAAGGGCATCAGCCTTCACATTCTTAGAACCCGGAAGGTATGAAACCACAAAATCGAAGCGGGAGAAAAACAGCGACCATCGAGCCTGTCTAGGATTCAACCGCTTGGCAGACTCGAGATAAGTCAGATTCTTGTGATCCGTCAAGACCACCATGCGATGCTTGGCTCCTTCAAGCCAATGTCGCCACTCCTCAAATGCCCACTTCATAGCCAACAACTCTCGATTGCCCACATCATAATTGCGCTCAGCAGGCGAAAACTTTCTAGAAAAGAAAGCACATGGTTTCATCACCGAGCCATCAGAACTTCTTTGAGATAAAACAGCCCCTGCTCCAATCTCAGAAGCATCAACCTCGACCTGAAACGGGAGCGAAACATCTGGCTGACACAACACAGGGGCAGAAGAAAAACGACGCTTCAACTCCTGAAAAGCCTCAACGGCCGCAGAGGACCAATTGACCACATCAGCACCTTTCTTGGTCAAATCAGTCAATGGTTTAACAACACTCGAAAAATTAGCGATGAAGCGACGGTAAAAATTAGCAAAGCCCAAGAATTTCTGAAGGCTCTTCACAGAAGTAGGCTGAGTCCAATCATAAATGGCCTGAACTTTAACAGGGTCCATCTCGATAGTAGAAGGGGAAAAAATGAAGCCCAAAAATGAAACCTTCTGAACTCCAAAGAGACATTTAGACCCTTTCACAAACAAGGAATTAGCACGAAGGACCTGGAACACCATTCTAACCTGCTTCACATGAGACTCCCAATCATCCGAAAAGAACAAAATATCATCCAAATATACAATCATGAATCTATCCAGGTACTTTCGGAAGATGTCATGCATAAAGGACTGAAACACAGATGGAGCATTAGAAAGCCCGAATGGCATCACCAGGTACTCAAAATGGCCCTCGGGCATATTAAATGCTGTTTTCCATTCATCGCCCTGCTTAATACGCACAAGGTTATACGCGCCTCGAAGATCTATCTTGGTGAACCAACTAGCCCCCTTAATCCGAGCAAACAAATCAGACAGTAGCGGCACAGGGTACTGAAATTTGACCGTGATTTTATTAAGAAGGCGGTAATCTATACAAGGTCTCAGAGAACCATCCTTCTTGGCCACAAAAAAGAACCCTGCTCCCAACGGTGACGACGACGGGCGAATATGCCCTTTCTCCAATGACTCCTTTATATAACTCCGCATAGCGGCATGCTCTGGCACAGACAAATTGAACAGTCGGCCCTTAGGAAACTTACTACCAGGAATCAAATTAATAGCACAATCACAGTCCCTATGAGGAGGTTGGGCACTGGACTTGGGCTCATCAAATACATCCCAGTAATCCGACAAAAACTCAGGGACTTCAGAAGGAGTGGAAGACGAAATTGACAACAATGGAACATCTCCATGTACCCCTTGACAACCCTAACTGGACACAGACATTGATTTCCAATCCAATACTGGATTATGGACCTGTAGCCATGGCAAACCCAAAACGATCACATCATGCAGATTATGCAACACCAAAAAGCGAATATCCTCCTGATGTGCAGGAGCCATGCACATGGTCAATTGAGTCCATTACTGAGGCTTATTCTTGGCCAAAGGCGTAGCATCAATTCCTCTCAATGGAATAGGATACTGCAAGGGCTCCAAGAAAAAACCACAGCGCCTGGCAAACTCCAAGTCCATCAAATTCAGGGCAGCGCCTGAATCCACAAATGCCATAACAGAATAGGATGACAAAGAGCAAATCAGAGTAACGGACAAAAGAAATTTAGGCTGTACCGTACCAATGGTGGCAGACCTAGCAAACCGCTTAGTGCGCTTAGGACAATAAGAGATAGCATGAGTGGAGTCACCACAGTAAAAACACAGCCCATTCTGACGTCTGTGTTCTTGCCGTTCAGCTCTGGTCAAAGTCCTATCACATTGCATAGGTTAAGACCTCTGCTCAGAAGATACCGCCAAATGGTGCACAGCTTTGCGCTCACGCAAGCGTCGATCGATCTGAATGGCCAAGGACATAGACTCATTCAGACCAGCAGGCGTGGGAAGTCCCACCATAACATCCTTAAGGGCTTCAGAAAGACCCTTTCTGAAAATTGCCGCCAGGGCACATTCATTCCACTGAGTAAGCACAGACCACTTTCTAAACTTCTGACAATATACCTCCACTTCATCCTGACCCTGACACAAAGCCAGCAAGATTTTCTCTGCCTGATCCACTGAATTCGGTTCATCATAAAGCAATCCAAGCGCCAGAAAAAAACGCATCCACATTACGCAATGCAGGATCTCCTGGCGCAAGGGAAAATGCCCAGTCTTGAGGGTCGCCACGTAACAAAGAAATAATGATTTTTACTTGCTGAATGGGGTCACCAGAGGAGCGGGGTTTCAAAGCAAGAAACAGTCTACAATTATTTTTGAAATTCAGGAACTTAGATCTATCCCCAGAAAACAAATCAGGAATTGGAATTCTAGGCTCTAACATCGGATTCTGAACTACATAATCTTGAATGCTTTGTACCCTAGCAGTGAGTTGATCCATACAAGAGGACAGACCTTGAATGTCCATATCTACACCTGTGTCCTGAACCACCCAGAGATTAAGGGGAAAAGAAAAACAAAACACATTGCAGAAAAAAAAAATGGTCTCAGAACTTATCTTATCCCTCTATTGAGATGCATTAACACTTTGTGGGCCAGCTGTACTGTTATGGACCTGGTGGTTAGGAGCACCCGGAATGACCTGATGGTTAAACTATCACACAGGACGAGCTCTGGGAAGTGGGAGCTCTGCTGACTGCAAGCCTAATCCTATCACACAAACACTAGAAATAGCCGTGGAGCGTACCTACCTCTGCCTAGACGCCTCTTCACAGCCTAAGAGCTAACTACCCCTAAGATAGGAAATAAAGGCTAACTTGCCTCAGATAAATTTCCCCAAAGGAAAAGGCAGACCCCCACATATATTGACTGTGAGTTAAGATGAAAGTCACAAACATAAGAATGAAACAGGTTTCAGCAAAGGAGGCCCGACTTCACTAAACAGACTGAGGATAGAAAAGGTATCTTTGTGGTCAGCACAAAACACTACAAAAAGCCACGCAGAGTGTGCAAAAAGACCCCCGCACCGACTCACGGTGCGGAGGTGCCACTCTGACTCCCAGAGCTTCCAGCTAGCAAGGCAATATCATGATAGCAAGCTGGACAAGAAAACAAAGATAAGCAAATAAACTAGCAGGGACTTAGCTTCGCTGGAGTAGACAGGTCCTCAGAAAGATCCAAGAGAGATCTGAACCAGTACTAGAACATTGACAGCTGGCATCAAGTAACGATCTGAGTGGAGTTAAATAGAGCAGCCAGCCTGGGACCAAACGAGGTCAGCTGAGGAAGGAACCTCAGAACCAGCAGCTCCACTCACAGCCACCAGAGGGAGTCCATGGGCCGAACTCGCCGAAGTACCATTCATGACCACAGGAGGGAGTTCGAGAACAGAATTCACAACACTCTTGCTTCATGGTCGGTTCTTATGTCTGCTGAGCTATTGCCCTTTTCTTCCCTATCCTTATGCTGATAGTTTCTATTGCCTTTATTTTTCCTTTTTGGGTTTGATTCTCTTCAGGCATTTCCAATTGTCATGATTTGGATGTCCTATCACATTCTGGGTTGGTCTATATATATTCTCTCTTCACTACACTTCCTTGCTGGCTATACTTCTAAGTGGATTAGTGCTTAGGGTTTCCAGCTATTCAGCAAAGGGATTTTCCTTGCCAGGCAAAATTTTTTATAATTTTTTTTCTGTGTGTTTGATTTTATGCTGTCCCATAACCTTGCATTTCTCCTTAGTTAGGTTGGTGGAATGTTATTGTTCTTTCAGTTAGTATTCTCCATAGTTCTCATTATTTCACCTTTGTGCACATGCTTTAAGTTTCTTCGTCCTAAGTCCTCATATACCCCTGCACCTGCCTCTCCAGGTTAACTGTGCACATTGGCCTCCCCTCTGGTTCCTCAGGAGGAACGAGAAACCCTTCAAAGATCTTTTAGGGAGCCAGGTCCGAAGTGGTATTTTTTTAGTTGTGCAGCTAGGGATTGTCTAATCTGTATAGGCACCGGTAGGGTGTGGGTGCGGATTCTCTGTGTTGTAGGCTTTATTATTTCTGTTACTCCTGTATGAGTGAGTTACGTGCATAACACATACCCCCCTTGCTGGTAGAGCACCGGTGCAGCCGCACATATTGTCTGTCTACTCCTAAATATGGCTGCTAACACACATCATGTACAAAAAAGAAAAAATAATCTGCAATAAAAAAAATTATCCCTTCAAATATCATACACTTCAGAGTGAAATAAATCGATGCAATGCAAATCAAATTTGTCAATTTTCTTTTAAATTTGGTGAACCCAGATAATTTGAACAATTGTATATTTGCTTTACACAAATCACCTAAGGGTACCGTCACACAGTACCATTTTGATCGCTACGACGGTACGATTCGTGACGTTCTAGCGATATCGTTACGATATCGCACTGTCTGACACGCAGCAGCGATCAGGGACCCTGCTGAGAATCGTACGTCGTAGCAGATCGTATGGAACTTTCTTTCGTCGCTTGATCACCCGCTGACATCGCTGGATCGTTGTGTGTGACAGCGATCCAGCGATGTGTTTGCTTGTAACCAGGGTAAACATCGGGTAACTAAGCGCAGGGCCGCGCTTAGTAACCCGATGTTTACCCTGGTTACCAGCGTAAACGTAAAAAAAACAAACAGTACATACTCACATTCCGGTGTCTGTCCCCGGCGTTCTGCTTCTCTCCACTGTGTGCGCGCCTGTCAGCCGGAAAGCGAGCACAGCGGTGACGTCTGACGTCACCGCTGTGCTTTCCGGCTATGGCGCTTACACAGTGGAGAGAAGCAGAACGCCGGGGACAGACACCGGAATGTGAGTATGTACTGTTTGTTTTTTTTTACTTTTACGCTGGTAACCAGGGTAAACATCGGGTTACTAAGCGCGGCCCTGCGCTTAGTTACCCGATGTTTACCCTGGTTACCGGGGACTTCGGCATCGCTCCAGCGCCGTGATTGCACCGTGTGACCGCAGTCTACGACGCTGGAGCGATAATCATACGATCGCTGCGACGTCACGGATCGTGCCGTCGTAGCGATTAAAATGGTACTGTGTGACGGTACCCTAACATCTACACCATCATTCTACAAAAGATTGTATAAGATTGGGCAGCTCAGTGAATGAGACATTGCAAACAGTTTCTATGTTCTCCCTGTGTTTGCGTGGGTTTCATTCAGGTACTCGAGTTTCCTCCCACACTCCAAAGACATACTAATAGGGAACCTAGATTGTGAGCCCCAATAGGGACAGTGGATTGATGATGTCTGTAAAGAGCTATGGAATATAATGGTCCTGTATAGGCAAGTAAAATTAAAAAAATAATATCAGCCAGATAACGATCACATGACTTCAGGCACGGAGGGGTAGGTTTCCCCATGATGCCTTGCAGCTGTCATACCACATGGTATAGTGTACTCAAGCAAGAGGAGAAATTGTAGCCTGTATAAAAGTTGAAGCAAGTAATGCAGCAGCCATGTTGTGAGGAATCTGGATATTAAGAGGACATCACAGCTCACTCCTAGATTTATACAAACGGAGTCAAAGCCATAAAACTTAGAAGAATGTTTATCGTCTGATTACCCATTTCATATATGTTGAGGTCACTTTGACATTACTAGGGCTGTGTTTGCATAAAAGAGCGTGAAAGGGGTTTAATACAGTCTCAGGAGACCTCGCAGTGTCACACACAACTTTTTAGGGCAATCGGAAGCTTTTCAAAATTTTTGATTCGTGGCAAATCAAATTTCCTGGAAAAAATTTTGGAAGCATGCAATTTCGAATTTCAAAGAATCGCCAATGTTTGACATTGCATAATCTGAATGCAACACAGGATTGTGAAGGTTTAGGTTTAAAATCAAGAAAAAAAAGCAAACAAGAATTCAATACACCGGTCTTATTTATATCTGTAATTCAACAGCTCAGGGTCATGTTACAAAAAATACATTTTCTTATTTATAAATTATTTTTTTTACATTCAGAAATTCTAAAAGTTCTTTATATCACTGTTAGCCAGCTTCATAACCTCCTGCTCTTCTGTATCACCTTGAAAAATGGTAGACATACATAGGTCGCTTGTGTCTGTAAATTATGTTACAAACAGTGCTGAGTTCATAATCATTCTGGATAAGAAAAAAATGTATTTACTCCTTGGAGAATCCTTGACTTTTCTTCCCACAATTGGCTTCTTTTATCGGTCTTAGTGATTGTAAATTGCATATCAAACAGCAGTACAAGGCAGATTAACACTCTCTTGGTATTGGCCGGAATAAGCACGTTTCAGATAGAGGGAGGAGGGGATGAAACAAGAAAATGCATTCATGCCTGTTTGTGCTCAATACGCTGAAGGGAATTGTTCAAGAACAGTTGATCCTTGTGAAAATGTTACCCCTGAAAGTTTGCCAGAAGGCTGTGTAATTACCAGTCATGCAAGTTAAACATAAACTGCTTTCCAAGCTCCATTTTCCAACTTATGAAATGGTGACGTTGCGTTTTGCACCAGTTGTCTCTTAATGCGGCTCTGATTTTTCTCTTTCATGGTTCTTAAATAAGGAATCTGATTAATTTATTACAAAGGAACCTTCTATATAGGTAAAGCATAGGCAACAAAAATTGGCATAGATTTTCTTCACATATAATTTTCATTGTTTTGGTAAAATAGCGATAATGTTGAACATGGCTTCCTTGGACCAGCCAAATGCGGTCTGCCTTTCATCTATACTGAACAAGTGCATGATCACTTATAATTGCAGTGTAATCTTTGCTATCATTAGAAATGAGAAAACATATTCGGAAAATGTCGCCAATCTCAAATTCGGTACGAATGTTGTACATTCGGATTCGAGATGCGAAATCAGACAAAGTAATTTTCTGGATTTGTTTTCTCATTTTGACTCTCATAGTTGTGGTCTACCTCTATCATCTTTTTAAGTTGGAGAACTTGCAGAATTGTTGACTGACTAAATACTTTTTTCCCCACTGTATATAGCACATATACCATACATTGCAAAACATGATGCATGGATCCCATAAGAAACCGGCAGTATGATCCATAATGTTTTTAATCCTCTTTTTGTGGTTTTTCTATGAAGTTTAGCGTTAAGACTCGTAAGTGTGAAGGCCCTTGATGATGGTAGCGAGCTTACGTATCTTGGCCAAAATATCGACCAGTACCTAAAACATTTGTTATATATAAATATATATATATATATATATATGTTTTTTGCACTTCATTTTCCAGGGTGCAGCCAGACCCAGCATTTTTGGCCTTGTAAACTTGGGTGTCTGCTCTCATGGGTTGCATTTATATAGTGCTGGGCAGCCTGCCTGATCTAATAGTATGGGCGTCACTAATGGTCTGCAAGCCAGACACTGTGCATTACCTGTGTGTGATCAGTGCCCTATACAAGCTTCTTTTCTGCAATTTGATACTAAGCAATCAGCCCTTCTATGGGTTGGTAGGTTGTGAGTGGTTGCCTCCTCAGTATTTTGCACCTGTATTGCTGCCATCTTTATTACATGGGTTTGCTGCATCCTGAGAGTGCACTAGTTCAGAGACCTGGGCAGGTAAGCACTGCAGTCCCCTATAGCCTGATGCCTCATGCATGGCTCATGGCTGACTGCTGCTGTGACATTATTAAATTTCTACTTTATGTGAATTGATCAGTCAGCTATCTGCACTACTACCTTTATTTTTTTTTAACATTAGGGGTCTACCTTGTTGATATTTGTGCCATGTGAGTGTAGCTGAGCAAAAAATGATTTGAGCTGTTGCATTAGGTATCATGGCTCTCAGCACAGTGGCTTACACCAGTCTCTCACCTTAAGTTAAACTTAAATTCAAAGCTCTAAATGCTGCCCTAGACCCTGATACCTCATATATGGCCATGGCTGACTACTGCTGTGCAATTATCAAATGTCTACTGTGGGTCTATTGATGCCACTTTTCCTGGTATCTGCCCCTAATTTTTGGAAATGTTTGGACAATTGTCCAAATTGTCTCCTTCATGTGAGTTGCCTGAATTTTGCAGGTCTCTCAGAGCACCAGGCCTACACTTGTCAGTCATCCAACTGATACTGATCAATGTTTAAGCTAGAAATGCTGGTGGAAGCCCCGTTCCTGGCCTGTCCCATGCATCTATACTGCACAATTAATACTATTTGTATTCTGGGTCAATTGTTGCCACTTTTCCTGATGTCTGCCCATAATTTGAGCTGTTTTGACAGCTTTTTGTCCCCTTAAGGTGTTGTCTATGCATTTGGTTTTGCCTCCCATTGAATTCAATGGGGTTTGGATATGTTTGGCGAACTGTTCGGCAAACATTGGGATGTTCGAAAATACGAACTGAACCTTGAAAGGTTCGCTCGTCTCTAATTATCATTGCCCTTACAGGAGATTTCATGAAGTCTAAATGATGATTTGGTAATCATCCCATGAGAACCTATTGTCAAGGTAAGCTTTAAATAAGTTTACTGCTTAAAGCATCACTCCACTCTTTCAATTGCAAAGCTGGAGTGGTGCAACTAATCTAATTTCCCTGCCCCTAGATTGATTTTAACCAGCCACCATCTTCATCTTTTATTGGCACAGCTCTGGTCGGTCTTCTGCAGGATGTGACCTGGCGGATTGCTCCAGTGTTTAAGGGGTGATCCGGAAGTCACAACTCAATGTAAGTCTATGAGAGCCAGAACAAGGGTCTCATTTAGAGCTTGTAACTATTACCTCTGACTTCTGGTCAGTCAGAAGTTGCAGTCACAAAAAAGTGGTGCAGGACCGGAGTGGTGCTAGGAAAAGCTGAAGACAGTTGCTGTTAAGGATAATACTAGGGTCAGAGAACTTAGATAAGTAGCACCACTTCAGGGCTGCAAAAAATGCTGGAATGGTTCTTTAAAAGGTACACATGAAACGACTATTATATATTTGATTCTACGTTTTTGTTTTTTTTAAGATTTAGCCTTGAAATAAAAGTAAATTTTTAATTTTTACCATCAATATTTTTTAAGGTTTTTGCAATTTTTTCTTTCATATTTTATTCCATGCTTTTATGCTTCTAAAGTCCCCGTTCCTCCTGATTGGTGGGTTGGAGTTGTTGTGTTTTGTTTTGTAGCTTCTGTGAACTTAATAAAAAAAATCTGATTCTTATATCTCACCTGGAGCCAATATTTCATCAAAATTGCAATTGGTCCCTAAATTAAAACAAATGTTCGGATGCACAGAGTTCGAAGGAAAGGTCTGACTCGACAGGTCACTAGTCTAGACTTATGACCTTACCTGGGACACTCTTTGAAATTTTCCTACTTAATGCATGTTACTTTCAAGTCATAAATTCTAGTTCTAATAAAACTAGTGTCAAGAGCCAGGTATGAACAAACTTATTAAAAATGTTCTTTTTCACCAAGTGGACAGGATTTTTTTTTATTTACAGATGTTTTCACTTATTGGGTGCAAGATGTAGGAGCATCTGAATTAATAGACCAAATTTGGTGTTGCCAGATAAAATTTAACTTGCTTCTTCCCAAATTCCAATTCTTTATGAAAATAATATTTTCATTGTCCATAATAAATAGAAATCTATGTTATATATTGTATAATTTAGCTAAAATATTCTTCAGGTTCCTTAGATTTTCTAAGTGTTACTAATTTACAATACTAATTTCAATCTTACCTAATAGTTACACTTTATAGTCTTCAAAATAAAATCTAATTAATTGAAAATATTTTTTTACAAATGCATTTCATAATTCTTATTGTGAGTTAACCCTATTTTAATAAAACATAGTATACAGTACAGTCAGTTTAATAGGTTAGAAAAAAGCAAATTTAGGCTATATTCACACTTGTGCTTTGATATTTTTTTCTGTTTCAATTTTAGAAACAGACCAATGGAATAAATGTAAAAAAAACATTAATTACATAATTGGTGCAAACAGAAGCTGAGGGACCTCATTGATTATCACAGAGTCCTTCTGAGTTCCATCATGTGTCTGTCTTTAGGACTTTTTTTTAACACATAACATAACCCAGATGTTCCTCTGCTTTTATTTGCATCAACAGATTCATTTATGGTTGCTAACTCCGTTTGTCTGTTCCTAAATGAAACGATCGAAACGTCAAAATGCCAATCTGAACATGGACTTAGTTAAAGTCAAGAATAGATACTTGAGTGAGTGGCTGCTTTGCTGTATAGACTGAAATAGAGGCAGCAGAGGAGAAGGCTTTTGCAGTGCTGGATGCTTAGATAAGACAGGATAGTAACACTTTAAACACCGATAAGGTCCTGTGTGCAAAATCTCTGTTCGTTCCTGGTCTTTGGAGAAATGCACTAAAATTAATTTAATTTGTCTATTTCTAAAAGGAACAAGCAACATGTCAAGATACTAGTCTGCAATAAAAAAGGAATATGGTGGTTCAGAGCCTGTGCTGCACAAGTTTGTTAGTCTGAACATTTTTTTTAGCAGCTCATTTTTTTAACAGATCATATTCCTCACCAATCGTTACACCGATGCCTCTACCTTGTGCTGTCATTACACTGGTTACCCATCTACTCCAGAATCCAGTACTAACTTATTACTCTCACCCACAAAGCACTCCATGGCTCAGCACTAGGGTTGAGCGAAACGGGTCGATCATTTTCAAAAGTCGCCGACTTTTGGCTAAGTCGGCGTCTCATGAAACCCGATCCGACCCCTGTGCTTGTCGGCCATGCGGTACGCGACTTTCGCGCCAAAGTCGCGTTTCAATGACGCGAAAAGCGCCATTTCTCAGCCAATGAAGGTGAACGCAGAGTGTGGGCAGCGTGATGACATAGATCCTGGTCCCCACCATCTTAGAGAAGGGCATTGCAGTGATTGGCTTGCTGTCTGCGGCGTCACAGGGGCTATAAAGGGGCGTTCCCGCCGACCGCCATCTTACTGCTGCTGATCTGAGCTTAGGGACAGGTTGCTGCCGCTTCATCAGAAGCAGGGAGAGCGTTAGGCAGGGTCCACTAACCACCAAACCGCTTGTGCTGCAGCGATTTCCACTGTCCAACACCACCTTCGGTGTGCAGGGACTGTGGAAGCTATTTTTTTTTTTTTTTCCCCTCAGCGCTGTAGCTCATTGGGCTGCCCTAGAAGGCTCCGTGATAGCTGTATTGCTGTGTGTACGCCACTGTGGAAACCAACTGCTTTTTTCAAAGCACATATCCTCTTGTTCCTTCCTTTCTGCACAGCTATCTTTTTTGTTTGTCCACACTTTTTATTTAATTTGTGCATCAGTCCACTCCTATTGCTGCCTGCCATACCTGGCTTAGATTACTGCAGGGAGATAGTAATTGTAGGACAGTCCCTGTTTTTTTTTTGTTTTTTTTGTGGGAGATTAAGATTGGCATTTCTGCTACAGTGCCATCCCTGTGTGTGCCATCTCTCACTGAGTGGGCCATAGAAAGCCTATTTATTTTTTCAGTGATTTGTGTTCTAAATTCTACCTCAACACAAAAACACTACATCAATCAGTGGGAGAAAAATATTGGCCTCAGTCAGGGCTTGTGTGCCACTGCTGTGTGTGCTATCTCTCATTCAGTGGGCTATAGAAAGCCTGTTTATTTTTTTTATTTTTTTTAATATTATTTGGTTTCTAAAGTCTCCCTGAAAAAAAAAAAAAATACCTAAAAAAACAGTGGGAGAGTAATATTGCCCTTTCAGCTTGTGTGCCAGTCTTGACTCCTGGGTGTGCCACCTCTCTCCCTCTCATTCAGTGGGCCATAGAAAGCCTATTTATTTTTTTTTTTAAATATTATTGGGTTTCTAAAGTCTCCCTTAAAAAACAAAAAATACATAAAAAAACAGTGGGAGAGTAATATTGCCCTTTCAGCTTGTGTGCCAGTCTTGACTCCTGGGTGTGCCACCTCTCTCTCATTCAGTGGGCCATAGAAAGCATTTTTTTTTTTTCCTTGATTTGTGTTCTAAAATCTACCTCAACACAAAAACACTACATCAATCAGTGGGAGAAAAATATTGGCCTCAGTCAGGGCTTGTGTGCCACTGCTGTGTGTGCTATCTCTCATTCAGTGGGCTATAGAAAGCCTATTTATTTATTTTTTTTTTTCTTATTATTTGGTTTCTAAAGTCTCCCTGAAAAAAAAAAAAAAAACATAAAAAAACAGTGGGAGAGTAATATTGCCCTTTCAGCTTGTGTGCCAGTCTTGACTCCTGGGTGTGCCACCTCTCTCCCTCTCATTCAGTGGGCCATAGAAAGCCTATTTATTTTTTTTTTTAAATATTATTGGGTTTCTAAAGTCTCCCTTAAAAAAAAAAAAAACATAAAAAAACAGTGGGAGAGTAATATTGCCCTTTCAGCTTGTGTGCCAGTCTTGACTCCTGGGTGTGCCACCTCTCTCTCTCATTCAGTGGGCCATAGAAAGGCTATTTTTTTTTTTGGTTTTTTTAATATTATTTGGTTTCTAAAGTCTCCCTGAAAAAAAAAAAAAAAAAACATAAAAAAACAGTGGGAGAGTAATATTGCCCTTTCAGCTTGTGTGCCAGTCTTGACTCCTGGGTGTGCCACCTCTCTCCCTCTCATTCAGTGGGCCATAGAAAGCATTTTTTTTTTTTTTCCTTGATTTGTGTTCTAAAATCTACCTCAACACAAAAACACTACATCAATCAGTGGGAGAAAAATATTGGCCTCAGTCAGGGCTTGTGTGCCACTGCTGTGTGTGCTATCTCTCATTCAGTGGGCTATAGAAAGCCTATTTATTTATTTATTTTTTTCTTATTATTTGGTTTCTAAAGTCTCCCTGAAAAAAAAAAAAAAAACATAAAAAAACAGTGGGAGAGTAATATTGCCCTTTCAGCTTGTGTGCCAGTCTTGACTCCTGGGTGTGCCACCTCTCTCCCTCTCATTCAGTGGGCCATAGAAAGCCTATTTATTTTTTTTTTAAAATATTATTGGGTTTCTAAAGTCTCCCTTAAAAAAAAAAAACATAAAAAAACAGTGGGAGAGTAATATTGCCCTTTCAGCTTGTGTGCCAGTCTTGACTCCTGGGTGTGCCACCTCTCTCTCTCATTCAGTGGGCCATAGAAAGGCTATTTTTTTTTTTGGTTTTTTTAATATTATTTGGTTTCTAAAGTCTCCCTGAAAAAAAAAAAAAAAACATAAAAAAACAGTGGGAGAGTAATATTGCCCTTTCAGCTTGTGTGCCAGTCTTGACTCCTGGGTGTGCCACCTCTCTCCCTCTCATTCAGTGGGCCATAGAAAGCCTATTTATTTATTTTTTAAAATATTATTGGGTTTCTAAAGTCTCCCTTAAAAAACAAAAAATACATAAAAAAACAGTGGGAGAGTAATATTGCCCTTTCAGCTTGTGTGCCAGTCTTGACTCCTGGGTGTGCCACCTCTCTCTCTCATTCAGTGGGCCATAGAAAGGCTATTTTTTTTTTGGTTTTTTTAATATTATTTGGTTTCTAAAGTCTCCCTGAAATAAAAAAAAAAATTAAAAAAACAGTGGGAGAGTAATATTGCCCTTTCAGCTTGTGCGCCAGTCTTGACTCCTGGGTGTGCCACCTCTCTCTCTCTAATTGTGGGCCATAGAAAGCCTTTTTTTTTTTTTTTTTTTTTAATATTATTTGGTTTCTAAAGTCTCCCTGAGAAAAAAAAAAAAATAAATTAGGTGGGAGATTAATATTGACATTAGTGCTTGAGTGACAGTCCTGCGTGTGTGTCATCTCTGTGATTTTGTGCCACAGAAAACAGAGTGTGTAACATTGTGCCTGATTTTCCTTGTGGTCTCACCAACCTGTTAAGGGATATTGAAATCATACTGAAGTTATAGCTCACCGTGTAAGTTGTTTGACAGCAACAAATAAAGTTACTTTGGTTAAGATTTTAAAACAATGAGGAAGTCTGGTGCAAGAGGTCGTCGTGGGCGTTCATTGTCAGCTGGTAATGATGGTAGTGGTAGTGGAGCATCAGGTGGTCGTGGGGATAAAAATATTCCACCTAAGTCTGGAGCTGTGGAGCCAGTTTCGTCGTCAGGCTACACAAGGCCTCGAACGCTCTCTTTTCTGGGAGTAGGAAAACCGCTTTTAAAGGCGGAGCAGCAACAGCAAGTTTTGGCTTACATTGCAGACTCAGCCTCTAGCTCTTTTGCCTCCTCTTCCGAAACTGGTAAATGTAAAAGCAGCGCGTCGCTTGTGGATGTTCACGGTCAGGGACAAGTCGCTTCCTTGTCCTCCTCAGCAAAAACTACAACAAGAGAGAAGGATGCAGCAGGCGACACAACGGGTCACTCCATGGAGCTCTTTACACATACCGTCCCTGGCTTAGAAAGTGAAACATTTAACAGGCCATGCCCATTACAAGTATATTCTGACATGGAGTGCACTGATGCACAGCCACAGCCAGAGTACTATGCTGCTCCTTTGACTCAGACCACCACATTGCCCTCTCAGGGTACAGATCCACAATCAGACCCTGATGAGACTATGTTGCCCCGCCACGAACGCTATACCACCGACCGACACAGTGACACAGACGAAGTTGCACACGAGCTCGAAGAGGAGGTAATAGATGACCCAGTTATTGACCCCGATTGGCAGCCATTGGGGGAACAGGGTGCAGGCGGCAGTAGTTCAGAAGCGGAGGTGGAGGAGGGGCCGCAGCAGGCATCAACATCGCAACAGGTTCCATCTGCCGGGCCCGTATCTGGCCCAAAACGCGTGTCAAAGCCAAAACCTGTTGGAGCACAGCGTTGCCATCCGGTTAAAGCTCAGTCTGCAATCCCTGAAAAGGGATCCGAGTCTAGGAAGAGTGCAGTCTGGCATTTTTTTAAACAACATCCAACTGATCAGCGCAAAGTCATCTGTCAAAAATGTTCAACTAGCTTAAGCAGAGGTCAGAATCTGAAAAGTCTAAATACTAGTTGCATGCATAGACACTTAACCACCATGCATTTTCAAGCCTGGACTAACTACCAAACGTCCCTCAAGGTTGTAGCACCCTCGGCCAATGAAGCTAGTCAGCAACGCAACATCCCTTCCGTCACTGTAAGGACACCATTTTCCGCACCACCGGCAGTATCTGTGCAGGTTTCTTTGCCAGCCAAAAGCAGTCAGGGCCAGGGAATCACCAGTTTTGTAGGAGGAAATATTGCATCTAGGGCACCGGCGGAAACAATACCGTCTCCAACCGTCTCTCAGTCTGCCATGTACACCGGCACACCCGAAAGTTCCATGATCTCCAGCTCTCCAGTCCAGCTCACCCTACATGAGACTCTGGTTAGAAAAAGGAAGTACTTATCCTCGCATCCGCGTACACAGTGTTTTAACGCCCACATAGCTAGACTAATCTCGTTAGAGATGATGCCCTACCGGTTAGTTGAAAGCGAAGCTTTCAAAGCCCTGATGGAGTACGCTGAACCACGATACGAGCTACCCAGTCGACACTTTTTTTCCAGAAAAGCCATCCCAGCCCTGCACCAGCATGTTAAACAGCGCATCGTCCATGCACTCAGGCAATCTGTGAGTACAAAGGTGCACCTGACTACAGATGCATGGACCAGTAGGCATGGCCAGGGACGTTATGTGTCCATCACGGCACACTGGGTGAATGTGGTGGATGCAGGGTCCACAGGCGACATCAATTTAGGGACAGTTGTGCCTAGCCCACGGTCTAGGAAACAGTTGGCTGTAGGCGTTCGCACCCCCTCCTCCTCCTCCTCCTCGTCCTCCTGCAGAAGCTACAGCTCTTCCACAGAACGCAGTCTGCCAACCACTCCATCGGCAGATGACACTGTTGCACACCAGTTGTCCCATTATGGGCCAGCTACTGCCAAGCGTCAGCAGGCTGTATTGGCTATGAAGTGCTTGGGCGACAACAGACACACCGCGGAAGTTCTGTCCGAGTTCTTGCAACAAGAAACGCAGTCGTGGCTGGGCACAGTAGATCTTGAGGCAGGCAAGGTAGTGAGTGATAACGGAAGGAATTTCATGGCTGCCATCTCCCTTTCCCAACTGAAACACATTCCTTGCCTGGCTCACACCTTAAACCTGGTGGTGCAGTGCTTATTGAAAACTTATCCTGGGTTCTCCGACCTGCTCCTCAAAGTGCGTGCACTTTGCTCACATATCCGACGTTCGCCTGTACACGCCAGCCGTATGCAGACCTATCAGCGGTCTTTGAACCTTCCCCAGCATCGCCTAATCATAGACGTTGCAACAAGGTGGAACTCAACACTGCACATGCTTCAGAGACTGTGCGAACAGAGGCGTGCTGTTATTTATTTGTGGGAGGATACACGGGCAGGCAGTAGGATGGCAGACATGGAGTTGTCAGGTGTGCAGTGGTCTAAGATACAAGAAATGTGTCAAGTCCTTCAGTGTTTTGAGGAATGCACACGGCTGGTTAGTGCAGACAACGCCGTAATAAGCATGAGCATCCCCCTAATGCGTCTGCTGATGCAAAGTTTGACGCACATAAAGGAGCAGGCGTCTGCACCAGAGGAAGAGGAAAGCCTTGATGACAGTCAGCCATTGTCTGGTCAGGGCAGTGTACAGGACGAGGTAGCGGGCGAAGAGGAGGTGGAGGACGAGGAGGATGATGGGGATGAGTATATTTTTAATGCCGAACCTTTCCCGGGGGCACAGGAAATTGGTTGCGTGTCACGGCCGGGTTCTGGTTTTTTGAGGGACACAAGTGACGTAGATTTGCCTGCAACTGCCCCTCAACCAATCACAACCGGAGATTTGACAACTGGAACTTTGGCCCACATGGCGGATTATGCCTTACGTATCCTAAAAAGGGACACACGCATTACGAAAATGATGAACGATGACGATTACTGGTTGGCCTGCCTCCTTGATCCACGCTATAAAGGCAAATTGCAAAATATTATGCCACATGAGAACTTGGAACTAATATTAGCAACCAAACAATCAACTCTTGTTGACCGTTTGCTTCAGGCATTCCCAGCACACAGCGCACGTGATCGTTCTCACACGAGCTCCAGGGGGCAGCAGACTAGGAGTGTTAGGGGTGCACACATCAGAAGTGGCGTTGGACAGAGGGGTTTTCTGACCAGGTTGTGGAGTGATTTTGCTATGACCGCAGACAGGACAGGTACTGCTGCATCAATTGAAAGTGACAGGAGACAACATTTGTCCAGTATGGTTACTAACTATTTTTCATCCCTTATCGATGTTCTCCCTCAACCGTCATTCCCATTTGATTACTGGGCCTCCAAATTAGACACCTGGCCAGAATTGGCAGAATATGCATTGCAGGAGCTTGCTTGCCCGGCAGCAAGTGTCCTATCAGAAAGAGTATTCAGTGCTGCAGGTTCAATATTAACCGAAAAAAGGACTCGTCTGGCTACCCAAAATGTTGACGATCTAACATTCATTAAAATGAACCACAACTGGATTTCGAAATCTTTTGCCCCACCTTGCCCGGCCGACACCTAGCTTTCCTATGAAAAGCTCTTGCCTGTGAATTACTTTTCTAATGTCTAATTTGCTGCAGCTGATTGTACAGCATACGACATGTTTACACCTCCCTAAATGGCAAAACTCCCCACACGGGGCCGTGGTATCGCGAATTGGCACAAGCACCCGTGAGACTGCTGTTTGTCTGAAGAGGTGGGTGTGCTCGCTTTTGGTTGACGGCATTGCTACTGGGTCCCTCATAGTACAATGTAGTGTCTCTGGCGGTGGTGGTGCGCACCCAACGTCAGACACACCGTTGTAACATGAGGGGCCCTGGGGCGGTCCCGCCGGCCTCAAGAGAGTTCCCCCCTACCCCAGCTCAAAATGTGCTCTACCACGTGCAAAATTATGTCGCACAGCTCCACCAATCTTTAGTCTATTCGCTGACATCATTCAATGTCTGGCACTGACAATACAAATTTGTAGACATCTATGATGCAACTTAAAGTAGTCTGTGTCTGTGTCCTATATTGGCACCATTAAATAGTTACTGCCAAATTACTATGTCAGAAACTCAGCAGATGAGCCCACCCCTGTACCTAAGTATGCCACCTTTTTTTTTGTTTTGGTTGTTTTGCGAGACATTAACATCTATTTATATTTTGGGAGTACTGGGACAGACACTCCTTGCACTACTCCTCCACTCACCACCAAGCTGCCCGTGTATCCATGTAACCGCTGTAAAACTGCCATGAGCCTATTGTTTGTTATTTTAGGCCTTTGAAGCCTGTCTGCGGTCCCTCCTTCCACTAGTCCTCCACTGGCCAGACCACTGCTGCCCGTGTACCCCTGGAACCAATTATAAAGTGCCTACAGCCAGCCCATTTTTTTATGTTAGGCCTTTGAAGCCTGTCTGCGGTCCCTCCTTCCACTAGTCCTCCACTGGCCAGACCACTGCTGCCCGTGTACCCCTGGAACCAATTATAAAGTGCCTACAGCCAGCCCATTTTTTTATGTTAGGCCTTTGAAGCCTGTCTGCGGTCCCTCCTTCCACTAGTCCTCCACTGGCCAGACCACTGCTGCCCGTGTACCCCTGGAACCAATTATAAAGTGCCTACAGCCAGCCCATTTTTTTATGTTAGGCCTTTGAAGCCTGTCTGCGGTCCCTCCTTCCACTAGTCCTCCACTGGCCAGACCACTGCTGCCCGTGTACCCCTGGAACCAATTATAAAGTGCCTACAGCCAGCCCATTTTTTTATGTTAGGCCTTTGAAGCCTGTCTGCGGTCCCTCCTTCCACTAGTCCTCCACTGGCCAGACCACTGCTGCCCGTGTACCCCTGGAACCAATTATAAAGTGCCTACAGCCAGCCCATTTTTTTATGTTAGGCCTTTGAAGCCTGTCTGCGGTCCCTCCTTCCACTAGTCCTCCACTGGCCAGACCACTGCTGCCCGTGTACCCCTGGAACCAATTATAAAGTGCCTACAGCCAGCCCATTTTTTTATGTTAGGCCTTTGAAGCCTGTCTGCGGTCCCTCCTTCCACTAGTCCTCCACTGGCCAGACCACTGCTGCCCGTGTACCCCTGGAACCAATTATAAAGTGCCTACAGCCAGCCCATTTTTTTATGTTAGGCCTTTGAAGCCTGTCTGCGGTCCCTCCTTCCACTAGTCCTCCACTGGCCAGACCACTGCTGCCCGTGTACCCCTGGAACCAATTATAAAGTGCCTACAGCCAGCCCATTTTTTTATGTTAGGCCTTTGAAGCCTGTCTGCGGTCCCTCCTTCCACTAGTCCTCCACTGACCAGACCACTGCTGCCCGTGTACCCCTGGAACCAATTATAAAGTGCCTACAGCCAGCCCATTTTTTTATGTTAGGCCTTTGAAGCCTGTCTGCGGTCCCTCCTTCCACTAGTCCTCCACTGGCCAGACCACTGCTGCCCGTGTACCCCTGGAACCAATTATAAAGTGCCTACAGCCAGCCCATTTTTTTATGTTAGGCCTTTGAAGCCTGTCTGCGGTCCCTCCTTCCACTAGTCCTCCACTGGCCAGACCACTGCTGCCCGTGTACCCCTGGAACCAATTATAAAGTGCCTACAGCCAGCCCATTTTTTTATTTTAGGCCTTTGAAGCCTGTCTGCGGTCCCTCCTTCCACTAGTCCTCCACTGGCCAGACCACTGCTGCCCGTGTACCCCTGGAACCAATTATAAAGTGCCTACAGCCAGCCCATTTTCTTATGTTAGGCCTTTGAAGCCTGTCTGCGGTCCCTACTTTAAATACTCCTCCACTCACCACCAAGCTGCCTGCCCGTGTATCCATGTAACCGCTGTAAAACTGCCATGAGCCTATTGTTTGTTATGTTAGGCCTTTGATAGCCTGTCTGCGGTCCCTACTTTAAATACTCCTCCACTCACCACCAAGCTGCCTGCCCGTCTATCCATGTAACCGCTGTAAAACTGCCATGAGCCTATTGTTTGTTATGTTAGGCCTTTGATAGCCTGTCTGCGGTCCTTACTTTAAATACTCCTCCACTCACCACCTAGCTGCCTGTGTATCCATGTAACCGATGTAAAACTGCCATGACTGCCTACTGTTTGTTATTTTAGGCCTTTGATAGCCTGTCTGCGGCCCCTACTTGCAATACTCCTCCACTGACCACAATGCTGCCTGGAGTGCCTGCCTGTGTATCCATGTAACCGATGTAAAACTGCCATGACTGCCTACTGTTTGTTATTTTAGGCCTTTGATAGCCTGTCTGCGGCCCCTACTTGCAATACTCCTCCACTGACCACAATGCTGCCTGGAGTGCCTGCCTGTGTATCCATGTAACCGATGTAAAACTGCCATGAGTGCCTACTGTTTGGTATTTTAGGCCTTTGATAGCCTGTCTGCAGCCCCTACTTGCAATACTCCTCAACTGACCACAATGCTGCCTGGAGTGCCTGCCTGTGTATCCATGTAACCGATGTAAAACTGCCATGAGTGCCTACTGTTTGTTATTTTAGGCCTTTGATAGCCTGTCTGCGGCCCCTACTTGCAATACTCCTCCACTGACCACAATGCTGCCTGGAGTGCCTGCCTGTGTATCCATGTAACCGATGTAAAACTGCCATGACTGCCTACTGTTTGTTATTTTAGGCCTTTGATAGCCTGTCTGCGGCCCCTACTTGCAATACTCCTCCACTGACCACAATGCTGCCTGGAGTGCCTGCCTGTGTATCCATGTAACCGATGTAAAACTGCCATGACTGCCTACTGTTTGTTATTTTAGGCCTTTGATAGCCTGTCTGCGGCCCCTACTTGCAATACTCCTCCACTGACCACAATGCTGCCTGGAGTGCCTGCCTGTGTATCCATGTAACCGATGTAAAACTGCCATGAGTGCCTACTGTTTGGTATTTTAGGCCTTTGATAGCCTGTCTGCAGCCCCTACTTGCAATACTCCTCCACTGACCACAATGCTGCCTGGAGTGCCTGCCTGTGTATCCATGTAACCGATGTAAAACTGCCATGAGTGCCTACTGTTTGGTATTTTAGGCCTTTGATAGCCTGTCTGCAGCCCCTACTTGCAATACTCCTCCACTGACCACACCAATGCTGCCCGTGTACCCCTGGAACCTATTTAAAAGTTCATAGAGCCTAGTTATATATTTTATTTACTATTAATAAGGCCATGATGGACTACGCTGTACCACGCTACAAGCTAACCAGTCGACACTTCTTTTGCGAGAAAAGCCATCCCAACCCTCCACCAGCATGTAGAAGACCGCATTGTCCATGCACTCTGGCAATCTGTGAGTACAAAGGTGCACCTGACAACAGACGCATGGACCTGTAGGCATGGCCACGGAAGATTACGTGTCCATTACGGCGCAATGGGTTAATGTGGTGGATGCATGGTCCACAGGGGACAGCCTACTAAGTCTGTCTGCAGTCCCTAATTCAAATTGTCCTCCACTGTCTAAATCGGAGCTTCCACCTTCTGGCTATCGGCCTATAGTATCAGAAATTAAACTGCATTTGGCCTTCAACTTTGGTTAGGGCCTACTAACGGCTTCTGCCCCTCCCTGGTGTTGCCCTCAACTAAATAAAGCTGAGCTTCAACCTTCCGGCTCTCATTAAGTGGTTTTTTAAAAAAAAAATGGTGGTTAGGGCCTACTAACGGCTTCTGCCCCTCCCTGGTGTTGCCCTCAACTAAATAAAGCTGAGCTTCAACCTTCTGCTCCAAATTACCATTTTAAAAAATGCAATAGGCTTTTCCGGCCTACTAAAGGTGTCTGTCTGTGTTCCCCTGCCTGGTGTTGTCCTCAACTAAATAAAGCTGAGCTTCAACCTTCTGCTCCAAATTACCATTTTAAAAAATGCAATAGGCTTTTCCGGCCTACTAAAGGTGTCTGTCTGTGTGCCCCTGCCTGGTGTTGCCCTCAACTAAATAAAGCTGAGCTTCAACCTTCTGCTCCAAATTACCATTTTAAAAAATGCAATAGGCTTTTCCGGCCTACTAAAGGTGTCTGTCTGTGTGCCCCTGCCTGGTGTTGCCCTCAACTAAATAAAGCTGAGCTTCAACCTTCTGCTCCAAATTACCATTTTAAAAAATGCAATAGGCTTTTCCGGCCTACTAAAGGTGTCTGTCTGTGTGCCCCTGCCTGGTGTTGTCCTCAACTAAATAAAGCTGAGCTTCAACCTTCTGCTCCAAATTACCATTTTAAAAAATGCAATAGGCTTTTCCGGCCTACTAAAGGTGTCTGTCTGTGTGCCCCTGCCTGGTGTTGTCCTCAACTAAATAAAGCTGAGCTTCAACCTTCTGCTCCAAATTACCATTTTAAAAAATGCAATAGGCTTTTCCGGCCTACTAAAGGTGTCTGTCTGTGTGCCCCTGCCTGGTGTTGTCCTCAACTAAATAAAGCTGAGCTTCAACCTTCCGGCTCTCATTAAGTGGTTTTTTAAAAAAAAAAATGGTGGTTAGGGCCTACTAACGGCTTATGCCCCTCCCTGGTGTTGCCCTCAACTAAATAAAGCTGAGCTTCAACCTTCTGCTCCAAATTACCATTTTAAAAAATGCAATAGGCTTTTCCGGCCTACTAAAGGTGTCTGTCTGTGTGCCCCTGCCTGGTGTTGTCCTCAACTAAATAAAGCTGAGCTTCAACCTTCCGGCTCTCATTAAGTGGTTTTTAAAAAAAAAAATGGTGGTTAGGGCCTACTAACGGCTTCTGCCCCTCCCTGGTGTTGCCCTCAACTAAATAAAGCTGAGCTTCAACCTTCTGCTCCAAATTACCATTTTAAAAAATGCAATAGGCTTTTCCGGCCTACTAAAGGTGTCTGTCTGTGTGCCCCTGCCTGGTGTTGTCCTCAACTAAATAAAGCTGAGCTTCAACCTTCTGCTCCAAATTACCATTTTAAAAAATGCAATAGGCTTTTCCGGCCTACTAAAGGTGTCTGTCTGTGTGCCCCTGCCTGGTGTTGTCCTCAACTAAATAAAGCTGAGCTTCAACCTTCTGCTCCAAATTACCATTTTAAAAAATGCAATAGGCTTTTCCGGCCTACTAAAGGTGTCTGTCTGTGTGCCCCTGCCTGGTGTTGCCCTCAACTAAATAAAGCTGAGCTTCAACCTTCTGCTCCAAATTACCATTTTAAAAAATGCAATAGGCTTTTCCGGCCTACTAAAGGTGTCTGTCTGTGTGCCCCTGCCTGGTGTTGTCCTCAACTAAATAAAGCTGAGCTTCAACCTTCTGCTCCAAATTACCATTTTAAAAAATGCAATAGGCTTTTCCGGCCTACTAAAGGTGTCTGTCTGTGTGCCCCTGCCTGGTGTTGTCCTCAACTAAATAAAGCTGAGCTTCAACCTTCTGCTCCAAATTACCATTTTAAAAAATGCAATAGGCTTTTCCGGCCTACTAAAGGTGTCTGTCTGTGTGCCCCTGCCTGGTGTTGTCCTCAACTAAATAAAGCTGAGCTTCAACCTTCCGGCTCTCATTAAGTGGTTTTTAAAAAAAAAAATGGTGGTTAGGGCCTACTAACGGCTTCTGCCCCTCCCTGGTGTTGCCCTCAACTAAATAAAGCTGAGCTTCAACCTTCTGCTCCAAATTACCATTTTAAAAAATGCAATAGGCTTTTCCGGCCTACTAAAGGTGTCTGTCTGTGTGCCCCTGCCTGGTGTTGCCCTCAACTAAATAAAGCTGAGCTTCAACCTTCTGCTCCAAATTACCATTTTAAAAAATGCAATAGGCTTTTCCGGCCTACTAAAGGTGTCTGTCTGTGTGCCCCTGCCTGGTGTTGTCCTCAACTAAATAAAGCTGAGCTTCAACCTTCTGCTCCAAATTACCATTTTAAAAAATGCAATAGGCTTTTCCGGCCTACTAAAGGTGTCTGTCTGTGTGCCCCTGCCTGGTGTTGTCCTCAACTAAATAAAGCTGAGCTTCAACCTTCTGCTCCAAATTACCATTTTAAAAAATGCAATAGGCTTTTCCGGCCTACTAAAGGTGTCTGTCTGTGTGCCCCTGCCTGGTGTTGTCCTCAACTAAATAAAGCTGAGCTTCAACCTTCCGGCTCTCATTAAGTGGTTTTTAAAAAAAAAAATGGTGGTTAGGGCCTACTAACGGCTTCTGCCCCTCCCTGGTGTTGCCCTCAACTAAATAAAGCTGAGCTTCAACCTTCTGCTCCAAATTACCATTTTAAAAAATGCAATAGGCTTTTCCGGCCTACTAAAGGTGTCTGTCTGTGTGCCCCTGCCTGGTGTTGCCCTCAACTAAATAAAGCTGAGCTTCAACCTTCTGCTCCAAATTACCATTTTAAAAAATGCAATAGGCTTTTCCGGCCTACTAAAGGTGTCTGTCTGTGTGCCCCTGCCTGGTGTTGTCCTCAACTAAATAAAGCTGAGCTTCAACCTTCTGCTCCAAATTACCATTTTAAAAAATGCAATAGGCTTTTCCGGCCTACTAAAGGTGTCTGTCTGTGTGCCCCTGCCTGGTGTTGCCCTCAACTAAATAAAGCTGAGCTTCAACCTTCTGCTCCAAATTACCATTTTAAAAAATGCAATAGGCTTTTCCGGCCTACTAAAGGTGTCTGTCTGTGTGCCCCTGCCTGGTGTTGTCCTCAACTAAATAAAGCTGAGCTTCAACCTTCTGCTCCAAATTACCATTTTAAAAAATGCAATAGGCTTTTCCGGCCTACTAAAGGTGTCTGTCTGTGTGCCCCTGCCTGGTGTTGTCCTCAACTAAATAAAGCTGAGCTTCAACCTTCTGCTCCAAATTACCATTTTAAAAAATGCAATAGGCTTTTCCGGCCTACTAAAGGTGTCTGTCTGTGTGCCCCTGCCTGGTGTTGTCCTCAACTAAATAAAGCTGAGCTTCAACCTTCCGGCTCTCATTAAGTGGTTTTTAAAAAAAAAAATGGTGGTTAGGGCCTACTAACGGCTTCTGCCCCTCCCTGGTGTTGCCCTCAACTAAATAAAGCTGAGCTTCAACCTTCTGCTCCAAATTACCATTTTAAAAAATGCAATAGGCTTTTCCGGCCTACTAAAGGTGTCTGTCTGTGTGCCCCTGCCTGGTGTTGCCCTCAACTAAATAAAGCTGAGCTTCAACCTTCTGCTCCAAATTACCATTTTAAAAAATGCAATAGGCTTTTCCGGCCTACTAAAGGTGTCTGTCTGTGTGCCCCTGCCTGGTGTTGTCCTCAACTAAATAAAGCTGAGCTTCAACCTTCTGCTCCAAATTACCATTTTAAAAAATGCAATAGGCTTTTCCGGCCTACTAAAGGTGTCTGTCTGTGTGCCCCTGCCTGGTGTTGCCCTCAACTAAATAAAGCTGAGCTTCAACCTTCTGCTCCAAATTACCATTTTAAAAAATGCAATAGGCTTTTCCGGCCTACTAAAGGTGTCTGTCTGTGTGCCCCTGCCTGGTGTTGTCCTCAACTAAATAAAGCTGAGCTTCAACCTTCTGCTCCAAATTACCATTTTAAAAAATGCAATAGGCTTTTCCGGCCTACTAAAGGTGTCTGTCTGTGTGCCCCTGCCTGGTGTTGTCCTCAACTAAATAAAGCTGAGCTTCAACCTTCTGCTCCAAATTACCATTTTAAAAAATGCAATAGGCTTTTCCGGCCTACTAAAGGTGTCTGTCTGTGTGCCCCTGCCTGGTGTTGTCCTCAACTAAATAAAGCTGAGCTTCAACCTTCCGGCTCTCATTAAGTGGTTTTTAAAAAAAAAAATGGTGGTTAGGGCCTACTAACGGCTTCTGCCCCTCCCTGGTGTTGCCCTCAACTAAATAAAGCTGAGCTTCAACCTTCTGCTCCAAATTACCATTTTAAAAAATGCAATAGGCTTTTCCGGCCTACTAAAGGTGTCTGTCTGTGTGCCCCTGCCTGGTGTTGTCCTCAACTAAATATAGCTGAGCTTCAACCTTCTGCTCCAAATTACCATTTTAAAAAATGCAATAGGCTTTTCCGGCCTACTAAAGGTGTCTGTCTGTGTGCCCCTGCCTGGTGTTGTCCTCAACTAAATAAAGCTGAGCTTCAACCTTCTGCTCCAAATTACCATTTTAAAAAATGCAATAGGCTTTTCCGGCCTACTAAAGGTGTCTGTCTGTGTGCCCCTGCCTGGTGTTGCCCTCAACTAAATAAAGCTGAGCTTCAACCTTCTGCTCCAAATTACCATTTTAAAAAATGCAATAGGCTTTTCCGGCCTACTAAAGGTGTCTGTCTGTGTGCCCCTGCCTGGTGTTGTCCTCAACTAAATAAAGCTGAGCTTCAACCTTCTGCTCCAAATTACCATTTTAAAAAATGCAATAGGCTTTTCCGGCCTACTAAAGGTGTCTGTCTGTGTGCCCCTGCCTGGTGTTGTCCTCAACTAAATAAAGCTGAGCTTCAACCTTCTGCTCCAAATTACCATTTTAAAAAATGCAATAGGCTTTTCCGGCCTACTAAAGGTGTCTGTCTGTGTGCCCCTGCCTGGTGTTGTCCTCAACTAAATAAAGCTGAGCTTCAACCTTCCGGCTCTCATTAAGTGGTTTTTAAAAAAAAAAATGGTGGTTAGGGCCTACTAACGGCTTCTGCCCCTCCCTGGTGTTGCCCTCAACTAAATAAAGCTGAGCTTCAACCTTCTGCTCCAAATTACCATTTTAAAAAATGCAATAGGCTTTTCCGGCCTACTAAAGGTGTCTGTCTGTGTGCCCCTGCCTGGTGTTGCCCTCAACTAAATAAAGCTGAGCTTCAACCTTCTGCTCCAAATTACCATTTTAAAAAATGCAATAGGCTTTTCCGGCCTACTAAAGGTGTCTGTCTGTGTGCCCCTGCCTGGTGTTGTCCTCAACTAAATAAAGCTGAGCTTCAACCTTCTGCTCCAAATTACCATTTTAAAAAATGCAATAGGCTTTTCCGGCCTACTAAAGGTGTCTGTCTGTGTGCCCCTGCCTGGTGTTGTCCTCAACTAAATAAAGCTGAGCTTCAACCTTCTGCTCCAAATTACCATTTTAAAAAATGCAATAGGCTTTTCCGGCCTACTAAAGGTGTCTGTCTGTGTGCCCCTGCCTGGTGTTGTCCTCAACTAAATAAAGCTGAGCTTCAACCTTCCGGCTCTCATTAAGTGGTTTTTAAAAAAAAAAATGGTGGTTAGGGCCTACTAACGGCTTCTGCCCCTCCCTGGTGTTGCCCTCAACTAAATAAAGCTGAGCTTCAACCTTCTGCTCCAAATTACCATTTTAAAAAATGCAATAGGCTTTTCCGGCCTACTAAAGGTGTCTGTCTGTGTGCCCCTGCCTGGTGTTGCCCTCAACTAAATAAAGCTGAGCTTCAACCTTCTGCTCCAAATTACCATTTTAAAAAATGCAATAGGCTTTTCCGGCCTACTAAAGGTGTCTGTCTGTGTGCCCCTGCCTGGTGTTGTCCTCAACTAAATAAAGCTGAGCTTCAACCTTCTGCTCCAAATTACCATTTTAAAAAATGCAATAGGCTTTTCCGGCCTACTAAAGGTGTCTGTCTGTGTGCCCCTGCCTGGTGTTGCCCTCAACTAAATAAAGCTGAGCTTCAACCTTCTGCTCCAAATTACCATTTTAAAAAATGCAATAGGCTTTTCCGGCCTACTAAAGGTGTCTGTCTGTGTGCCCCTGCCTGGTGTTGTCCTCAACTAAATAAAGCTGAGCTTCAACCTTCTGCTCCAAATTACCATTTTAAAAAATGCAATAGGCTTTTCCGGCCTACTAAAGGTGTCTGTCTGTGTGCCCCTGCCTGGTGTTGTCCTCAACTAAATAAAGCTGAGCTTCAACCTTCTGCTCCAAATTACCATTTTAAAAAATGCAATAGGCTTTTCCGGCCTACTAAAGGTGTCTGTCTGTGTGCCCCTGCCTGGTGTTGTCCTCAACTAAATAAAGCTGAGCTTCAACCTCCCGGCTCTCATTAAGTGGTTTTAAAAAAAAAAAATGGTGGTTAGGGCCTACTAACGGCTTCTGCCCCTCCCTGGTGTTGCCCTCAACTAAATAAAGCTGAGCTTCAACCTTCTGCTCCAAATTACCATTTTAAAAAATGCAATAGGCTTTTCCGGCCTACTAAAGGTGTCTGTCTGTGTGCCCCTGCCTGGTGTTGTCCTCAACTAAATAAAGCTGAGCTTCAACCTTCTGCTCCAAATTACCATTTTAAAAAATGCAATAGGCTTTTCCGGCCTACTAAAGGTGTCTGTCTGTGTGCCCCTGCCTGGTGTTGTCCTCAACTAAATAAAGCTGAGCTTCAACCTTCTGCTCCAAATTACCATTTTAAAAAATGCAATAGGCTTTTCCGGCCTACTAAAGGTGTCTGTCTGTGTGCCCCTGCCTGGTGTTGCCCTCAACTAAATAAAGCTGAGCTTCAACCTTCTGCTCCAAATTACCATTTTAAAAAATGCAATAGGCTTTTCCGGCCTACTAAAGGTGTCTGTCTGTGTGCCCCTGCCTGGTGTTGTCCTCAACTAAATAAAGCTGAGCTTCAACCTTCTGCTCCAAATTACCATTTTAAAAAATGCAATAGGCTTTTCCGGCCTACTAAAGGTGTCTGTCTGTGTGCCCCTGCCTGGTGTTGTCCTCAACTAAATAAAGCTGAGCTTCAACCTTCTGCTCCAAATTACCATTTTAAAAAATGCAATAGGCTTTTCCGGCCTACTAAAGGTGTCTGTCTGTGTGCCCCTGCCTGGTGTTGTCCTCAACTAAATAAAGCTGAGCTTCAACCTTCCGGCTCTCATTAAGTGGTTTTTAAAAAAAAAAATGGTGGTTAGGGCCTACTAACGGCTTGTGCCCCTCCCTGGTGTTGCCCTCAACTAAATAAAGCTGAGCTTCAACCTTCTGCTCCAAATTACCATTTTAAAAAATGCAATAGGCTTTTCCGGCCTACTAAAGGTGTCTGTCTGTGTGCCCCTGCCTGGTGTTGCCCTCAACTAAATAAAGCTGAGCTTCAACCTTCTGCTCCAAATTACCATTTTAAAAAATGCAATAGGCTTTTCCGGCCTACTAAAGGTGTCTGTCTGTGTGCCCCTGCCTGGTGTTGTCCTCAACTAAATAAAGCTGAGCTTCAACCTTCTGCTCCAAATTACCATTTTAAAAAATGCAATAGGCTTTTCCGGCCTACTAAAGGTGTCTGTCTGTGTGCCCCTGCCTGGTGTTGTCCTCAACTAAATAAAGCTGAGCTTCAACCTTCTGCTCCAAATTACCATTTTAAAAAATGCAATAGGCTTTTCCGGCCTACTAAAGGTGTCTGTCTGTGTGCCCCTGCCTGGTGTTGTCCTCAACTAAATAAAGCTGAGCTTCAACCTTCCGGCTCTCATTAAGTGGTTTTAAAAAAAAAAAATGGTGGTTAGGGCCTACTAACGGCTTCTGCCCCTCCCTGGTGTTGCCCTCAACTAAATAAAGCTGAGCTTCAACCTTCTGCTCCAAATTACCATTTTAAAAAATGCAATAGGCTTTTCCGGCCTACTAAAGGTGTCTGTCTGTGTGCCCCTGCCTGGTGTTGCCCTCAACTAAATAAAGCTGAGCTTCAACCTTCTGCTCCAAATTACCATTTTAAAAAATGCAATAGGCTTTTCCGGCCTACTAAAGGTGTCTGTCTGTGTGCCCCTGCCTGGTGTTGTCCTCAACTAAATAAAGCTGAGCTTCAACCTTCTGCTCCAAATTACCATTTTAAAAAATGCAATAGGCTTTTCCGGCCTACTAAAGGTGTCTGTCTGTGTGCCCCTGCCTGGTGTTGCCCTCAACTAAATAAAGCTGAGCTTCAACCTTCTGCTCCAAATTACCATTTTAAAAAATGCAATAGGCTTTTCCGGCCTACTAAAGGTGTCTGTCTGTGTGCCCCTGCCTGGTGTTGTCCTCAACTAAATAAAGCTGAGCTTCAACCTTCTGCTCCAAATTACCATTTTAAAAAATGCAATAGGCTTTTCCGGCCTACTAAAGGTGTCTGTCTGTGTGCCCCTGCCTGGTGTTGTCCTCAACTAAATAAAGCTGAGCTTCAACCTTCTGCTCCAAATTACCATTTTAAAAAATGCAATAGGCTTTTCCGGCCTACTAAAGGTGTCTGTCTGTGTGCCCCTGCCTGGTGTTGTCCTCAACTAAATAAAGCTGAGCTTCAACCTTCCGGCTCTCATTAAGTGGTTTTTAAAAAAAAAAATGGTGGTTAGGGCCTACTAACGGCTTCTGCCCCTCCCTGGTGTTGCCCTCAACTAAATAAAGCTGAGCTTCAACCTTCTGCTCCAAATTACCATTTTAAAAAATGCAATAGGCTTTTCCGGCCTACTAAAGGTGTCTGTCTGTGTGCCCCTGCCTGGTGTTGCCCTCAACTAAATAAAGCTGAGCTTCAACCTTCTGCTCCAAATTACCATTTTAAAAAATGCAATAGGCTTTTCCGGCCTACTAAAGGTGTCTGTCTGTGTGCCCCTGCCTGGTGTTGTCCTCAACTAAATAAAGCTGAGCTTCAACCTTCTGCTCCAAATTACCATTTTAAAAAATGCAATAGGCTTTTCCGGCCTACTAAAGGTGTCTGTCTGTGTGCCCCTGCCTGGTGTTGCCCTCAACTAAATAAAGCTGAGCTTCAACCTTCTGCTCCAAATTACCATTTTAAAAAATGCAATAGGCTTTTCCGGCCTACTAAAGGTGTCTGTCTGTGTGCCCCTGCCTGGTGTTGTCCTCAACTAAATAAAGCTGAGCTTCAACCTTCTGCTCCAAATTACCATTTTAAAAAATGCAATAGGCTTTTCCGGCCTACTAAAGGTGTCTGTCTGTGTGCCCCTGCCTGGTGTTGTCCTCAACTAAATAAAGCTGAGCTTCAACCTTCTGCTCCAAATTACCATTTTAAAAAATGCAATAGGCTTTTCCGGCCTACTAAAGGTGTCTGTCTGTGTGCCCCTGCCTGGTGTTGTCCTCAACTAAATAAAGCTGAGCTTCAACCTTCCGGCTCTCATTAAGTGGTTTTTAAAAAAAAAAATGGTGGTTAGGGCCTACTAACGGCTTCTGCCCCTCCCTGGTGTTGCCCTCAACTAAATAAAGCTGAGCTTCAACCTTCTGCTCCAAATTACCATTTTAAAAAATGCAATAGGCTTTTCCGGCCTACTAAAGGTGTCTGTCTGTGTGCCCCTGCCTGGTGTTGTCCTCAACTAAATATAGCTGAGCTTCAACCTTCTGCTCCAAATTACCATTTTAAAAAATGCAATAGGCTTTTCCGGCCTACTAAAGGTGTCTGTCTGTGTTCCCCTGCCTGGTGTTGTCCTCAACTAAATAAAGCTGAGCTTCAACCTTCTGCTCCAAATTACCATTTTAAAAAATGCAATAGGCTTTTCCGGCCTACTAAAGGTGTCTGTCTGTGTGCCCCTGCCTGGTGTTGCCCTCAACTAAATAAAGCTGAGCTTCAACCTTCTGCTCCAAATTACCATTTTAAAAAATGCAATAGGCTTTTCCGGCCTACTAAAGGTGTCTGTCTGTGTGCCCCTGCCTGGTGTTGTCCTCAACTAAATAAAGCTGAGCTTCAACCTTCTGCTCCAAATTACCATTTTAAAAAATGCAATAGGCTTTTCCGGCCTACTAAAGGTGTCTGTCTGTGTGCCCCTGCCTGGTGTTGTCCTCAACTAAATAAAGCTGAGCTTCAACCTTCTGCTCCAAATTACCATTTTAAAAAATGCAATAGGCTTTTCCGGCCTACTAAAGGTGTCTGTCTGTGTGCCCCTGCCTGGTGTTGTCCTCAACTAAATAAAGCTGAGCTTCAACCTTCCGGCTCTCGTTAAGTGGTTTTTAAAAAAAAAAATGGTGGTTAGGGCCTACTAACGGCTTCTGCCCCTCCCTGGTGTTGCCCTCAACTAAATAAAGCTGAGCTTCAACCTTCTGCTCCAAATTACCATTTTAAAAAATGCAATAGGCTTTTCCGGCCTACTAAAGGTGTCTGTCTGTGTGCCCCTGCCTGGTGTTGTCCTCAACTAAATAAAGCTGAGCTTCAACCTTCCGGCTCTCATTAAGTGGTTTTAAAAAAAAAAAATGGTGGTTAGGGCCTACTAACGGCTTCTGCCCCTCCCTGGTGTTGCCCTCAACTAAATAAAGCTGAGCTTCAACCTTCTGCTCCAAATTACCATTTTAAAAAATGCAATAGGCTTTTCCGGCCTACTAAAGGTGTCTGTCTGTGTGCCCCTGCCTGGTGTTGTCCTCAACTAAATAAAGCTGAGCTTCAACCTTCTGCTCCAAATTACCATTTTAAAAAATGCAATAGGCTTTTCCGGCCTACTAAAGGTGTCTGTCTGTGTGCCCCTGCCTGGTGTTGTCCTCAACTAAATAAAGCTGAGCTTCAACCTTCTGCTCCAAATTACCATTTTAAAAAATGCAATAGGCTTTTCCGGCCTACTAAAGGTGTCTGTCTGTGTGCCCCTGCCTGGTGTTGCCCTCAACTAAATAAAGCTGAGCTTCAACCTTCTGCTCCAAATTACCATTTTAAAAAATGCAATAGGCTTTTCCGGCCTACTAAAGGTGTCTGTCTGTGTGCCCCTGCCTGGTGTTGTCCTCAACTAAATAAAGCTGAGCTTCAACCTTCTGCTCCAAATTACCATTTTAAAAAATGCAATAGGCTTTTCCGGCCTACTAAAGGTGTCTGTCTGTGTGCCCCTGCCTGGTGTTGTCCTCAACTAAATAAAGCTGAGCTTCAACCTTCTGCTCCAAATTACCATTTTAAAAAAATGCAATAGGCTTTTCCGGCCTACTAAAGGTGTCTGTCTGTGTGCCCCTGCCTGGTGTTGTCCTCAACTAAATAAAGCTGAGCTTCAACCTTCTGCTCCAAATTACCATTTTAAAAAAATGCAATAGGCTTTTCCGGCCTACTAAAGGTGTCTGTCTGTGTGCCCCTGCCTGGTGTTGTCCTTAACTAAATAAAGCTGAGCTTCAACCTTCTGCTCCAAATTACCATTTTAAAAAAATGCAATAGGCTTTTCCGGCCTACTAAAGGTGTCTGTCTGTGTGCCCCTGCCTGGTGTTGTCCTCAACTAAATAAAGCTGAGCTTCAACCTTCCGGCTCTCATTAAGTGGTTTTTAAAAAAAAAAATGGTGGTTAGGGCCTACTAACGGCTTCTGCCCCTGCCTGGTGTTGCCCTCAACTAAATAAAGCTGAGCTTCAACCTTCTGCTCCAAATTACCATTTTAAAAAATGCAATAGGCTTTTCCGGCCTACTAAAGGTGTCTGTCTGTGTGCCCCTGCCTGGTGTTGTCCTCAACTAAATAAAGCTGAGCTTCAACCTTCTGCTCCAAATTACCATTTTAAAAAATGCAATAGGCTTTTCCGGCCTACTAAAGGTGTCTGTCTGTGTGCCCCTGCCTGGTGTTGTCCTCAACTAAATAAAGCTGAGCTTCAACCTTCTGCTCCAAATTACCATTTTAAAAAATGCAATAGGCTTTTCCGGCCTACTAAAGGTGTCTGTCTGTGTGCCCCTGCCTGGTGTTGTCCTCAACTAAATAAAGCTGAGCTTCAACCTTCTGCTCCAAATTACCATTTTAAAAAATGCAATAGGCTTTTCCGGCCTACTAAAGGTGTCTGTCTGTGTGCCCCTGCCTGGTGTTGTCCTCAACTAAATAAAGCTGAGCTTCAACCTTCCGGCTCTCATTAAGTGGTTTTTAAAAAAAAAAATGGTGGTTAGGGCCTACTAACGGCTTCTGCCCCTCCCTGGTGTTGCCCTCAACTAAATAAAGCTGAGCTTCAACCTTCTGCTCCAAATTACCATTTTAAAAAATGCAATAGGCTTTTCCGGCCTACTAAAGGTGTCTGTCTGTGTGCCCCTGCCTGGTGTTGTCCTCAACTAAATAAAGCTGAGCTTCAACCTTCTGCTCCAAATTACCATTTTAAAAAATGCAATAGGCTTTTCCGGCCTACTAAAGGTGTCTGTCTGTGTGCCCCTGCCTGGTGTTGTCCTCAACTAAATAAAGCTGAGCTTCAACCTTCTGCTCCAAATTACCATTTTAAAAAATGCTATAGGCTTTTCCGGCCTACTAAAGGTGTCTGTCTGTGTGCCCCTGCCTGGTGTTGTCCTCAACTAAATAAAGCTGAGCTTCAACCTTCCGGCTCTCATTAAGTGGTTTTTAAAAAAAAAAATGGTGGTTAGGGCCTACTAACGGCTTCTGCCCCTCCCTGGTGTTGCCCTCAACTAAATAAAGCTGAGCTTCAACCTTCTGCTCCAAATTACCATTTTAAAAAATGCAATAGGCTTTTCCGGCCTACTAAAGGTGTCTGTCTGTGTGCCCCTGCCTGGTGTTGCCCTCAACTAAATAAAGCTGAGCTTCAACCTTCTGCTCCAAATTACCATTTTAAAAAATGCAATAGGCTTTTCCGGCCTACTAAAGGTGTCTGTCTGTGTGCCCCTGCCTGGTGTTGTCCTCAACTAAATAAAGCTGAGCTTCAACCTTCTGCTCCAAATTACCATTTTAAAAAATGCAATAGGCTTTTCCGGCCTACTAAAGGTGTCTGTCTGTGTGCCCCTGCCTGGTGTTGCCCTCAACTAAATAAAGCTGAGCTTCAACCTTCTGCTCCAAATTACCATTTTAAAAAATGCAATAGGCTTTTCCGGCCTACTAAAGGTGTCTGTCTGTGTGCCCCTGCCTGGTGTTGTCCTCAACTAAATAAAGCTGAGCTTCAACCTTCTGCTCCAAATTACCATTTTAAAAAATGCAATAGGCTTTTCCGGCCTACTAAAGGTGTCTGTCTGTGTGCCCCTGCCTGGTGTTGTCCTCAACTAAATAAAGCTGAGCTTCAACCTTCTGCTCCAAATTACCATTTTAAAAAATGCAATAGGCTTTTCCGGCCTACTAAAGGTGTCTGTCTGTGTGCCCCTGCCTGGTGTTGTCCTCAACTAAATAAAGCTGAGCTTCAACCTTCCGGCTCTCGTTAAGTGGTTTTTAAAAAAAAAAATGGTGGTTAGGGCCTACTAACGGCTTCTGCCCCTCCCTGGTGTTGCCCTCAACTAAATAAAGCTGAGCTTCAACCTTCTGCTCCAAATTACCATTTTAAAAAATGCAATAGGCTTTTCCGGCCTACTAAAGGTGTCTGTCTGTGTGCCCCTGCCTGGTGTTGTCCTCAACTAAATAAAGCTGAGCTTCAACCTTCCGGCTCTCATTAAGTGGTTTTAAAAAAAAAAAATGGTGGTTAGGGCCTACTAACGGCTTCTGCCCCTCCCTGGTGTTGCCCTCAACTAAATAAAGCTGAGCTTCAACCTTCTGCTCCAAATTACCATTTTAAAAAATGCAATAGGCTTTTCCGGCCTACTAAAGGTGTCTGTCTGTGTGCCCCTGCCTGGTGTTGTCCTCAACTAAATAAAGCTGAGCTTCAACCTTCTGCTCCAAATTACCATTTTAAAAAATGCAATAGGCTTTTCCGGCCTACTAAAGGTGTCTGTCTGTGTGCCCCTGCCTGGTGTTGTCCTCAACTAAATAAAGCTGAGCTTCAACCTTCTGCTCCAAATTACCATTTTAAAAAATGCAATAGGCTTTTCCGGCCTACTAAAGGTGTCTGTCTGTGTGCCCCTGCCTGGTGTTGCCCTCAACTAAATAAAGCTGAGCTTCAACCTTCTGCTCCAAATTACCATTTTAAAAAATGCAATAGGCTTTTCCGGCCTACTAAAGGTGTCTGTCTGTGTGCCCCTGCCTGGTGTTGTCCTCAACTAAATAAAGCTGAGCTTCAACCTTCTGCTCCAAATTACCATTTTAAAAAATGCAATAGGCTTTTCCGGCCTACTAAAGGTGTCTGTCTGTGTGCCCCTGCCTGGTGTTGTCCTCAACTAAATAAAGCTGAGCTTCAACCTTCTGCTCCAAATTACCATTTTAAAAAAATGCAATAGGCTTTTCCGGCCTACTAAAGGTGTCTGTCTGTGTGCCCCTGCCTGGTGTTGTCCTCAACTAAATAAAGCTGAGCTTCAACCTTCTGCTCCAAATTACCATTTTAAAAAAATGCAATAGGCTTTTCCGGCCTACTAAAGGTGTCTGTCTGTGTGCCCCTGCCTGGTGTTGTCCTTAACTAAATAAAGCTGAGCTTCAACCTTCTGCTCCAAATTACCATTTTAAAAAAATGCAATAGGCTTTTCCGGCCTACTAAAGGTGTCTGTCTGTGTGCCCCTGCCTGGTGTTGTCCTCAACTAAATAAAGCTGAGCTTCAACCTTCCGGCTCTCATTAAGTGGTTTTTAAAAAAAAAAATGGTGGTTAGGGCCTACTAACGGCTTCTGCCCCTGCCTGGTGTTGCCCTCAACTAAATAAAGCTGAGCTTCAACCTTCTGCTCCAAATTACCATTTTAAAAAATGCAATAGGCTTTTCCGGCCTACTAAAGGTGTCTGTCTGTGTGCCCCTGCCTGGTGTTGTCCTCAACTAAATAAAGCTGAGCTTCAACCTTCTGCTCCAAATTACCATTTTAAAAAATGCAATAGGCTTTTCCGGCCTACTAAAGGTGTCTGTCTGTGTGCCCCTGCCTGGTGTTGTCCTCAACTAAATAAAGCTGAGCTTCAACCTTCTGCTCCAAATTACCATTTTAAAAAATGCAATAGGCTTTTCCGGCCTACTAAAGGTGTCTGTCTGTGTGCCCCTGCCTGGTGTTGTCCTCAACTAAATAAAGCTGAGCTTCAACCTTCTGCTCCAAATTACCATTTTAAAAAATGCAATAGGCTTTTCCGGCCTACTAAAGGTGTCTGTCTGTGTGCCCCTGCCTGGTGTTGTCCTCAACTAAATAAAGCTGAGCTTCAACCTTCCGGCTCTCATTAAGTGGTTTTTAAAAAAAAAAATGGTGGTTAGGGCCTACTAACGGCTTCTGCCCCTCCCTGGTGTTGCCCTCAACTAAATAAAGCTGAGCTTCAACCTTCTGCTCCAAATTACCATTTTAAAAAATGCAATAGGCTTTTCCGGCCTACTAAAGGTGTCTGTCTGTGTGCCCCTGCCTGGTGTTGTCCTCAACTAAATAAAGCTGAGCTTCAACCTTCTGCTCCAAATTACCATTTTAAAAAATGCAATAGGCTTTTCCGGCCTACTAAAGGTGTCTGTCTGTGTGCCCCTGCCTGGTGTTGTCCTCAACTAAATAAAGCTGAGCTTCAACCTTCTGCTCCAAATTACCATTTTAAAAAATGCTATAGGCTTTTCCGGCCTACTAAAGGTGTCTGTCTGTGTGCCCCTGCCTGGTGTTGTCCTCAACTAAATAAAGCTGAGCTTCAACCTTCCGGCTCTCATTAAGTGGTTTTTAAAAAAAAAAATGGTGGTTAGGGCCTACTAACGGCTTCTGCCCCTCCCTGGTGTTGCCCTCAACTAAATAAAGCTGAGCTTCAACCTTCTGCTCCAAATTACCATTTTAAAAAATGCAATAGGCTTTTCCGGCCTACTAAAGGTGTCTGTCTGTGTGCCCCTGCCTGGTGTTGCCCTCAACTAAATAAAGCTGAGCTTCAACCTTCTGCTCCAAATTACCATTTTAAAAAATGCAATAGGCTTTTCCGGCCTACTAAAGGTGTCTGTCTGTGTGCCCCTGCCTGGTGTTGTCCTCAACTAAATAAAGCTGAGCTTCAACCTTCTGCTCCAAATTACCATTTTAAAAAATGCAATAGGCTTTTCCGGCCTACTAAAGGTGTCTGTCTGTGTGCCCCTGCCTGGTGTTGCCCTCAACTAAATAAAGCTGAGCTTCAACCTTCTGCTCCAAATTACCATTTTAAAAAATGCAATAGGCTTTTCCGGCCTACTAAAGGTGTCTGTCTGTGTGCCCCTGCCTGGTGTTGTCCTCAACTAAATAAAGCTGAGCTTCAACCTTCTGCTCCAAATTACCATTTTAAAAAATGCAATAGGCTTTTCCGGCCTACTAAAGGTGTCTGTCTGTGTGCCCCTGCCTGGTGTTGTCCTCAACTAAATAAAGCTGAGCTTCAACCTTCTGCTCCAAATTACCATTTTAAAAAATGCAATAGGCTTTTCCGGCCTACTAAAGGTGTCTGTCTGTGTGCCCCTGCCTGGTGTTGTCCTCAACTAAATAAAGCTGAGCTTCAACCTTCCGGCTCTCATTAAGTGGTTTTTAAAAAAAAAAATGGTGGTTAGGGCCTACTAACAGCTTCTGCCCCTCCCTGGTGTTGCCCTCAACTAAATAAAGCTGAGCTTCAACCTTCTGCTCCAAATTACCATTTTAAAAAATGCAATAGGCTTTTCCGGCCTACTAAAGGTGTCTGTCTGTGTTCCCCTGCCTGGTGTTGTCCTCAACTAAATAAAGCTGAGCTTCAACCTTCTGCTCCAAATTACCATTTTAAAAAATGCAATAGGCTTTTCCGGCCTACTAAAGGTGTCTGTCTGTGTGCCCCTGCCTGGTGTTGCCCTCAACTAAATAAAGCTGAGCTTCAACCTTCTGCTCCAAATTACCATTTTAAAAAATGCAATAGGCTTTTCCGGCCTACTAAAGGTGTCTGTCTGTGTGCCCCTGCCTGGTGTTGCCCTCAACTAAATAAAGCTGAGCTTCAACCTTCTGCTCCAAATTACCATTTTAAAAAATGCAATAGGCTTTTCCGGCCTACTAAAGGTGTCTGTCTGTGTGCCCCTGCCTGGTGTTGTCCTCAACTAAATAAAGCTGAGCTTCAACCTTCTGCTCCAAATTACCATTTTAAAAAATGCAATAGGCTTTTCCGGCCTACTAAAGGTGTCTGTCTGTGTGCCCCTGCCTGGTGTTGTCCTCAACTAAATAAAGCTGAGCTTCAACCTTCTGCTCCAAATTACCATTTTAAAAAATGCAATAGGCTTTTCCGGCCTACTAAAGGTGTCTGTCTGTGTGCCCCTGCCTGGTGTTGTCCTCAACTAAATAAAGCTGAGCTTCAACCTTCCGGCTCTCATTAAGTGGTTTTTAAAAAAAAAAATGGTGGTTAGGGCCTACTAACGGCTTCTGCCCCTCCCTGGTGTTGCCCTCAACTAAATAAAGCTGAGCTTCAACCTTCTGCTCCAAATTACCATTTTAAAAAATGCAATAGGCTTTTCCGGCCTACTAAAGGTGTCTGTCTGTGTGCCCCTGCCTGGTGTTGTCCTCAACTAAATAAAGCTGAGCTTCAACCTTCCGGCTCTCATTAAGTGGTTTTAAAAAAAAAAAATGGTGGTTAGGGCCTACTAACGGCTTCTGCCCCTCCCTGGTGTTGCCCTCAACTAAATAAAGCTGAGCTTCAACCTTCTGCTCCAAATTACCATTTTAAAAAATGCAATAGGCTTTTCCGGCCTACTAAAGGTGTCTGTCTGTGTGCCCCTGCCTGGTGTTGTCCTCAACTAAATAAAGCTGAGCTTCAACCTTCTGCTCCAAATTACCATTTTAAAAAATGCAATAGGCTTTTCCGGCCTACTAAAGGTGTCTGTCTGTGTGCCCCTGCCTGGTGTTGTCCTCAACTAAATAAAGCTGAGCTTCAACCTTCTGCTCCAAATTACCATTTTAAAAAATGCAATAGGCTTTTCCGGCCTACTAAAGGTGTCTGTCTGTGTGCCCCTGCCTGGTGTTGCCCTCAACTAAATAAAGCTGAGCTTCAACCTTCTGCTCCAAATTACCATTTTAAAAAATGCAATAGGCTTTTCCGGCCTACTAAAGGTGTCTGTCTGTGTGCCCCTGCCTGGTGTTGTCCTCAACTAAATAAAGCTGAGCTTCAACCTTCTGCTCCAAATTACCATTTTAAAAAATGCAATAGGCTTTTCCGGCCTACTAAAGGTGTATGTCTGTGTGCCCCTGCCTGGTGTTGTCCTCAACTAAATAAAGCTGAGCTTCAACCTTCTGCTCCAAATTACCATTTTAAAAAATGCAATAGGCTTTTCCGGCCTACTAAAGGTGTCTGTCTGTGTGCCCCTGCCTGGTGTTGTCCTCAACTAAATAAAGCTGAGCTTCAACCTTCCGGCTCTCATTAAGTGGTTTTTAAAAAAAAAAATGGTGGTTAGGGCCTACTAACGGCTTCTGCCCCTCCCTGGTGTTGCCCTCAACTAAATAAAGCTGAGCTTCAACCTTCTGCTCCAAATTACCATTTTAAAAAATGCAATAGGCTTTTCCGGCCTACTAAAGGTGTCTGTCTGTGTGCCCCTGCCTGGTGTTGCCCTCAACTAAATAAAGCTGAGCTTCAACCTTCTGCTCCAAATTACCATTTTAAAAAATGCAATAGGCTTTTCCGGCCTACTAAAGGTGTCTGTCTGTGTGCCCCTGCCTGGTGTTGTCCTCAACTAAATAAAGCTGAGCTTCAACCTTCTGCTCCAAATTACCATTTTAAAAAATGCAATAGGCTTTTCCGGCCTACTAAAGGTGTCTGTCTGTGTGCCCCTGCCTGGTGTTGTCCTCAACTAAATAAAGCTGAGCTTCAACCTTCTGCTCCAAATTACCATTTTAAAAAATGCAATAGGCTTTTCCGGCCTACTAAAGGTGTCTGTCTGTGTGCCCTTGCCTGGTGTTGTCCTCAACTAAATAAAGCTGAGCTTCAACCTTCCGGCTCTCATTAAGTGGTTTTTAAAAAAAAAAATGGTGGTTAGGGCCTACTAACGGCTTCTGCCCCTCCCTGGTGTTGCCCTCAACTAAATAAAGCTGAGCTTCAACCTTCTGCTCCAAATTACCATTTTAAAAAATGCAATAGGCTTTTCCGGCCTACTAAAGGTGTCTGTCTGTGTGCCCCTGCCTGGTGTTGCCCTCAACTAAATAAAGCTGAGCTTCAACCTTCTGCTCCAAATTACCATTTTAAAAAATGCAATAGGCTTTTCCGGCCTACTAAAGGTGTCTGTCTGTGTGCCCCTGCCTGGTGTTGTCCTCAACTAAATAAAGCTGAGCTTCAACCTTCTGCTCCAAATTACCATTTTAAAAAATGCAATAGGCTTTTCCGGCCTACTAAAGGTGTCTGTCTGTGTGCCCCTGCCTGGTGTTGCCCTCAACTAAATAAAGCTGAGCTTCAACCTTCTGCTCCAAATTACCATTTTAAAAAATGCAATAGGCTTTTCCGGCCTACTAAAGGTGTCTGTCTGTGTGCCCCTGCCTGGTGTTGTCCTCAACTAAAGAAAGCTGAGCTTCAACCTTCTGCTCCAAATTACCATTTTAAAAAATGCAATAGGCTTTTCCGGCCTACTAAAGGTGTCTGTCTGTGTGCCCCTGCCTGGTGTTGTCCTCAACTAAATAAAGCTGAGCTTCAACCTTCTGCTCCAAATTACCATTTTAAAAAATGCAATAGGCTTTTCCGGCCTACTAAAGGTGTCTGTCTGTGTGCCCCTGCCTGGTGTTGTCCTCAACTAAATAAAGCTGAGCTTCAACCTTCCGGCTCTCATTAAGTGGTTTTTAAAAAAAAAAATGGTGGTTAGGGCCTACTAACGGCTTCTGCCCCTCCCTGGTGTTGCCCTCAACTAAATAAAGCTGAGCTTCAACCTTCTGCTCCAAATTACCATTTTAAAAAATGCAATAGGCTTTTCCGGCCTACTAAAGGTGTCTTTCTGTGTGCCCCTGCCTGGTGTTGTCCTCAACTAAATAAAGCTGAGCTTCAACCTTCTGCTCCAAATTACCATTTTAAAAAATGCAATAGGCTTTTCCGGCCTACTAAAGGTGTCTGTCTGTGTTCCCCTGCCTGGTGTTGTCCTCAACTAAATAAAGCTGAGCTTCAACCTTCTGCTCCAAATTACCATTTTAAAAAATGCAATAGGCTTTTCCGGCCTACTAAAGGTGTCTGTCTGTGTGCCCCTGCCTGGTGTTGCCCTCAACTAAATAAAGCTGAGCTTCAACCTTCTGCTCCAAATTACCATTTTAAAAAATGCAATAGGCTTTTCCGGCCTACTAAAGGTGTCTGTCTGTGTGCCCCTGCCTGGTGTTGCCCTCAACTAAATAAAGCTGAGCTTCAACCTTCTGCTCCAAATTACCATTTTAAAAAATGCAATAGGCTTTTCCGGCCTACTAAAGGTGTCTGTCTGTGTGCCCCTGCCTGGTGTTGTCCTCAACTAAATAAAGCTGAGCTTCAACCTTCTGCTCCAAATTACCATTTTAAAAAATGCAATAGGCTTTTCCGGCCTACTAAAGGTGTCTGTCTGTGTGCCCCTGCCTGGTGTTGTCCTCAACTAAATAAAGCTGAGCTTCAACCTTCTGCTCCAAATTACCATTTTAAAAAATGCAATAGGCTTTTCCGGCCTACTAAAGGTGTCTGTCTGTGTGCCCCTGCCTGGTGTTGTCCTCAACTAAATAAAGCTGAGCTTCAACCTTCCGGCTCTCATTAAGTGGTTTTTAAAAAAAAAAATGGTGGTTAGGGCCTACTAACGGCTTCTGCCCCTCCCTGGTGTTGCCCTCAACTAAATAAAGCTGAGCTTCAACCTTCTGCTCCAAATTACCATTTTAAAAAATGCAATAGGCTTTTCCGGCCTACTAAAGGTGTCTGTCTGTGTGCCCCTGCCTGGTGTTGTCCTCAACTAAATAAAGCTGAGCTTCAACCTTCTGCTCCAAATTACCATTTTAAAAAATGCAATAGGCTTTTCCGGCCTACTAAAGGTGTCTGTCTGTGTTCCCCTGCCTGGTGTTGTCCTCAACTAAATAAAGCTGAGCTTCAACCTTCTGCTCCAAATTACCATTTTAAAAAATGCAATAGGCTTTTCCGGCCTACTAAAGGTGTCTGTCTGTGTGCCCCTGCCTGGTGTTGCCCTCAACTAAATAAAGCTGAGCTTCAACCTTCTGCTCCAAATTACCATTTTAAAAAATGCAATAGGCTTTTCCGGCCTACTAAAGGTGTCTGTCTGTGTGCCCCTGCCTGGTGTTGTCCTCAACTAAATAAAGCTGAGCTTCAACCTTCTGCTCCAAATTACCATTTTAAAAAATGCAATAGGCTTTTCCGGCCTACTAAAGGTGTCTGCCCCTCCCTGGTGTTGTCCTCAACTGAACAAAGCTGAGCTTCCACATTCTGGCTTTCGCCCTATACTATCAGATATTAAACTGCATTTGGCCTACTAGTGTGGTTAGGCCCTTGAAACAGTGTCTGCTGCTCTTGGGTTTGCTACTCCACTGAACAAAGCAATGCCGCCTGTTTAGTCCTGTTACCAATTTTGAACTGCATTTAGCCTACTTTATTCTTTGGCCCTATATCTGTTTCCTCCTCATCCTGCCCATTGCCCAGCCACTGCTAAATGAGTCTGCTGGTACATTGACCTAGACCACTACATTCCCCTTGTACTCTACACAGCCAGAATCTGACCCTGCTGAAAGTAAGGTTCCCCTTCCCGCATGTTATACCACCTTACACAGGGACAAAGAGGAAGGTGCAGATGAAAGTGCAGGTTCCTTCATCAGGTGGGGGGGCATACTCGTTGGCGACGTCACTGGCACAGGGCCCCTCAGAGTACGCAAAAGTGTCGCTGCTGGTGGGAGGCGCCCCCGCCATGCAAACACACCGCCGTACTTTGAGGGGCCCTGTGCCAGTGCCAATGCGAACGAGTGGGCCCCCCCCTGCTTGCTCAGGATCACAGCACTTGCAACGTTTAAATACTTACCTTTCCCTGCAACACCGCCGTGACGTAGTCCGCATTTCCTGGGCCCACGAAAAACTTGAGCCAGCCCTACTCCCCCCACAACTTTCCCCCAATTCCCTATGCCCAACTATTATTATACAGTTAATTAAGATTGGCAAGCTTCAGAAACAAGAATGGATGTTTTTGGCATTAAAATGGGCACTGTAGGTGTTTTCCTGGCCTCCACTCACTGCCGACTATGCTTCCCCATTGACTTGCATTGGGTTTCGTGTTTCGGTCGATCCCCGACTTTTAGCGATAATCGGCCGACTGCACTCGACTCGACTCTGGACAAAATCGGGTTTCCCAAAACCCTACTCGATCTTAAAAAAATGAAAGTCGCTCAACCCTACTCAGCACCACCCTACATCTCCTCCCTGGTCTCAGCCTACCTCCCTACCCATGTTCTCCGATCTGCTAATGACTAGGGTTGAGCGACTTTCATTTTTTTAAGATCGAGTAGGGTTTTGGGAAACCCGATTTTGTCCAGAGTCGAGTCGAGTGCAGTCGGCCGATTATCGCTAAAAGTCGGGGATCGACCGAAACACGAAACCCAATGCAAGTCAATGGGGAAGCATAGTCGGCAGTGAGTGGAGGCCAGGAAAACACCTACAGTGCCCATTTTAATGCCAAAAACATCCATTCTTGTTTCTGAAGCTTGCCAATCTTAATTAACTGTATAATAATAGTTGGGCATAGGGAATTGGGGGAAAGTTGTGGGGGGAGTAGGGCTGGCTCAAGTTTTTCGTGGGCCCAGGAAATGCGGACTACGTCACGGCGGTGTTGCAGGGAAAGGTAAGTATTTATACGTTGCAAGTGCTGTGATCCTGAGCAAGCAGGGGGGGGCCCACTCGTTCGCATTGGCACTGGCACAGGGCCCCTCAAAGTACGGCGGTGTGTTTGCATGGCGGGGGCGCCTCCCACCAGCAGCGACACTTTTGCGTACTCTGAGGGGCCCTGTGCCAGTGACGTCGCCAACGAGTATGCCCCCCCACCTGATGAAGGAACCTGCACTTTCATCTGCACCTTCCTCTTTGTCCCTGTGTAAGGTGGTATAACATGCGGGAAGGGGAACCTTACTTTCAGCAGGGTCAGATTCTGGCTGTGTAGAGTACAAGGGGAATGTAGTGGTCTAGGTCAATGTACCAGCAGACTCATTTAGCAGTGGCTGGGCAATGGGCAGGATGAGGAGGAAACAGATATAGGGCCAAAGAATAAAGTAGGCTAAATGCAGTTCAAAATTGGTAACAGGACTAAACAGGCGGCATTGCTTTGTTCAGTGGAGTAGCAAACCCAAGAGCAGCAGACACTGTTTCAAGGGCCTAACCACACTAGTAGGCCAAATGCAGTTTAATATCTGATAGTATAGGGCGAAAGCCAGAATGTGGAAGCTCAGCTTTGTTCAGTTGAGGACAACACCAGGGAGGGGCAGACACCTTTAGTAGGCCGGAAAAGCCTATTGCATTTTTTAAAATGGTAATTTGGAGCAGAAGGTTGAAGCTCAGCTTTATTTAGTTGAGGACAACACCAGGCAGGGGCACACAGACAGACACCTTTAGTAGGCCGGAAAAGCCTATTGCATTTTTTAAAATGGTAATTTGGAGCAGAAGGTTGAAGCTCAGCTTTATTTAGTTGAGGACAACACCAGGCAGGGGCACACAGACAGACACCTTTAGTAGGCCGGAAAAGCCTATTGCATTTTTTAAAATGGTAATTTGGAGCAGAAGGTTGAAGCTCAGCTGTATTTAGTTGAGGGCAACACCAGGCAGGGGCACACAGACAGACACCTTTAGTAGGCCGGAAAAGCCTATTGCATTTTTTAAAATGGTAATTTGGAGCAGAAGGTTGAAGCTCAGCTTTATTTAGTTGAGGGCAACACCAGGGAGGGGCAGAAGCCGTTAGTAGGCCCTAACCACCATTTTTTTTTTTAAAAACCACTTAATGAGAGCCGGAAGGTTGAAGCTCAGCTTTATTTAGTTGAGGACAACACCAGGCAGGGGCACACAGACAGACACCTTTAGTAGGCCGGAAAAGCCTATTGCATTTTTTAAAATGGTAATTTGGAGCAGAAGGTTGAAGCTCAGCTTTATTTAGTTGAGGACAACACCAGGCAGGGGCACACAGACAGACACCTTTAGTAGGCCGGAAAAGCCTATTGCATTTTTTAAAATGGTAATTTGGAGCAGAAGGTTGAAGCTCAGCTTTATTTAGTTGAGGACAACACCAGGCAGGGGCACACAGACAGACACCTTTAGTAGGCCGGAAAAGCCTATTGCATTTTTTAAAATGGTAATTTGGAGCAGAAGGTTGAAGCTCAGCTTTATTTAGTTGAGGACAACACCAGGCAGGGGCACACAGACAGACACCTTTAGTAGGCCGGAAAAGCCTATTGCATTTTTTAAAATGGTAATTTGGAGCAGAAGGTTGAAGCTCAGCTTTATTTAGTTGAGGACAACACCAGGCAGGGGCACACAGACAGACACCTTTAGTAGGCCGGAAAAGCCTATTGCATTTTTTAAAATGGTAATTTGGAGCAGAAGGTTGAAGCTCAGCTTTATTTAGTTGAGGGCAACACCAGGGAGGGGCAGAAGCCGTTAGTAGGCCCTAACCACCATTTTTTTTTTTAAAAACCACTTAATGAGAGCCGGAAGGTTGAAGCTCAGCTTTATTTAGTTGAGGACAACACCAGGCAGGGGCACACAGACAGACACCTTTAGTAGGCCGGAAAAGCCTATTGCATTTTTTAAAATGGTAATTTGGAGCAGAAGGTTGAAGCTCAGCTTTATTTAGTTGAGGGCAACACCAGGGAGGGGCAGAAGCCGTTAGTAGGCCCTAACCACCATTTTTTTTTTTAAAAACCACTTAATGAGAGCCGGAAGGTTGAAGCTCAGCTTTATTTAGTTGAGGACAACACCAGGCAGGGGCACACAGACAGACACCTTTAGTAGGCCGGAAAAGCCTATTGCATTTTTTAAAATGGTAATTTGGAGCAGAAGGTTGAAGCTCAGCTTTATTTAGTTGAGGACAACACCAGGCAGGGGCACACAGACAGACACCTTTAGTAGGCCGGAAAAGCCTATTGCATTTTTTAAAATGGTAATTTGGAGCAGAAGGTTGAAGCTCAGCTTTATTTAGTTGAGGACAACACCAGGCAGGGGCACACAGACAGACACCTTTAGTAGGCCGGAAAAGCCTATTGCATTTTTTAAAATGGTAATTTGGAGCAGAAGGTTGAAGCTCAGCTTTATTTAGTTGAGGGCAACACCAGGCAGGGGCACACAGACAGACACCTTTAGTAGGCCGGAAAAGCCTATTGCATTTTTTAAAATGGTAATTTGGAGCAGAAGGTTGAAGCTCAGCTTTATTTAGTTGAGGGCAACACCAGGCAGGGGCACACAGACAGACACCTTTAGTAGGCCGGAAAAGCCTATTGCATTTTTTAAAATGGTAATTTGGAGCAGAAGGTTGAAGCTCAGCTTTATTTAGTTGAGGACAACACCAGGCAGGGGAACACAGACAGACACCTTTAGTAGGCCGGAAAAGCCTATTGCATTTTTTAAAATGGTAATTTGGAGCAGAAGGTTGAAGCTCAGCTTTATTTAGTTGAGGGCAACACCAGGGAGGGGCAGAAGCCGTTAGTAGGCCCTAACCACCATTTTTTTTTTAAAAAACCACTTAATGAGAGCCGGAAGGTTGAAGCTCAGCTTTATTTAGTTGAGGGCAACACCAGGGAGGGGCAGAAGCCGTTAGTAGGCCCTAACCAAAGTTGAAGGCCAAATGCAGTTTAATTTCTGATACTATAGGCCGAAAGCCAGAAGGTGGAAGCTCCGATTTAGACAGTGGAGGACAATTTGAATTAGGGACTGCAGACAGACTTAGTAGGCTGTCCCCTGTGGACCATGCATCCACCACATTAACCCATTGCGCCGTAATGGACACGTAATCTTCCGTGGCCATGCCTACAGGTCCATGCGTCTGTTGTCAGGTGCACCTTTGTACTCACAGATTGCCAGAGTGCATGGACAATGCGGTCTTCTACATGCTGGTGGAGGGTTGGGATGGCTTTTCTCGCAAAAGAAGTGTTGACTGGTTAGCTTGTAGCGTGGTACAGCGTAGTCCATCATGGCCTTATTAATAGTAAATAAAATATATAACTAGGCTCTATGAACTTTTAAATAGGTTCCAGGGGTACACGGGCAGCATTGGTGTGGTCAGTGGAGGAGTATTGCAAGTAGGGGCTGCAGACAGGCTATCAAAGGCCTAAAATACCAAACAGTAGGCACTCATGGCAGTTTTACATCGGTTACATGGATACACAGGCAGGCACTCCAGGCAGCATTGTGGTCAGTGGAGGAGTATTGCAAGTAGGGGCCGCAGACAGGCTATCAAAGGCCTAAAATAACAAACAGTAGGCAGTCATGGCAGTTTTACATCGGTTACATGGATACACAGGCAGGCACTCCAGGCAGCATTGTGGTCAGTGGAGGAGTATTGCAAGTAGGGGCCGCAGACAGGCTATCAAAGGCCTAAAATAACAAACAGTAGGCAGTCATGGCAGTTTTACATCGGTTACATGGATACACAGGCAGGCACTCCAGGCAGCATTGTGGTCAGTGGAGGAGTATTGCAAGTAGGGGCCGCAGACAGGCTATCAAAGGCCTAAAATAACAAACAGTAGGCACTCATGGCAGTTTTACATCGGTTACATGGATACACAGGCAGGCACTCCAGGCAGCATTGTGGTCAGTGGAGGAGTATTGCAAGTAGGGGCTGCAGACAGGCTATCAAAGGCCTAAAATACCAAACAGTAGGCACTCATGGCAGTTTTACATCGGTTACATGGATACACAGGCAGGCACTCCAGGCAGCATTGTGGTCAGTGGAGGAGTATTGCAAGTAGGGGCCGCAGACAGGCTATCAAAGGCCTAAAATAACAAACAGTAGGCAGTCATGGCAGTTTTACATCGGTTACATGGATACACAGGCAGGCACTCCAGGCAGCATTGTGGTCAGTGGAGGAGTATTGCAAGTAGGGGCCGCAGACAGGCTATCAAAGGCCTAAAATAACAAACAGTAGGCAGTCATGGCAGTTTTACATCGGTTACATGGATACACAGGCAGCTAGGTGGTGAGTGGAGGAGTATTTAAAGTAAGGACCGCAGACAGGCTATCAAAGGCCTAACATAACAAACAATAGGCTCATGGCAGTTTTACAGCGGTTACATGGATAGACGGGCAGGCAGCTTGGTGGTGAGTGGAGGAGTATTTAAAGTAGGGACCGCAGACAGGCTATCAAAGGCCTAACATAACAAACAATAGGCTCATGGCAGTTTTACAGCGGTTACATGGATACACGGGCAGGCAGCTTGGTGGTGAGTGGAGGAGTATTTAAAGTAGGGACCGCAGACAGGCTTCAAAGGCCTAACATAAGAAAATGGGCTGGCTGTAGGCACTTTATAATTGGTTCCAGGGGTACACGGGCAGCAGTGGTCTGGCCAGTGGAGGACTAGTGGAAGGAGGGACCGCAGACAGGCTTCAAAGGCCTAAAATAAAAAAATGGGCTGGCTGTAGGCACTTTATAATTGGTTCCAGGGGTACACGGGCAGCAGTGGTCTGGCCAGTGGAGGACTAGTGGAAGGAGGGACCGCAGACAGGCTTCAAAGGCCTAACATAAAAAAATGGGCTGGCTGTAGGCACTTTATAATTGGTTCCAGGGGTACACGGGCAGCAGTGGTCTGGCCAGTGGAGGACTAGTGGAAGGAGGGACCGCAGACAGGCTTCAAAGGCCTAACATAAAAAAATGGGCTGGCTGTAGGCACTTTATAATTGGTTCCAGGGGTACACGGGCAGCAGTGGTCTGGTCAGTGGAGGACTAGTGGAAGGAGGGACCGCAGACAGGCTTCAAAGGCCTAACATAAAAAAATGGGCTGGCTGTAGGCACTTTATAATTGGTTCCAGGGGTACACGGGCAGCAGTGGTCTGGCCAGTGGAGGACTAGTGGAAGGAGGGACCGCAGACAGGCTTCAAAGGCCTAACATAAAAAAATGGGCTGGCTGTAGGCACTTTATAATTGGTTCCAGGGGTACACGGGCAGCAGTGGTCTGGCCAGTGGAGGACTAGTGGAAGGAGGGACCGCAGACAGGCTTTAAAGGCCTAACATAAAAAAATGGGCTGGCTGTAGGCACTTTATAATTGGTTCCAGGGGTACACGGGCAGCAGTGGTCTGGCCAGTGGAGGACTAGTGGAAGGAGGGACCGCAGACAGGCTTCAAAGGCCTAACATAAAAAAATGGGCTGGCTGTAGGCACTTTATAATTGGTTCCAGGGGTACACGGGCAGCAGTGGTCTGGCCAGTGGAGGACTAGTGGAAGGAGGGACCGCAGACAGGCTTCAAAGGCCTAACATAAAAAAATGGGCTGGCTGTAGGCACTTTATAATTGGTTCCAGGGGTACACGGGCAGCAGTGGTCTGGCCAGTGGAGGACTAGTGGAAGGAGGGACCGCAGACAGGCTTCAAAGGCCTAAAATAACAAACAATAGGCTCATGGCAGTTTTACAGTGGTTACATGGATACACGGGCAGCTTGGTGGTGAGTGGAGGAGTAGTGCAAGGAGTGTCTGTCCCAGTACTCCCAAAATATAAATAGATGTTAATGTCTCGCAAAACAACCAAAACAAAAAAAAAGGTGGCATACTTAGGTACAGGGGTGGGCTCATCTGCTGAGTTTCTGACATAGTAATTTGGCAGTAACTATTTAATGGTGCCAATATAGGACACAGACACAGACTACTTTAAGTTGCATCATAGATGTCTACAAATTTGTATTGTCAGTGCCAGACATTGAATGATGTCAGCGAATAGACTAAAGATTGGTGGAGCTGTGCGACATAATTTTGCACGTGGTAGAGCACATTTTGAGCTGGGGTAGGGGGGAACTCTCTTGAGGCCGGCGGGACCGCCCCAGGGCCCCTCATGTTACAACGGTGTGTCTGACGTTGGGTGCGCACCACCACCGCCAGAGACACTACATTGTACTATGAGGGACCCAGTAGCAATGCCGTCAACCAAAAGCGAGCACACCCACCTCTTCAGACAAACAGCAGTCTCACGGGTGCTTGCGCCAAGTCGCGATACCACGGCCCCGTGTGGGGAGTTTTGCCATTTAGGGAGGTGTAAACATATCGTATGCTGTACAATCAGCTGCAGCAAATTAGACATTAGAAAAGTAATTCACAGGCAAGAGCTTTTCATAGGAAAGCTAGGTGTCGGCCGGGCAAGGTGGGGCAAAAGATTTCGAAATCCAGTTGTGGTTCATTTTAATGAATGTTAGATCGTCAACATTTTGGGTAGCCAGACGAGTCCTTTTTTCGGTTAATATTGAACCTGCAGCACTGAATACTCTTTCTGATAGGACACTTGGTGCCGGGCAAGCAAGCTCCTGCAATGCATATTCTGCCAATTCTGGCCAGGTGTCTAATTTGGAGGCCCAGTAATCAAATGGGAATGACGGTTGAGGGAGAACATCGATAAGGGATGAAAAATAGTTAGTAACCATACTGGACAAATGTTGTCTCCTGTCACTTTCAATTGATGCAGCAGTACCTGTCCTGTCTGCGGTCATAGCAAAATCACTCCACAACCTGGTCAGAAAACCCCTCTGTCCAACGCCACTTCTGATGTGTGCACCCCTAACACTCCTAGTCTGCTGCCCCCTGGAGCTCGTGTGAGAACGATCACGTGCGCTGTGTGCTGGGAATGCCTGAAGCAAACGGTCAACAAGAGTTGATTGTTTGGTTGCTAATATTAGTTCCAAGTTCTCATGTGGCATAATATTTTGCAATTTGCCTTTATAGCGTGGATCAAGGAGGCAGGCCAACCAGTAATCGTCATCGTTCATCATTTTCGTAATGCGTGTGTCCCTTTTTAGGATACGTAAGGCATAATCCGCCATGTGGGCCAAAGTTCCAGTTGTCAAATCTCCAGTTGTGATTGGTTGAGGGGCAGTTGCAGGCAAATCTACGTCACTTGTGTCCCTCAAAAAACCAGAACCCGGCCGTGACACGCAACCAATTTCCTGTGCCCCCGGGAAAGGTTCGGCATTAAAAATATACTCATCCCCATCATCCTCCTCGTCCTCCACCTCCTCTTCGCCCGCTACCTCGTCCTGTACACTGCCCTGACCAGACAATGGCTGACTGTCATCAAGGCTTTCCTCTTCCTCTGGTGCAGACGCCTGCTCCTTTATGTGCGTCAAACTTTGCATCAGCAGACGCATTAGGGGGATGCTCATGCTTATTACGGCGTTGTCTGCACTAACCAGCCGTGTGCATTCCTCAAAACACTGAAGGACTTGACACATGTCTTGTATCTTAGACCACTGCACACCTGACAACTCCATGTCTGCCATCCTACTGCCTGCCCGTGTATCCTCTCACAAATAAATAACAGCACGCCTCTGTTCGCACAGTCTCTGAAGCATGTGCAGTGTTGAGTTCCACCTTGTTGCAACGTCTATGATTAGGCGATGCTGGGGAAGGTTCAAAGACCGCTGATAGGTCTGCATACGGCTGGCGTGTACAGGCGAACGTCGGATATGTGAGCAAAGTGCACGCACTTTGAGGAGCAGGTCGGAGAACCCAGGATAAGTTTTCAATAAGCACTGCACCACCAGGTTTAAGGTGTGAGCCAGGCAAGGAATGTGTTTCAGTTGCGAAAGGGAGATGGCAGCCATGAAATTCCTTCCGTTATCACTCACTACCTTGCCTGCCTCAAGATCTACTGTGCCCAGCCACGACTGCGTTTCTTGTTGCAAGAACTCGGACAGAACTTCCGCGGTGTGTCTGTTGTCGCCCAAGCACTTCATAGCCAATACAGCCTGCTGACGCTTGGCAGTAGCTGGCCCATAATGGGACAACTGGTGTGCAACAGTGTCATCTGCCGATGGAGTGGTTGGCAGACTGCGTTCTGTGGAAGAGCTGTAGCTTCTGCAGGAGGACGAGGAGGAGGAGGAGGAGGGGGTGCGAACGCCTACAGCCAACTGTTTCCTAGACCGTGGGCTAGGCACAACTGTCCCTAAATTGATGTCGCCTGTGGACCCTGCATCCACCACATTCACCCAGTGTGCCGTGATGGACACATAACGTCCCTGGCCATGCCTACTGGTCCATGCATCTGTAGTCAGGTGCACCTTTGTACTCACAGATTGCCTGAGTGCATGGACGATGCGCTGTTTAACATGCTGGTGCAGGGCTGGGATGGCTTTTCTGGAAAAAAAGTGTCGACTGGGTAGCTCGTATCGTGGTTCAGCGTACTCCATCAGGGCTTTGAAAGCTTCGCTTTCAACTAACCGGTAGGGCATCATCTCTAACGAGATTAGTCTAGCTATGTGGGCGTTAAAACACTGTGTACGCGGATGCGAGGATAAGTACTTCCTTTTTCTAACCAGAGTCTCATGTAGGGTGAGCTGGACTGGAGAGCTGGAGATCGTGGAACTTTCGGGTGTGCCGGTGTACATGGCAGACTGAGAGACGGTTGGAGACGGTATTGTTTCCGCCGGTGCCCTAGATGCAATATTTCCTCCTACAAAACTGGTGATTCCCTGACCCTGACTGCTTTTGGCTGGCAAAGAAACCTGCACAGATACTGCCGGTGGTGCGGAAAATGGTGTCCTTACAGTGACGGAAGGGATGTTGCGTTGCTGACTAGCTTCATTGGCCGAGGGTGCTACAACCTTGAGGGACGTTTGGTAGTTAGTCCAGGCTTGAAAATGCATGGTGGTTAAGTGTCTATGCATGCAACTAGTATTTAGACTTTTCAGATTCTGACCTCTGCTTAAGCTAGTTGAACATTTTTGACAGATGACTTTGCGCTGATCAGTTGGATGTTGTTTAAAAAAATGCCAGACTGCACTCTTCCTAGACTCGGATCCCTTTTCAGGGATTGCAGACTGAGCTTTAACCGGATGGCAACGCTGTGCTCCAACAGGTTTTGGCTTTGACACGCGTTTTGGGCCAGATACGGGCCCGGCAGATGGAACCTGTTGCGATGTTGATGCCTGCTGCGGCCCCTCCTCCACCTCCGCTTCTGAACTACTGCCGCCTGCACCCTGTTCCCCCAATGGCTGCCAATCGGGGTCAATAACTGGGTCATCTATTACCTCCTCTTCGAGCTCGTGTGCAACTTCGTCTGTGTCACTGTGTCGGTCGGTGGTATAGCGTTCGTGGCGGGGCAACATAGTCTCATCAGGGTCTGATTGTGGATCTGTACCCTGAGAGGGCAATGTGGTGGTCTGAGTCAAAGGAGCAGCATAGTACTCTGGCTGTGGCTGTGCATCAGTGCACTCCATGTCAGAATATACTTGTAATGGGCATGGCCTGTTAAATGTTTCACTTTCTAAGCCAGGGACGGTATGTGTAAAGAGCTCCATGGAGTGACCCGTTGTGTCGCCTGCTGCATCCTTCTCTCTTGTTGTAGTTTTTGCTGAGGAGGACAAGGAAGCGACTTGTCCCTGACCGTGAACATCCACAAGCGACGCGCTGCTTTTACATTTACCAGTTTCGGAAGAGGAGGCAAAAGAGCTAGAGGCTGAGTCTGCAATGTAAGCCAAAACTTGCTGTTGCTGCTCCGCCTTTAAAAGCGGTTTTCCTACTCCCAGAAAAGAGAGCGTTCGAGGCCTTGTGTAGCCTGACGACGAAACTGGCTCCACAGCTCCAGACTTAGGTGGAATATTTTTATCCCCACGACCACCTGATGCTCCACTACCACTGCCATCATTACCAGCTGACAATGAACGCCCACGACGACCTCTTGCACCAGACTTCCTCATTGTTTTAAAATCTTAACCAAAGTAACTTTATTTGTTGCTGTCAAACAACTTACACGGTGAGCTATAACTTCAGTATGATTTCAATATCCCTTAACAGGTTGGTGAGACCACAAGGAAAATCAGGCACAATGTTACACACTCTGTTTTCTGTGGCACAAAATCACAGAGATGACACACACGCAGGACTGTCACTCAAGCACTAATGTCAATATTAATCTCCCACCTAATTTATTTTTTTTTTTTTCTCAGGGAGACTTTAGAAACCAAATAATATTAAAAAAAAAAAAAAAAAAAAAGGCTTTCTATGGCCCACAATTAGAGAGAGAGAGGTGGCACACCCAGGAGTCAAGACTGGCGCACAAGCTGAAAGGGCAATATTACTCTCCCACTGTTGTTTTAATTTTTTTTTTTATTTCAGGGAGACTTTAGAAACCAAATAATATTAAAAAAACCAAAAAAAAAATAGCCTTTCTATGGCCCACTGAATGAGAGAGAGAGGTGGCACACCCAGGAGTCAAGACTGGCACACAAGCTGAAAGGGCAATATTACTCTCCCACTGTTTTTTTATGTATTTTTTGTTTTTTAAGGGAGACTTTAGAAACCCAATAATATTTTAAAAAATAAATAAATAGGCTTTCTATGGCCCACTGAATGAGAGGGAGAGAGGTGGCACACCCAGGAGTCAAGACTGGCACACAAGCTGAAAGGGCAATATTACTCTCCCACTGTTTTTTACGTTTTTTTTTTTTTTTCAGGGAGACTTTAGAAACCAAATAATATAAAAAAAAACAAAAAAAAAATAGCCTTTCTATGGCCCACTGAATGAGAGAGAGAGGTGGCACACCCAGGAGTCAAGACTGGCACACAAGCTGAAAGGGCAATATTACTCTCCCACTGTTTTTTTATGTTTTTTTTTTTTTTAAGGGAGACTTTAGAAACCCAATAATATTTAAAAAAAAAAATAAATAGGCTTTCTATGGCCCACTGAATGAGAGGGAGAGAGGTGGCACACCCAGGAGTCAAGACTGGCACACAAGCTGAAAGGGCAATATTACTCTCCCACTGTTTTTTTATGTTTTTTTTTTTTTTTCAGGGAGACTTTAGAAACCAAATAATAAGAAAAAAAATAAATAAATAAATAGGCTTTCTATAGCCCACTGAATGAGAGATAGCACACACAGCAGTGGCACACAAGCCCTGACTGAGGCCAATATTTTTCTCCCACTGATTGATGTAGTGTTTTTGTGTTGAGGTAGATTTTAGAACACAAATCAAGGAAAAAAAAAAAAAATGCTTTCTATGGCCCACTGAATGAGAGGGAGAGCCCAGGAGTCAAGACTGGCACACAAGCTGAAAGGGCAATATTACTCTCCCACTGTTTTTTTATGTTTTTTTTTTTTTTTTCAGGGAGACTTTAGAAACCAAATAATATTAAAAAAACCAAAAAAAAAAATAGCCTTTCTATGGCCCACTGAATGAGAGAGAGAGGTGGCACACCCAGGAGTCAAGACTGGCACACAAGCTGAAAGGGCAATATTACTCTCCCACTGTTTTTTTATGTTTTTTTTTTTTTAAGGGAGACTTTAGAAACCCAATAATATTTAAAAAAATAAATAAATAGGCTTTCTATGGCCCACTGAATGAGAGGGAGAGAGGTGGCACACCCAGGAGTCAAGACTGGCACACAAGCTGAAAGGGCAATATTACTCTCCCACTGTTTTTTTATGTTTTTTTTTTTTTTTTCAGGGAGACTTTAGAAACCAAATAATAAGAAAAAAAATAAATAAATAAATAGGCTTTCTATAGCCCACTGAATGAGAGATAGCACACACAGCAGTGGCACACAAGCCCTGACTGAGGCCAATATTTTTCTCCCACTGATTGATGTAGTGTTTTTGTGTTGAGGTAGATTTTAGAACACAAATCAAGGAAAAAAAAAAAAATGCTTTCTATGGCCCACTGAATGAGAGAGAGGTGGCACACCCAGGAGTCAAGACTGGCACACAAGCTGAAAGGGCAATATTACTCTCCCACTGTTTTTTTATGTATTTTTTGTTTTTTAAGGGAGACTTTAGAAACCCAATAATATTTTAAAAAATAAATAAATAGGCTTTCTATGGCCCACTGAATGAGAGGGAGAGAGGTGGCACACCCAGGAGTCAAGACTGGCACACAAGCTGAAAGGGCAATATTACTCTCCCACTGTTTTTTTAGGTATTTTTTTTTTTTTCAGGGAGACTTTAGAAACCAAATAATATTAAAAAAAAATAAAAAATAAATAGGCTTTCTATAGCCCACTGAATGAGAGATAGCACACACAGCAGTGGCACACAAGCCCTGACTGAGGCCAATATTTTTCTCCCACTGATTGATGTAGTGTTTTTGTGTTGAGGTAGAATTTAGAACACAAATCACGGAAAAAATAAATAGGCTTTCTATGGCCCACTCAGTGAGAGATGGCACACACAGGGATGGCACTGTAGCAGAAATGCCAATCTTAATCTCCCACAAAAAAAACAAAAAAAAAACAGGGACTGTCCTACAATTACTATCTCCCTGCAGTAATCTAAGCCAGGTATGGCAGGCAGCAATAGGAGTGGACTGATGCACAAATTAAATAAAAAGTGTGGACAAACAAAAAAGATAGCTGTGCAGAAAGGAAGGAACAAGAGGATATGTGCTTTGAAAAAAGCAGTTGGTTTCCACAGTGGCGTACACACAGCAATACAGCTATCACGGAGCCTTCTAGGGCAGCCCAATGAGCTACAGCGCTGAGGGGAAAAAAAAAAAAAAATAGCTTCCACAGTCCCTGCACACCGAAGGTGGTGTTGGACAGTGGAAATCGCTGCAGCACAAGCGGTTTGGTGGTTAGTGGACCCTGCCTAACGCTCTCCCTGCTTCTGACGAAGCGGCAGCAACCTGTCCCTAAGCTCAGATCAGCAGCAGTAAGATGGCGGTCGGCGGGAACGCCCCTTTATAGCCCCTGTGACGCCGCAGACAGCAAGGCAATCACTGCAATGCCCTTCTCTAAGATGGTGGGGACCAGGATCTATGTCATCACGCTGCCCACACTCTGCGTTCACCTTCATTGGCTGAGAAATGGCGCTTTTCGCGTCATTGAAACGCGACTTTGGCGCGAAAGTCGCGTACCGCATGGCCGACAAGCACAGGGGTCGGATCGGGTTTCATGAGACGCCGACTTAGCCAAAAGTCGGCGACTTTTGAAAATGATCGACCCGTTTCGCTCAACCCTACTAATGACCTGAGGTTAAAATCCTCAATAATCAGAACCTCTCACTCCCGTCTCCAAGATTTTTCACATGCTTCGCCAATTCTTTGGAATGCACTACCCAGGTTAATACGATTAATCCCCAATCCTCACAGTTTTAAGCTTGCCCTAAAAACACATTTGTTCAGACTGGCCTACCATCTCAACTTTTAACCTAACTATCCCTGTGTGGCCCATTCAAAATTTTTTACCATAACCAGGTTCCTCGCATCATGTTCTCACATGCTTCATGCATTTAATAACTCTCTGTGTCTGTACTGTTACATACTTAGGCTGATAACCGGTTCATGCAGCATTACATGAACACCCGATTCTTACACTTTGGCTGATTCGAACAGCGAAAGCAATTGTTACCATCCACTTTTTGTGTCTCCCCTATTTCCTCCTAGATTGTATGCTTGCAAGCAGGGCTCTCATTCCTCTTGGTATATGTTTTGATCTAAGTGTTTATTGTTATGCTGTAATGTCTATTGTATGTACAAGTCCACTCTAAAATGTAAAGTGCTGTGGAATATGTCGGTGCTATAGAAATAAAATTATTATTATTATTATTAACAGCTCGGTCCTGAGCCATGGCGACTTGATAGATGAACGATCTGTAGGAAAGTCAATCTTGAGCAAACCTATAGAGTTCCACCAGGGTCTTCTTCTCGGTTACCTTGATAGTATCAAGCCATCAGGTTGTTGATCTATCTAATTGCCTTGTTCTTTCTATGCTCTCGACCATGATGTCTTCTCCAGTGAGAGCTCTCTAAAGGTACCTTCACACTGAATGATATCGCTAGCGATATCGTTGAGTTTGACACGCAGCAGCGATCAGGATCCTGAAGCAGCCCGGAGCAGAAAGTCCAGAACTTTATTTCGTCGCTGGACTCCCGCAGACATCGCTGAATCGGTGTGTGTGACGATTCAGCGATGTCTTCACTGGTAACCAGGGTAAACATCGGGTTACTAAGCGCGGGTTACCAGTGTAAATGTAAAAAAAAAAAAAACACTACATACTTACATTCCGGTGTCTGTCCCCCGGCACTGTGTTTTCCTGCACTGTCAGCGCCGGCCAGCCGTAAAGCAGATTACAGCGGTGACGTCACCTCACAGTCAGTGCAGGAAAGCACAGCGCCGGGGGACAGACACTGGAATGTAAGTATGTAGTGTTTGTTTTTTTTTACATTAGCACTGGTAACCAGGGTAAACATCGGGTTACTAAGCGCGGCCCTGCGCTTAGTAACCTGATTTTTACCCTGGTTACCCGGGGACCGGCATCGTTGGTCGCTGGAGAGCTGTCTGTGTGACAGCTCTCCAGTGACCACACAACGACGAAACAGCGACGCTGCAGCGATCGGCATCATTGTCTAGATCGCTGCAGCGTCGCTAAATGTGACGGTACCTTTAGTGTGATGTGTCCAAGTTGAAGCTTACTAATCCTTGCTTCAAGTAACATGTCTGGCTTGATTTGTTCCAAAATTAATTATGTCCAAAATTGAGTTTGAACATAAATTTAATTAAATTCAAGAATAGATACCAAAGTGAGTGTTTGCTTTGCTGTATAGTCTGATAAAAAAAACAAATAGAAAGCACTCTTTGTGTGGATCAGCAGATAATGTGAGTGACTAGTACTAACCTGGATTAGTTGTGCAGCTCCAGGCACAACCCTGGTGTTATCATGATTACTCCTCCATGGCTTACTACTCACAAGCTCGACGAATAGGTGCAGATTGAAGGAATCAGGATAAAAATATAATTAAAAAATGGTCATCCAAAAGCGTTGCCAAGGATGAATGGAGAATTTTCTTTTCTTAATAAAGTTACTTTTATTAAGCTATGTGTTATGTAGAAGTCTTAGCCCGGTGAAAGAGCTGTACGGGCTCCGTAACGTGTAGCTTAACAAAACTAATTTTAATAAGAAAAGGAAATTCTCCGTACATCCTTGGTAGCGCTTTTGGAAGACCATTTTTTACTTATATTTTTATCCTGATTACTGTGTATAAGAGGCAGCAAAGGAGTAGGTTTCAATAAAAGCTTTTTTTATAGTCTTAAATAAGACAGGACAGTAAGGGTACTGTCACACTCTGCAACTTTCCAACGATCACGACCAGCGATACGACCTGGCCGTGATCGTTGGTAAGTCGTTGTGTGGTCGCTGGAGAGCTGTCACACAGACCGCTCTCCAGCGACCAACGATGCCGAAGTCCCCGGGTAACCAGGGTAAACATCGGGTTACTAAGCGCAGGGCCGCGCTTAGTAACCCGATGTTTACCCTGGTTACCATCGTAAAAGTAAAAAAAAAAAAACAGTACATACTCACATTCCGGTGTCCGTCAGGTCCCTCACAGTCTGCTTCCCGCTCTGACTGAGTGCCGCCGTAAAGTGAAAGCAGAGCACAGCGGTGACGTCACCGCTGTGCTCTGCTCTTACTTTATAGCCGGCAGTCAGTCAGAGCGGGAAGCAGACTGCGAGGGACCTGACGGACACCGGAATGTGAGTATGTACTGTTTGGTTTTTTTTACTTTTACGATGGTAACCAGGGTAAACATCGGGTTACTTAGCCCTGCCCTGCGCTTAGTAACCCGATGTTTACCCTGGTTACAAGCGAACGCATCGTTGGATCGGTGTCACACACACCGATCCAACGATGACAGCGGGAGATCCAGCGACGAAAGAAAGTTCCAAACGATCTGCTACGACGTACGATTCTCAGCGGGGTCCCTGATCGCTGCTGCGTGTCAGACACAGCGATATCGTATGGATATCGCTGGAACGTCACGGATCGTACCGTCGTAGCGACAAAAGTGCCACTGTGAGACAGTACCCTAACATTATAAACACAGATAAGGTCCTGTGTGCAACATTTATGTCCCTTCTTGGTCTTTGGAGAAATAAACTACAGTTCATTACTTCTTTTATGACAATGGAATAATGCATGACATTTATTTCTCCCATTTATTTCAGCTGCATAAAGCATACATAACTTGCTGTGCTGCCTATACACAAAAAATAGTATGGAAAGTGTGATTCTAATATGACCAATCCCAGGAAAGTTTTTTAAAAGCGAAAAATTAGTTCGGGTAATGGAGATGAGTAGATCAAGCAAAATTTAAATTTGCCTGTTCGCATGGTTTTTCCCGGGAAACTCGATTTACAGGGAAGTTATATTCGACAAATTTAAGACCCCAGAACATAATAAAAGTAATATGTAAAGATTAGTGTTGAGCGATACCGTCCAATACTTGAAAGTATCGGTATCGGAAAGTATCGGCCGATACCGGCAAAGTATCGGATCTAATCCGATACCGATACCCGATACCAATACAAGTCAATGGGACTCAAGTATCGGACGGTATCCCTGATGGTTCCCAGGGTCTGAAGGAGAGGAAACTCTCCTTCAGGACCTGGGATCCATATTAATGTGTAAAAGAAAGAATTAAAATAAAAAATATTGCTATACTCACCTCTCCGACGCAGCCTGGACCTTACCGAGGGAACCGGCAGCGTTCTTTGCTTAAAATGCGCGCGTTTACTGCCTTCCATGACGTCACGGCTTGTGATTGGTCGCGTGCTGCCCATGTGGCCGTGACGCGACCAATCACAGCAAGCCGTGACGTAATTTTCAGGTCCTGAATGCCTAATTCTAGGCATTCAGGATTTGAAAATTACGTTACGGCTTGTGATTGGTCGCGTCGCGGTCACATGGGCGACGCGACCAATCACAAGCCGTGACGTCACGGGAGGCAGGAAACGCGCGCATTTTAAAATTACGTCACGGCTTGTGATTGGTTGCGTGCCGCCCATGTGACCGCGACGCGACCAATCACAGCAAGCCGTGACGTAATTTCAGGTCCTGAATGCCTAATTCTGCATTCAGGACCTGAAAATTACGTCACGGCTTGCTGTGATTGGTCGCGTCACGGTCACATGGGCGGCACGCAACCAATCACAAGCCGTGACGTAATTTTAAAATGCGCGCGTTTCCTGCCTCCCGTGACGTCACGGCTTGTGATTGGTCGCATCGCCCATGTGACCGCGACGCGACCAATCACAAGCCGTAACGTAATTTTCAAATCCTGAATGCCTAGAATTAGGCATTCAGGACCTGAAAATTATGTCACGGCTTGCTGTGATTGGTCGCGTCACGGCCACATGGGCGGCACGCGACCAATCACAAGCCGTGACGTCACGGAAGGCAGTAAACGCGCGCATTTTAAGCAAAGAACGCTGCCGGTTCCCTCGGTAAGGTCCAGGCTGCGTCGGAGAGGTGAGTATAGCAATATTTTTTATTTTAATTCTTTCTTTTACACATTAATGTTGTTTCGATACCGATACCTGATACCACAAAAGTATCGGATCTCGGTATCGGAATTCCGATACCCGCAAGTATCGGCCGATACCCGATACTTTGCGGTATCGGAATGCTCAACACTAGTAAAGATTAAAAAAAATCCCTATACTCACCTTACCGGTCACCTCTCCTGCCCATCCACTACTCACCACTACCCATCTGGTTTACTCCAAATGTTCTAATTTTGGCAGAAATGTTCAGAAGTTCATGGTATCATGATGTCCTGACTTACACCATGGTCTTCCATGCCCAGAAGGGGATTGCAGCATGAGCTCCAGGGAATCAGAAGATGAGGTGTTATGATCCTTAGTGGCTGAGGATCACAGATTGGACTAGCTAAGTTACTGAACATAGAACAAGCTCTAGGGAGGTGGTATCTGGACTGACCGCAAAACCTGATCCTAACCAAACACACTAAAGGTAGCCGGTGAACGTGCCTAAATTCCTAGACGTCTCGACGCAGCCTAAGAAACTTGCTACCCCTATAGAGAAAGTAAGACCTCACTTGCCTCAGAGAAATGACCCCAAAGATATAGGAAGCCCCCAACAAATAATAACGGTGAGGTAAGGGGAAAATACAAACGCAGAAATGAAAACAGATTCAGCAAACGAGGCCCACTAATACTAGATAGCAGAAGACAGACAGGGAACTGTGCGGTCAGTAAAAAACCCTATACAAAATATCCACGCTGAGAATACAAGAACCCCCACACCAACTAACGGTGTGAGGGGAGAAACTCAGCCTCCTAGAGCTACCAGCAAGCAAGGAAATCACATATTAGCAAGCTGGACAAGGACAAATAAATAACCAAGAAACATATTGAACTCTGATGAGCAAAAAATAACCAAACAGAAACTTAGCTTCTCTTGGCGAGACTGATAGCGAGGGAATTCAGGAGAGATCAAAATAGCACTGAATACATCGACAGCAGGCAACAACTAATAGTCCAGGTGAGCTAAATAGGAAACCAGCTAACAGATAACGAGACAGCTGATCCAGCCTCAGACCTGCAGAATGACACAAAGAGCCACCAGAGGGAGCCCAAAGCCAGCACTCACACAGTACCACTTGTGACCACAAGAGGGAGCCTAAAAACAGTTCACAACAATGAGGACAGAATTGGCAGGGTGGCGATGAGGATCGGAGCCGTGGTAGAGGTGAGCAGTGAGTGATTTTTAATTCTTTCAACCTTTTAATTAGACTTTATGGTTTAGGAAAATGTCAGCCAGCAGCAGAAATGAATTACGAAATATCTGTATTTTGGCATATTTTTGTAAAACTGGAGTATAATTCAATTTCACTTAAATTTCTTGGCTCATTTCTAATGTGCAACAGTGAAAAAAAAGAATAAAACACATTATTCTCTTAGAATTAAATCTAATGAATGAAACTAAAATCAAATACATTAAGACACAAGATATTTCCTTTAAATTAAGGAGCAGTACTTGAATAAGCCTATTCATATCATCATGACTGGCACTCAAAACCAATACTAGGGACACTCAGTTGGAGACTATTTTTACATCGGGGGGGGGGGGGGGGGGATACACATGTGGAGAAGCTTAACTCCCTAAACAGGAAAGCAATTGACATTGAGGTTGATTTATCGCATCATTTCACCTTTGAACACCATTTAACAGTTTACATTTAAAGAACCAAAATGATGATTAACTTTACAAGTCCTTTTTTTTTGCCACTCTTGTACTGATCTTGTGTCTCAGCATTTACGAATGCAGTCATATTCACAATTACATTGAGAATTTTGCTGTTTCCTGAGCTTAGAGCTTCCACTCATCTCCTGCTGTATCAGTGTCTGTATATAGCTTGATCTGGAGATTTACACCTTCACAAATGTATCCTTTAATCTAGGCAGGCATTTGAAACCACTTTTAGAAAAATACTAACAAATTCTTCATGAGTATGGACATAAATCAAATGATGCCACTACAGATGGGAAGCAATATGCTATCTTCATTACCTTACTGTTATGGTTCAGAATTTTGGTTGGATTCTCTAAGCTGTTGGTCTGAATTAGGAGCACAGGCCGCTGGAGATGGTGCAGTGTAGAACAGCCCAGCTAGAAAGACTAGTTGACACGAAAGGTATGGTAAGGAAGAGAATGCTGAATAACACTTGTGTATAAAATGTGCGAAGGGTCACTGGCAATGTAGGCGAGGGGAAATATGTATCATGAAGATTGCTATTTTCCGTGATGTGAAAACCCAAAAGTTTCTTTCCAGCATGTTATGTGCTGAGAGGGGTTAATAAACCATAACAAGGTTGTTTTTTTTGTTAATAGTTATAAGAGATGGGCGGGACAGCTACTCAACAGGAGATATTGGCGCTTTTCCTTTATTCAGTCAATGTGTTTCGATGTACTACAGACTTCTTCATCAGGATTTTTTTTCTGCTAAAGAAGAAGTCTGTATTACTTCAAAAGGCGTTGACTAAATAAAGAAAATCACTAATACCTCCTGTCTGGACTTGGATCTACCTTAAAGGAATACCAGCAGTGCAGATTATCCACAAATACCGTATTTTTCCAACCATAAGACACACTTTTTTCCTCCAAATTTGGGAGGAAAGTGTGGGTGCGTCTTATGGTAGGGATAGGGATGTTGCATGTGGGGAGGGGGGCAGCAGCGAGTGGGATCGCACTGTTATCCCACTTCAGGAGGCAGAAAAATGTCCCCGATGCCCGGAATCAGCGCTGGAGGAACCACGGGGTCCCGATGATTAAGTGCAGTGAATATTCATTAGCTGCTTCCCCGCCCACCTATCAGCTGAGTGGTGAGCTGGGAGCAGCAAATGAATACTTCACTTAAGCAGGGACACACATGGTTTCCTCAGCGCTGGATTCCTGCAGCAGCTGGGGAGATCTGTGTGTCCGGGGGAGGAGGAGGCAGCAGCAGCAGGGGCCAGGGGAGAGGAGATCGCTGTATACCTGCCTGGGCTGGACGCTGAGTGCTGTGCACAAGGAGGACCTGTGTGATGTCAGAAGTGGGTGGGCTGGAGCATCACATGGCAGCTCAGAACCCTCCCTCTTCTTGACATCATCACAGGTCCTGCAGGCTCCCTACTAGAATCTGCTGGCTTCCTCTTATTTCCTGTGCTGTGGAAAGGCAACAAGAGGGAGGGCTCTGTGTATGCAGTCATGGGATGCTTTTACCTCACCACAGTGTGGCTGGCTGCCACAATTAAGAGGTTAGTCTTTACAAAACACAATAAAGCACTTTGCCACTCCTTTGGTGAACTATAACTCCCAGCATGTCATAGGATCTGCAGGACATGCTGGGAGTTATAGTTCTCCCATGGGATTTTAAAGCAGCACTCCAGTGTTATTTTGCAGTGCTGGAGTGGTGCTTTCAATATAAGCCCTGTGCCTCAATTCTTATACTCACCCTCCAGCGTCTTCATATAGTACTTCACAGACACCACACTGGTCCCGCAGCTTCCAACATAATAACATACTATTATATATAATAACACCACATATAACAGTATGTTATTTATGTTATTAAATATTTTACCACATTTTTTTCTTCAAATATTTTTTGCCCTATTTTCCACCTCTAAAATCTGGGTGCGCCTTATAGTCCGGTGCGTCTTATAGTCCAAAAAATACGGTACCCTTTATCTGTGTGTTTTCGGTCTGATGACCCATTGGACCTGCAGCTGCTGGATTGACATGTCTTTGTGATATAATGTGTTTACTCAACTAAATCAGGTTAGCATAACCTTGTTTAAAACACTCTTATCTCCCCCGAATAAGACTCTATTGCACTTTTTTTAACTGCCTATTCTACAGCTGCCTGAATGCCCCTCTTTTACAAGGAGCAAAGGTCCAATTAGATAGGTCAATTTTGGCCCATATACAGGTGCTGATGACTATAAACAAACCGATCAACGCTCATTCATTGGCTTATTCTCACATGCTGACAAAAAGTGTTGTGTGAAGAACAATAGTTAATGGACTCAGAAATTGGTCAATGTTAGAGATGTGATCCCTTGACCAACCCCATCATCCTCACTTACGCTTATCCCCTAGGATATGCAACCTATGCAGTTGTACACAGAGCCACATATGTCCCTACTAAAGAGGTCACCATTGCTCCTGATGGTCCGTACACCCAGAGCTTAGTCCCATAAGGCTGCATTCACACATGCATGTGAAGTGTCAGTATGCTGCCCAATTTTTTGTTGGAGAACAAAAACCCATTGAATATGTCCTATTCTGAGCCTCAAAATTGGATTAGAATAAGGCCAGCTTTGATTTCAAGGATCTCATTTTCCAATCCATCTTCATAATGAATGTGTAAATGGATCCATCTAACTCAATGGGTCCTTGTGGTGTCGGATACAAAATTGGGCAGCAGAGAGACAGATGTGAAAAGGATGGATCCTTCCTGTTCGGTCAGCCTTACTCACACAGGTATGGAAAGGAAGTTAAGCAGGTTTCAATTTTATTACCCAATTTAATGATTAAACAGTGTTTTAGGGGCCTTCCAGCAATGTTATGTGGACACTGTATGATTATATTATTTGGGTACTAATAATCATGCAAACAATTAAAAATGAATAACGTGTCAACACAGAGCACCGATCAATCTAGGTCCAGCCCTGTCCACATTTCCTTTGTATCCCCAGTATCTATATAGCCACTATGTCAATGCATGAGACTGATTGCAAGCAATTCCCTCAACTACTTAATTACCCCTGATTCACTGTTGCAGGTCATAAGTGGTGATCTCTGAACAAATTAAAATAAATGTGATATTGTTTGGTATCCGAAAATGTTACAAATTACTATTTTGTACAAAACTACAAGACTATAATATCTTACTTCTGAATAAAATTAATAAAACCTCCACAGAGCTTTATAAAGAGATCTAAGACCACTAGAGAGTAAAATTAATAAAAGACAAAATATTCAGCCAACATGTTGAAATATAAAACTAGCTGAAGTTATTAAGTGTGACGCATCTTGACAGGAGCAATTAAAGTGAGATTAAAGGGAGAGATAAAGCCGGTGTTATGTGTGCTACTCAGGGCCTTTTTGTAATATAAAGATGGCATGAAAGAAGTAATCGCTTTTGCATATTGTGGTGCTAGGGAAAAAAAAAAACAACGCTCAGTTGAAATATTGGCTTTTTTTTTAATTATGAGGACAATTTCAATTGGGATATAAGGGTTAAAAATCAAGCAGGTACTTTGAATTCTTACCAAGTGAGAAAGTATACTTAATGTGCACCTGTTTGTAAGCAAGTGACAGAAGTGGGCAAACGTTACAAAAGTTCTAGCCTGGTGACTTCCAGTCCAACCACACTACGGTCAAGGCTGCCAAAATCTTCAGCTGCCGAGCAACAGACCTTCAGCTTTATAGGAGAATGACGTTTGTCCTAGATACTATGTAAATGTCTCATAATTGTACCGTTATGCTCGATGACTTTTGGACGCCTGTCTGGGTGGTCTAAATTGTGCTCTTCCAATTGACCCAGCTTTAAATACCCACACTTAGGAGAATTCAACAGCAAAGGCAATAAGTCTTTGGACAAATGTTTGTGGATGCCGAAATTGTGAAAATATCTTTCTTCCATGACTCAGAATCTATTGAAATAGTAATAAAATGTAGATTATTAACATTATTTACAAAAAAGAAATATTCAGCTCACCTGGTGAAAAAAAAGACACTTTGAATTCTCAAGATGGGCAGAGACGCTGAATCACAGTTAAAAGCATAATAGAACACATGAAAAAGGTAAGCTTACCATGACTAAGAACCGTACATATTTCTAGATTCGAAGAGTGTAGGTAGGATTTCTTCACAGGATGTCCTGTTTGTAAACTTGTGTATTGTTCTCGTCTTTTTTCGTATCTTTTTAATGGATCAATAAAGCTCTTTTTTCACTTGGAAAATTTGGAGATTGATCGCTGGACAATATTACCATTTTTTTAGAAAAGTTACATCACAGCAATGCAACAATTGGGTATTTCTGCTCACTATTAGAGATGAGCGATGTTCGGGTCGAACTGTTCGCCAATTTCAAATTTGAGCTGTTTTGGGCGGTGTTCGAGTCGTTCGACGAACCCGAACAATTTGCTTAAAATTCGGCTGTTCAAGTTTCTGTTCGATAACTGTTCGTTCACCAAAAGCCTAGCTTGATTTGCACATTAAAACTGTTTATCATTGTTAATGGACTGTTTCAGTGTATAGTGGGCGGGGGATAGATCTGTGCTGAAATAACGCCGATCTCCATTTTTTTTTTCTTTCCCGCATTTACAGAGGGGCGGTGCAGTCTCTCAGCCGTGCACACACATACAGCAATGTGCATGTGATGCACACAAGCAAGGGCATGTGTCATTGGCGGTGTATGTCACATGTCCTTGCCCTATAAGAACCAGCCATTTTCCCCGTCGCCACCATTTCCTCACTGCTGCAGCTTAGTGTTAGACGGCACCGCTGCTGCTGTGGGCGCTATACAGACTAAGAGTGTTTTTTTGGAGAAAATTGTCAGAGAGATAGGTTTAGGGAGTCAGGAGGAGTAGGGACTAGTTGTAATATCAGCCCTTTTAAGGGTAGGTTACAGCAGTTCATAGCACTGTTTACCAGGCAGGTCTGAGCCAGTGCTGTGCAAGTGTTAGTCACAGCATTTGGTGTAATCTAGCTCAGCCAATCCTTTTGGGCTAGTAGCATTGTCTGATAGTCATCTGAGTAGCCCGCCTGTGAAGCTAGCTACACCGCCTGTGTATCTCAATTTTTACTGCATCTAACCCAGTAAATCGTTTTAGGGTTTTGGGCTTAGCAGCAGTGTCTGCACGTCAGCAGAGTAGCCCGCCTGTGAAACTAACTATTCCGCCTGTGTATCTCTATTTTTACTGCATCTAATCCAGTTAATAGGTTTGGACCTAGGAGCAGTGCCTGCACGTCAGCAGAGTAGCCCACCTGTGAAACAAACTATACCGCCTGTGTATCTCAATTTTTACTGCATCTAATCCAGTTAATAGTTTTGGGCCTAGGAGCAGTGTCTGCACGTCAGCAGAGTAGCCTGCCTGTGAAACAAACTATACCGCCTGTGTATCTCAATTTTTACTGCATCTAATCCAGTTAATAGTTTTGGGCCTAGGAGCAGTGTCTGCACGTCAGCAGAGTAGCCCGCCTGTGAAGCAAACTATACCGCCTGTGTATCTCAATTTTTACTGCATCTAATCCAGTTAATAGTTTTGGGCCTAGGAGCAGTGTCTGCACGTCAGCAGAGTAGCCTGCCTGTGAAACAAACTATACCGCCTGTGTATCTCAATTTTTACTGCATCTAATCCAGTTAATAGTTTAGGGCCTAGGAGCAGTGTCTGCACATCAGCAGAGTAGCCCGCCTGTGAAACAAACTATATCGCCTGTGTATCTCAATTTTCACTGCATCAAATCCAGTTAATAGTTTTGGGCCTAGGAGCAGTGTCTGCACATTAGCAGAGTAGCCAGCCTGTGAAACAAACTATACCGCCTGTGTATCTCTATTTTTACCGCATCTAATCCAGTTAATAGTTTTAGGCCTAGGAGCAGTGTCTGCACGTCAGCAGAGTAGCCAGCCTGTCATGAATCCCCAATGGCTAGATATAGCACAGGACAAGCAAAGTACAAATAGATAACGGACGAGCTCTAGGGTGATGGAACCTGGGCTGACCGCTGCCCTACGCCTGACAAACGCAACTAGAGATAGCCAGGGAGCGTGCCTACGCTGGTTCTAGACGCCACGCACCAGCCTAAGAGCTAACTAGTACTGCAGAGAAAATAAAGACCTCACTTGCCTCCAGAGGAATGAACCCCAAAAGATATAGTTGCCCCCTCACATGTATTGACGGTGAAATGAGAGGAAGGCACACACATAGAGATGATATATATAGTTTTAGCAAATAGAGGCCCGCTGTAAACTAGAAAGCAGAACGATACAAAAGGGGACTGAGCAGTCAGCAAAAAACCCTAATCAAAAAACCATCCTGAGATTACAAGAACCCATGTGCCAACTCATGGCACATGGGGAGAACCTCAGTCCACTAGAGCTACCAGCTAGCATAGAGACATAATAAGCAAGCTGGACAAAAAACCAAACAACTGAAAATCAGCACTTAGCTTATCCTGAAAGATCTGGGAGCAGGTAGGCAGGAACCAAACAGAGCACATCTGAATACATTGATAGCCGGCAAGGGAATGACAGAAAGGCCAGGTAAAATAGGAAACACCCAGCCTCTGATGGACAGGTGGAAACCAAAGGCCGCAACCCACCAAAGTCACCCAGTACCAGCAGTAACCACCAGAGGGAGCCCACAAACAGAATCCACAACAGTACCCCCCCCTTGACGAGGGGTCACCGAACCCTCACGAGAACCCCCAGGGCGATCAGGGTGAGCTCTATGGAAGGCGCGGACCAAATCAGTCGCATGAACATCGGAGGCGACCACCCAGGAATTATCCTCCTGACCATAACCCTTCCACTTAACCAAATACTGGAGTTTGCGTCTGGAAACACGAGAATCCAAGATCTTCTCAACAACATACTCCAATTCTCCCTCCACCAGCACCGGAGCAGGAGGCTCAACCGAAGAAACAACGGGCACCTCATACCTCCGCAACAATGACCGATGGAACACATTATGAATAGCAAACGATGCTGGGAGATCCAAACGAAAAGATACAGGGTTAAGAATCTCCGAGATCCTATAAGGACCGATGAACCGAGGCTTGAACTTAGGAGAAGAGACCTTCATAGGGACAAAACGAGAAGACAACCACACCAAATCCCCAACAAGAAGTCGGGGACCCACGCGGCGACGGCGATTAGCAAACTGCTGAGTCTTCTCCTGAGATAACTTCAAATTGTCCACCACCTGATTCCAAATCTGATGTAGCCTGTCCACCACGATGTCCACTCCAGGACAATCCGAAGACTCCACCTGACCAGAGGAAAAACGAGGATGAAACCCCGAATTACAAAAAAAAGGAGAGACCAACGTGGCAGAACTAGCCCGATTATTAAGAGCAAATTCGGCCAGTGGCAAAAAAGCAACCCAGTCATCTTGATCAGCAGAAACAAAACACCTCAAATAAGTTTCCAAGGTCTGATAAGTTCGCTCCGTCTGGCCATTCGTCTGAGGATGGAATGCAGACGAGAAAGACAAATCAATGCCCATCTTGGCACAAAACGTCCGCCAAAATCTAGACACAAACTGGGATCCCCTGTCAGAAACGATATTCTCCGGAATCCCATGCAAACGGACCACGTTCTGAAAAAATAAAGGGACCAACTCAGAGGAGGAGGGCAACTTAGGCAAGGGCACCAAATGAACCATCTTAGAAAAGCGGTCACACACAACCCAGATAAATTTTCTGTGAAACCGGAAGATCAGAAATAAAATCCATGGAAATGTGCGTCCAAGGCCTCTTCGGGATGGGCAAGGATAACAACAACCCACTGGCCCGAGAACAGCAAGGCTTAGCTCGAGCACACACTTCACAAGACTGCACAAAGGTACGCACATCCCTAGACAAGGAAGGCCACCAAAAAGACCTGGCCACCAAGTCTCTAGTACCAAATATTCCAGGATGACCAGACAACACAGAAGAATGGACCTCGGAGATGACTCTACTGGTCCAATCATCCGGAACAAACAGTCTTTCTGGTAGACAACGATCCGGTTTATCCACCTGAAACTCCTGCAATGCACGTCACAAGTCTGGGGATACGGCGGACAATATTACCCCATCCCTAAGGATACCAGTAGGCCCAGAGTCTCCAGGAGAGTCAGGCACAAAACTCCTGGAAAGAGCATCTGCCTTCACATTCTTTGAACCTGGCAGGTATGAAACCACGAAATTGAAACGAGAAAAAAAACAACGACCAACGAGCCTGTCTAGGATTCAAACGCCTGGCAGACTCAAGGTAAATGAGATTCTTGTGATCAGTCAAGACCACCACACGATGTTTAGCACCCTCAAGCCAATGACGCCACTCCTCAAATGCCCACTTCATGGCCAAAAGCTCCCGATTACCCACATCATAATTGCGCTCGGCGGGCGAGAATTTTCTAGAGAAGAATGCACATGGCTTCATCACCGAGCCATTAGAACTTCTCTGTGACAAAACCGCCCCCGCTCCAATCTCGGAAGCATCAACCTCAACCTGAAAAGGAAGTGAAACATCTGGTTGACACAACACAGGAGCAGAAGAAAACCGGCGCTTAAGTTCCTGAAAGGCCTCCACGGCCGCAGGAGACCAATCAGCAACATCAGCACCCTTTTTAGTCAAATCAGTCAAAGGTTTGACAATACTGGAAAAATTAGCAATGAACCGACGATAAAAATTAGCAAACCCCAAGAACTTCTGAAGGCTCTTAACAGATGTAGGTTGTGTCCAGTCACAAATAGCCTGAACCTTGACGGGATCCATCTCAATAGTAGAAGGAGAAAAAATGTACCCCAAAAAAGAAATCTTCTGGACTCCGAAGAGACACTTTGAACCCTTCACAAACAGAGAATTGGCCCGCAGAACCTGAAACACCTTCCTGACCTGTAGAACATGAGACTCCCAGTCATCAGAAAACACCAAAATATCATCCAAATACACAATCATAAACTTATCCAGATATTCACGGAAAATATTGTGCATAAAGGACTGAAAGACTGACGGAGCATTGGAGAGTCCAAAAGGCATTACCAAATACTCAAAATGGCCCTCAGGCGTATTAAATGCAGTTTTCCACTCATCACCCTGTTTTATCCGCACCAGATTATACGCACCGCGAAGATCTATCTTAGTGAACCACCTAGCCCCCTTAATGCGAGCAAACAAATCAGTTAATAATGGCAATGGATACTGGTATTTGACTGTAATCTTATTCAGAAGGCGATAATCTATACAAGGCCTCAGGGAACCATCTTTTTTTTGCCACGAAAAAGAAACCTGCTCCCAGAGGGGACGAAGATGGACGAATATGTCCCTTTTCCAAGGACTCCTTAATATAATTCCGCATAGCAGTATGCTCTGGCAGTGACAGATTAAATAAACGACCCTTAGGGAACTTACTGCCAGGAATCAATTCTATAGCACAGTCACACTCTCTATGAGGAGGGAGCGAATTGAGCTTAGGCTCCTCAAAAACATCCCTATAGTCAGACAAAAACGCAGGGATCTCAGAAGGAGTAGATGAAGCGATTGAAATCGGAGGTGCATCATCATGAACCCCCTGACATCCCCAGCTTAACACAGCCATTGTTTTCCAGTCCAGGACAGGATTATGAGTTTGTAACCATGGCAGACCAAGCACTAGTACATCATGTAAATTATACAGTACAAGGAAGCGAATCACCTCCTGATGAACGGGAGTCATGCGCATGGTCACTTGTGTCCAATACTGCGGTTTATTCATAGCCAATGGTGTAGAGTCAATTCCCTTCAGAGGAATAGGAACTTCCAGAGGCTCTAGACTAAAACCGCAGCGTTTAGCAAATGACCAATCCATAAGACTCAGGGCAGCGCCTGAATCCACATAGGCATCGACGGAAATGGAAGACAGTGAAAAAATCAGAGTCACAGACAAAATGAACTTAGACTGCAGAGTATCAATGGAAAAAGATTTATCAACCCTTTTTGTGCGTTTAGAGCATGCTGATATAACATGAGCTGAATCACCACAATAAAAACACAAACCATTTTTCCGCCTATAATTTTGCCGTTCACTTCTGGACTGAATTCTATCACATTGCATAGTCTCAGGTGCCTGTTCAGAAGACACCGCCAACTGGTGCACGGGTTTGCGCTCCCGTAAACGCCGATCAATCTGAATGGCCATAGCCATAGACTCATTCAGACCTGTAGGCGTAGGGAACCCCACCATAATATCCTTAATGGCCTCAGAAAGACCATTTCTGAAGTTTGCAGCCAGGGCGCACTCATTCCACTGAGTAAGCACCGACCATTTCCGAAATTTTTGACAATATATTTCCGCTTCATCATGCCCCTGAGAGAGGGCTAATAAAGCCTTTTCAGCCTGAATCTCTAGGTTAGGTTCCTCATAGAGCAATCCCAATGCCAGAAAAAAACGCATCCACACTGAGCAATGCAGGATCCCCTGGTGCCAATGCAAATGCCCAATTCTGAGGGTCGCCCCGCAGGAAAGATATTACAATCTTGACCTGTTGAGCAGGGTCTCCAGAGGAGCGAGATTTTAAAGAAAGAAACAATTTACAATTGTTCCTGAAATTCAGGAAGGTAGATCTATCTCCAGAAAAGAACTCTGGAATAGGAATTCTAGGTTCAGATATGGGAGTGTGAACAACAAAATCCTGTATGTTTTGAACTTTTGCCGCGAGATTACTCAGGCTGGAAGCCAAACTCTGGACATCCATGTTAAACAGCCAAGATCAGAGCCATTCAAGGGTTAAGAGGAGGTAAGAAGCAGCTAGACAGCAATTAAGGGCTAGGCAGCAAAACTCTGAAGGGAAAAAAAAAAAAAAAATTTCCCTTAAACACTTCTTTTTCTCCTGCTTCAGCCCAAACAATTAACACTTTGTGGTCCGGCTATACTGTCATGAATCCCCAATGGCTAGGGATAGCACAGGACAAGCAAAGTACAAATAGATAACGGACGAGCTCTAGGGTGATGGAACCTGGGCTGACCGCTGCCCTACGCCTGACAAACGCAACTAGAGATAGCCAGGGAGCGTGCCTACGTTGGTTCTAGACGCCACGCACCAGCCTAAGAGCTAACTAGTACTGCAGAGAAAATAAAGACCTCACTTGCCTCCAGAGGAATGAACCCCAAAAGATATAGTTGCCCCCTCACATGTATTGACGGTGAAATGAGAGGAAGGCACACACATAGAGATGATATATAAAGTTTTAGCAAATAGAGGCCCGCTGTAAACTAGAAAGCAGAACGATACAAAAGGGGACTGAGCGGTCAGCAAAAAACCCTAATCAAAAAACCATCCTGAGATTACAAGAACCCATGTGCCAACTCATGGCACATGGGGAGAACCTCAGTCCACTAGAGCTACCAGCTAGCATAGAGACATAATAAGCAAGCTGGACAAAAAACCAAACAACTGAAAATCAGCACTTAGCTTATCCTGAAAGATCTGGGAGCAGGTAGGCAGGAACCAAACAGAGCACATCTGAATACATTGATAGCCGGCAAGGGAATGACAGAAAGGCCAGGTAAAATAGGAAACACCCAGCCTCTGATGGACAGGTGGAAACCAAAGGCCGCAACCCACCAAAGTCACCCAGTACCAGCAGTAACCACCAGAGGGAGCCCACAAACAGAATCCACAACACCAGCCTGTGAAACTAAAGGCCCCGTCTCACACAGCGACGCTGCAGCGATACAGACGACGATGCTGATCGCTGCAGCGTCGCTGTGTGGTCGCTGTGTGGTCGCTGGGGAGCTGTCACACAGACAGCTCTCTCCAGCGACCAACGATCAGGGGAACGACTTCGGCATCGTTGAAACTGTCTTCAACGATGCCGAAGTCCCCCTGCAGCACCCGGGTAACCAGGGTAAACATCGGGTTACTAAGCGCAGGGCCGCGCTTAGTAACCCGATATTTACCCTGGTTACCAGCGTAAATGTAAAAAAAAACAAACAGTACGTACTCACCATCTGTTGCCCGTCAGGTCCCTTGCCGTCCGCTTCCTGCTCTGACTGAGCCGCCGTACAGTGAGAGCAGAGCGCAGCGGTGACGTCACTGCTGTGCTCTCACTTTACGGCGGCAGTCAGAGCAGGAAGCAGATGGCAAGGGACCTGACGGGCAACAGATGGTGAGTATGTAGTGTTTGTTTTTTTTTACATTTACGCTGGTAACCAGGGTAAACATCGGGTTACTAAGCGCGGCCCTGCGCTTAGTAACCCGATGTTTACCCTGGTTACCAGTGAAGACATCGCTGGATCGGTGTCACACACACCGATTCAGCGATGTCAGCGGGACCTCAACGACCAAAAAAAGGTCCAGGCCATTCTGACACGACCAGCGATCTCGCAGCAGGGGCCTGATCGCTGGTACGTGTCACACATAGCGAGATCGCTACTGAGGTCGCTGTTGCGTCACAAAACTTGTGACTCAGCAGCGATCTCGCTAGCGATCTCGCTATGTGAGACGGGGCCTTAACTATACCGCCTGTGTATCTCAATTTGTACTGCATCTAATCCAGTTAATAGTTTAGGGCCTAGAAGCAGTGTCTGCACATCAGCAGAGTAGCCCGCCTGTGAAACTAACTATTCCGCCTGCGTATCTCTATTTTTACTGCATCTAATCCAGTTAATAGTTTTGGGCCTAGGAGCAGTGTCTGCACGTCAGCAGAGTAGCCCGCCTGTGAAACAAACTATACCGCCTGTGTATCTCAATTTTTACTGCATCTAATCCAGTTAATAGTTTAGGGCCTAGGAGCAGTGTCTGCACGTCAGCAGAGTAGCCCGCCTGTGAAACAAACTATACCGCCTGTGTATCTCAATTTTTACTGCATCTAATCCAGTTAATAGTTTTGGGCCTAGGAGCAGTGTCTGCACGTCAGCAGAGTAGCCAGCCTGTGAAACAAACTATACCGCCTGTGTATCTCTATTTTTACTGCATCTAATCCAGTTAATAGTTTAGGGCCTAGAAGCAGTGTCTGCACATCAGCAGAGTAGCCCGCCTGTGAAACTAACTATTCCGCCTGCGTATCTCTATTTTTACTGCATCTAATCCAGTTAATAGTTTTGGGCCTAGGAGCAGTGTCTGCACGTCAGCAGAGTAGCCCGCCTGTGAAACAAACTATACCGCCTGTGTATCTCAATTTTTACTGCATCTAATCCAGTTAATAGTTTAGGGCCTAGGAGCAGTGTCTGCACGTCAGCAGAGTAGCCCGCCTGTGAAACAAACTATACCGCCTGTGTATCTCAATTTTTACTGCATCTAATCCAGTTAATAGTTTTGGGCCTAGGAGCAGTGTCTGCACGTCAGCAGAGTAGCCAGCCTGTGAAACAAACTATACCGCCTGTGTATCTCTATTTTTACTGCATCTAATCCAGTTAATAGTTTAGGGCCTAGAAGCAGTGTCTGCACATCAGCAGAGTAGCCCGCCTGTGAAACTAACTATTCCGCCTGCGTATCTCTATTTTTACTGCATCTAATCCAGTTAATAGTTTTGGGCCTAGGAGCAGTGTCTGCACGTCAGCAGAGTAGCCCGCCTGTGAAACAAACTATACCGCCTGTGTATCTCAATTTTTACTGCATCTAATCCAGTTAATAGTTTAGGGCCTAGGAGCAGTGTCTGCACGTCAGCAGAGTAGCCCGCCTGTGAAACAAACTATACCGCCTGTGTATCTCAATTTTTACTGCATCTAATCCAGTTAATAGTTTTGGGCCTAGGAGCAGTGTCTGCACGTCAGCAGAGTAGCCAGCCTGTGAAACAAACTATACCGCCTGTGTATCTCTATTTTTACTGCATCTAATCCAGTTAATGGTTTTGGGCCTAGGAGCAGTGTCTGCACGTCAGCAGAGTAGCCCGCCTGTGAAACAAACTATACCGCCTGTGTATCTCTATTTTTACTGCATCTAATCCAGTTAATAGTTTTGGGCCTAGGAGCAGTGTCTGCACGTCAGCAGAGTAGCCAGCCTGTGAAACAAACTATACCGCCTGTGTATCTCTATTTTTACTGCATCTAATCCAGTTAATGGTTTTGGGCCTAGGAGCAGTGTCTGCACGTCAGCAGAGTAGCCCGCCTGTGAAACAAACTATACCGCCTGTGTATCTCTATTTTTACTGCATCTAATCCAGTTAATAGTTTTGGGCCTAGGAGCAGTGTCTGCACGTCAGCAGAGTAGCCAGCCTGTGAAACAAACTATACCGCCTGTGTATCTCTACTTTTACTGCATCTAATCCAGTTAATAGTTTTGGGCCTAGGAGCAGTGTCTGCACTGTCCAACGAGCCCTGGTGTAATACGTTATGACGTATAGCCTGAGCCAACGAGTTCAAGAGGTGGGGCAAATCACGCTGCAGGAGTGGTCTCAGATCAGGGACCTATGCACCCTTCTGCACAGTTTTGAAATAGCAACGAAGATGTTTAGTGATGACGATGCCATTATCAGCATGACCATTCCGGTGATTTACATGCTGGAGCACACCTTACACAGTGTTCGGAGTCAGGTGGTAGAACAAGGAGGAGGAGTATGAACAGGAGGAGTCGTATGCGGAAGGGATCATATCTCCAAGGTCAAGAAGGTTGGCAGCACCAAGGCGGCTAGCATTGGAGGCTGGGGAGAGGGATTACCGAGGGCGCATGGTAGCAGCCAAACTGTTGAGGAAGGTGCAGGAGGCGAGGGAGAAGTGGAGGACAAACTGGCGCTGGGCTTGGAAGACTTATCAGATGAGGGAGACCTTGATCAAATTTCTGTTGTGTGAGGTGGGGGGGAGAGGGCAGACGAAGGAAGCATGATTCTCACCTCGCCACCACCAAGACAACAAAGACTTGGTCCTCCTGGATGCGCAAGACACATGAGTGCCTTCTTGCTGCACTACCTGCAACATGACCCTCGGATTGTCAGAATCCAAAGTAATGCCGACTACTGGGTTGCCACACTCTTAGATCCCCGGTACAAAAGCAAATTTGGCAAAATAATTCTTGCCATAGAAAGGGATTCATGCATGCAGGAGTATCAGCAGAGACTGCTACAGAATCTAACATCTGCTATTCCACAAAACACCAGTGGTGCACGTAGTCAATCTCTGAGTTCTAACTTGCCAACCGTGGGACTATCGAGTCATCACTCTAACCGTAACACGCATAGAAGGAGAAAAAGCTGTGGACCATAAATTGGGGATCACCAAAATAGGTACAAACAAATACTCTTTATTAAATACAAGACAAACATACACAATAAAAACAGTTAAAAGTCATCCAACATGACAGATGTAAACCCAAGATAGCTTGTAATAAAGCTCAGAGCAACCCCTCCCTAGGCCAATATGCAAAATATATATGCCAGTCAATGCATAAAAATTGCTATACAGAGCAGAATATCCTGTACTGATAACCAAATACAAAGTGACATAAAATACATCACCATGCAAATAATATACTACAAACAAAGCATCAAATGTGTTATTGTGGCACAGAGCAATCTCTCAGTGTGGATTATGACACCTTGTGGTTATGACTCTAACCGTAACAGTATCATCGTATCTGGTGGCAAAAGCAATTTTTTTCCAATCGTTTCAAGATTTTTTTAGACCATCCTTTGCAGGGCCACAGGAGACAAGAAGTCTGACGCACAGCCAACGCCTAGAGAGGATGGTACAAGAGTATCTCCAAGTTAACATTGATGCCATGACTGTGGAACTGGACCCTTCCTCATTTTGGGCCTCCAATCTTGAAAAATGGCCTGAGCTCGCCACTCACGCCTTGGAGATCTTGTCGAGCCCCGCAGCCAGCATTCTCTCTGAACGTGTGTTCAGCGATGCTGGTGGTGTGCTGACAGATAAGCGCCCGCGACTGTCAGTGACAATGTAGACAGACTAACGTTCATCAAGATGAACAAATCCTGGATCCACAAGGACTTTTCTACCCCTGTGTCATCTTGGGGAGACTAAAAGCTTGATCATTTTTGAAAATCACCTCACCAACCGTTTTAAAAAACTCTGACAAAATTGATGCCACTTAAGTGGTGTCTGTGGCCGAATTTTTTGAAAAAATTGAGACTCTTTTATTTAGTCCCCTTGCTGAGTTTTACATGACGTTGCCATCGTCAATTCCAGGTGGGTGGGGTCATCTGCAGAGTTGTTTACTCATACTATGGCCTGGGATTCAGAGGTCTGCTCCAAAGCTTCAGTGTCTGCTAGTCAGCAGAGTAGCCCAGCCACCCACCGCCTGTTTACCTAAGTGCTATTTTTAACGGCATCTGGCCCAGGAAATCCTTTTGGGCCTAGTAGAATTTAGTGCTACTCAGCAGCGTACCCAACCCATGAAGCAAGCTACACTGCCTGTTTACCTAACTACTATTTTGTAACGGCATCTAGCCCGGGAAATCCTTTTGGGCCTAGTAGAATTTGGTGCTACTCAGCAGCGTACTTCACCCATGAAGCAAGCTACACCGCCTGTTTACCTAACTACTATTTTGTAACGGCATCTAGCCCGGGAAATCCTTTTGGGCCTAGTAGAATTTAGTGCTACTCAGCAGCGTACCTGTTGTGAACTCTATTTTTAGGCTCCCTCTAGTGGTCACAAGCGGTACTGTGTAGTGTTGTCTTCTGCAGGTTGGATGCATCAGCTGGTTTGTTATCCTTGGTTCGTTTCCTATTTAACTCACCTGGATACTCAGTTCCTTGCCTGCTATCAATGTATTCAGTGCTCTTCAGATTCCTTGTGATTACCTTGCTCCCAGCCTCTCCAAGACAAGCTAAGTTTTTGTCCGTTCATTTTTTGATTATCAGCATTCATCATGTTTCTTGTCCAGCTTGCTAAGATGTGATCTCCTCGCTTGCTGGTTGCTCTAGGGGACTGAGTTTCTCCCCCCACACCGTTAGTTGGTGTGGTTCTTGAAATCTCAGTGTGGATATTTTGTTAGGGTTTTTTACTGACCGCACAGACCCCTTACTATTTTCTGCTATCTAGTATTAGTGGGCCTCATTTGCTGAATCTGTTTTCACCCCTGTGTATGTGCCTTCCTCTTACCTCACCGTTATTATTTGTTGGGGGCTTCTATATCTTTGGGGATTATTTCTCTGGAGGCAAGAGAGGTCTTTCTTTCTCTCTAGGGGTAGTTAGTTCCTCAGGCTGGCTTGAGATGTCTAGGATTTTTTAGGCACGTTCACCTGCTACTTCTAGTGTGTTTGGATAGGTTCAGATTTGCGGTTAGTCCAGTTTGCCACCTCCCTAGAGCTTGTCCTATGTTTGTTACTTAGCTGGAGTAATTCGTGATCCTCAACCACTAAGGATCATAACACGTACCCCACCCATGAAGCAAGCTACACCGCCTGTTTACCTAACTACTATTTTTAACAGCATCTGGCCCAGGAAATCCTTTTGGGCCTAGTAGAATTTGGTGCTACTCAGCAGCATACTTCACCCATGAAGCAAGCTACACCGCCTGTTTACCTAACTACAATTTTTAACAGCATCTAGCCCAGGAAATCCTTTTGGGCCTAGTAGAATTTGGTGCTACTCAGCAGCGTACTTCACTCATGAAGCAAGCTACACTGCCTGTTTACCTAAGTACTATTTTTAATGGCATCTGGCCCAGGAAATCCTTTTGGGCCTAGTAGCAATTTCTGCTACTCAGCAGAGTACTGCACCCATGAAGCAAGCTACACCGCCTTCTTTCTTTCTCAATCTAACCCCTCGGCTCTGGGGTGTCCACTCTCCCTCCAGCTCTCTCCTTCTCACAGGTGGACTACCACGTGTTTTCACACTGTGGCAAATCTTTTGGGCCCAGGCATAAGAAGTCGTCGAGGTAATGGATAATATGTGCCGCCTTACAAACATCCATGACGACACATTCGAGGAAGCAACTAAACGCCTCAAATAGTGAGCAGGATATGGAGCACCCCATGGGCAAACAGCGATCTATGTAGTATGCTCCTTCACAGAAGCAGCCCAATGGGAGGACACTATTCGGAGGCACAGGTAGTAACCGGAACGCCCCCTCAATGTCTGTTTTGGCCATTAGGGTGCCCCTTACAAACTTCTTGACCCGCCTGATTGCCTCGTCAAAGGAGGTACAGTACATAGTGCTGTACTTGGTTCCGCGTCGATGTTGTCGTTTACTGACCTGCCCCTTGGATATGACAAATGGTGGATTAGTCTGAATGTATTGGGTTCATTTTTTGGCACAACTCCCAACGGGGGTACTACTACGTCTTCTAAGGAAAGTGTTCTGAATGGACCCGCCGCCATTCTACCTAAAGATATTTCTTTTTTTCTTTTTTTTGTCAAGACATCTGGGTGTTGGTAGAGTGAGTTTTGATTTTTACTCCAGCCGTTCTTGATTTTAGAAGGGCATGACATGCCTTTATCTGTGTCTCCTCCTCCTTTTACTCCTCCACCTCTTTTCTTTTCGCATGACTATATGTAGTTGTGACTTTTCCATGTGTTTGTTGTGTCTACTGAGCAGTTTGTCAGCTTTTGGACACCTTTTAAGGTGTTTTCTATGTGTTTTCCATGTGTTTGTATGTGTTTGTGTTTGCCTGCCATTGGTTTCAATGGGGTTCGACAGTGTTCGTCGAACATGTCCCTGTTCGTCGAACAGAACCCGAACACTGGGGAGGTGGCTCATCTCTACTCACTATTCTAACAAAACAGATACATTTTCAATTAATCAAACTAAACAGTTAACGAGAGCCCCCGAACCTCATGTTTAGTCCATCTATCTTGGACTTATTACAAAAATGAAAACTAAGGCTGGAAACTTGAACTTGTAGTTAGGACTAACAGTAAACATATTAAGGTTAGATATCTACGCTTCCTTACATCCTAACAACAGCACAACAATGGAGATTTAACAAGGCCACCTTTTCGGGCAGAACTTCAAAATTGATGACACGAGAGCCATTACTTCCAAGAAGCAAAAATTCCACCTATGGTGCTTGATAAATATATAGTCCAATTCCAAAGATGCAATCAAATCCAGCATGATTAGACTTAAAGGGTCTGTCCACTTTTAGGAAAGTAGACCTAAAACCGTGTAAAATACCTAAAATAATAAGCTTAGAGTAATTACCCTTCCTTGGTCCAACTACAACTCCCTGAGGCTACTCTGCTCACGGTGCTTTGACTTCAATGATGACGTCATGTGTACAGCACATGTCACCACTCTAGCCTGTCACAGAGCTCAGTACTCATGCCCTGAGCACAGCGGCACATGCTGGCGACCTCGGCACCTCCACATCTCAGTGCTTGGAAACATGCACTGTTGATGTGATGTCACCGTTGCAGCCAAAACATCACCACTGGAGCAGCGGAGGGGACCCATTGAAGTTGAGCATCTGCTGAGTATTATATTTGATGTATTTTACTAAATTTAGGGGCCCAATGTCCTAAAAGTGGACAATCCCTTAAATTTTGCCAAAGAGATAGACACTGCTCTAGAGGGAACTTTAGAATAAATAGGTGGAACAGACATCTGAACGATGGAATTCTAATAGCATATTTAATCCAACTGCCTAAAGTAAGTCAGACGCATCTTTATTCTTTAGAGGAAACAGAATTAATAGATTCTCAACTGTCCTGATTGCTTCACTCTTAACTTAATAAATCGAAACAACATGATAGATATAGCGAACGGAGATTAAATTTATCTTGAGAGGAAAATTCAGGACAGCTGTAAGGGAGATTATTATCTAATCCGGATTACAAATTAGGGAACTTTGGGAGAGAAATTTGGCAGTAGTCCTAAATAGAGCAGGTCAGGGAGGAATGTGATGTGTGGATCCACTGATAACAAAATTTGGAGTTCCCCTATAGACTTAGCAATTATTATAGCTATAAGGAAAGTAATAATTAAAGGGGTTATCAGGGACTTTTTCTTTTACATTTCCATATGGGACTAAGCAGTTTTTGGAATAAAGTTTTTAACTACTTGCCTGTGCGGCACTGAGACTATTAATTACAGACTGCTCCTACCAACAACTCTCCTGCTTTCTGAGATATCACGTTGACTGTGCAGTTCCTTTTCTTCTACTCTGCTCCATCTGTGTCACTGTCAATGTCTTGTTGATTGACAGCCAGCTCAGCCTGGTGCAAAGGAGGGCTCACTGTCAATCAGCATGACGTTGGCATTAACTCCCAATCGCAGAGAAGAGAGGAAGAGAAGAAACTGCTGTGTTGACGCGATGCCATGGAAAGCAGAAGAAAAGTCGGCAGGAGCGGTCTGTGACTACTCTGAGCTGGAAGAGATCATCGCAAGGCAGCACAGGCAGGTAGTTAGCAACTACCTGTCATTAAGTGCTTAGCCCCATAGGGTTAAAAGGCCTGGTAAAACTTTTTAATATTCCTGATCTAAAGGTTCAGAAGAAAAGCAAATATTTCTTTAAAGTAAGGCCGAATATGGAAAGTCTAAATCTAGCAAACAAATTCAGAAAACTTGACACCGTTAGCCTTAGACAAGAATCTACCCAAAAAAGAGAACATGGCTAAAATTTGGACTTTTACGGTTGATGTTCAAAGGTCTTTTTTAAATCTTGCAAGAAGTATTTGGTACTTTTAATCTCTAGGTTGGCATTATCAACTCAATGAGTGACATATAAAGCTGAATTTCTAATAACTTCATTCAAGCCATGTTGGTGGGTTTAGACCTGAACTGTGACAAGGACCTCATTACTGATAACACCCGGCGACCAAACCTTGATTTTCGCCCCCTTACTTGTAACGTCAGTAAGTGGTTTAGCGATCTGCGAAAACCTTTTGATAAATTTTCTCTAATAGTTGGTGAATCCCCAAAAATGCTGCAAAGCCTTAAGATCACGAGATTGAACCCAATCAATTATGAACTGCACCTTCCTAGAGTCCATCTTAAACCCTTCTGCTGACAAGATAAGCCCCAAGAAAAAGATCTCCTTAACAGAAAAAAAACACATTTCTCTAATTTAGCAAACAAAGAGTTCTCCCTCAATCTCTGTAACACAACACGGACATGTTCCTGGTGAGTGTCCAAATCTGGTGCAAAAATTAGAATATCATCGAGGTAAATCACAACATATCTACCAATGCAATCAGAGAAAATATAATTCATAACATTTTGAAACACAGTAGGTGCATTCGATAATCCAAAAGGCATGACAAGGTTTTCAAAAAGACCCTTAGACATTAAAAACATTGTTTTCCACTCATCACCCTTCCGGATGCATATCAAATTGTAAGTCCCTCTAAGATCAAGTTTAGAAAACATCCTGGCCCCCAGAGGCTGATTATATAGGTCAGGGTTGAGTGGAAGTGGGTAAGTATTTTTAACTTTGATCATGTTTAGTTCTCGGAAATCAAGGCAAGGACACTATTGGGGAGGAAGGACGGATATGACCCTTCTGTATACTTTTGTTAAAAGATTTGTGCATGGCGGTATGTTCAGGCCCCGACAAAATGGAAAGGCAAGCTTTTGGTAATTTGGCTCTAGGAATAAGATCAATAGAACAATCATAGGGACGATGGGGAGTTTATATCTCTGCCTTTTTTTCCAATAATACATCTCCGTAGTCCTTCAGGTGCCCCGGAAGACTCTTCAGACTAGCGGAGCATATTTGTACATTTTTTAGAAATTTTTTATAACTCTTGGGGCTCCGTTTCACAATCTTCTCCTGACACCAATCAATAAACGGATTGTGAGTCCTAAACCATGGAAACCCCAGTATCAATCAAGCAGGTAAATTATCCAACACAAAACAGGAGATGGATTCAGAGTGGAGAGCTCCCACTTGGAGAGTGAAATTCCCCATTGCTCTCTTGACCAAATTGTGAGCTAACGGTGTCTTGTCAAGGACGATGACTTGAATGGGTCTTTTAAAACTAACTGTCCCTAACTCTATCTTCAGAACTAGACCTGAATCAATAAAGTTAGCAGCAGACCCACAGTCAATGAACGCCAATGTTGATAACACCTGGTTCTCGTAGGATAACATCGTATTTATCAATACAAAAAAGTATCTGGGTAACCTCCTCGGCCATCACCCAGACTCAGATGTTCTCCCGATGGTTTGATAGCTTGTGGACGAATTGGGCAATTCTTAAGAAAATGTCCAGAGAGACCACAGTGTAGACAAGAGTCCGAGATCTTGTCTCTGTCTTCTCTACGCAACACAAAAACTGGCAACTCTAACCTCACGTAAATGGATCTGCACCGGGGAAGTATAACAAGCAGCCTGCTGTTTACCTTGTCTCTCATGGATTCTGCCATCCATTCGTATGGCCTAAGTCATGTCCTCCATTAATGTCATGGAGTACCAGAGCATCATTGAGAGTCTCAGAAAGGCCTTTTTGGAACTGGAACCTGAGAGCAGCATTGTTCCATGCATGGGATAATGTATAATTTCCTGTAAAGCACACGAAGCAAAGACGTCTAGAGTCTTAATCCAAAAACAGGTGAGTCTTAATGAGCCTTAAATAGGCCTAGGGAGATGATAGACAGAAATAGAAAAACCAGCTCACCTTTTAGGCATGTGTTGTGGGGAAGCACGGATGTCGTGTAGTCATCACGTGGAACAAATGTAGCAAGAAAAGGAAAATCCAGCTTCCAAAAAAATTTCAAATTTATTGTGAATAAAACATGAAGTCCAGTAGGATGAATCACATGATAATGAGTAACAGGTTGCACGTTTTAAACAATAGCTGGTTCTTTCTCAAAGTTGAGAGAAGGAACCAGCTATTGTTTGAAACGCGTAACCTGTTACTCATTATCATGTGAATTCATCCTACTGGATTTCATGTTTTATTCACAATAAATTTTGAATTTTTTTGGAAGCTGGATTTTCCTTTTCTTGCTACACTAGGGAGATGATGTTATTGATCCACGCCAGGCAACTTGCAAAACCCGATATGGAGCACAACAGAGGGCAATGGACACAGGGGAAGGTAGCTAAGCTGCATTTAGCATGGGGCTGCAGAATCCCATTCATAGTTAAAGGTCCCAGTGGTCAAACACCCAGCGGTCAGCAAGTTACACCCTATCTCATAGATAAGGGGATACTTGATTTTTTGGAAATAACCTTTTAACATTATTCATAGCTGTGCATGGAACTTCAGGACTAGTGCAGCACAACTGATGCTAAGAATAACCATACAGAAAACATCAATACCAGTTCTGAAATCAGATTTCCTACAGAATCTCACTACCACACCAGAGTGTAAAAAACTGCAGATAACTTTGCATAGGGAAATGATGCTTAAAGAAGCAATCCCATTAAAGTTGTTATCCTCTTAATATATAGCAATCATCATATTATATAGCACTGTGTACTTCCAATTGCTCATTTTTCCGTTATATCCAATAAATTCTTCTCTTTTCCATTAGGTCTATCCCATCACATGATTAAAAACTGAATAGCTGAATCCTTCAAAGATCTATGTAGAAACAGGAGGTCAATTTTCCCTGTGTGAGTCATAAGTCACTGCAAAAGTCACTGACGGGGGAGGAGGGAGCAGCTGGGTCAGGAGCTGAAGAGGGGTATGACTCATGCAGGGAAAAGAGACTTCCTGTTTCTACATGGAGCAGAGAGAAGAAGAATTAGCTGGGTAGAAAGGTAAAATGAGCAATTGTAAGTACACAGTGCTATATGATATGATGACTGCAATATATTAAGAGGATAAAAACTTTGATAGGAGCGCCTCTTTAAGACAGTATAACTTGTTGCTGTACGGTGACATTTGATACCAACTATGTATGATTTTCACCGTTTCTATACAATGAGTTTTGTGTTATTATCTCAATGGCAAGGGATCACAGAGATTAAGCAAAGTCTGCAAACATAAATACCAGCTCATAGGGAAGTGGTAACTAGGCTGACCATATAGCTGATCCTAGCACAAACACTAACAGTAGCCGGGGAACGTGCCTACGTTGATCCTAGACGTCTCGCGCCAGCCGGAGAACTAACTAACCCTATCAGGGAAAATAAGACCTCTCTTGCCTCCAGAGAAAAGACCCCAAAGAAATACAAGCCCCCAACAAATAATAACGGTGAGGCAAGAAGAAAAGACAAACGTAAGAATGAACTAGATTTTAGCAAAGAGAGGCCCACTGACTAAATAGCAGAAGATAGTAAGATGACTTATATGGTCAGCAAAAAACCCTGCAAAATATCCACGCTGAATATCCAAGAACCCCCAAACCGACTAACGGTGAGGGGGGAGAATATCAGCCCCCTAGAGCTTCCAGCGATATCAGGAATCACATTTTGTACAAGCTGGACAAAAATAAGAACAATGCAAATAAACAAAAGTAAGAAAGCAGGACTTAGCTTATCTTGCAAAGAACCAGGACCTGAAGACAGGAGCAAACAGAAATGAACTGATTACAACGATGCCAGGCACTGGACTGAGAATCCAGGAAGTTTAAATAGCAACACCCCAGGCCTAACGAAGCAGGTGAGTACAAACCTGGTAAAAGACAATCCAAGTGCCAAATCACTAGTGACCACAAGAGGGAGCCAAGAAGTATAGTTCACAACATTTTGACACCCATATGCATTACACAACTATTTATCAGAGGCTCGTATGCACGTGCATGCTCCCATGCTTTTTATGTGTTCCTCACGTACTCATCAGCACTTTATTTATTTTGTTAATTATTGAACATATCAATGCACAATTCCCACAGTCTCTGTACAACTTTCACTTGATCTTGGACATCAGAGCTGAGGATACAGATAAATACACTTCCATGTATATGCCCCTCTGTGAATTATCATACCGACATAATCATTTTGAAGAAAAAGACAATTGACGGTTTTGGGCTGCGCTAACTGAAATGATGATCCTTGATCTGACATATAAAGAAGCAGTTTTTAATCCACAACGCGTTTCAACGTAGGACTGGCGTCTTTGTCAAGTGATTGACTCCTTTGTTTGCTGAGGCTTATGCCACATTCACACATTCAGTATTTGGTCAGTATTTTACATCAGTATTTGTAAGCCAAATTCAGAAGTAGAACAATCAGAGGAAAAGTACAAAAGAAACACGTTACCACTTTTGTATTTATCACCCACTCCTGGCTTTGGCTTACAAATACTGATAAAAAAATACTGACCAAATACTGAACGTGTGCACGTGGTCTAATATTGCTTCGTCCTGGCTGCTTATGTTTTGGATATTATGAAATATGCTCTCCGTGAACCCCAAAAATTCATTTGATAGCAAATACTTTTTTCATGATTATACAAAAACTTTGATAAACCTTATGGCTGGTCCTGTAGAGAAGACACTGGAGATGATGAAATCTGCTAACATTAAAATGCGACAAATAGTGGGGATTTTACTTGAAAATTGGATTTGCATCGAAGTTATTCACCGTGAGCTTAATTTTCCTTAATATGCTCTCTGAATATATTCTCTGAATGCTGAGCTCTGTATATCTCTGCCCACACCACTGATTGGCATCTTTCTGTGTATACTGTGCATTGACAGAAAGCTTCAACTCAGTGTTGAGGGTGTGGTTGGACCAGGAGGCACGACACACCTAGTCCTCAAGTAATAATCTCCTGCTGATAAAACACAGATTTTTTTTTAATAGTAAAACAAAGCCCAGTAAGTGACAAATTACTGGAATAAGGGTCTCGGCCCCTACATCATGCTGCTCTCAGATTACACAGATGAAAGATGCTGAATGCAGGGATGGCATCATGCAACCGTTCCAGCTCCCATAATGGCATGGTGTTGTGATGGAAATATATATATATTTCATATAGATCTCACTTGCATATAAACTCATATATACTCACAGCTAATATATACACTATAGTCAATTGCTTAAAATGGCTGACATAAACTGATATAAGCCAGAAAGAATGGGGCTTTCCAGGCAAAAGCGGAACAGCATCAGATGTACTAAGTGATGATCAGATGTCTCAACTTTGTCCTAGATGCAGAAAACGGAGACAGCTACACTTTAGTTGCTTAATCAGCATTCATATGTGCATTAATCACAATATTCCATATATATTTAGATAACCAATAACAGAGGAGCTTGACAATATGGTAATTAACTAACCACCCCCTTTATGCAATTATTAAACCACGTATGCACAATAAACCAGCAGTATTGGTGGAATGTTATTCTGTCACCATGGTGTACAGTCTCATTCTTGATGAGCGCTCAAAATACTCAGTGTTATTGGGAACGGCCGTAGCACACATACAGGGATAGATTTATCCAAACCAAATTTTCATAACATCTGATGTCTGCACGTGGGGCAGTGGACAAAACGCATGGGGACCCTGCTGACCGGAGAGACGGAGGTGTTGGCCATGGCCTCGGCTCACAGGACGGAGACTGCGCAGCTCCATAAGTGACATAAGAAAATCTTGTCCCCTGAATGTCCCTTGTGCCCAGTCCGGGTCTATACCTTTTGCCGATCAGGTGTGTTCACCACCACATTCTAAGGTAGTGTAAAAAGTCCACGCCAAACCCTGGGATATAAGCCAAGGTGTCTGCTGTGTGCCATGTATGTGTTTTATGTCTCTGTAGTTCCAGGAGATAGTTAGAACAGTGACTGATTTGCTTGTGGCTGCTGGGAAACAGATAACTTATCGAGCGACTTGACTTCCTGTTATCCCAGATTCCCATGCATAGGAGGGACAGGAGTTCCCAGAAGTCAAGGCTCGGATGGTGATAACTTAGAGGGCTACCACAGATTCCCAGGCAGGACGACCGGAGCGGAGGGTGGTAGAATTCCCACCTGTCACACAGGCGGCCCGAGCATTTGAGTGCTCTGTGTGATTGGCAGTTGTCTGTTTCCAGGACGGCCTGTACGTGTTACAAAATAATAAAGAGGGCATCGATTTCTCCCTGACGTCTGTTTATTTGTCCTTGTTCATGTCACGTACTGTTGCTTTAAATGCATAAAGTTGCAAAAGAAAGGTTTTTTTTTCTCTTTTTCCACACTTCTCCTTTTGCTGTTAGCAGGGAAATATCCCTTGTAAATCACACTATCACATCTGTTTTTGCTCTGTTTCCTCTTTCTGCATTCTAAGATAAGTGCTAGCTACAGTGTAGGAATTTTGAGGAAGTGAAACTGACTTGTATTCTGTGACTGCTGTGAGATACCTGTTTTTAGATACGTGACTTTATTGACTTTGGATACACCAGCATAAGAAAGGGGAAGTGTGTGTGCTTCTGAGCACAGACAGAAGTGTTAGAAGCTGTTTCTACCTTTTGACGTTTTTTTTCCTTTTGGATGGGGAGTAAGATGGGCATACAGGAGTGTTTTTTTTTTTTACTTCCTGATGAGAAAACTGCTCCCCCTCCCCCCAGATAGTGGCAGAGCAAGAAGGTGTTAAGTATTTGAAGAATTTTAGAAGGTATAAAGTATGTCAAATTAACCAAAATGGCAGACTTCAGGCTGCGGAATGGCATGACCTATTGAGAAAGGAAAATAAAGGAAGTTAGTTGATGTTAAATTGCTGAATGATGCTAATACATGGTATAAAGTAGCAGCAAGCTTACATCGTTTAGGAGGTACAGAAAGACGTGTGAACAAACCAGAAAGTGATTTTTATGTGTACAAGATGGGAAAAGGTGTTAAGCCATCAGTGTCTCCCCCATATGGGGACGGGAGATATTAGACATATACAGTCTGCTCTCCGCAGATTCTATTGTATAGGGAGACTTGCGCAGTATGTGGCGTGCCCCGCCCATCCCTACAGGGGAAGGCATCATTGTTCCAACCATGCCTCTCAGGCTGCACAAAAGGGGATGAATGCTCTCCTCCTTCCCCTCCTCTGTCACTACCCTCTCCTCCTTCTTCATTCCTATCTCCTCTATCTCTCCTCCACTCCTCATCCTTTGCCACACCTCTTATCTCCTTCTCTCTCTCCTCTACACCTCTCTTCTCCTCTCCCTTCTCTGCCACACCTATCTCCTCCTGCTCCTCCTTCTCCACACCTCTCTCCTCTTTCTTCACCACACCTCATTCCTCCTCTTTCTTCACCACACCTCTTTCCTTTTCCTCTTTCTTTGCCACAGCTATCTCCTCCTTTTACACACACTTCTTTTTTGCCGGCTGGGCAAACCCCCAATTCAAACAGTGTGTTGTCTCTGTATCCAATGCTTGCAGGACAAGGCACCTTCTATGTCCTAGGCACAGTCCAGCCATTACCAGTTATGATATCAGTGGAAGAAGGTGAAAATCTCCCTACTACCCAAACCACAGCAGATAGCCCCTAGACACATCAGTCAGCAGACAGCTCAGCCCCGGGTGCAGAGGGGGGAGGGCAGACATCACCTTCTGCTGATAATGTACAACTTCAGCACCGGTCAGAGCTGCCAACATGCCAACATTCACACCAACATGGAACAATAATCCACCACAGTTTCAGCAAGCGGGGAGACATCCTTACACAAAAAGGCAACTTCTAAGTCCAAATATCAGCAAGTGTATGACCCCAGTACATGCTATCACAACTATTCCTCTGATGAAGATGAAGATGAAGAGGGAACGTCATACATGCTGCCTAGTACTAGGAAAAAAAAACCACAGGCACCAAGAAAGCAGGGGTAGATAGTGGCACCACCCTAATACTATGTGCACTTTACCCCAAGTCAGGTGACCAGCATTCTGAATAATCTTCCAGACCCAGAGATGCACCCCATGCCATTTTACTGAAGAATGCAGCAGAACCAGCGGACATATGCAGCCACCTGGAATGATTTCTGGGCCGTAATGGAAATAGAGGCAGGTGATGCACTCTGGCCAATCATGAGGGAACACTTCAACCTTCCAGCAGAATTAGATGTACACTCTTGGGAGTTAGGGCCACAGCTAATTGAAAAGCTCAGAGAGTGGGACAAAGGCAGATTGGCAGGAAAAGCCCTCAGCTTACATGGCATGAGCCAAGACAAGACAGTGTCTGTAGAGATGTTTCATGGCAGAGTAATGCAAATTTTCCAAGACTTGGGCTGCACCATTCATGACCAAATACACAGGCAAATATTGGCACAGACCTTTGTGCATGGACTAAGGGAGCCAATCAGGAAGCCACTGATGGTGGCCAGACCCGAGTACAGGTCAATAACAATGGACAACCTGCTCACAGTAGCCAAAGGGATTGAGTCCCAACCAGGAGTGTGGAAGACAGCCCCTCTTATGGAGACCACTGACCTGGAAGATCATCCACCCTATAAAGAAAGAAGTGTCAAGTGTTACAACTGTGGCAAGTTTGGCCATTTCTGGAACCAGTGCAGAACACCCACGCAACCCAAGAGTTGGCCCAGAGAAACAGGTCAAGGAAGAAGTACAGAAATCAGTGAAAAGCTCTGCCCATAGGACAGGGGCAAGCCAGGTCCACAAGACACCATGCTCCTGACAAGCAAAACGCCACCGGTGGGACAAATACCTCAAATTACCCTGAAAGTGTATGGGGTTGTAAGACCTTTTCTTGTGGACACGGGTGCAGCCTGAAGTTTCATGAGACATGTGGAACCCCCCGATCCCACCTGCCTATCAGAATCCTCTGTCTTGCATGGGGATTGATTGTCAAGTCAGACATTCCCAGCTTACAAAGCCTCTGAGCATGTGGACTCAGCCAGGACACTCTATTCTGTCCCAATTCATGGTGTCAAGGACCTGGCCACCCCACCTGCTGGGAGCGGACCTACTGCAGAAGCTGAAGGTGACCATAGTGTTCCAGGGAGATGGAACCGTGACACTTTCTTCACCCCTTACCCAAGAAGAATCAATCATGCTCGTGGCCCTTCAACAACCTCAAACAACTGATGCAGGCCTACCCATGGAGGTACTGAATGTAGTGCCAGAAAGTCTATGGTCTAAGGGACCCCAGGATGTGGGAAAACTTGTACAAGTTGTATGGGTGTCACTCAAGCCAGTTACCCCATACCCTCATAAGGCCCAGTATCCCCTGTCCATCACCCAGAGTCAAGCTGTCTATGACCATCTGAAGGTCCACCTGGAAATAGGAATCATGATTCCTTGCACATCGCCTTGCAATACCCCACTTTTCCCGGTCAAGAAAAGACTGTAAAAGGGGAGCCAGCCAAGTTCAGAATGGTGCATGATCTGAGGGCTGTGAACGAGGCTACAGTATTTGAAACCCCAATTGTGCCAAATCCGCACAATCTGCTCTCAAATGTGCCAACCACAGCAACAGTGTTTACAGTGGTCGATCTGGCCAACGCTTTCTTCAGTGTTCCCCTTCACCTGGATGACCAGTACCTGTTTGCCTTAACGCACCAGGGGGCACAGTACACATGGACAGTGATGCCCCAGGGGGCCCAGAACAGCCCTTAACAGATCACCAAAGCAATGTCCTCCCTCCTTGCCAACTGGATTACAGAACATGCGGAGGTCACTCTACTACAATACATGGATGATCTCCTTTGTGCAGCTGATATTGATACCTGCACAGCCCATTCCTTGTCTGTCCTACTCTACCTGGTGGAGCAGCAATGCAAGGTCTCGAAAAGCAAAGCCGAGTGGAGTCAGAAGCGAGTTATGTTCCTGGGACACTGTATTGCTTACCAGACGAAACACCTGACAGATGACTGGAAGACCACAATGGAGAAGATGGCTCCCCACAACTCCAAAGATGCTGCAGGGCTTAATGCAGCCTCTGTACGATTGCATCAATGCAACCCTGTTCCTTCTCTCAGATGCGGCCTTCAACTCGTTCAGGAAACTGAAAGACTTCATAGTTTCAGTGCCAGCACTAGGCCTACCTGACTACGAGAAGCCATCTCGTATATACCTGATGAAAAAAGAAGGCCATGCCACAGGAGTCCTGATGCAGATTCACAGGAGAAAGCAGAGACCTCTAGGCTACTTTTTAGCTCACCTGGATCCAGCTGCATGGGGAGCCCCCTCCTGCATGAGTGCAGTACTTGCAGTGCAAGCCACATGCTGAGCTTCATAGAAAGCAGTGATTTTCTCTATATACTGAAATACTGTAGTATGAGCAATCAAAGGACCATAAGTTCAAGTCCCCGAAAGGAACTGAAAAATAAAAATTGAAAAGCATAAAATGTAGTTTTTTGATCACCACACCTCCCCAAAATATGCAATATAAGCTATCAAAACATATGTTCCCCAAAATGGTATTAATAAAAATGTCAGCTCTTCGTACAAAAAGCAAGCCCTCTGACAGGTCGGCTGATAAAAAAAATATATTAAAAAAATACAGATCACAAAATAATGGTGACAAAAACCAAATTTTAGATTTTGCAAAGTTTAGAATTTGTACTAGCTTCTAAAATAATAATAATAATAATAATAATAATAATAATAATAATAATAAATTACAAGTTTAGAATCACTCAAATATTACAGACTTAAAGAATTACGCTGTTTTGATCATTTTTGCTGCACGATGAACACTTTAAAAAAGGAAATAAGTAATGTGAAAATTTCATGTTTTTTTCCCCAAGTTTACCCCACTTGAATTTTTCTTTCCCATTTTTAGCATATTTGTCAAAATTAATCAAAACTGCATCTCATTCCTCCAAAAAAAAATCATATATGGTTAGATCAGAGAAATAAATAATTATGGATCTTATGGAAAAAGCGGTAAAAAAAGTAGAGATGGTCACCCCTCCAAAGAGTTATGAATTTAAGAAGGAAATACTTGACCCATGCAATCCATTCTAGTTCTTGAAGATGGATCCAACTGGTTCATATGTCAAGATAATGAGATGATGTCTTATCTTCGAAGTAAAATTATTATAATCTGCCACGATAATCATCCCAATGTTTACCTTCAGCCTGATTATATTTGATTAAGGGAGACAATTACATTGTTAAGTTGGTCCCTGCAGAGCTTTAAGTATCCTTTATAACTCAAATGCACGAGACCAATTCATTATCCCTTCATTATACAGTCATTTATCTACAAGTACTGCTGCATGGGACACAAATTAGCAGATTTTGGAAAACATTGTTGAACATGCGTATTTGATAATTGGCTGCCGTTAAGTAGCATTTTGGAGTAATTCTAATGTGGAGAGCACATAAAACTGTAAAGGCATCTTATAAAGGACAAAAATGTTTTGGCAAAGATCAGTTACTAGGTATTACCAAATTTATATTACCCTCCTAAAAAAAGAACACAAGTGCACCCTTTTTTTAGAACTCTGCACTTTCCCCTGTTCTTGCTGGAAATGTACAAATAGTTTTACAACATGGTGTTAGATTTTTTGATAGGGTCTGTTCTTAAGGTACAGTCTCACAGTGGCACTTTGGTCGCTACGACGGCACGATCCGTGACGCTCTAGCGTCGCTCCATTATCGCTCCAGCGTCGTAGACTGCGGTCACACTTCGCAATGCACGGCGCTGGAGCGATAATTTCATGACGTATTTGCGATGTAGAAGCCATTGGTTACTGTACGCACATCGTATACAATATCGTGCACACCTTTGTTACACGATGCGATCATGCCGCCACAGAGGGACACTTGACGATGAAAGAAAGTTTCAAACGATCTGCTACGACGTACGATTCTCAGCGGGGACCCTGATCGCAGTAGCGTGTCAGACACAGCGAGATCGTAAGTATATCGCTGGAACGTCATGGATTGTGCCGTCGTAGCGACCAAAGTGCCACTGTGAGACGGTACCCTAACCTTACACAGTCCAGCACCACAGCACAGCATGAGACTGTGTAGAGATATGACCATTTGACGAAGGGAATAGTCACTTCCTATAGTCAACTTAGTCATGAAATACAAGAAAGGAGACCCAACACAGGAGAAGCGTGTCTGATAAAAATGGTTCGGGGCCCATCAAAGAAAGATATGCCTTGTCATGTCTGGTGGGCACACACAAATTGGCCAATTAGCCAATAAGTATAGTCTGTACTGCAATAATGCCATTTAAGTTTCACATGTTCAATGTATACATACTCGAATCCCCAGGGTCTAAGCACTTCATATCAGCGGGGTCCTCTCTCTCTCTTCTGTAGAGTGTAAGCTCTTATGGTCAGTGTGGTCTTCACTCTCTTGTACAGTGTCAAGTCTTGCACAATGTAAGCTCTTATGGTCAGTGGGGTCTTCTTTCTCCTACAGAATGTAAGCTCTTAAGATTAACAGGGCCTTCTCTCTCGCTTTTGTAGAGTGTAAATTCTTATGGTCATCAGGGTCCTTCTGACTTCCCTTGACTACACTACAAGCCTCTGCTCCCCCTAATGGTTGCAATAGTAAAACCTCCAATCCAGTCCATATCACAACAGTAAGCTCCTATGTTCATTGGGGTCCTCTCTCGCTCTCCTATAGAGTATAAGCTCTTATGATCAGCGGGGTCTTAAATCTCCTGTAGAGTGTCAGCTCTTAAGGTTAGTGGGGGTCTTCTCTCATGCAAAGTGTAAGCTTTTATGGTCAGCAAAGTCCTTTGTCCTGTAGAGTGTAAGCTCTTATGGTCAACAAGGTCCTCTCTCTTGTAAAGTGTAAGCTTTTATGATCAGCGGGATGTTCTCTCTCCTATAAGGTGTAAGCTCTTATGGTCTGCAGGGCTCTTTCTCCTGTAGTGTGTAAGTTCTTATGGTTAGAGCGGTTCTATTGCCCTCTCTTTCCTGCAGAGTGTAAGCTTTTATGGTTAGCAGGAACTTCTCTCTCTCTTTCACTCAATCACTCTCTTATGATCATATGTTAGATCTTCTGGTCAGTAGGGTCCTCTCTCTATTGTAGAGTTTAAGCTCTTATCATCAGTGAGGTCCTCTCTCTCTCCTGTAGAGTGTAAGCTCTAATCAATGGGGTTCTCTCTTTCTCCTGGAGAGTGTAAGGTCTTATGGTCAGTGGGGTCCTCTCTCTTCTGGAGTGTGAAGGCTCTTATCGTCAGCATGGTCCTTTCTCTCTCCTGTAGAGTGTAAGCGCTTATGGTCAGTGGGGTCATCTCTCCTGTAGAGTGTAAGCTCTTATAGTCAGTGGGGTCTTTTCTCTCTCTCCTGTAGAGTGAGTGTAAGCTCTTATGCTTAGTGGGGTCCACTCTTTCTTCTGTAGAGTGTAAGCTCTTATGGTCAGTGGGGTCCTCTCTCTCCTGTAGAGTGTAAGCTCTTATGATCAGTCGGGTCCTCTCTCTCTCCTGCAGAGTGTAAGCTCTTATGGTCAGTGGGGTCCTCTCTCTCTTCTGTAGAGTGTAAGCTCTTATGGTAAATGGAGTCCTCTCGCTTGTGTAGAGTATAAACTCTTGTGATCAGCAGGGTTCTCGCTCTCCTCCCCACTTATATATTCAGAGAAATTAAAAGTTTCCTGTATTGTTATTAGCACAAATTCATTCATCCTTAAACTGTTTAGGAAAATTTGGCTAAGTGTAAAATTTGAATTTAAAAAGTTCGGTTCATCGCTATTTATCACCTCTTTAGTGGATTGCTGGTAAATTCTTTTTACCGACTGACAACTTTAATTCTATTAAATGTATTTCACACATTCATTATGAAGAACTGAATGCTAAAACATAACAATACAGACTCATTATGATAAGTCTAATATTTTTGACAGATTTATTAAGATTATGTTCTTTGCCCTAATATATTACATTGCGTAGTTGGGTGGTGAAATACCCTGCCTGTAACATTCATCTGGCTTGTATAGGGAATTTCACAGACCTGTTATCAGTGAACTGTCGCCCATTTGTATGACCGTATGAGCAAATCATTCAACTTCTGTCACGGGATAAGACAGAAAATGTCTCTACCCAGCCTATTGTCCACCATTCTGTCAGCAGGATAAAGAATACAGGCTCTTTGAGGATAATTTGGCTTCCTCTTGTTGTTGACAGAAATCACATTTACATATCCCTTCCTCGCACTGATAAAAGTGCCTGTGATTTATGGTTTGTGATAAACTGATACCTGGATTCCAGTTGATCGATGCTGTGTGATAGGAAGAACCTTCCATTTCAAGCACTAAAAGACCAAAATTGGGTTGTGATTAATGGAACTAAATGTTTGGGGTCAGAAGCTCGTAGAGTTTTCTGTCCCTGATTCAGCATCTTACTAGGGGGAGAGGTCACACCGTGGAGAATTAATCACAAAGTGTAAAAAACCTAAGACAGTAGTACGCCATCGAAGCAGCTTCTAATTTGATAGCTGGAGGCTTCGAGTTTGAAAAGCTGCTTCTCTTTTGGTAGTCCCATTAATATTTCAATCTGCAGTCATAAGAGTGAGACAATAATCCATGTTTCTTCTTTATGGGCAGAGAATACTGCATTTGAGTCCATCACATGATGTTTTGTTAACAGACAGAGTAAAACATCTATGAAAAGGCAAATAGAAAAGCCATCAAAGCAAATGGATCTGCCCAATATTGGTACAAGCAAATCTAAAGTCCCCCATGCACATGAGAATAATGTCAGCTAAATCCAGCGACATAATGGGCTTAAAAACAGTCTAATATGTATAGGGTCCCCAGTAGATCATTGTCAGGGAGATAAGGATCAAGCATGTGTATTTTCAGACTGCAGATCCTTCAGCACTTCTAGAGATAAGTCGTTGGCAGAGATGACTGACAGTGGCTCCGACCCTACTGTTTTTGCCCTCTCTCAATTCACTTGTGTTGAGAAAGGTATCCAATTGAAATGTGTATATGAGTATGCATATGGCATTCTTGTGGTCACATGACCGCTGCTACCGGAGGATCCACACGGTGTGCACTTTGAGGATTCACAAATCGACAATTGTACAGTTGTGGCCAAAAGTATTGACACCCCTGCAATTCTGTCAGATAATACTCAGTTTCATCCTTAAAATGATTACAATCACAAATTATTTGGTATTATTATCTTCATTTAATTTGTCTTAAATGAAAAAAACACAAAAGAGAATGGAGCAAAAAGCAAAACATTGATCATTTCACATAAAACTCCAAAAATGGGCCAGACAAAAGTATTGGCACCCTCAGCCTAATACTTGGTTGCACAACCTTTAGCCAAAATAACTGCGACCAACCGCTTCCGGTAACCATCAATGAGTTTCTTACAATGCTCTGCTGGAATTTTAGACCATTCTTCTTTGGCAAACTGCTCCAGGTCCCTGATATTTGAAGGGTGCCTTCTCCAAACTACCATTTTTAGATCTCTCCACAGGTGTTCTATGGGATTCAGGTCTGGACTCATTGCTGGCCACCTTAGAAGTCTCCAGTGCTTTGTCTCAAACCATTTTCTAGTGCTTTTTGAAGTGTATTTTGGGTCATTGTCCTGCTGGAAGACCCATGACCTCTGAGGGAGACCCAGCTTTCTCACAATGGGCCCTACATTATGGTGCAAAATTTGTTGGTAGTCTTTAGACTTCATAATGCCATGCACACGGTCAAGCAGTCCAGTGCCAGAAGCAGCAAAGCAACCCCAAAACATCAGGGAACCTCGGCCATGTTTGACTGTAGGGACCGTGTTCTATTCTTTGAATGCCTCTTATTTTCTCCTGTAAACTCTATGTTGATGCCTTGGCCCAAAAAGCTCTATTTTTGTCTCATCTGACCAGAGAACATTCTTCCAAAACGTTTTAGGCTTTTTCAGGTAAGTTTTGGCAATCTCCAGCCTGGCTTTTTTATGTCTCAGGGTAAGAAGTGGGGTCTTCCTGGGTCTCCTACCATACAGTGCCTTTTCATTCAGACGCCGACGGATAGTACGGGTTGACACTGTTGTACCCTCGGACTGCAGGGCAGCTTGAACTTGTTTGGATGTTAGTCGAGGTTCTTTATCCAACATCTGCACAATCTTGCGTTGAAATCTCTTGTAAATTTTTCTTTTCCGTCCACATCTAGGGAGGTTAGCCACAGTGCCATGGGCTTTAAACGTCTTGATGACACTGTGCACGGTAGACACAGGAACATTCAGGTCTTTGGAGATGGACTTGTAGCTTTGAGATTTCTCATGCTTCCTCACAATTTGGTTTCTCAAGTCCTCAGACAGTTCTTTGGTCTTCTTTCTTTTCTCCATGCTCAATGTGGTACACACAAGGACAGAGGACAGAGGTTGAGTCAACTTTAATCCATGTCAACTGGCTGCAAGTGTGATTTAGCTATTGCCAACACCTGTTAGGTGCCACAGGTAAGTTACAGGTGCTGTTAATTACACAAATTAGAGAAGCATCACATGATTTTTCGAACAGTGCCAATACTTTTGTCCACCCCCTTTTTTTATGTTTGGTGTGGAATTATATCCAATTTGGCTTTAGGACAATTCTTTTTGTGTTTTTCCATTTAAGACAAATTAAATGAAGATAATAATAACAAAGAATTTGTGTTTGCAATCATTTTCAGGAAGAAACTGAGTATTATCTGACAGAATTGCAGGGGTGTCAATACTTTTGGCCACAACTGTATAGAGTGGGGTACAAGAAGAGGAAAAAGCACCAATATAGATAGGACGTGCACAACTGAGTGAGAAAAAATACATGTGAGTAGAACATCCCATTATTCCCACATTCTATTTATTGCAAAAGTCCACAAGAACATCAAAAGTCCCCCAGGACGCCCAATAGTTTCCAGCATTGGCAGTTTCTGTGAAAAAGCTTTTACATACTTGGACTTCTTTTTGCAGCCAAAAGCTTTGTCACTCCCTTCTTTTACCAGGGTCTCTTCTCACTTCATTGACATTTGTCAGAAAATCATCCTTCCGGACCAGGTTCTATTTGTCACCTGCGACGTGGAATCACTTTACTCCAATATCGAAAACACCAATGGCATCCATGCACTTACCTTTTTCCTGAACAAACAGGATTGCCCCAACCGTATGCACGACTCCTTTCTTATTGACCTGTTGGACTTTCTTTTACATCATAATTATTTTTTTTAATTTATAGGCATTTCTTTAAACAGGTCTCCGGAATGACCATAGGGGCCAAATGTTCTCTGGCGTCCACAAACATCTTCTTAGGGTGGTGGGAAGAAACAGTGGTCACATTTTTTCATGCACAGTTGTTTCATTGGCATTTTTACATTGACGATGTGTTCTTCATTTGGTCAGGTACGGAAAAAGACTGTCTACAATTTTTGAATGATCTCAATTGCAACTCCCTGAGCATATTCTTGACACACTCTTTCGGCCACGTTTCTAGACCTGTCCATCTCCAGGTCTGATGACCGACTGGTAACAGACCTGTATTGGAAATCAACAGCAACAAATAGTCTAATGCAAGTCCACAGTTTTCACCCATCGCACATCAAAAGGTGTATCCCAGTGGGAGAATTCCACCGCCCAACACAGAATTGCACCCTGGATGAAGACTTACAAGCACAGACCAAATCTTTGGCCAGCAAGTTTCGATAGTGAGGCTATCCAAAAAAGCTCATTTAATTTCTTCAGCTTTCCAGAGGGTCAGGGGGCACAGGCAGTGTTCACTTCTTACCCCACAAGAACGTAAACCGCACTTGCTGCTCAGATTTACTACCATCTACAACACCTGTTGGCATCAGGTGAGAAATATTTTGCCGTGTCCTTGGTCAATCCTGACCACTAACACTCAAACATCTCCCATCATCGGTACACAACCCTTATTGACAGCAAGAAGAGCCCCCAAGTTATGGGATATTTTAAGTAGGAGCCATTTCATACTGCCCACCATTAGACTTAATCGTGGAATAATACTCAATGTGTCATTCCCGTGCATCAGGTGTGCACGTCCTATCTGTATTGGTGTTTTTTCCTCTTCTGATTCCTCAGCATAAACATACCCTATACCGAAAGTAGCACCTATGTACATTTTCTTTCCATCTTTTGCTATATAGTGCACTCTACTTTTCTTACATAGCATTGCAATCGTAAAGAGTGACTGCAGACTTGTATCTTAAGACTGGACAACCTCTTTAACATGCGATAAATTTCCAAGATGAAGTCTACACAACACATATATCATTCCTGGCTCATTAGAGCTCCTCTTTCTGGAATTTGCAACCGTTTACACCATAACGCAGTGTGCACGTACTGTGCTGGGGGCTCCAAATGACAAAGTATTTTGGGTATAGAATGATATACAGCGGGGAAAATAAGTACTTGATCCCTTGCTGATTTTGTAAGTTTGCCCACTGACAAAGACATGAACTGTCTATAATTTTAAGGGTAGGTTAATTTTAACATTGAGACATAGAATATCAAAAATAAAATCCAGAACACCACATTGTATAAATTATATAAATTTATTTGCATTTTGCAGTGAGAAATAAGTATTTTATCCCTCTGGCAAACAAGACTTAATGCTTGGTGGCAAAACCCTTATTGGCAAGCACAGCAGTCAGATGTTTTTTGTAGTTGATGATGAGGTTTGCTCACATGTTAGGAGGAATTTTGGTCCACTCCTCATTGCAGCTCAATTCTAAATCATTAAGATTTTGAGTGTCGCTTGGCAACTCAGAGCTTCAACTCCCTCCATAAGTTTCCTATGGGATTAAGATCTGGAGACTGGCTGGGCCACTCCATGACCTTAATGTGCTTTTTGAGCCACTCCTTTGATGCCTTGGCTGTATGTTTTGGGTCATTGTTTTGCTGAAAGACCCAGCCTTGACCCATTTTTAATGTCCTGGATGAGAGAAGGAAGTTGTCACTCAGGATTTTATGGTACATGGCTCCACCCATTTTCCCATTGATGAGGTGAAATAGTCCTGTGCCCTTAATTATTTTGCTTACCCCATGACTCACAATCCAGAAATGTCAGTGGCTGGATGAAAGATGCAAGAGTCTGTCTGGATCTTAGAAACTCACTCAGCTTTTATACACACACACTGATTACAAGCAAACAGGTTACCCTGTATGTGACCCCTTTCTCATGTACAGTACCATGGAATTAATGGTGCTATATAAATAAATAATAATAATAAAAAATAATAAACAGGTTACAGATGAGGATGTTACCTTTAGTAGCCATTCAAACCCATTTGTGTCAACTTCTGTGCATGTTATCAGGTCAAAATCACCAGGGTATGTGGACTTTTGATCAGGGTAACTTGGATGTTTTGGGTTGTCATTATGAGATTTTATATACTGTATAAATATATATATTATTGTTTCAATTCAGTTTCCAAGCATTAAAGACAATCTGTCACCCCAGGGCATTAATATAAACACTTAAAACAGGTATATATATTGTAGCATGGCTAAAGGGTGTCTAATCGATGGGAGGCATGTATCACAGAGAAGGCTTGTCGCTGTGATGTAATTCGGAGTGTTTTCTGTAATGCTCATAAAGTAATAAGGAATTGTGTAGTATATTTGGGTCCGGGTTACGGGTAGCTATGAGAGATGGGAGGGTCTGGCTACCCATATACCTCACCCCTGGGTAAGGGGCATAACCATGCCTATCTATGTTTGTTTCAGGACCTGTGGTGATGTCAGAACCACATGTCTAATCATGTGACAGGTACCTGGGTGTGGTTTCAGGCTACATAATGGAGGTGTGTTTGGCACATGCTAGTGAGTGTTTGGGAATCCGTCAGTGTGGACAGAGATCCCTGTGTCCAGGCGGGACACTACAGACAGGAGTCTGTGTGTGTGGAGGAGAAAACCTCCACAGTGTGTCTGTGGCTTCAGTGAGAGACTGAGTTTTTTTATTTCCTGAGAGTCAGTTTGCTGTGGCTCGGTGGGGTCACGAAGGTGACAAGCGGCTTGCTGTGGATCGGCGGGTCCATGAAGGTGACAAGCGGCTTGCTGTGAATCGGCGGGTCCACGAAGTCTGCGGTTGAGCTGTGCAGCGCGGTTGCAGCAAAGAAAGAAAAGAAAAAAAAAAAACATTGCTGGTTTAGTGTGCAGACTCTTAAAGGGCCAGAGTCACATTGGTGTGCTGGGCGAACTGGGGCCTGAGAGTGCTGTGGGAAGTCCACGGGGTGTACCCCAGAGTGGGGTGGTGTCCCTAAAAGGGGGCGGAGTCCCAAAAACGGAGCAGTGCCCAAATAATTATGGTTGGCCAAAAAGGGTCTGGGTCTCAAAAGGGGGTAGTTGCCCACAAGTGGGTGGAGTCCCTAAAAGGGGTGGTGGCCCTAAAGGAGAAAATGGTCCACAAGGGGGCAGTAACCCAAAAGGGGGTGGAGTCCAAAAAAGAGGCGGCGAATTCGCTGATGGACTGGTGCCGGGTTCAGTGTTCGAACAGCGCATGTTCAGAATATTGTACTGACTTTTCGTCTGGCAAGATGACACAGAGCTGTTCTGTATAAGTCAATGGAGTGTGCATGACTGGACTTCTGGACTCAGGGAGCCTGGTGACGCTGGTGAGCGCCACACTCCCTGTCTATCTGATTCCAGGAAGGAAGATGGAAGCCCACTGCGTTCATGGGGTCGCTAGGGATTATCCAGTGTCCAGGGTAATCATTGAGACGCCCACTATTATTACCAGCCATGATGTACCTGTAGTCTCAGATTTGCCATTCCCTTTTGTAATAGGCCAGGACTTTGAAAGGTTTTGGGACTTGTGGGAGGAAAGGGGAGTGTCTGATTGCTCAGAACGGACTCAGAATGACCCTAGGGGAGCCCCACCACAACATGCGGCTGTAGTGATTCCGAGTGGTGTGATGTGTGAAAAGGAGATAGCGACACCTAAGGTTGATAATCCAGAGTTCCGGGTGACTGGAAGAAAGTGTGGATTTGACACTTGTGTAAATGGGGAATTGCTGTTCCAGGATGACAGAGTGAGAGGGGATGACTCCTATCCAGACTATGACTTGAGCGCAAAGGAAAAAGTGTGCAGTAAGGAGGAGCCGAGTAAAAATCACAGATCTTCCTCTCGTCGCGGGGGACAGAAAAAGGCGGGACAGGTTACACCCTCTGAGAAGAAAGATGATGAGGAAGAGACAGGGTCAGGTGCAGATAACGTTATTGTCCTTGATGAGGAGGTCACTTTATCTCTGACAAACCCTAGCACTGAGGTAGTTAGTGACGGGCTGGGGTTAGAACAGACCTGTGGTAGTCCCATATCTGCAATGCCCAGAAAGGGTGAAGTGGCTCAGTATGAAGGCTCCAGAGTATCTGATGCTGAAGAGTTGGAGAACTCTGAAGTTACCAAGAGCCCAGGAGAGTCCATAGAGGTGGATGCAGAAACAGGTGGAACTCTGAAGAGGCAGAGTGTGGGTGGGCAAGAGACCCCGTCTGAAAGTTTAATTAAAGAACTGGTGGTGCGACATGTGCTAGCCAAAAGAGAGCAGGACCATGAGATAGAGCTGCTTAAAGAGACAGTCGAGCAAGAAAGGGTCCTGAGACTGGCGATTGAGCACAGAGTGGATAAGCTGGAGAAGGAAGTCTCTGAGCTCAGAGGTCACCTATCAGCGTGTCAAACCATGAATAGGGCCATATTGAAAGATATGGACGTGCTCAGAGTGGCTCAAGAAAAGCATCAGCAGGAGCTTTTCCAGAGAGAGGTGGAGCGTCGCTGCCTGGCAGAGGAGTTGCCAATGCCCATCTTGGCGAAGGCTAAAGCAGAAGACAAGACTGAGGAAGAGTTTGTGCTAAAAGTGGAACAAGACAGTCACCCGGTCGTGACAGACGTCTTGGTGGAAAGGTCAGAGGCAAAAAGGGAGCCGTCTGTCTATGAAGAGAGAGAGACCCCGCTCTTCAAGACCGTGATTGATGTACCCGAAGAGGTGCAAGAAGCCTGTACCGGTGAAGGTGTGCATGAGGCCTTCAGAAAAGCAGTGGAGGCGTGTAGTGTGCACTGGGCGCCTGAGACTCATCAACTGGTCATACTTTCGTCTAGAGAAGTCACAGTGAAGCGGGTGGCTGTCCTGAGAGAGATGCATCTACAATGCCTCCGCACAAAACAAATGATCACGTTGAAGAATGAGGAAGCCGCTCGACGTCTGGAGCTAGCGAGAGAAGCTCAAAATCGGCTTGGCTTGGTGGAAGACATCATTCTGGTACCCAGAAATTTGGTGGGAAAAGTCATCGGGAGGCTTGGCCGAGTGATGCAGGAGATTGTGAATAGGTCCGGTGTGAAGAGACTGAGGGTTCTGGGTGATGACGAGGCCCAGGTCGTGGGTGAAGATAAGATGGCTCCGTTCCTTGTTGTCGGATCCATGGAGAGTCTTGAAAATATCCGGATGCTCCTGGGGTATCGCATGAGTTACCTAATAGAAGTTGAGCAGCTAAGACGTGAGAGGGAGCAGGTCAATATAGAGCTGCGGGAATTGGCAAACAGATTGCCACCACCTTCAACTTGCGGTATAGAGAGACGAAGAGGTTCTCTAAAGATTCGAAATCCCCAAGCTAACAGAGGATATAGAGATACAGGGAAGAACTGCTCTTCAGGCAATAAAGACCATGGGAGAAGGTGGCCTGATGAAACAGGTAGAAGCAGTGGTGCCTCAGTTAGCTCAGGGTTAAGTGACCTCAGCAGGAGATCCTGTAGCAGACGAGGTGACAAGGGTTCAATAACAGGCCCTGACTTAGACAGACGGTTTGACTGTCAGGGACGACTGAGAGGGGTCTCTAGTCGGTTAAGGACAAGTGCCAAGCCCATGGCTTTAGGCAGAGGGGGGAGGTATGTAGCATGGCTAAAGGGTGTCTAATCGATGGGAGGTATATATCACAGAGAAGGCTTGTCGCTGTGATGTGACCAGGGAGTGTTTTCTGTAATGCTCATAAAGTAATAAGGAATTGTGTAGTATATTTGGGTCCGGGTTACGGGTAGCTATGAGAGATGGGAGGGTCTGGCTACCCATATACTTCACCCCTGGGTAAGGGGCATAACCATGCCTATCTATGTTTGTTTCAGTACCTGTGGTGATGTCAGAACCACATGTCTAATCATGTGACAGGTACCTGGGTGTGGTTTCAGGCTACATAATGGAGGTGTGTTTGGCACATGCTAGTGAGTGTTTGGGAATCCGTCAGCGTGGACAGAGATCCCTGTGTCCAGGCGGGACACTACAGACAGGAGTCTGTGGCTTCAGTTAGAGCCTGAGTGCTGGACATTGCGCAGCCTGTGTGCCGTCAGGCCTGAGAAGAGCAGAGCTCTTGTATGGACTTTACTGCTATGTCGGCCTGATGTACGGGCTGTTTTCCTTTGTATTGCTGGTTTATGGAGCGAATAAACCTACATGAACGCTGAAGAGAATGTGCCTCCTGTTTCCTCCTATGCACCTGAGCGAGAGAATCCTGTTATGATCCCAATGGCAGAGGATCTCTGATATTCCGGCAAGATAGCAAAAATGTAAATACTGCTCTAGGGAGGTGGAAACTGGGCTAACCGCATACCTGATCCTGACACAAACAACTAAAAGTAGCCGGTGAACGTGCCTACGTTGGTTCTAGACGTCTCGAGCCAGCCGGAGAACTGACTACCCCTAGAGGGGAAAAATAAGACCTCGCTTGCCTCCAGAGAAATTGAACCCCAAAGATATAGAAAGCCCCCAACAAATAATAACGGTGAGGCAAGAGGAAAACACAAACGTAGAGATGAACTAGATTCAGCAAAGTGAGGCCCAATAGTCTAGATAGCAGAAAATAGATAGTGGACTATGCGGTTAGCAGAAAACCCTACAAAACATCCACGCTGAACATTCAAGAACCCCCACACCGACTGACGGTGTGGAGGGAGAATATCAGCCCCCTAGAGCTTCCAGCGAGTCAAAAATCAAATGTAAAGCAAGCTGGACAAACACACTGAATAATGCAAACGATCCAAATTGTACAAAACAGACTTAGCTTTTCTTGCATGAGGCAGACTGAAAGGAATCCGGAGGAGACCAAATAGGTCTGGATACAACGATGCCAGGCAAGAGACTGAGTCCAGAGGAGACTCAAATAGGAAACACCTGCTGCTTAACAACACAGCTGGAGCTCAGGCCTGCAACAAGACATACCTAACACAATACTGTTAGTGACCACCAGAGGGAGCCCAGAAACACAGTTCACAACAGAATCCCTACAATATATATACTGTATATATATATATATATATATATATATATATATATATATATATATATACAGTACAGACCAAAAGTTTGGACACAGACACACCTTCTCATTTAAAGATTTTTCTGCATTTTTGTGACTATGAAAATTGTACATTTACACTGAAGGCATCAAAACTGTGAATTAACACATTTGTTACACACATAAATTGTATACTTTACAAAAAAGTGTTTAACAACTGAAATTATGTCTTAAATTCTAGGTTCTTTAAAGTTGCCACCTTTTGCTTTGATGACTGCTTTGCACACTCTTGGCATTCTCTTGATGAGCTTCAAGAGGTTTTCATCGGGAATGGTGTTGTGCAGAAGTCTGGTGGATACACAGCTGATAGTCCTACTGAATAGACTGTTACAATTTGTATTATGGCAAGAAAAAAGCAGCTAAGTAAAGAAAAACGAGTGACCATCATTACTTTAAGAAACAAAGGTCAGTCAGTCCGAAAGATTGGGCAAACTTTGTGTGTCCCCAAGTGCAGTGGCAAAAACCATCAAGCGCTACAAAGCAACTGGTTCACATGAGGAGCGCCCCAGGAAAGGAAGACTAAGAGTCACCTCTGCTTCTGAGGATAAGTTTATCCAAGTCACCAGCCTCAGAAATCGCAGGTTAACAGCAGCTCAGATTAGAGACCAGGTCAATGCCACACAGAGTTCTAGCAGCAAACACATCTCTGCAACAACTGTTAAGAGGAGACTTTGTGCAGCAGGCCTTCATGGTAAAATAGCTACTAGGAAACCACTGATTAGGACAGGCAACAGGCAGAAGAGACTTTTTTGGGCTAAAGAACACAAGGAATGGACATTAGACCGGTGGAAATCTGTGCTTTGGTCTGATGAGTCCAAATTTGAGATCTTTGGTTCCAACCACCGTGTCTTTGTGCGATGCAGAAAAGGTGAACGGATGGACTCTACATGCCTGGTTCCCACTGTGAAGCATGGAGGAGGATGTGTGATGGTGTGGGGGTGCTTTGCTGGTTACACTGTTGGGGATTTATTCAAAATTGAAGGCATACTGAACCAGCATGGCTACCACAGCATCTTGCAGCGGCATGCTATTCCATCCGGTTTGCGTTTAGTTGGACCATCATTTATTTTTCAACAGGACAAAGACCCCAAATGCACTTCCAGGCTGTGTAAGGGCTATTTGACCAAGAAGGAGAGTGATGGGGTGCTACGCCAGATGACCTGCCATCCACAGTCACCAGACTTAAACCCAATCGAGATGGTTTGGGGTGAGCTGGACCGCAGAGTGAAGTCAAAAGGGCCAACAAGTGCTAAGCATCTCTGGGAACTCCTTCAAGATTGTTGGAAGACCATTCCCGGTGACTACCTCTTGAAGCTCATCAAGAGAATGCCAAGAGTGTGCAAATGAGTCATCAAAGCAAAAGGTGGCTACTTTGAAGAACCTAGAATATGAGACATAATTTCAGTTGTTTCACACTTTTTTGTTAAGTATATAATTCCACATGTGTTAATTCATAGTTTTGATGCCTTCGGTGTGAATGTACAATTTTCATAGTCATGAAAATACAGAAAAATCTTTAAATGAGAAGGTGTATCCAAACTTTTGGTCTGTAATGTATATACATATATATATTGTTCCAGAAAATTAAGTATTTTCACAGAAAAGTGTTGCAATTACAAATTTGTTTTTTATTTGCGTGTATTGGGACAACACAAAAAGCAGAGAAAAAAGTCAAATTGGACATAATTTCACACAAAACCTCCAAAACGGACTGCACAAAATTGTTGACACCTTTCCAAAATTGTGCGTGAACAACTTTGTTTCAAGCACGTAATTCTCATTCAAAGTCACCTGTGACAAGAAACAGGTGTGGTCAATATTATACTGTAGGCATGTGATACATACTGTACCACATAACAGCCTTATACTGAAGCTAAAGAAGCAAGCAATAGGTGAAACTGTATGCAGCTGGGTAAGGAGTTAGCAAAATGACAAAAAACAAAGAGTCAACATAAATGGAACGTTATTTAAGTCAGCAATGTGGTACTGCAGGTATCTGTGCTAGGACCAATTCTTTTTAACCTCTTTATTAATGACCTTGTGGATGGGATTGAGAGTAAAGTATCAGTCTTTGCTGACGACATCAAACTATGTAGGATACTAAAATCTGACCTTATCTTTACAATATTGCAAAACGATCTGGACACGATGACTGAATGGGCAAACACTTGGCAAATTAGATTAATGTAGATAAATGTAAAGTAATGTACCTAGGATGGAGTAATCCTATTGGTTCATATACATTAAATGGGAGTATACTCGGGACTACAGAACAGGAGAAGGACTTGGGTATTCTGGTTACAAGTAAGTACTCATTATCAAGCAGCAGCTGCAAAAGCAAGCAAGATTTTAGGATGTATAAAAAGAGAGATAAAATCCCACGATCCCAACCCCTTTATAAATCACTGGTGAGGCCACATCTAGAATATGGGATCCAGTTTTGGGGTCCACATTTTAAAAAGGGATATTCAGAAATTAGAATCAGTTCAAAGACAAGCAACTAGATTATTACATGGGATGGAAGGCCTGTCATACGATGAGAGGTTTGAAAGGATGGGCTTGTTTAGCTTAGAAAAAAAGACGCCTCAGAGGAGATCTCATTTACATGTATAAATACATGTGTGGTCAGTACAGAACACTGGCACATGACTTATTCTTTCCAAAGACTGTACTGAGGACCAGGGGACACTCATTACGGGTGGAAAAAAGGCGATTCTGGTAGCTAAACAGGAAAGGGTTCTTTATCGTTAGAGCAGTCAGACTATTGAATGCCGACCACAAGAGGTAGTAATGGCAGACTCTAAGACAGCTATTAAAAAAGGGCCGGATGATTTCCTTCATACACATAACATTGGGGTTATAGTTTAATTAGTGATATAATGTGCTATTGGTGGAGTAAGGTTGAACTTGATGGGCCTTATTTTTATTTCAATCTATGCAACTATGAAAATCACACCTTAAACCAGATAAAAAGGGGAGAAGTTGACTCACTATTTACATTTTGTGTCTGTGTGCCACACTAAGCATGGAGAATAGAAAGAGGAAAGAGAACTGTATGGGGACTTAAGAACCAAAATTGCTGAAAAATATCAACAAGGTTAAAAAAAGTTTTCACTCAGGTCCGATGTAGTCCTTGCGAATTTAATGAACAAAGCCTATGGAGCCTCATTCTGACGCTCTATAGGCTTTGCAAACAGCAACTTTTGGATCACACTGCGATGCGTGAGATTCGGCAACCTTAAAGAGAGGTGACATCACTGAGTTATTGATATCACCAGTCTTCAGAGTCACTGGGTTCCAGAATTGGCTGGTTGCAAAGCCTATGGAGGGTCAGAATGATGCACCGTAGCCTTTGTACGTTGGATTTGGTGGACTACACTAGACATGAATGGGAATTTTTATTTTTTTTAATAAAGTGGTGAACAAGAGACTGTGTCATTGTTTTATTTCTATGTGTGTTCCGTGTATGTTCTTTTCAGGTTTCCATTCGCTGGACTACATTGGATTTGATGAACTACAAAGGATTCAGTGGACTAGGTGGGGCATGTGTGGGATTTTGTTTTAATAAAGTAGTGAATCAGGTAAAGTGTGAAGGAGTGTTTATTTAATTTTTTGTATGTGTGTTTTTTATTACTGGGTTAGTAATGGGATGTCTGATAACATAGGATACTTACTAAACACTCGAACATCATGATTGGGGTATTTTTTGTCGCGGTGTGATGGCTTTTACAACAGTATATATGCTTGCATTGTTTCTTTTACATTTTTCTATCCTGGAAAAGAGCTAAATTGTATAGCTTATTCCCATTAAACCTGGTCTGGCCTATGATAGTCTCTACCTCCACTTCAAGTTCCAAAGTGCCCCCTAGACTGGAGTATTTTCCAATGCATACCGTTAACATAACATACATTATTCATTGGCCACCATGTTAAAATAATGTATATTCCTTGGTGGTGCTTTCCTTTATAGGTAAAGAGAAAACCACCCAACAGAGGACAGATGTCCTCTATTGGCTGAATAGGGTGTTAAACTGTAGCTACTGTGACAGGGTCACTGGCACGGTATATGAGGGGAGCTATGTGTCACGAAGATTGCTTTCTTCTGTGATCTATAAACCTATAAGTTTCTCTCCAGCATGCTATGTGCTGAAGGAGTTAATCAGCCATGTTATGGGACGGGTTTGTAGGTGAGTAGGTAAGAGATGGATGGGACGCCTACACGCCATATCTCCACCTAATCGGTGTGGCTGGAATGTTAAATGTACAGCCACTGTTGTGGTTTGGAGAGGAGAGACTCCAGACGTGGCTCCAGGTGGAACTGAAGACACATGGTCATCTGAGCAGGCGAACCCCTCAGATATATGGGCTTTGCTATATCTTTTGTTTTGCCATTATGCCAGTAAGGCCACATTTACTTTGCTGAACCCTGCTATGGTTTATGCGGTTCCATAATAAACCAGCAGGTGGTTTACCACAAGAAGTGTTCCTGTGTCTACTTCTGAAAGCAGCTGAGTCAACCCCTCACACTACTTAATCGGCGCCTTGAAAACAGACTTTAGAGATTTGCGTTTTTGAGGATAATTTAGTTTTTGAGCCTCATTGGCGACAGAGAGTGATTACAACCCCTGTATAATACTATGACATATGTTGGACTATGTAAGCAGCTGGAAATAAATAATTATGTACTGGATTGGATGTTTCTTAATTTTCTTTTTGGCATTAAAAAAATCTGAATATGTCTTAAGAAACCCCACTAAGGAACAATGATATGTAAATCTGTCATTTTTTCCAGTGAGTATTACTTTAACGCATTAGAATTTTGTTTGCATGCCTAATCCCGGCACAAGTAACATATCCGACTAATCATAAATCCGGAGGATAAAACCGGCTCTTGTTCTACTTATAAAAAGAAAGAAATGATGTGTACCATTGCATCTGACACAGAGCCTTTCTACTAAGAGTGAGGGAAAAGAATCAGCCCGAATCCTCGGAGAATTCATTTATAATTCAGCAATATATTCCGAAATCATAAAGGTATCTTTAGCCCCTAATAAAACTGCAAAAGTTAATGTATGTAAAATAACTATTATGAAAAGCATTATCAATAATTGTAAGGATAATGTACATGCATAATGAATGAATGTGGCTCTGGGGTATTAGCTTACATCCTGGGCTGATTGAGTACAGAGAACTTATGCATTTTAATGAAGGAAAAATTATCACAGCACGTAGATGCAAGCTGACGACCATCATGTTAAGATGTTAAATAGATTTATCTTACATCTAGGACACAACGAGACTCGGGGCGGTGCGAGGCAGTCTAAAATATAATGTTTAAATGTGGACGTGCCTCTGCCGGTGCCATGAAAAGATAATCTTCTAATGAATACATTAATCGCCTGTGTAATAGGTGGATGGCAGGGCACCGGCGGACACCGCGCCACAGCGTGCAGCAGTTCTAGCAAATAGGTTTTTGTATTTTTTAGTATTTCATATTTTATCCTTTTAACGTCAGAAGAAATGAACTAGAAAATAAGGTCTAATTAAAGAAATGTTAATATTTAAAAAACAGATTTAGGTCAGAAATCCACTTCCAGGTCATGAGACATATTGTGCTCAATGTATGCAAATATAATCCAAATGAAAAAAAAAAATATTCCTGACATTCTGCAATTATAGTAGTTATAGATTATTTTTATTATTATTATTACCATTTTCTTTCAAAATATTTCCAGATAATAATAATTACATTATTATTCATATTAGTAGTAGCAGTAGTGATAGTATTTATTGATATTATTATTATTATTATTATTATTATTATTATTATTATTATTATTATTATTTCCATTTTCTTTTAAAATATTTCCTCCAGATAATACAATTTTATTATTGATGTTATTATTAGTAGTGGTAGTAGTATTTATTAATATTATTATTATTATTATTATTACTTACATATTCTTTCAAAATCTATCTAGATAATAATAATGATTGTATTATTATTATTATTACTATTACTAATTAGTAGTAGTAGTAATAGTATTACTAGTAGTAGTATTTATTATTATTATAGATTTTTATTTTAACTTTCATTCAAAATATTTCAAGGTAATACGATTTTTATTATTAGTAGTATTAGTAGTAGAAGTGTTTATTAATATTGTGATTTTTATTTCCATTTTAGTTAAAAAAAATCCAAATAATAATAATAATAATGTAATTATTATTAACAGTAGCAGTAGTAGTAGTTGTTAGTAGTAATTATTATTATTCATTTTAGTATTATATTTTTATTTCCATTTTCTTTCTAAATATTTCCAGATATTACCATTTATTAGTATTATTATTATTTTCTTCCAAAACATTTCCAGATAACACAATGTATTATTATTATTATTATTATTAAAACTTTCTTTCAAAATATTTCCAGATAACATAATAATAACAATAATAATTATAATAGCAGGACTAGGATGCAACAAGGATGCAACTAGGTAAAAAGTTTTTCATAGACTTGAATGTCATATCCTGTTTTACGGACATTCGGTCGATAAAAAATACTAGCCATGTGAACAGCCCCATAGACCATAATAGTTAGAGTTCTATCCCTGAAAAACACAGAATTAATTAAGTACTTCAAACATGGACTGAAGCCTAGGAAAGAAGACAGAATTTATTTAGGAATGAAACAGAAAACAGAATGGCTCGATCCATTGAGTGCCTTTATGTAAAGCATATATTCTCCATTAGAACCATTGTTTATTGGAGAAACAAAGGAATTGCGGAGAATATTTCCATATTCGGCTTTATGAAGAGATTCCATGTCTCTCCCCCTGCAATGAGAACACGACTTTAACATATTTGTGAGACTTTTCCCTTATTATTGGTCAAGTATGGAACTCTACCCCAACACATCAGACTCTCGCTTATCGTGGAAACCTTCAAAAAGAACCTGAAGACCTACCTCTTCCGACAAGCCTACAACCTGCAGTAACCACCAATCGACCAAACCGCTGCATGACCAGCTCTACCCTCGCCTACTCTATTCTCACCCATCCCTTGTAGATTGTGAGCCCTCGAGGGCAGGGTCCTCTCTCCTCATCTGCCAGTTATGACTTGCATTGATTAAGATTATTGTTTTTTATTATGTATATGTAACACCCCAGGTAACCGGTTGTTACAGCCGCATTGCTTTCCTCACAGGGAGAGTGCTGTCATGCTTGGAAGTGTGGAAGGATCCCTTTAACAGTTATTCAGCACATACAGCACCATTCTGACTCCAGGCCAGAAGGGGGAGCTCTACACCCAACGTCAGGGGAGCTGCTCTCTCTGGTCAGGAGGAGGAGTCTGTTGCTAGGCAGTTGGGGAGAGTTAGACAGTTGGTGAGAGGAGAGCGAGGAGTGAGAAAGGAAAGCTGGGGCCATGCAGACTAGTGATTCTGCAGCTCCTTGGAAGGAAAAAGAGAGCAGAGCATCTTGTAAAGAGACTGGAAGGAGCAAAGGCGAAGTGAAGAGCTGGAGAGAGAAGTTGTGTCTGAACGTCCTCCACGCTGAGCGCATATACTGGTAGCTGGAAGACCGAGGTTGTGGGGGTAACTTCATGCCCCATGGCAGAAACCAGTGGACAGCTGATTTCAAGCTACCTGTCCACCATTAACACCCAAGGACACAGTAACAGATAGAGCCCGGGTCATGATAGAGATCCTGTAAAAAGGCTCGAGTTACCTGTTGTATGGGTTAGTGTACTACCTAAAGGGGGACAGAGAGAGAGCATGAGGACCTTGTGTGAGGCCCAAGGCAGCAAAGGACTACAACAACACATCGCTAGAAGTAAGGCATCCAACTCCACCTGGCTAGGGGGATTCCTGAGATGTTTCCAAGCCAGCCAGACAACACCAGCATCTGTGATCCGATACCCTGGACTGTGGCTGCCTGAATAATACAGTAAAAAGGTAAAGAGACTGCAACCCTGCATCTTCCATTTTTTTTTACATCACCTACCACCTGTCCCTACTACACCCGGAGCCCTGGGGACCCAGCTTCACCTGTGGGAAGCCATTCCATCCCTGCTGCCATAACATCACCCCAGTGAACTCCTTTAAGCAGTGTTGGTCACCCCTGACCGAATACCACAGGTAGCGTCACGGACATTTATTATTTTACAAATCCCTTTAAAGACTTTCCCTTTAACATGGGTGCCCAGGGCCATGGACTGGGTCACCGCCACCATGATACAACCCTTTAAGTACCGAACCTGGTATTGAGTACCCTACAGCCCTGGCGGGCATTCCATATACCCCTCCTCACATGTAAAGTGCCATGGAATAAATGGCGCTATAATAATAATAAAGTATAGTTTCCATGCCATACTGATTGTTTTTTGGGGATGTTTATATGTTTTTGAGTACATTTTTGGTTAAAACATCACTAACAAGCAGTGTGAAACAACTGAAAATATGTCTCATATTCTAGGTTCTTCAAAGTAGCCACCTTTTGCTTTGATGACTGCTTTGCACACTCTTGGCATTCTCTTGATGAGCTTCAAGAGGTAGTCACTGGGAATGGTTTTCCAACAATCTTGAAGGAGTTCCCAGAGATGCTTAGAACTTGTTGGCCCTTTTGCCTTCACTCTGCGGTCCAGCTCACCGCAAACCATCTCGATTGGGTTTAAGTCTGGTGACTGTGGAGGCCAGGTCATCTGGCGTAGCACCCCATCACTCTCCTTCTTGGTCAAATAGCCCTTACACAGCCTGGAGGTGTGTTTTGGGTCATTGTCCTGTTGAAAAATAAATGATGGTCCAACTAAACGCAAACCGGATGGAATAGCATGCCGCTGCAAGATGCTGTGGTAGCCATGCTGGTTCAGTATGCCTTCAATTTTGAATAAATCCCCAACAGTGTCACCAGCAAAGCACCCCTACACCATCACACCTCCTCCTCCATGCTTCATGGTGGGAACCAGGCATGTAGAGTCCATCCGTTCACCTTTTCTGTGTCGGACAAAGACACGGTGGTTGGAAACAAAGATCTCAAATTTGGACTCATCAGACCAAAGCACAGATTTCCACTGGTCTAATGTCCATTCCTTGTGTTCTTTAGCCCAAACAAGTCTCTTCTGCTTGTTGCCTGTCCTTAGCAGTAGTTTCCCAGCAGCTATTTTACCATGAAGGCCTGCTGCACAAAGTCTCCTCTTAGCAGTTGTTGCAGAGATGTGTCTGCTGCTAGAACTCTGTGTGGCATTGACCTGGTCTCTAATCTGAGCTGCTGTTAACCTGCGATTTCTGAGGCTGGTGACTCGGATAAACTTGGTCCTCATGTGAACCAGTTTCTTTGTAGCGCTTGATGGTTTTTGCCACTGCACTTGGGGACACTTTCAAAGTTTGCCCAATTTTTCGGACTGACTGTCCTTCATTTCTTAAAGTAATGATGGTCACTCTTTTTTCTTGCCATAATGTAAATTCTAGCAGTCTATTCAGTAGGACTATCAGCTGTGTATCCACCAGACTTCTGCACAACACAACTGATGGTCTCAAACCCATTTTTACGGCAAGAAATCCCACTTATTAAACCTGACAGGGCACACCTGTGAAGTGAAAACCATTCTCGGTGACTACCTCTTGAAGCTCATCAAGAGAATGCCAAGAGTGTGCAAAGCAGTCATCAAAGCAAAAGGTGGCTACTTTGAAGAACCTTGAATATAAGACATAATTTTAGTTGTTTCACACTTTTTTGTTAAGTATATAATTCATGTGTGTAACACATGTGTTAATTCATAGTTTTGATGCCTTCAGTGTGAATGTACAATTTTCATAGTCATGAAAATACAGAAAAATGTTTAAATGAGAAGGTGTGTCCAAACTTTTGGTCTGTACTGTATATATATAAATATATATTATTGTTTCAATTCAGTTTCCAAGCCTTAAAGACAATCAGTCACCCCAGGGCATTAATATAAACACTTAAAACAGGTATGTAGGGGACTTATCCCCTGTAAAATCATACATATTGTATAGATTTTGTGGTTTATATAAATATATACTGTATGCAAATGTAGGAGCTTCAAAGCACCATTGGCACGACCAGGGGCTCAGCGCACCGTGACTCTCTCACAATTTGCAATCTGAGCCATCGTCCTACAGTAGTGTTCAAAATAATAGCAGTCCAATATAACTATCCAGATTAATCACTCTTTTGGTATCAATTATATTACCACATGTCTAACAATTTTCCAGTTGGTGTAGTAGATTCTTAGAAAACCACCAGACTCCGCATTCATGATCTGCAGGGTTCTGAGTCTGTGTATTAGAATAATTAATTGAAAGGGTGTGTTCAAAATAATAGCAGTGTGGAGATCAATTAGTGTGGTCAATCATTCTGGGAAGAATCAGGTGTGAATCCAGTGGCCCTTATTTAAGAGTGAAGCCAGGACATGTTGTACATACATTTCTCCATGAAAGCCTGAGAAGCATGGGATGTTCAAGATATTGTTCAGAAGAACAGCATACTTTGATTAAAAAGTCGATAGGAGAGGGTAAAGCTCATAAAGAAATGCAGACAATGATTGACTGTAAAGCCAAAATGATCTCCAATGCCTTAAAATGGAAAGCCAAACCGGAGAGACGTGGAAGAAAGCGGAAGACTACCATTTGAATGGATGGAAGAATAGCCAGAATGGCAAAGGCTCAGCCAATGATCGGCTCCAGGATGATCAAAGACAGTCTCAAGTTACCTGTGAGTACTGTGACAGTTAGAAGACACCTGTGTGACGCTAATCTCTTAGCAAGAAGTCCCCGCAAAGCCCCACTGTTAAAAAAAAGACATGTACTGAAGCGGATACAATTTGCCAAAAAGCCCATCAACTGGCCTAAAGAGAAATGGAGAAACATTTTGTGGACCGACAAAAGTAAAATTGTTCTTTTTGGGTCCAAGGGCCGCAGACAGTTCGTCAGATGACCCCCCAACTCTGCCTTGAATCGACAGTACACTCTGAATACAGTGAAGCATGGTGGTGCAAGCATCATGATGTAGGCATGTTTCTCTTACTATGGGGCCGGACCTATTTACCGCATACCAGGAATCATGGACCAGTATGCATATATTAAAATTCTTGAAGAGGTCATGTTCCCTTTCGCTGAAGAAGATATGCCCTAGAAATGGGTCTTTCAACAAGACAACAACCCTAAAAGCACCAGTAAACAAGCAAAATCTTGGTTCCAGTCCAACAAAATTGAGGTTATGGAGTGGCCAGCCCAATCTCCGGACCTTAATCCGATAGAACACTTGTTGGGTGATATCAAAAATGCCATTTCTGAGTCAAAGTCAACAAATGGCAAAAAATTGTGGGATATAGTCCAAGCATCCTGGGCTGGAATAACAGATCATAGCGGCCAGAAGTTGGTTGACTCCATGCAACATAGATGAGAAGCATCTAAAAAACTGTGAGTAATAACTAAATATTAGGTTAGTGATTCACAGAAATGCTAAATCCACAAAAAAGTACATACTGTGAGTTTATAAAAACAAATGTAGACCCTGCTATTTTTTAGAACAGCCCAATGTTAATTTTTTGTTCTTTTCTGTAAAGTCGTTAAAAATTATCTACATTTCTCTTCATGTTTTGAATTAGAAAACAGTGTGCAATGTTCCTAATGCTGGAAATAAAAACTAGTATAAAGATTTTGTGATTAACTCATGTTTTAGAACACACTGCTATTATTTTGAACAAAACTGTACATGCCATCACCATGTATCTAAGTGGATGGTTGGAACCACGTCTGGTCTCCTGAACAACTACCACCTTATTTACACCCATTGTACATATATGTCCCAATAGGAAATGCATGAAGAGCGAAGCACAAAATTAAGTTTATTTATTATGTAATAAAAGTTCTCATTACCAGCCAACCAATGTGTCCTATATCCATCACCGATATTACTTCCTACAAAATTTCCAGAACACATTCATATGGGTTTCCAAATTTCCAGATTTTCAATTTATGCTTTTCTTTTTATAATGGACGTACAATGTAATCCCAAACGATGATCTCGATCAATACAACTTACATATTAAAGAGCAAACAATGGAGGAACCATTTACTTGGAAGAAGAACGTCTCCCGGTACATGACACACATTTTTTTACTTAATTCTATCATACACCGGGTCAGTAACTTGTCAGTAAGGAACATTAATAAACAAAAAGTGGCCCGTACATTTTGATTAATAGGCTGTTGTATTAAGGTAGTTTTAGCAAAATTACTTCACCCTGAAGACACTTGTGAAGGCGCGAAGATATAAGGACAAACACTCAGACCTGATTAGAGAGAGAGGGTGGATGAGACAGTTTGGATGGGGTCTAACACAGCCGACAGTGAAGAATGGCTAAAATGCAGAAATTAATTATTGCAGAGGAACCCTTTTCCTTTTTTTTTTTCTTTGCTTCTTCGGGTAGACTTGTGTAAGGAAGGCCTCCCAGGTTCCTGCAATCTTTCATTGTCAGGAGACGCCAAAAGATTGATTCAATTAAGATTAGCAGCGTTAGGGACGTAGCGGCGGATTCGTTTAGATTAGAATTGTCTTACTGAGAATCTTTAAGAGCTTCTGACCCCTCCGTGGTCGCCAATTTCTACGATGAGATTAGAAGGCGACATTGTGTTGCGAGACTCTGCAGGCACAATTTTTCTAAGGAACGTAATGTCCTATTCATGACAGGTTACAGGCAGCAGTCAGTTTGCTGTAATTATTTGTGTTATTCCCAAGGAATGAAGAGAGAATTTAAATATAAACTCATCTTAATATAAATCGGAAGATATCCTGTTGCTTTCCTTCCAGCGTATGTGGACTCATTTTTCCTAAGGTTTCAAAGTTCAGTCTAATATTAACTGAAAGACCCCGCTTTAAGCTATGTCAGCTCGACTTAGTCAACCATATACATTTTTCCTAAATTGTGAGGTTTTTATGTATACTATATTTTTATGACTATTTTACACTGTATATAGTTATTTTACGATGAATGAAGTACTCTATTTTCACGAGCACGTAGCACAATCGGCAGCAGGGTCCATCACCTGACATGACTTATTTATAGGGGTGTTTGGGTCATTTCCATGACCCAATTGCTGCACCCCTGATGGTGTCCACACTAAATAGAAGACTAATATCTGAATGTGAATGTTTAAATGAATAAGACAAGCTCTGAACATTTTTTTTACGTGGTGGTCTTGCTCCAAGTTACAACCATGACAAAAGCTAGGCATACATATTAAATTAATGAAAAACGGTCATTCACTGTTTTAAAGAGAATCTATAAGAAAGTATTTGCTATTTAATCAGAGAGCAGCATAATATAGAACAAGATACCCTGATTCCAATGATGTATCACTTCTTAGGCTGTGTGCTGTAGTTTCAATACAATCAGTGTTTTATCAGCAGGAGATCACCAATACAGGACTAAGTACCATGTGCCAGACAGCCCAGCTAATCTGTGTAACCCCACCCCACCACTGATTGGCAGTTTGCTGACAATGCACAGTGTACACAGGAAGCTACCAATCAGTGGGGTTATAGACAGCTCAGCATTCTGATCACTGCTACATCCACAGCAGAGAAAACAGTGATTCTATCTAAACCGTACCAAGCATCCCAGTAAGTGACACATCATTGGATTTCTGCACCTACATCATGCTGCTCTCAGATTAAACAGCAAACACCTACTGATAGATTCCCTTTAATAGTACACCATAGTTTTATAAAAAGGACTCCAAAACATATACATTGATCATTACGACTAAGCAAAAACATGCAAAATTAAGTAAGAGTTTCTTAGTTTAACATTCTGATCAAATGGTATGAAGTTCAGTGCCATGGAGAAACTCTCATTGGGTCCCCAACCTGTAAGGTGGGGTGCCATGCACCACTCACCACTGCAGCATGAGCGAACCAGCAGTAGTGAGCGACATGGATCAAAAGAGCACCAATATTACAAGGTTAAGCCCCCATGATTCCAGGTAACGGTACCCTTCTGTAATGATTATAAGGGATAACTCAGGAGACTCTTTGCATGGAACAAGACAACTACAGGACACAGTTTTATAAGTGGTAAAGTCTATATTATCACACGATGATTCAATCATGTGCAGAGAGAAACTCAAGTCCACAACACTTGGTGCAAATAATAAACACAGCTTAGCAGTCTATAGGAAACTTCAGAGGAAAATGCAATCACGCAGAAAGTCTATGAAGCACAATTATTCTTGAGGATACTTGACACGAATAAGTCCTTGGTAGTCCAAACACAGATAGATATGCTTATAAGGCAGTTCAAATAATATCTTAGCTCAACCAGGGAGGTCTGGTTAATAGTCTCAGGTTCTTGCAGAGCAGAAACAGCTTACATGTCTAGCAAATGCAGATGGAAGCAAACACGAGCAGCAGTTGAAGGAGGATTACTGGAACTGGTGTATGCAGCAGGAACTCAGAGCTGAGTTGCAGGATCACCACACAGGTTCACAGGAGCAGGTGCATAGCCAGGGAGTAATCAGAGGTCAGGAGCTGGATGCAAGGCAGAATACTCTAGCACAGACTGAAGGCTGGGGTGGAGTTATATAGCAGGAAGACATGGTGCACATGAGACCAAAGACGCCATCTTGGAAAAGGGCAGTAATGCACAAAAGGTAATCAAAATGTTCAGAGTCCTGACACCTACTGTTTTAATAGTGACACCATGAAATGTCCAAGTGATAGTCTCTGATGGTCTTGTGCAGTGATGGGGATATTAGTCAGAGTGCACAGTAACAGTGCACTCCCTAGCTCTGATCAGAAGTGATGAGCCAGCAATAGAGTGCACTGTCAGTGAGCAATGTAAGAGTTTGAGAACAATAGTTCACAGTCACAAGATCATACTGAGTATTCGTTGAAATTGACAACTGATGCATGCTCAGTGCAGCAGACACTAGCCAGACCCTGAAAAGGACATAACTGATGACGCTTCTTTTCAGGGAAGGGGCAGAGGATGCAGCAGTGACTGCAACCTCTGCCCCTGATGACGACTCATTTGAGTATCCCAGCATGCACTGGAATTCTCAAACAAAGCAACATCAAAACGAAGTTATGAAAAATACAAGTAAAGCAGCTAGATTGGTGAGGGAACGATAGGGACTTTTTAATTAAAGTACATTAGAAAAAAATATTTGATTATGACATTAAATAGAGATTAACGATTAAAATAAATTTCCTTTCAGGCCACCCTTTGAAGTCTAAACAATTCTTTACCCATATTTCTATTCTTTCTCCTACTACTGTGTTTTGTTTGTGACAACTTTATTTGCCAGCTTAATATGCAGCCTGTTATTCTGCTAATAGAGGTAATAAATCTTGGGTTTCCCACTTAAATTGGAAAACAAAAAAAGATAAAGAAGACTTGTATACTAAAAATACATTGTACATGCATGTGTAAAGGACCCATGTGCCTTAAGCCGCCTGTTGAAACATCGTTCAGCTGACAGGTATCGAATGCTTGTCTGTAGCAGTGGCTGATCTCTCTGCCAATTAAAAGCATTAGGTAATTGATTTACAACATAATCTGTCAGTTGACAATCAGGAGGCTACATAAATATTTGATGATTGGCCGATCCCACCAAAATCAGCAAGTTTGGAGGTCTTTTTCCTAATGTGTATGATGGCTGTTAGGCATCGAGATCCCATCACTGTACAGGGGGAATCTCCAGCCATGTCTTTTGCGGTCTCTCATTCTTTCCCAGCCGCAGAAGATCCTGCACAACAGAGATGTCGGTCCCAGCGTCTTGCTCAGTCTAATGCTGTGTGTCTGGTTGCTGCTGCCTTTTCAGGTCCAGCTATAGCAACCAGCATTAGCCAGCGGTGAGCAGATGCTCCTGGTACTAAGTCCTGCTTTTGGCTTTCTGAGCATGCCCGTGAGACAACCACTCAATGGTGGTTGGAGGTCACATGCCCAGGTCCTAAAGCAGCTCGGATTGGTCCGTTATCAAGGTCCCGGAAGACTGCAGCCATAAAAGGATCGCACGGCCGTGCACTAGTATAACCAAAAATCGTGGTGTGTGTGCATCGTGCTTGTCTCTGGTGCCAGCTCCTAATCAACCCCTACCCTCGTGCTGTGAATGAGTCTGGGTGTTTGGAGCAAGGGACAGCGCCTAATAGTGGTACAGTACACGATTTGATAGCATCTGTTAGCGTTGTTTGCCAGTGTGATGCCGCACGCACTCTGTGTGCTAAATCTGCTAGATAGCGTCGGTTAGAGGCATTCGCCAGTTTGACGCCGGGCGCACTCTGTGCACTAAATATATTCAGCAGTTCTGCAAAGTAACAGAGCTCACTGCAGAACACACCGGGTGACGGTTAACCCGTGTGTGTTCGGTGTAATTCCGCCATATAATGTCCGCCATTACCAAGCAGCAGTTACCATCTCTGCAAGGTGGACCCTGGGTTGCGAACACACTTTATTGTTACTATTACATTGATTTGGTGCGTTCCGCCAACCCTAACAATGGCTTTTCGAGTCTGCTAAATATTTGCTATGGAAGCAAGCTACATTACAACAGAGGGTATTTGTGTATGTATGTTGGATTTACAGTACTGTCTAAAAGTTTTAGACAAATGTGATAAAAATGCTGCAAAGATGTTCTCAATACTGAGAAATTCAAGCAGATACTTATCCATCATGTAATACCATCAGGGAGGCGTTTCACTCAAAATTTAAATAGATATACATGAGATATATAATCAGTGCTTTGCCTGTGTAATTTACTGTACATGTACAGTGCCTACAAGTAGTATTCAACCCCCTGCAGATTTAGCAGGTTTACACATTTGGAATTAACTTGGCATTGTGACATTTGGACTGTAGATCAGCCTGGAAGTGTGAAATGCACTGCAGCAAAAAAGAATGTTATTTCTTTGTTTATTTTTTTTTTAAATTGGGAAAAGTTTTTTCAGAGGGTCATTTATTATTCAACCCCTCAACCCACCAGAATTCTGTTTGGTTCCCCTAAAGTATTAAGAAGTAGTTCAGGCACAAAGAACAATGAGCTTCACAAGTTTGGATTAATTATCTCTTTTTCCAGCCTTTTCTGACTATTTAAGACCCTCCCCAAACTTGTGAACAGCACTCAAACATGGTCAACATGGGAAAGACAAAGGAGCATTCCAAGGCCATCAGAGACAAGATCGTGGAGGGTCACAAGGCTGGCAAGGGGTACAAAACCCTTTCCAAGGAGTTGGGCCTACCTGTCTCCACTGTTGGGAGCATCATCCGGAAGTGGAAGGCTTATGGAACTACTGTTAGCCTTCCACGGCCTGGACAGCCTTTGAAAGTTTCCTCCCGTGCCGAGGCCAGGCTTGTCCGAAGAGTCAAGGCTAACCCAAGGACAACAAGGAAGGAGCTCCAGGAAGATCTCATGGCAGTGGGGACATTGGTTTCAGTCAATACCATAAGTAACGTACTCCACCGCAATGGTCTCTGTTCCAGACGAGCCTGTAAGGTACCTTTACTTTCAAAGCGTCATGTCAAGGCTCATCTACAGTTTGCTCATGATCACTTGGAGGACTCTGAGACTGACTGGTTCAAGGTTCTCTGGTCTGATGAGACCAAGATCGAGATCTTTGGTGCCAACCACACACGTGACGTTTGGATACTGGATGGCACTGCATACGACCCCAAGAATACCATCCCTACAGTCAAGCATGGTGGTGGCAGCATCATGCTGTGGGGTTGTTTCTCAGCCAAGGGGCCTGGCCATCTGGTCCGCATCCATGGGAAGATGGATAGCACGGCCTACCTGGAGATTTTGGCCAAGAACCTCCGCTCCTCCATCAAGGATCATAAGATGGGTCATCATTTCATCTTCCAACAAGACAACGACCCAAAGCACACAGCCAAGAAAACCAAGGCCTGGTTCAAGAGGCAAAAAATCAAGGTGTTGCAGTGGCCTAGTCAGTCCCCTGACTTTAACCCAATTGAAAACTTGTGGAAGGAGCTCAAGATTAAAGTCCACATGAGACACCCAAAGAACCTAGATAACTTGGAGAAGATCTGCATGGAGGAGTGGGCCAAGATAACTCCAGAGACCTGTGCCGGCCTGATCAGGTCTTATAAAAGACAATTATTAGCTGTAATTGCAAACAAAGGTTATTCCACAAAATATTAAACCTAGGGGTTGAATAATAATTGACCCACACTTTTATGTTTAAAATTTATAAAAATTTAACTGAGCAACAAAACTTTTTGGTTTGTAAGATTTATGCATCTGTTAATAAATCCTGCTCTTGTTTGAAGTTTGAAGGCTCTAACTTATTTGCATCTTATTAAACCTGCTAAATCTGCAGGGGGTTGAATACTACTTGTAGGCACTGTATAAACCAAATAAATAAATGAAAGACATGATGCGTGGTACCACCTATTTTTTGTTAACCAACCAAGGTAAAGCAGACAGCTTTGGACTTATAGTATCAGGCTGCGAAGGTCCGTGGTTATTGGGACCTTCTCATCCTAAAAATATAAGCCCACAGCCACCTTAGAATTGGTGCATCATATTACACGCAGTTCCAAAGTAATCCAACCAATCCAAGTAGTCCAGAAAACGATACCTGAAAAATATAAAAAGACAGAAAAAAAGCAATAGACACTCCCTCACTCATCAATTAAGTAACCAAAATGTTTCCACAAAGCTTTGCCGTAGTCCACGTTCCCTGATGTCTCCTATGTCTGTGAATAGCAGTAGAGTGACTGCTATTCACTGGCGCCGACAAGTGATGACAATGATCGTCAGCGTCGCTGGATCCTACTGAGCACAGCAAGACTAAGCTTCTCTGATGAGCATTGTAGTCACTACCCAATGCCTGTGAATAGCAGGAACTCTACAGCTATTCACAGTCACCGAAACAACATTCGGGGTACGTGGACTACGGCGGAGTTTGTGGGAACATTTTGGGTAATAAATTGGTGAACAAGGGACTGTCTGTTGTTTTTATTTCTGTCTTTTTATGTTTTTCACGTATCATTTTCTGGACTACTTCAGATTCATTGGATTATTTTGGACCTGCATGGGATTTTTTTTCAATAAATTGGTGAACAAGGAATAGTGTGACGGTTTATTCAAATATAGATTATTTTTTCTGTGTGTGTTTTAATTTTTTAATAACAGGTTGGAATTGGGGTGTCATATAGACCCCAGTGCTTGATGTCAGCCATGATTTTTTTACAAATCACAGATGTCATCAACCCCAGAAACCAGTACCCAAACTGACACCGCACCAGGGCAATTGGGAAAGCTTCTGGGTTGGCTGCAGTCTTGTGTTTTTTGGCTGTGAAGAGTCCAATAACCATGGACCTTCCCAGCCTGATAATATAAGCCCACAGCTGTCTGCTTTACCTTGGCTGGTTATCAAAAATAGAGGGGGGCCCACATCATTTTTTAAATTATATATTAGGTTGAACCAGGCTAAAAACAACTGTGTTAACGTGGGTTTTTTTAGCTGCAGATGTTCTGCAACTAATGCAAGTCTGTGGAGAAATTACGCACAAAAAACTGAGCATTCCCACAAGAAAAATTGACATGCTGTGAAAACGGCACCACAAGTGATTTTATGCAATGTAAAAAAGAAGCACAGTGGGTATGGAATTTCTATTAATCCCATTCACTATGCTTATACCGCACAACACAGAGTTTTGGACATAGCCAAAATATGCTGCATCCAGAACGCTAGTATTACTGTTTGTGGGCATGCAGCCAATTAGTTATGGCTGTAACTCAATGGAGTGGCATAGTCACACATGCACTTCTTCATTCATAGCTTAGTAATCTGTCTAGAAAAGCTAATTACAGCACATTCAATCTAGTGATAATGTGGCCCAAACTCCCAATGATCAGATAGTTGTCACCTTTTGATAGATGATAAATGACATCTGTAAGAAAACCCTTTTAAAATTTTTCCCAAAAGAGTTAAAGTCATGTATGACGTATGAATAGCTAATAAATTCAGAAGCTTCACATTCTTGTCAAAAGATCTAAAAAGTCAAAAAATGTGTAAACCTACACAAGCATACAAATGACTTATGACACAACCCTTTGGGGCAGTGAGGCCAGCAATATCTCTTAGGCATTCATTGCATATTAAGAGTAACTGCTTCAAAAGTCCATAGTTGAGCTATATAACATATACAAAAGAATATCATAGTTATATTGGACCTTCAGGTTAACACTTGTCCCGTTTAGTCAGTTTTCACCTACGTCTAACGTATACTCATCAACAAAGGTAGACTATAGAATAAACAGAGTATTTTGGCTAGGGTTTTCTGTGCAATGGGGTATAAGTAGCATAAGCCTTTAGTAGTTATGGGCAGCTAAAATTATTGGAACTCCAGTGACCGCTTGGTAATAACAAGACTTTAAAAAGGTAGAAAGTTAATCTGAGAGAGGTGCAAAAATATATCTGGGACCATTTTAAACAACTCAGTTCAGTAAAATACTGATAAACCACATATAATTATTTATTTAGATTCCATATCGATATGATATATTGCTAGATGTGGATCCATTTGCACAAAAAAATATTAAGACAATATTACTAAAAGAACTGTATCTAGATATGAGTGGATCTTTTGAAATTCAAATTTGCTGGCTTCGCCGAATTTTCCCAGAAGGTTTGATACGCTGAGAATAAATTTTTGCAAATGTCCATAGTGGAAAGCTTGTAAATGGTCAGAAAATACATGTGTGGGAAAGGGGTAAGAGAGAGGTGATCCTGCTAACCATAAGACTTTACACTCTGCAGGAGAGAAAGGGAGAAAGAGAGAGAGAGAAGACCCCACTGACCATAAGAGCTTACACACATGTAACTCCTAAATAAATGATTATATTTGATTTCCATGAGAATCTTGTGATGGAAGCACCGACAATTATCTGGATGTTTCTCTGTTTATTGGTTTCTGTGTGCGAGTGACACAGCTCAGTTGCAGAGCATCTCTTTTGTTTCTGTTTGCCAGTGACACAGCTCAGTTGCAGAGCATCTCTTTCATTTTTGTGTGCGAGTGACACAGCTCAGTTTCAGAGCATCTCTTTCATTTTTGTGTGCGAGTGACACAGCGCAGTTGCAGAGCATCTCTTTTGTTTCTGTGTGTGAGTGGCACTACTCAGTTGCAGAGCATCTCTTTCTTTTCTGTATGCGAGTTCAATTTATGTGCTGTTCACACTATGTGGTGTTTTACCAAGTGTATACAAGTAATTGCTTGCCGTGTGTTCCGTCATTGTTCTCTAGTAGCAGTTTAACATCTCTGCACGGAGGACCCCAGGTTGCGATTGCGCTTTATTATTTATTTTATTTAGCCCAATCCACCAACCCTAACAAGGAGGAGAAGGAGTAAGTGAACTCAAAAATCCTCTCATTCACACTTAGGCCTTTTAAACCAGATGGTATTGGGATGCTAAGTCAGACATATTCTCTCTTTCTCTTGTAGAGTGTAAGTTCTTATGGTCAGTGGGGTCCTTTCTTTCTCCTGTACAGTATAAAATATTATGATCAGCAGGGTTCTTTCTCTTTCCTGTAGAGTGTAAGCTCTTAGGGTTAATGAGCTCTTCTCTCTCTTCTGGAGAGTGTAAGCCCTTATGATCAGCAGTCCTCTCTTTCTCCTTTAGATTGTAAGTTCTTATAATCAGCGGGGTCTTCTCTCCTGTAGAGTGTAAGCTCTTATGATCAGCAGGGTCCTCTCTCTCCTCTAGAGTGTAAGCTCTTATCGTCAGTGGGGTCCTCTCTCTCTCTCCTGTAGAGTGTAAGCTCTTATGGTCAGCGGGGTCCTCTCTCTCTCCTGTAGTGTGTGTAAGCTCTTATGGTCAGTGGGGTCTTCTCTCTCCTGTAGAGTGTAAGCTCTTATGGTCAGTGGGGTCTTCTCTCTCCTGTAGAGTGTAAGCTCTTATGGTCAGCAGGGTTCTCTTTCTCTCTCCTCCCCAATGTGTATTTTCTTAGTAATTACAAACTTTCCAGCATTGAAATTTATAAAACTGTATTTGACGCTTATCAAACCTTTTGGGGAAATTCGGCAAAGCTGGCAAATTCAGATTTCAAAAGATCTGCTCATATCAAAGTATAGACCTTTATGTGGTATTTTTTTAATATCTCTTTGTGAACAAGGAATCAATATCTAGCAATATATCACATTTATAGGGATATCAATAAATATTTTTATTTCGTTTTCAATATACTTATGAAAATTAAAGCTAGTTATGATATATTTTGTCAACACAACCATCAAAAAGGCAAAAAGCGATTGTTTTCTATTCTATTTAAAAGAGCAATTGAATTGGTTACTTGAATTCCCGACCTTCACAAAGGTCCCGTAACTTCTGTCACTCACAAAACAAAAAGCTATTTATTTGTCTCTATAAGTGTACTTATATACTAAAAAGACATTCTTCACAGATCCTTGTAGCGTCCTTCATACCGTTTCAGCAGGGCCCTAATGTGCCCAGGCCCCCTGGGATGAATGATATTCAGCATAGCACTCCTTCTCATTGTTGCATTATGTCACATTACTGACGGCTCCATTGTCCCGGTGCTGAAAGCGGAGGCTTTTTACACACATCCAGTGATTTTCTCTGTACAGGGCCATCCTATTGATCCATTCACACTGCCCCTGCATCCCATAACACATTGCTATACAGCATCCTACACATTTACCACCGCTCGATTTGGTACCAAGAGCCTTACACCTGCAGCTTTAACAAACGGCGCAAAGGTTAAAAATTATTGTGAACCATTTAACGGGTGGATTCAAAGGTCACTCCATTGTGCCCGGACTGCGGCATTATACAGATTGATAGTTTGTTACTGCTCTCTGTCCCATTCACTTGAGGAACTTTCTCCGCATGACCCTTTGGTGTCAAAACATCCTGACTGCCGGCCCTCTGTTGCCATTTCAAAAGGAGCTTAATTATTGGTCTTTGTTATTAAGTGCTCGTTGATTGGGTAATCTGGCCACATAATGTGTGATCATTAAGGGTCACAAAACTGTTATTCCAGGTTAAAAAGAGAATTGGCTCAGTAACCAGATACTTCAAGTTTGGCCTTTGAAGATTTCTTAGTGTGTTGGTGGGGCGGTGGGAGGAGAGCTACTGAATTTCAGGAGAAATAAAAAGACATTTACCAGGTCTCATATGCTCCTTGCATCCTTCTATTGTTTCTATCATTCCTAGTGGAAACATTGGAGATTTATTTACACCCGTTGAACATATAGTGCATAGACAATAGACAGATTATCAAAGGACGCAGAGCTGAAAAGTCATATAACTTTTTTGATAATATAAGATCAAGAAGGTTTCGGCACTCGCATAGGTTTTTCTTTTGATCCTTTATTCAACACAACTTGACACATTTCAATCCATCCAAAGCTTTCGTCATGTAACTTTTATGAAACTTACTTTCTTGGGATCAATTGCACCATGTTTTAGCGTATTACAACTATTGATCTTCTGTACTCCATAGATTGTGAGTTATAGTGGACAGGGCTCTTGTGTGTTTTTGGACCATGTCTTCATGTAGATTTTCATAGAAATTGTATCAATAGTAGAGTTGAGCGAATTTGTTCAGATTTGGTCACCGAATCTGAATTTGCCATATTCGTGCCACATTCGAACCCTTTTCATGCCGAATGTATGTTTGAGGTTCCGAACATATTCAGTAATTTCTACTCCCATTGACTCTAATGATGTTTGGATGTGTTTGACGAATATTGCAAACACAATATTCAATGCCGATCGTATTCAGAACCGAATCCGAACAAATTCGCTCAACTCTAATCAAGAGCTCGCGATATTTACTGTGGTCTTGTAAAAGCAAAAGATGATATTAAAAGTATAAAGAAAGTTCTTTCAATACATGAAACCCATGAAATCCAACTGGGAGCAACATCTGCATGGAGTTTATATGTTCTCTCTGTGTTTGGTTCTTCATTTCCTTTCCACACCGAAAAACAAAAACTTCAAGTCAATTTGAGATATGGATTTTGAGCTCAAGAAGAGACAAAAATTGATGCAAAAAATGACAATGTCTATACAGCACTGCAGAATATGTGTAATGAACCAATAAACAGAGCAATTCCAGAAATTCAACTCGTAGTGTAGATTGGACAGTGGACAGTGCCACATTGACAGAAGTAGTAGACAAAGTGGTCAGCACAGGATCGTGTGTATACAAGTAACTTATGAAGATCAGATGACAATCGCTGGACCACAGCAGAAGCCTAATCCTAATTTTATCTATGATCATAAAAACCCTTTTACGCTGGCTGTATACATATTGCCAGGTTGGGATGAGGCAACCATCTAATGTATATGGGGATCTGCTTAGTCTCCCTCAATTTCAGATGTCCAGGGAGGTACTGTATTCATCTGCTAGATCCTTTATTATTGACAAAAAGGATTCTTAACTACCCTATGCCTACTTAGAACACATTCAATTTTGGCTGAGCCAATTGTGCTTCTATTTTGGAGGGATTGAGAGAGGTATCGATCAGAAGAACATGGCTTTGGCTGAAATGTGTACGTGTAATGTACCAAAAGATGCATGAATATAAGTCCTTTATAAAATGTTCACGTTATTGGATTATTTGATTTTATTAACTAAATGAGGCATTTACACAGCATGATTTTATTAACGAGCATTCCGAGGAACAAATCATCGTACTGTAACATCCAAGCAGTACCCATCCCCTGTGGTACACTTTGGTCAATGGGTGGTGCCACTCCTTTATTGTGGGTGACAAGGTACAGCAGTGAGGCAGTCCTGTTTGGTTCCCGTGACTTTTGATGCTGCTCAGTCAGGGAGCAAAGGGGTTTTAGTTCCTGGCTGTTTAACTTGCTCTTTTCTTCTACTTAAATGCTTGATCTTCTGACTCCCACTGCCAGTTACAGTTCATCTTCTCTGGTTCAGTTTTGTGCTTTCAGCTCCTGCTTAGCTTGTTGGTATTCCTGTTGTCTGATGGCAGTCGGTTTCCTGACCATTCTTTTGCCTTCTGATTCAGTACCTTGGCTGCCCTCCTGGTTTTGACAAGGCTACCCAAGAACTCCTGTCAGCCCTCACCATTGGGAAGCAGCTGCCTTTGGGGCCGCTGCATGTGTCCAGAATCCTGTGCAGGGTTTAAAGGGTGACGGCCAGGGTAACCCTTAGGATTTAGTATATGGAGTGGCTTGAGCTAGGCCTGTTTATGTTAACCATTTCTAGAGCTGTCAGGCAATCACTGATAGATTCTTGCAACATGTGAAGTCAAAGCAACAAGACAATCACCCAACAAATGAGAAAACGCTAATTTTTGGGGTGAAAAGATCTTTTGGCTTGCCCAAAAGATCCTCACTCTCTGCAGCATATTGTCTTGTATAAACAGGACTTAAAATATGTTTCTGAGAACAATGGCGGCCTATGTGCACTGAACAATGTACTACGGTCTGCCTACATAAACAGGCTATCGCATGACAAGTAGTTGACCGGCAGTCATTTAGTGTTGCCATTTGACTAGTGTAAATGGACCTGAAGGCTTTCTTTTTAGCTCTTAGGTTAATAAAAAGAGGAGCAACCTGTGGCCTGGCACTGACATCCTTTTCTTGTAAAATGCAAACAATTATTTAGTATTTCTTTAATGTGTCATGAAATGTGTAAGCTCTTGAGAATGATCAGCGCTTTACAAAAATGATTTCACATGCAAGACTTAACTCCTCGGTTTTCTATAGTAGCTCAGCCAAGCATACTTAAATGCTCCGGGATAATGTGAACGTAATTAAAAAATATTCCAAAATGAAGCTGTCCTTTAATTTGGGAGCTAGATGGCACCACTAACCGTCACCGAGAGCCTTACAAAACATCTTCCTAACATTTTTTCGCTTGCATCTCATTAGACTCAAGGCGAGTGGGTTGTTTATCTCGTTTACGCAGTGCCTCTGTTATCTTTGGTGTGAAATTTAGCTTGACAACAATTAATGCTTTCTAAGCAGGGCTCAGTATACAGAGGGTTTGTGTAATCTGCAGCAGGAAGCCAGGGTGGCTTCAAAGCCTTCTGTATTGCAGACAAAGATGTGATATTCTCTGGTGCCGAGTGGCAATGGAAGGGTTAAACCAGCTACCATCTTATCGAGACAGTAGCTAACAGCATATAAAATATTCATGTATGGTTTGATCCGCTTAGTTTAGCACATTTCCTATAAGCTTTACAGTTTCAGACCTAATTTTACTCATGGTAGGTTAAGCTTAATGGCTAAAACCACCATCTTGGTAGAGCCTATTGTCTTCAAATATGCCACACATAAAATTGCAAAATGCATCTTGACGCCAAATGGGGCTAAAGCTTCCAATTTTCATCAGTAATGTTTCTCTCTACTTGATGTATGATATTGTGTTTTGCATTATTTTGGATAAAAAGAAAACCCAATAGAGCAGTGGTGCCTATATTTCATGCAAATGACACACAACTTCAAAATAAGGCCATTTTAGGTCATATCTAAAACCAATCTGCCCAAATATCCGTACTCCCAATTCTCATGTCAAAATTCTGTAGACCCCCCATCCTCATTTTAGATTTATCATATCAGATGTAATAGCATATCATCTTGAACTACCTTGGGATAACCTTAAATTGCACACTAACCACCGGCAACCTCCTGCTTAGAGCACCATCCATAAAATTGGGTCTACAATGCCCATTCAGATCTCTGTCAAAGTTTTCTGCTTGAACACTCAAAAACTGTATCCTAACATGGCCATGATTGAGCAATTGACTTCAATGAGGCAAATAGAGGTCCAAAATATGAAAAATCAGACGCATTTATTTTCCGTTCCAGTAGTGTCTGTCTTATAGTCAGACACCATAGAAGTCTATATTTTTTTTTTTATAATAATTTTTATATAGTGCTAACAGATTCCACAGAGCTTTACAGTTTTACACACATTATCATCACTGTCCCCGATGGGGCTCACAATCTAAATTCCCTATCAGTATGTCTTTGGAATGTGGGAAGAAACCCACGCAAACACAGGGAGAACATACAAACTCCTTGCAGATGTCCAAGGTGGGATTAGAACCCAGGACTCCAGCGCTGCAATGCTATCCACTGAGCCACCATGCTGCCCATAGAAGTCTATTTAATATTTTTATATTTTAGACTTCATTTGTCTCATTTCATTCAATAGTTTCTCAAAAACTAGTTTGGAAATGGAAGCTGCTGATGGATTGACCAAAATGTGCAATGAACCTGGCCTAAGAAGCATTGGAAGCTCTGTTTGGAGCACTCATAGGACATGATATACTGCCCAAGAAATGGATAGGGGAACACCTTAAGGATTTGTTGTTGGTCAAAATCAGAAACATAATGTCTCAAAAAGGCAGTTTTTATATCAGGAAAACAACTTTACGTGAAGATACAATACTACTACGTATGAAACTTGCTGACTGTGGTGGCTCCCATCAACTTAGTTTTCGGTGACTCACTTACGTCTCTCTGTATTCCTATTGAACAAAAGGAGTATTCCGGTCACTCCATTTCTTTCTTTTCAGTTGGGTACCTGACCCAGCCACTCCATCACTCATAGGGTGTAGTTTAAAGCTTAAGGTACCTTCACACGAAACGACTTTACAACGAGAACGACAACGATCCGTGACGTTGCAGCGTCCTGGATAGCGATATCGTTGTGTTTGACACGCAGCAGCGATCTGGATCCTGCTGTGATATCGCTGGTCGTTGAATAAAGTTCAGAACTTTATTTGGTCGTCAGACCGGCGTGTATCGTCAGGTTTGACACCAAAAGCAACGATACCAGCGATGTTTTACGCTGGTAACCAGGGTAAATATCGGGTTACTAAGCGCAGGGCCGCGCTTAGTAACCCGATGTTTACCCTGGTTACCAGCGTAAAAGTAAAAATAACAAACAGTACATACTTACCTGCGCGTCCCCTGCCGTCCGCTTCCTGCTCTGACTGAGCGCCGGCCCTAAAGTGAAAGTAAAAGCACAGCGGTGACGTCACCGCTCTGCTGTTAGGGCCGGCGCTCACACAGTACAGGAAGCAGACGCCGGGGGACGCGCAGGTGAGCATGAACTGTTTGTTATTTTTACTTTTACGCTGGTAACCAGGGTAAACATCGGGTTACTAAGCGCGGCCCTGCGCTTAGAAACCCGATGTTTACCCTGGTTACCCGGGGACCTCGGCATCGTTGGTCGCTGGAGAGTGGTCTGTGTGACAGCTCTCCAGCGACCAAACAGCGACGCTGCAGCAATCGGCATCGTTGTCGCTATCTCTGCAGCGTCGCTTCGTGTGAAGGTACCTTTAGTATGGTTCAAGATAATTAATCTAATTAGGAGTTTCACTATTCGTCTTCTCCAGAAGGCTAAGTTCACACTTGCATTTGGCTGGTCTGCATATGGTTGCGTACTTCTTCCCTTAAGCTCCGCCTATGCTCTGCTTACTTCCGCATGCATCCTGCGTCGTCCTGCATACCTATCTTTATCATTGGGTATGCAGGGACATGTGTTGTATGCGGATGTGTCCGCATGAGGCGTTGTGACGTGCCCGGCCAACGGTTCGCTCCTGTGCGGTCGGCAGGCACCTCAAAATGCCGCATGCGGATGCATCTGCATACAACGCATTTCCCTGCATACACAATGTTAAAGATAGGTATGCAGGATGCATGCGGAAGTAGACGGAGCATAGGCAGAGCTTAAGGGAGAAAGTACGCAGACCAGCCAAACGCAAGTGTGAAACCGGCCTAACTGCAACACTGCCCCAAAGACTTTTCCCATCAGAAAACTTCTCTTGATGCCCAACAGATGTTTTGGCTCCACCAAATAACATTTATGTACCTATTCTGACTCTTTTAAAAAGAAAAGGCCATGAACCACAAAACCTACCTTTTTTCCTCCTATGGCACCAGGAGGTAAGATGTCACTCCACACATAATGAAGGTCAAAATTAACACCAAGTTATCCCAAGTTAAAGCCACTATTTCCAACTACTACAACACAGAATAAATTATATAATAACATTTCTGTTTTTGTTCATATCAACAAATTTAAATGAAATTACGTCTTGAAACAAAGATGTGATTTGACCCTATCAATATACATCAAATAATAGGTCAAAGCACGTAAAATATACACAATATTTAGTGATATGGGATGAGAACAATACCCAAACATACATAGCAGTACCAATTTTTTATTTTTGTTTTTTTCTAGTGTGACTTTTTTTTTTTTTTACAAATTGAGGCATCCTGTATTTATACTAGGGGGGTTTTGGTAGTTTGTTGACAGATGACATGCAATACCAAAACCGCAAAAACAACAAAAAAGGTAGTAAGACATAAAAAAATTAAATAAAGCTAAAAACATTGAAAAAAATTAAAATACTGCCGTAAAAGTTTGTATGATGACAGCCTAATAGTATTATTTCAATATCAATAGTTGAGTATCGTAATATATTTTGGAAAATTGAAGGTCACGATGTTGAAGTAGGAAAAAAGAAAAGACTTGATGACGGTGCCTGGACTCAGGGTCTTTGGTCTGAGAGTAGGACAGTGTGGTCATACACAGTGCCTATACTCTAATACTTGTATGTCCTTCATGTGAAATAATGAGATTACCCAACAGCAACGCAATATGTTACAGTCAGGTGAAAATGTCTCCAGGTACAAGTGAAGGAATAAGTCTGGCACTGCCAGATTCCAGGCTCCATCGACTCCCCCTGAGGGACCCAGTATAATGAAGCATCCTGCATTGTGCTGTAATCAGCTTGCTCTACACGCTTAACTTCCTAACGAGAGCCGTGTTTATACAAGTGTATAAAACACATCTGTCCAGGCGCTGGGACCTCAGTGCTTGTGACCGATTCCACGCCTGAAAGTTAAATTAATGGTAAAGAGTTTAATTGTGAGTAAACAATGCCACATTAACGAGCGTTAAGTACAGCAGTGGGGACTGAGAAGCGGCTGTTTGGGCACAGATGTGGTTTCTTTGGTGCATTTTTTTCCCTCATCTTAATTATCCCATCTTGCTATGTTTTTTTTTTGTTTTAATAGTGGCATAGTAATCCATCAGTAGGCTCGTATTAACTCTTCTGTAGCTGACCCTGTTAAGTCACCTTCACTTGGTTGAAATACCAGTTTAACGCATTTATAATAATTTATAAGGAAAAATTTTTAATATATTAAAGGTTATAAGATTATATAATAATAATAATAATAATTTTTTATTTATATAGCGCCAACATATTCCGCAGCACTTTACAATTAAGAGGGGACATGTACAGACAATTAATTCAGTACACGTTAAGACAATTTAAAAATTTAAACAGTGACATTAGGAGTGAGGTCCCTGCTCGCAAGCTTACAATCTACAAGGAAATGGGGGGGACACAATAGGTGAAAAGTGCTTGTTATTTCTGGTCTGGAAATTATAATAAATAGGGATTTTCATATAAAAGCTGCATGATCCGGTCATCAGCCCGTGTGTTTAAGTGCAATAGTCAAGTATCAAGTGCAGCTATCATGAGCATGGAGGGTGTGGAGACAGATGAATAGTAGGGTGCAGATTCAGAGTAATATTTGGAAGGAGGGAACAGGGCAAAGTTAGTTTACTGAGTAGTTGATGTGGTAGGCTTGTTTGAAGAGATGGGTTTTTAAAGCGCGCTTGAATAGGTCGGGGCTAGGTATCAGTCTGATCGTCTGGGGAAGTGCATTCCAGCGAGCTGGCGCAGCACGAGAGAAGTCTTGGAGACGGAGGTGCGAGGTTCGGATTACGGGGGATGTTAGTCTTAGGTCATTTGTAGAACGGAGGGCACGTGTAGGGCGATAGACAGAGATGAGAGAGGAGATATAAGGCGGTGCAGAACTGTGGAGGGCTTTGTGGATGAGAGAGATGAGTTTGTACTGGACCCTGTAGCGAATGGGTAGCCAGTGTAATGACTGGCACAAGATGGAGGCATCGGTGAAGCGGTTAGACAGAAATATGACCCTGGCTGCCGCATTCAAGATGGATTGGAGAGGAGAAAGTTTGGAAAGAGGGAAACCGATCAGAAGAGAGTTGCAGTAGTCCAGACGAGAATGAATAAGAGTGACAGTAAGAGTCTTAGCAGTTTCAAATGTGAGAAAAGGTCGGATTCTGGAGATGTTTTTAAGATGCAGGTGACAGGAGCGAGTGAGTGATCGGATATAGGGAGTAAGGCTGGTTTCACACTTGCATTTTGATCTGCAGCGTTTTTTAAAAAACGCAGGTGGTGAAAAAACGCATGTAAACGCATGCAAACGCTGCGTTTTTTAGACGCATGCATTTTTGCATGCAGAAAAAAAAACGCGGCATTTTGACGCGTTTACATGCGTTTTTTCCTGCGTTTGCGTTTTTGAAACGCATGCTGAGAAGTGTGTGACAGCTGCCAATCATCAAAATCAAATAGAAAACCCACTATTAATAGAATTAGCTAGGGTTAGGGTTAGGGTTAGGGTTAGGATCCCTAGGGTTAGGGGTAGGGGTAGCTTTTTATTAGAAGAATGTCCTGGTCACCAGGTCACTGATAAGCCACCCCCACCATCAAGGTGATAAAGGGATCCAAACCCTAACCCTACCCCTAACCCTACCCCTAACCCTAACCCTAACCATAACCATAACCCTTGTGATCCTAATCCTAACCCTAAGGGTTAGGGTTAGGATCCCTAGGGTTAGGGTTAGGGTTAGGATCCCTAGGGTTACTAGGGATCCTAACCTTAGGGTTAGGGTTAGGGTTAGGATCCCTAGTAACCCAAGGGTTAGGGTTAGGGTTTTCTTGGTTTTTTTTGTGTTTTCTTGTGTTTTTCTATAAAAACGCATGCGTTTTTAACGCAAGCATACGCATGTGCTTAAAAACGCATGCGTTTACATAGACAGCAATACATTTTTTTGCCGCAAATAAACGCATGCGTTTTTTTGCGGCAAAAAAACGCCGCTAGAAAATACTACAGGTTGCATTTCTGCAACTAAACGCACGCGTCAAAAAACGTAAAAGAGATGGTACTGGAACCCAAATCTGCTGATTGTTTGTCCAATAGGGGCAGTGTATAGAGAGAAAAGGAGGGGGGCCTAGGACTGAACCTTGCGGAACCCCGATAGTAAGGGGTTACAATGTACAATAATAATACAATGTATGGAAAAGAGAGTTGTCAGCTATTTGTAGGCAGTCCATAAGAAATCGTTATTGTCCATAATTAAAATAGATGCTCCTACACATTTATTTAAGAACTAGATGGTGGCCCGATCCTAACGCATCGGGTATTCTAGAATATGCTATTGCCCAGCTACATAGTATATTGCCCAGCCACGTAGTATATTGCCCAGCCACGTAGTATACTGCCCAGCCACATAGTATACTGCCCAGCCACATAGTATACTGCCCAGCCACATAGTATACTCCCCAGCCACATAGTATACTCCCCAGCCACATAGTATACTGCCCAGCCACGTAGTATATTGGCTAGCCACATAGTATTTTGCCCAGTCACATAATTTATTGGCCAGCCACATAGTATATTGCCCAGTCACGTAGTATATTGCCCAGTGACGTAGTATAGTGCCCAGCCACATAGTATATTGTCCAGCCACGTAGTATAGTGCCCAGCCACGTAGTATACTGCCCAGCCACGTACGTAGTATATTGCCCAGCCACATAGTATACTGCCCAGTCACCTAGTATATTGCCCAGTCACGTAGTATATTGCCCAGTCACGTAGTATATTGCCCAGCCACGTAGTATAGTGCCCAGCCAAGAAGTATAGTGCCCAGCCACGTAGTATAGTGCCCAGCCATATATTATAGTGCCCAGCCACGTAGTATAGTGCCCAGCCACGTAGTATAGTGCCCAGCCACATAGTATACTGCCCAGTCACCTAGTATATTGCCCAGTCACGTAGTATATTGCCCAGTCACGTAGTATATTGCCCAGCCACGTAGTATAGTGCCCAGCCAAGAAGTATAGTGCCCAGCCACGTAGTATAGTGCCCAGCCATATATTATAGTGCCCAGCCACGTAGTATAGTGCCCAGCCACATAGTATACTGCCCAGTCACGTAGTATAGTGCCCAGACACATAGTATATTGCCCAGCCATATAGTATACTGCCCAGCCACATAGTATACTGCCCAGCCACATAGTATACTGCCCAGCCACATAGTATACTGCCCAGCCACATAGTATACTTCCCAGCCACATAGTATAATGCCCAGTCACGTAGTATACTGCCCAGCTACGTAGTATATTGGCTAGCCACATAGTATACTGCCCAGTCACATAGTTTATTGGCCAGCCACATAGTATATTGCCCAGTCACGTAGTATATTGCCCAGTGATGTAGTATAGTGCCCAGCCACATAGTATATTGCCCAGTCACATAGTATATTGCCCAGCCATGTAGTATAGTGCCCAGCCAAGAAGTATAGTGCCCAGCCACGTAGTATAGTGCGCAGCCATATATTATAGTGCCCAGCCACGTAGTATAGTGCCCAGCCACGTAGTATAGTGCCCAGCCACATAGTATACTGCCCAGTCACGTAGTATAGTGCCCAGCCACATAGTATATTGCCCAGCGATATAGTATACTGCCCAGTCACGTAGTATATTGCCAGTATAGTGCCCAGCCACATAGTATACTGCCCAGTCACGTAGTATAGTGCCAGTACAGTGCCCAGCCACATAGTATACTGCCCAATCACGTAGTATATTGCCGAGCCACGTAGTATGCATCATATCCCTGTTAAAAAAAAGAAATAAAATAAAAAATTGTTGTATACTCACCTTCCGGAGCCTCAGGATCGAAGCAGCCGGTTACCACTCCTTGCACGCTCCGGTCTGAAGATTGCATTGCGGACTCGCGAGATGATGACGTAGCGGTCTCGCGAGACCACTACGTCATCATCTCGCGAGATCGCAGCATGGACCGGTTACCGGAGCGTCGCGAGCAGAGAAGGCCTGTTGTGGATCCGAGGGGCCAACGGACGGTGAGTATATAACGATTTTTTTTTTTCATTATTATTTTTAACATTAGATATGTTTACTATTGACGCCGCATAGGCAGCATAGTTAATAGCAGCGTTAACTGACCGCGGCATAGCACGGTCGGTGAACGCTGCCATTAACCCTGTGTGAGCGATGACTGGAGGGGAGTACGGAGCGGGCGCTGACTGCGGGGAGGAAGGAGCGGCCATTTTCGTCCGGACTGTGCCCGACGCTGATTGGTCGCGGCAGCCATGACAGGCAGCTGGTGAGACCAATCAGCGAACGAATAACCGTGACAGACAGACAGACGGAAGTGAACCTTAGACAATTATATAGTAGATTTGTCCACTATTTTACCATTGATGACCTAGCTTTAGGATTGTTCATCAATGTCTGATCGGTCGGGGTCCAACACTCGGCACCCCCAACCATCAGCTGTTCTCAGTGTCGGTGGCAGCCAGCCAGAAGAACTCACTTGCCGAGCTGCTCCGTCTTTTGATAGTGGCTGCGGTTAGGTACTACACATCCGCCTCCTATTCAGATCAATAAGGGGGCGGATATTCAGTACCCCGCTGCTGACATTGAGAACAGCTGATCTCTGAGGGTGCTGGATGTCAGATCTCGACCGATCAGGCATTGATGACCTATCCTAAGGATAGGTCATCAATGATAAAGTAGTGGTCATCCTGTTTAATCTTGAGAACCTTATGCAGATATTTGGGATTGTCATTTTTTTTACATTTTAAGCTCAGTAAATGATACTCACATCTTCATATTATGGCACAAAGTCATGTGTCACCATCACCATATAGCGCCCTCTAAGGACTCATGCCCATGGCTGTATTTTTGGTCCCAGTGTGATCCAAAAAAACACCAGATCGCACTAGGACCAAAGTTAGTCTATGGGGTCGTGCACATGTTACGGTCACATATCGCTCTGATAAAAAAAATTTTGGCTTACCCAAGTTTTATCTAATATGCAGATCACACTCAGCCATGCAAGTCAATGAGTCCATGGAAACAATCGTAGTGCACTCGGATGACAATTTACACCGACTGAGAGAATGGAGATCGAAAAAAAATGTCTCCATCTTATACTCATCGGAAAGAATCATATCACACTATGATTCCGCTATGGTCAAACTCGGATCAGAGTGTGACTTGCATAATCAGCCCAATTCTGTCAGGTGAGAGATGACATGGTAGTCTGCAGCTGCCCTAAAGGAGGAAACTTCTATAAGGGAATATTCATACTGCATCTTTTTCCATTTTTATCTTCTAAAACATCTGAAAAAGCACTGATAACACACTAAAAATATTGGATCTATTCATTTCTAAGTAAAATCGATTTGCAGTTCATATATTCAGGCTTTCGAGCATCTTTTATATGCCCAAGATTTCAAAGACGCTGACCGGTTAAATGACGTAACAGACATCCTTCTTGCGTTTTCCACTGGGAAGATGTTCAATACTTTTTCAGAGTTTTATTTTTGCTTAAAATAGCTATAGTGCCTTCTTCATTGTATAATGGAATTTTAAAATAAATGTCTAGAAAACAACCATAAAATGACAAACAAAAGAAAAAACCTTGCAAAGGATTTCAGGAAATGACCAACAACGCTAAAGAATTATGTGTCAGATTTTAAAAACTCCACAAAAACACACCGTTTTCTGATTTAAAAACAGTCATTATTATTTGCCAGAAAAAGAAGTATTGTGAACACACCTTATGGCCCCATTCAGTGTCTCTGGTACATGTGGTGACATGTGAATGGGTCTGCGCACATGTCAGTGTGTTTCCACAGACTGTGTCATGTCCATTTTTTATCAGCAGCACAAACATTGCTTTCATTTTTGCAGTAAGAAATGGGAAAAAGAGTTGTGTTTATTTCAAATAAAGGAGTCTGTGTCTTTCCTTCAAATAAAGGACTTTATTCTTGCTGTGCATTTTTTGCAATATGATTATGGGGTTAGTAATGGGGCCGTCTTATAGACACCTCTCCATTACTAACACCTGGTCTTGATCTTAGCTAACAATACAAAGCTGACTTCAACCCCAACTCTATTACCTCACTTGCCACCGTTGCAGGGCAAGTGGTAAGAGTAAGGCTAAGCACCAGATTTTCTGGGGCGGCTCAGGGCTGATGTTGTTAGCATGTGAGGAATCCAATATCCCAGGTTCCTTCCCAGGCTATTAATATCAACCCACAGCTGTCTATTTAGCCTTTGCTGGCTAGAATTTATAGATGTACTCTGTCTAGTGTTGAGCATTCCGATACCGCAAGTATCGGGTATCGGCCGATATTTGCGGTATCGGAATTCCGATAACCGAGTTCCGATATTTTTGTGATATCGGAAATCGGAATCGGAAGTTCCCAGTGTATGGTTCCCAGGGTCTGGAGGAGAGGAGACTCTCCTTCAGGCCCTGGGATCCATATTCATGTAAAAAATAAAGAATAAAAATAAAAAATATGGATATACTCACCCCTCCGATGGACCCTGGACCTTAGCGGTGCAACCGGCAGCCTCCGTTCCTAAGAATGCAGTGAGTGTACAGGACCTGCGATGACTTGGCGGTCTTGTGATTGGTCACGTGACCGCTCATGTGACCGCTCACGTGACCGCGACGTCATCGCAGGTCCTTCACTCACTGCATTCTTAGGAACGGAGGCTGCCGGTTGCACCGCTAAGGTCCAGGGTCCGTCGGAGGGGTGAGTATATCCATATTTTTTATTTTTATTCTTTATTTTTTACATGAATATGGATCCCAGGGCCTGAAGGAGAGTTTCCTCTCCTTCAGACCCTGGGAACCATCCAGGATACCTTCCGATATTTGTGTCCCATTGACTTGTATTGGTATCGGGTATCGGTATCGGCGATATCCGATATTTTTTGGATATCGGCCGATCCAATCCGATACCAATACTTTTGAATATCGGAAGGTATCGCTCAACACTAACTCTGTCATTTTTTTCTGGCGTGAACTAACCAGTAAAGGCTAAGCAAACAGCTGTGAGCTCTTATTAATTGCCCGTGAATCTTTTGGAATATTGTCCCCTTTCTCAGATTTGTAACATGAGCCCCCAGAGGTGGGCTTTCCCTCAGCTGGTTTTGAAAATGACGCTGGTGCCCACGCCATCTTTTTTAAATGATTTATTTTACACACAATGTATACAGCGGGTGCTGAATACAACTCCCATCATTGTCACCTGGTCACGCTGAGCTTAGGGAGACCAGGTGACATTGATCCGAGCTGCCTTCACCAACCGCTGCCTGGGAACAGAGCAAACTGTACCACTTTTCCCAGGCACTGGTACATGTCACACTGATGTGGCACACGGATGCCACAGGAATGTAACACATGGGCACACGGACATGAAAATATCAGGCCATGTAAAAGAGCCCTAACATGGCATCTACTGGAGCATGACACAAATTTATTTAGAATTTGCATATAACTCAAACGTTGAAAATCTCTATGTAAATATGGAAATATAGTATGTACCAATAGTGTACACAAAATAAAGGTTGTTATGAGCAAGTGTTTCTTTTATGTAGGTTAGAAATGAAAATCTAGAAAGTTATATTTTTTAAAGTACCTCAAGCTCCTGGAAGGCAATGAAGAATCTGTAACAGGCTTCTAATTACCATATACCACTACTGCTTCTGCACTCCACAATTTTCTTCACTGTTCGACAGGGTAGAAAAAGAGGCTTTACTAAAAAAGAATATATACTATATACTAAAGTGTATATATATATATATATATATATATATACTGTATATATATATATATATCAGAAAGACAAATATATCAAGATAAGACATAAATAAAAAGCAATTAACCCCTTCACCCCCCGGAGCTTTTTCCGTTTTTCCGTTTTCGTTTTTCACTCCCCTCCTTCCCAGAGCCATAACTTTTATATTTTTCCGTCAATTTGGCCATGTGAGGGCTTATTTTTTGCGGGACGAGTTGTACTTTTGAACGACATCATTGGTTTTACCATGTCGTGTACTAGAAAACGGGAAAAAAATTCCAAGTGCAGTGAAATTGCAAAAAAAGTGCAATCCCACACTTGTTTTTTGCTTGCCTATTTTGCTAGGATCACTAAATGCTAAAACTGACCTGCAATTATTATTCTCCAGGTCTGTACGAGTTCATAGACACCTAACATGACTAGGTTATTTTTCACCTAAGTGGTGAAAAAAAATTCCAAACTTTGCAAAAAACAAAACAAAACAAAATTGACCATTTTCCGATACTCGTAGCGTCTCCATTTTTCGTGATCTGGGGTCAGGTGAGGGCTTATTTTTTGCGTGCCGAGCTGGCATTTTTAATGATAGCATTTTGGTGCAGATACGTTCTTTTGATCGCCCGTTATTGCATTTTAATGCAATGTCGTGGCGACCAAAAAAACGTAAATCTGGCGTTTCGATTTTTTTTCTCATTACGCCGTTTAGCGATCAGGTTAATGCTTTTTTTATTGATAGATCGGGCGATTCTGAACGCGGCGATACCAAATATGTGTAGGTTGGGGTTTTTTTTTATTGATTTATTTTGATTGGGGCGAAAGGGGGGTGATTTAAACTTTTATATTTTTTTTATTTTTTCACATTTTTTTTTACTTTTTTTTTTTACTTTTGCCATGCTTCTATAGCCTCCATGGGAGGCTAGAAGCAGGCACAACGCGATCGGCTCTGCTATGCAGCAGCGATCATAAGATCGCTGCTACACAGCAGAAATGCCGGTGTGCTGTGAGCGCCGACCACAGGGTGGCGCTCACAGCCACCGGCGATCAGTAACCATAGAGGTCTCCAGGACCTCTATGGTTACAATGTACAAGCATCGCCGACCCCCGATCATGTGACGGGGGTCGGCGATGCGCTCATATCCGGCCGCACGGCCGGATGCGGTAGTTAAATGCCGCTGTCTGCGTTTGACAGCGGCATTTAACTAGTTAATAGCGGCGGGTGATCGCGATTTCACCCGCCGCTATTGCGCGCACATGTCAGCTGTAAAAAACAGCTGACATGTCGCGACTTTGATGTGCGCTCACCGCCGGAACGCACATCAAAGCAGGGGACCCGACATCTGACGTACTATAACGTCAGATGTCGGGAAGGGGTTAAATATTCAGCTGTTTCTAGGACAGCTAGTAGAGGTTGTTCCAGGCTATTTATTGGCAACTCTATGGGTACTGTCTCACAGTGGCACTTTGGTCGCTACGACGGCACGATCCGGGACGTTCCAGCGATATACTTACGATCTCGCTGTGTCTGACACGCTACTGCGATCAGGGACCCCGCTGAGAATCGTACGTCGTAGCAGATCGTTTGAAACTTTCTTTCGTCGTCAGATCACCCGCTGTCATCGCTGGATCGTCGTGTGTGACGCCGATCCAGCGATGTGTTCACTTGTAACCAGGGTAAATATCGGGTTACTAAGCGCAGGGCCGCGCTTAGTAACCCGATATTTACCCTGGTTACCATTGTAAAAGTTAAAAAAAAAAACTAGTACATACTCACCTTCTGATGTCTGTCACATCCCCCTGGCGTCCACAGGGTTACGCGCTGCTGCCAAGAACTTCCTGCACTGACTGTGTCAGCGCCGGCCATAAAGCAGAGCACAGCGGTGACATCACCGCTGCTTTATTGCCGGCGCTGATACATTCAGTGCAGGAAGCTCTCGGCAGCAGCGCGTAACCCTGTGGACGCCGGGGGACGTGACAGACATCAGAAGGTGAGTATGTAGTGTTTTTTTTTTAACTTTTACAATGGTAACCAGGGTAAATATCGGGTTACTAAGCGCGGCCCTGCACTTAGTAACCCGATGTTTACCCTGGTTACCCGGGTGCTGCAGGGGGACTTCGGCATCGTTGAAGACAGTTTCAACAATGCCGAAGTCGTTCCCCTGAACGTTGGTCGCTGGAGAGAGCTGTCTGTGTGACAGCTCCCCAGTGACCACACAACGACTTACTAACGATCACGGCCAGGTCGTATTGCTGGTCGTGATCGTTGGTAAGTCTTTTAGTGTAACGGTACCCTATAGCTTAACATTTAACTAATTAAAGGGGTTCTCTGGGAATAAGTAAACAAGTAAAGAAAATGCCATCCTGAATACATTTCTAAACATCTTTAATTAGCAAACCATACTTATTCACATTTGCCAGGGAGGTAACCACTATATCACATTAAAATAGCTGCCATCGAGTTACACGACCGAAATCTGTCAGGAAGATCTTATCCCCTGCATTCATATATAGGAAGATGTGCCACCAGGAGATATTCCACTGCTTTCCACCCCTGAATACAGGTTGCTGTGACCTGCGGAAAATATATATCATCAATTCACTGTCAATTTATCTCCAGGTCAGAGCAGCCTTTCAGCATTCTTGAAGACATGATGGGCAGCAGTGTGAGCAGCTTATTCTTACATCTGTACCCGTGGTATCTCCAGTGTTAGATTAGAAAGACAGGGTGGACAGCAACGTGAGCAGCCCCTCCTTACCTTAGTAACCTTGGTATCACCACTGTTAGATCAGATAGAGAGGGTGGAATGCAGACTCTTCTTACCTCAACCCCCTGGTATCTTCACTATTAAATCAGATAAACAAAGTGGACAGCAGAGTGAGTGGATTCTTCTTACCTCAGCACCCCTGGTATCTCCAGTATTAGATCAGATAGGATGGGCAGCAGTGTGAGCAGCCTCTTCTTACCTCAGCACCCCTGGTATCTACAGTATTAGATCAGATAGGGTGGACAGCAGTGTGAGCAGCCTCTTCTTACCTCAGCACCCCTGGTATCTCCAGTATTAGATCAGATAGGGTGGACAGCAGTGTGAGCAGCCTCTTCTTACCTCAGCACCCCTGGTATCTCCAGTATTAGATCAGATAGGGTGGACAGCAGTGTGAACAGCCTCTTCTTACCTCAGCACCCCTGGTGTCTCCAGTATTAGATCAAGTAGACAGGGTGGACAGTGATGTCAGTAGCCTCTTCTCATCTCCGCACACCTAGTATCTCCAGTATTAGATCAGATAGACAGGGTGGACAGTAGTGTGAGCAGCCTCTTCTCATCTCAGCACACCTAGTATCTCCAGTATTAGATCACGTAGGGTAGACAGCAGTGTGATCAGCCTCTTCTTAACTCAGCACCCCTGGTATCTCCAGTATTAAATCAGAAAGATAGAGTGGGCAGCAGTGTGTACAGCTTCTTCTATCTCCAGTATTAGGTTAGAAGTACAGGGTGGACAGCAGAGTAAGCAGACTCTTTTTACCTCAACCACCTAGTATCTCCAGTATTAGATCAAATAGACAGGGTGGACAGCAGTGTGAGCAGACACTTTTTACTATATATACCTGTCCTGAAGTAAGAAGAGTCCGATGTCCACCCTGTCAATCTGATCTAATAGGTGTTAAAGTAAGAAGTGGCGGATCACACTGCTGTTCACCCTGACTATCTGATCTAATACTAGATATACCAAGGGTGCTGAGGCATTAGGTCTGATAGTCATGGTGGACAACAATAAAAGCAGCCAGTTCCTACTATAGCACCTATTAGATCAGAATGACAGGGTGAAGAGCAGTATGAGCAGACTCTTCTTACCTCAGCACCCCTGGTATCGCCAGTATTAGATCAGATAGATAGGGTGAAGAGCAGTATGAGCAGACTCTTCTTACCTCAGCGCCCCTGGTATCTCCAGTATTAGATCATATAGACAGAGTGGACAGCAGTGTGAGCAGCCTCTTCTTACCTCAGCACCCCTGGTATCTCCAGTATTAGATCAGATAGACAGAGTGGACAGCAGTGTGAGCAGCCTCTTCTTACCTCAGCGCCCCTGGTATCTCCAGTATTAGATCAGATAGACAGAGTGGACAGCAGTGTGAGCAACCTCTTCTTGCCTCAGCTCTTTTTTAGTTCCAGAATAAGATCAAATAGACAATGTGGACAGCAGTATGAGCAGCCTCATCTCACCTCAGCATCCCTGGTATCTCCAAAATTAAATCAGATAGTCATGGTGAACAGTAGTGTGAGCAGCCTCTTCTTACCTCAGCACCCCCTGATATATCCAATATTAGATCAGATAGTCATGGTGGACAGCAGTATGAGCAGTCACTTCTTACCTCAGCACCCAATATATTCAGTATTAGAGTATTAGATCAAATAAATAGGATGAACAGGAGTGTGAACAGCCTCTTCTTTCCTCTGCACCACTTGTAGCAGCCTCTTCTTGTCTCAAACTCCCTGGTATCTCGATTATTATATAAGAATATCCACTAAGAGCATATCTTCGTACAAATAAAAGGAGGGAGAGGAGCTTCCGATAAAACAATGCTCACAAGCTCCTGTCCTGAGAGCATTTAAGGACAGGTTGCTATGAGAGTAACAAGGTGATCACCATTTTAATGGATCTTGGCGATTATATTCTTCCTGATGATACAATAATATTCACATGTAAAATCAGAAGTTCTAGTTTACGTCTATATTGTATTCAGTACTGGCTCATTTCAGATTCTTTCCAAGGAAACTACCTTCTTTAAGTACTACCATAAAACCCTTCTAACACCTCTCTTCTCATTGCTTCCTTCTGTAGTATCCGTCAGGCTACACTTTGAGTAAAATACACGTCTGTCATTTTATTCCAGAGCTGCAGAATTATGAAGGACGTTACATTGCGTGATGTAATTGAAAGCTTCTACTATTTGAAGGAGACATCTCACCAGAATCGGTAAGCAATATAGTTTATACATCATGTATCATTTATGCATTGTAAAGGTTTGTACTCACTCAGCTGCATTTGAGGTAGGTACCGGACACGGTATTGCTGCAATGTCCAGGCAAGTTTATTTTTAAAGTTCATAAACCACTCGGGATGGCAAAACAAAACAGAGCCTTTCTGGCACAAAGTGAAAACAAACTGAAAATAAGTAGTCCATATAGCACTGCGGGTCCGCCCACTCAGGTCAGTGCCTTTAGCAATACACACTGGAGGTTTCCACACCTCCAGCCACACACACTGAATGAGAGACTAGGCCTCCATTTTATCTGCCAAACCACACCCCTGGGGGTTGAGATGTGAGCGGTCATTCCCACCCATCTCTTTGGATGCTTTTAAAGCCGGGCCCTGGAATGGCCAAATAGCTCTCTCAACACTATATGTGCTGGAGCATGCTTCTGAGCTCACATCACCACAGCTAATAGCCACAATTACACATATCTCCCTTCAAGGACTCGTCCGGTGACCACCTTACAGCATTTAAAGACATATATGTGTTTGAGTTTGTGTGTGTGTGTACACGCACATTATAAAGAATATGGTAAGAAACACTCAAATAAGTAAGGAGAAACAACAGTCCATTGTTATATTAATTAATGAAGGTCAGTCATTCTCGAAAATTGCTAGGACCCTGAAGGTCATGATAACCATTATTTTGTCATGATGGAATTGGCTTTCATGAGGATTGCCCTGGTAAAGGAAGACCAGGAATTATATATGCTGCAGAGGATAAGTTCATCAGAGTAAACAGACTCAAAAAGTGCACATAACAGCACCTCAGATAACAGCGCTTATAAATGATGCATGGACTTTAAATAGCAGACACATCACAACATCAACTGTCCAGAAGAGACTGCAAGAAGCAGAACTTTATAGTTGAATTGCTGCAAAGAAGACACTACTAAGGTTTGAAAACAAGAAAGAAATGTGTGTGGGCCAAGCAACACAAGGACATGAAATTCGATCAGTGAAAATTAGTACAGTATTCCTATGAGTAAAAATTTGAGATTTTTGGTACCAACCACCACATCTTTGCGAGAAATAGAAAAAGTGAGCAGATGGTTTCTGCCTGTGTGGTGCCCAATATGCAGCACAGAGGGAGTGTGTTATGTGTGTGGATGCTTTGTTTCGTGATATTGTGGTTGATTTATTTCAGAATCAAGACACAGTTGGTGACCACTGCATTCTGAAATAACATGTCAGCGGATTTCGTTTGCACTTATTGTGACGATTATTGATTTGTAACAGGACAAGGATTCAAAACAGATCTCCATACTATGTAAGGGATATGTGACCTAGATAGAGAAGGATGGAGTACTACATCAGATAAGATGGACATCACAATTACCCACTTAAACCAAATTAAGTTGTTAGGGAGAGTTGGATACAGAGAAGAAGCAAAGCAGCCAACAATTGCTTCAAGACTGTTGGAAGCCATTCCATGTGACAACTGATGAAGATGTTTGAGAGAATAACAAAGAGGTTCAAAGCTGTCATCAGAGTAAAAAAAAGGAGAATACTTTGATGAATCGAAGTTTAACACAAATTTTGGTTTGTTTCACACTTTTTTTGTTCTCCTTGCTTCCATGTTTCAGTTTGTGGTTTTACTGCCTTCAGACTGAATCTGCAATATGCACATTCCAATACAAACATGGAAAACAATTACATGAACAGGTGTGTCCAAACTTTTGCTGTTTTTTTCCTTTATATTTTTTTTACTAATTTCTCATAATTTTGAAGAACCCTGCTTGAAGTTATTGAAAAGGAGCCAACATTGTTTACTTACAGAAATTTTTGTTCTTTTTATGTATTTGTTACCACCACAAAACAATTTTGGCACCTCTAGTTACAAAAAGAAACAAAAGTGTTGCGGCACTTGAATATCTAATTTGTAGTTCAAGAGCATCTATTGATGACACACATCCTACCAGACAGTAAATGAGAGTTGTAGCCTTCTCAGGTCAGGTCTATATAAATCATTAGCCAATGGATATATGTCTCCACCTGTGTGTCATGTGGACGTTGCACTGTACATTCCTGAGAAGCTGTGGCCCACAGGGTGAGCTGAGATGGATTGAGTCTCCAGGGGGCTGTTCACTACAAAAGTTAAGAACTTGTGAAGTTCTGGGAATTAGTATTTTAATAACAAGTGCACTAACTAGAAAGGAGGAAGCTCATTTCAGAGTTAATTACAGTGACAAATTGCTTTTAGGAACTTCGACCAGACTTAGTTTAAGACAGCTATGAGGCTTCTGAGGCATATACTTATGAGATATGCACTTTCCGTAAGAGCTTAACTGGGAGGTATATATTATAAACATATATACACTGCTCAAAAAAATAAAAGGAACACTAAAATACCACATCTATATATCATTGAAGAAAATGTTCCAGTTGCAAATTTTTATTCATTACATAGTGGAATGCGTTGAGAACAATAAAACATAAAAATGATCTATGTAAATCAAAATTAATATCCCATGGAGTTCTGGATTTGGAACGATACTCAAAATAAAAGTGGAAAATCAAATCACAGGTTGATCCAACTTCAGTGGAAATGCCTCAAGACAAAAAAATGATGCTCAGTTGTGTGTGTGGCCTTTACGTGCCTGTATGACCTCCCTACAATGCCTAGGCATGCTCTAGAGGGGCGGTGGATGTTCTCCTGAGGGATATCCTCCCAGGTCTGTATTAAAGCATCACTCTACTCCTGGACAGTTTGTAGTGCAATGTGACACTGGTGGATGGAATGAGAAATGATGTCACAAATGTGCTCAATTGGATTCAGGTCTGGGGAACAGGCAGCCAGTCCATGGCATCAATGCCTTCATCATGCAGCATGGTTTCACAATGGGTCTCAGGATCTCATCCTGGTACCTAATGGCAGTCAGGGTACCTCTGGCTAGCACATGGAGGGCTGTGCGGCCCTCCAAAGAAATGCCTCCCCACACCAATACTAACTCACTGCCAAACCAGTCATCAGGCAGGAGAACATTCTCCACAGCATCTCCAGACTCTGTATCGTCTGTCACATGTGCTCAGTGTGAACCTACTCTCATCTGTGAAGAGAAAAGGGTGCCAATGTCAAATCTGTCAATCTTGGTGTCCTCTAGGAAATACCAATTGCCCTGCACAGTGTTGGGCAGTAAGCAGAACATCCACTTGTGGACGTTGTGCCCTCATACCACCCTCATGGATTCTGTTTCTGACAGTTTGAGCAGACACATGGATGTTAGTGTCCTGCTTGAGGTCATTTTGAAGGGCTCTAGCACTGCTCCTCCTGTTCTTCATTGCACAAAGGAAGAGTTGCAAATACTAGGATTTCATCAACTCACCCAACCAGACAAATTTAATTCCAATTCTCAGTAGACGTGCAGGGCATGGATCACCACCAAGTTCCTGCCGGCCGACTCCTAGGTGAAAATATAAATCACTCACTTGTCCCGCTCATGCAAATATTGAATGGAGGAGATGAAATTAGAATAAAAATCTTATCCTTTATTAGTGCATCATAAAAACAAGCTGACGCGTTTCAGGCAATATTGCCCTTAATCATAGCATGGATAAGATTTTTATTCTAATTTCATCTCCTCCATTCAATATTTGCATGAGCTGGAGAAGTGAGTGATTTGCAAAGGAAGAGGTGGCAGTCCTGCTGGGTTGTTGCCCTCCTACGGCCCCCTTCACGTCTCCTGGTGTATTGACCTGTTTTCATGTATCTGCTTCATGCTCTGGATACTGTGCTGACAGACACAGCTACCCTTCTTGCCACAGCTCGCATTGATGTGCCATCCTGGATGAGCTGCACTACCTGAGCAACTTCTGTGGATTCTTGACACCGCCTCATGCTACTGTACACTACCTCTAGGGGTGAGAGGAATGACAAAATGCAAAAGTGACCAAAACAAAAGCCAAAAAGGATGAGAACAGGGAAATGGTCTGTGATCACCCCCTACAGAACCACTATATTATTATAGGGGTTGTCTTGCTAATTGCCTATCATTTCTAGCTATTGTCTGACCCATTTACATAACAGCAGGAGAAATTGATTCACATTCGGTGTTGCTTTATAACTGGACACGTTGATTTCATAGAAGTGTGAATGACTTGGAGTTACATTGTGTTGTGTAAGTGTTCCCATTATTTTTTTGAGCAGTGTGCATATACACACACATACTGTACATACAGGGGTGTACATAGAAATTATGGGGCCCTTCCCCCCAATAAAGATATTTGGTGGGGTCCCAGAAGAGCATATCACATCTTTGCAGTCCTTACAAAGTACAGTAATTTTCCTGCTACTAAAGCCCTAGAATAATCTTTCTTTGCACCAATAACGTATGTTTGCCCCAAAACACAGAAAGATACCCCCACCGCGAATTCCTCCACAGTACCCACCATACACAAATTATGATGACAATACTGTACCCCAGCTCAATTCCACCAACAAAGTATGATGACCGCAACACAGTATGATCCCCCAGTTGTGACTACCACAGAGCCCTCCATACAGTATAATTGACCTACATCAAGTATAATGGCCCCACGCCTCACTACACTGTTTAATGGCCCCCACTAGCTGTCACACTGTGATGGTCTTCGGTAAGGAAGAGGGGCCTCAAACTGTCCCTGAAACTGGGACCCAAACTATCCCTGTCCCGGGGGTATTCTAGACGGACGAGAGGCCCAAGTTTCTGACTTTACTATGCTCCTATTAAACCCTAGATCGATAGACATGTTAAAGGAACTTGTCCCTAGTTTTTCCCATATAAACTTGAGCCAGCACCTTTACGCCTTTATACACAGCATTCTAGTATATGTGTCCTCAATGTGCTCTGCATAACACAAAAAAAACTTTTTTTTTTTTTTTTTTAAATTTGTTTATTAACAGCAAAATGAATCATGTTACATATACATTTGTTCCCAAAAGTCTGATTACAATAAACAGTACATTAGAATCATGCATTGACAAGCATACAGTAGAATGATATTTCAGTTATGACCAGCGCTTTTTGAAACTGTAAAGTAAAGGCGTTAAGTTATTGGTAACATATAGAAATATGAATCATAAATTGTACCTATCTCTATTCTAACTACTAATACGCCACATTACCTCGTACCTGTTGCCCGTATGGAGTCCCCACTCATCCCCAAAACCAGTCATATTGTAGTTATAGAGTAAGATGAGAAGAATTCCATCTACCCCAAATTTTTTCAAACTTTCCCGGACACCCCCTGTTCTGGTACAATGTGCGTTCATATGGGATGATTGAATTTACCAAATCAATCCAGGTTCTCCGAGAGGGGTATGAGCCCCCCATCCACCGCAATGCCAGTGCCTTTCTTGCCATAAAAAGGGTTTCCCGTAGGAGGATCCCAGTGTAGTGATCCCAAGTCTCTTCCTCCCATACTCCAAATATACAAATTAGTGGATCAAGGGGAACAGGAAGCGATAACAGTGAAGTAAGTAAGGATGTCACCTCCCTCCAATAATGAGAAGTAACAGGACAACTCCAAATCATGTGAATAAAGTCTGCATCCAATGAGTGACATCGCTGACACTCTGACGTTTGATACCGACCCATTTTATAAAGCCGTATCGGAGTTAAATATGCTTGGTGCAATATATATAACTGGATCATCCTATTATTAACCGATGGAGACACCCCAACCGGAGACTCAAGAACGTCCTCCCAATCCTCCTCCTGTATATTGGAAAGAAGACCCTCCCATTTTCCCTTAATAGAAGTAAGAGCAGATGTGTCACCTGAAGATAGCAAATAGGTGTAGAGGGAGAAGATAAGACCTTGAGGGCCTTGAGATTTGAGGATCCCTATCAAGGGCAAAGAAGAGATAGCACGACCCACACCCGAGTGTCTCATATACGATTGAATAGCGGACCTTAATTGTAAATATCTAAAAAATTGGGATTGCGGTATATTGTGTTCAGCTTGTAATTGTTCAAATGATACAAAAATTCCCCCGTCATATAGATCACCTATGGAGAATACGCCATGTGCCACCCAGAAGTCAGTGGACGGGTGGTTAGATAAAGCTGGGAAATAGCCATTATTCCACAGGGGCATCTCTGCTATAATGGCTGTAAATTTAATAGATTTTTTAATTTGCCTCCAGACTAATCGCGCCAAACGGAGCAAAGGTAGCAAACGTGGGGCATTGGTTTTCTCCATTTCCAGAAAGTGCAGTGGACAATCAATTTGAGCTGAATGAAAAAGGTGATTTTCAGAGTTGGGAAAGGACCTATCGGGCATCCACTCGTTAAGAGCTTTAGCCTGACCTGCCAAATAATAGAAATAAAAGTCCGATAACGCCGCCCCACCCCGCTGTTTTGGCCTCTGTAGCGTGGACAGTTTAAGTTTGGGTCTGGAAGTACCCCATATGAAGGTTGTGGTTTGAGAAGTTAAAGTGGTAAAAAAGGATTTAGGGATCGGCACCGCGCTGTGTTGAAGGAAATAATTGAGTTTAGGGAGTAATATCATTTTAATTAAATTAGTGTGACCAGCTACAGAAAGTGGGAGTTTAGACCAAGCTGCAAATTTAAGTTTAACCAGTTCTATCAGGGGAAATATATTAAGTTGTAAATCAAGCCCACTGCGTTGAGAAATATGTATGCCTAGATATTTAAAACTGGTTACGATGGGAAGGGGAGACAGGATCCCAAGGCGAGGTGTTGGAATGTGGGAGAGAGGCATCAACGCGGACTTATCCCAATTAATACATAGGCCTGAGTATCTACTAAACTCGTCTATAGTAGCTATCACCCGTGGTAAAGTTTCCTCCGCTTTATCCATAAAAATCACCATATCATCAGCATACAGACCGATGGTATCCACCCGACCAGCTATGTCTATGCCTTTAATATCTGGAGAGGACCTCATGCGTATCGCCAAAGCCTCTATCGCCAGAGCGAAGAGGGCCGGAGAGTGGGGGCACCCCTGGCGGGTTCCTCGATGTGGTGAAAAGGGTGCAGAAATTGTACCATTTACAATTAGACGGGCTCTAGGTTTAATATACAATAGACCCACCCATTTTAGAAATTTGTCTCCAAAGCCATATTTTTGTAAACATGCTAAGAGGAAGGGCCATTTGAGAGAATCAAATGCCTTGGCCGCATCCAGCGATGCCAGTGCCCAGGAGTTATCTAATACTATTTAACTGTATTGAACTACCGATTGAACTCGCCTAATATTAATAGAGGTATTCTTGCCTGGCATAAAACCTGTTTGGTCTGGGTGTATAAGATCTAGTATAATTGAGTTTAGTCTGGTAGCTAGAATTTTAGCGAAAATTTTATAGTCCACATTCACCAGAGATATAGGACGGTAAGATCCACATTCCAAAGGGTCTTTCCCCTCTTTTTTAAGTACAATAATGTTTGCCTCGTAATAGGTGTCAGGCATAGAGCCTGCCTCCCACAACCCCCAAAATATTTTCAACAAAAGTGGCGCCAGTATACCCCGATATTTCTTATATAATTCAATGGGAAACCCATCTGGACCAGGAGCTTTCCCGGAAGCCATATCTGTCATGGCACATTCAACTTCCTCCAAGGTAAACTCAGCGTCCATATAGTCTCGCTGTGCTGAGCTTAGTGTGGGAAACGTTATATCCGATAGGTAGTTTAGGTTTTCCGAGACATCAAAGTCACACTTGGATGAATATACAGTGGGGCAAAAAAGTATTTAGTCAGTCAGCAATAGTGCAAGTTCCACCACTTAAAAAGATGAGAGGCCTCTGTAATTTACATCATAGGTAGACCTCAACTATGGGAGACAAACTGAGAAAAAAAAATCCTGAAAATCACATTGTCTGTTTTTTATCATTTTATTTGCATATTATGGTGGAAAATAAGTATTTGGTCAGAAACAAAATTTCATCTCAATACTTTGTAATACATCCTTTGTTGGCAATGACAGAGGTCAAACGTTTTCTGTAAGTCTTCACAAGGTTGCCACACACTGTTGTTGGTATGTTGGCCCATTCCTCCATGCAGATCTCCTCTAGAGCAGTGATGTTTTTGGCTTTTCGCTTGGCAACACGGACTTTCAACTCCCTACAAAGGTTTTCTATAGGGTTGAGATCTGGAGACTGGCTAGGCCACTCCAGGACCTTGAAATGCTTCTTACGAAGCCACTCCTTCATTGCCCTGGCGGTGTGCTTTGGATCATTGTCATGTTGAAAGACCCAGCCACGTTTCATCTTCAAAGCCCTTGCTGATGGAAGGAGGTTGGCACTCAAAATCTCATGATACATGGCCCCATTCATTCTTTCATGTACCCGGATCAGTCGTCCTGGCCCCTTTGCAGAGAAACAGCCCCAAAGCATGATGTTTCCACCACCATGCTTTACAGTAGGTATGGTGTTTGATGGATGCAACTCAGTATTCTTTTTCCTCCAAACACGACAAGTTGTGTTTCTACCAAACAGTTCCAGTTTGGTTTCATCAGACCATAGGACATTCTCCCAAAACTCCTCTGGATCATCCAAATGCTCTCTAGCAAACTTCAGACAGGCCCGGACATGTACTGGCTTAAGCAGTGGGACACGTCTGGCAGTGCAGGATCTGAGTCCATGGTGGCGTAGTGTGTTACTTATGGTAGGCCTTGTTACATTGGTCCCAGCTCTCTGCAGTTCATTCACTAGGTCCCCCCGCGTGGTTCTGGGATTTTTGCTCACCGTTCTTGTGATCATTCTGACCCCACGGGGTGGGATTTTACGTGGAGCCCCAGATTGAGGGAGATTATCAGTGGTCTTGAATGTCTTCCATTTTCTAATTATTGCTCCCACTGTTGATTTCTTCACTCCAAGCTGGTTGGCTATTGCAGATTCAGTCTTCCCAGCCTGGTGCAGGGCTACAATTTTGTTTCTGGTGTCCTTTGACAGCTCTTTGGTCTTCACCATAGTGGAGTTTGGAGTCAGACTGTTTGAGGGTGTGCACAGGTGTCTTTTTATACTGATAACAAGTTTAAACAGGTGCCATTACTACAGGTAATGAGTGGAGGAAAGAGGAGACTCTTAAAGAAGAAGTTACAGGTCTGTGAGAGCCAGAAATCTTGATTGTTTGTTTCGACCAAATACTTATTTTCCACCAGAATATGCAAATAAAATGATAAAAAAACAGACAATGTGATTTTCTGGATTTTTTTTTCTCAGTTTGTCTCCCATAGTTGAGGTCTACCTATGATGTCAATTACAGACGCCTCTCATCTTTTTAAGTGGTGGAACTTGCACTATTGCTGACTGACTAAATACTTTTTTGCCCCACTGTAGTACCCTATAGTATTCATGAAAACAGTGGAGTATCTCCTCGGTCGAGGACACCAGTAGTCCGTCAGCTGTTCGGATCTGCAATATAGTATTGGATATATTATGTTGGCGTACCAAAAAGGCTAAGAATTTACTAGCTTGGTTGCCCAATTCAAAGTAAGATTGACGCGTAAAAAATAGCTTACGCTTGGACTTAGTGTCCATATGTTGAACATAGTCTCTGAGAGGATAGCCATTCAAGTCTATTGCCATTAGTGGGATCAGATATATATGCAGATTCCGAATCTCTCAGTCTCCGCTCAACCTCGTCATCCTCCCCTGAGGTCACCCTCTTTATATAGGAAATTGTGGACGACAGACATCCCCGCAAATATGCCTTAAGGGCATCCCAGAATATATTAGTATCCTGGGGCTCCAGGTGGGATGAGAGAAAACACTCCAGCTGGTCAACAGTTCTATCATTAAAATCCAGTAATTTAAGCCAAAACGGATTCAATTTCCAAAGTATGCCAGTATTAGGGTGTCCAAATTTAAGTTTAATTGGGCTGTGGTCAGATATTCCCCTATTACCATGTTCAATACTGTCAACCCACATTGTCACCTTCTCGGAACCAAATATGTAATCTAAGCGGGAGAGGGTGCGTCTGGTAGATGAATGGCAGGTATATCCTTTCACCCCAGGGTGGCGCGCTCTCCACAGATCTAGCCATCCACTTCCCTCCATAAACAAAGCTAGTTGGGAAGGGGCTCGTGAAGGAGGCTCCCCAGTCGTCTCGTCACCCAGTCTCAGTCTATCTAGGCGATTATCCATAACCAGATTAAAGTCCCCCATGCAGATAACGTTAGCTTCCGGGAAGCCTAGAGCAAAACTCAGTGCCTTCTGAAGAACCGAGACGCCAGCCGGAGGGGGGTTGTAAACACACAGTATAACATATTCACAAGAGTTCATTAGAGCATGTACAAAGACAAAACGGCCTTCGTTGTCCCTTCTAGTTTCTCTGACCTCCCATCTAACGTCCTTGTGAATGAGCAGCGAAACCCCTCTAGAGTAGCTAGTGTGAAATGCGTGGGCGGACCACTGCACCCATGGTTTCTATACACAGCGGACCGAGTCCCTAGTCAAATGTGTCTCCACCAGCGCCACCACGTGAGGGTGATGCCTCTTGATCTGAGAAAAGACCTTAATCTTTTTCCGAGGTGATTTAATACCCCGTACATTCCAGGTCATGCAGACTACCTCAGACCCCATACCGATATTTCGAAATGTAATAAAGAAGTGGCGTCCGGGCTGAGACTGGGGACAACCCATACAAGGCAGGAGAACTGTTGGCGGCGATTTCTACCTTCAAAACAAATAAAACCAGAATAAAAACAGAAACAGAACTAAAAGAACTTTTATTATACTCACCTCCTCTGTGGTCTGGTCTGAAGAGTATCACTAGTCTTGTTCCGATGCCTCCTCTCATCTTGTGATCGCCGTGCCCCTTTTTGCTTCATGTGGATTACGCATCCTACATTGTCTACACATTCGCCGGTGCTCTTTGCCCTTTCTCTGCGCATGATCATTACAGTACTTTGCTCTGCCCTTGTCAATGCCAGAGAAGTACATAGGAGTATGATGGAGGAAACTGTGGATGACGCAGGATACGTTATCCACATGAAGCAAAAAGGGACATGGTGATAGCAAGAAGAAAGGATGTGCCGGATCAAAACCAACGACACCCATCAGACTGGACCGAGGCATAGGTGAATGTAATAAAAGGCATTTTTTTCTGTTATGCAGAGCATATTGGGGACATATATACAGCATTCTAGAATGTTGTGTATAAGAGCGTACAGGTGGTAGCCCTATTTTATATGGGAAAAACCTGCGCACTGATAGAGAAATAATGATAAAGAAATACTGAAAAAATAGAGAAAAATAATCTTGTTTTTTTCTGTGTTAAGTATGAGCGTCACGCACTCACACACCTTCACTACTATCAATGAGGTCATTAATGGTTGTCTAAGGAATGTTCTGACATGCTGTATACAATTGGACAAATCATCAAAATCTGCTGATGGCAGCTCCCTTTGCAATGATGTCCCTGATGTTCTCAATATGGAGACACATTTAGGCTGAGAAGGCTGCTCACAAGTACCACGGGCAACATGCAACCTGGCATTGTCGCGTTGAAAGATGGCTCCTTGGACACGGAGAAATGGCCGGATCACTAGTTAAACAACTAGAATTGAGAGTCCTCAGTGGTTGATACATTTTAATGGCTAACTGAAAAGAAGGTAACAAATTGCAAGCTTTCGAGATTACTCAGGTCTCTTCATCAGGCAAGGACTAATAATAAATCTGAAGAAACACATATTTATAGACAACACAGCACAGAAATAATGCAATAGATAAGACAAGTGATGTGAAGCAGAGCTATCATTATGTGAGAGGGATAAACAGTTGTGGCCATATATATTGGAACAGTTCATAGATAAGGAGTGTGAAAGTTTTAGTGTCCTCTGATTAGGGAGGAGTGTGAAAGTTTTATTGTCCTCTGATTAGGGAGGAGTGTGAAAGTTTTATTGTCCTCTGATTGGTTATCTACTAGCTAAGGTACAAAGATATGTATCTTAAATATAAATAATCTTTATTTTATACAGCACTAACATATTCCGCAGCACTTTACAGTTTGCACACATTATCATCACTGTCCCCGATGGGGCTCACAATCTAAATTCCCTATCAGTATGTCTTTGGAATGTGGGAGGAAACCGAAGAACCCAGAGGAAACCCACGCAAACACAGGGAGAACATACAAACTACTTGCAGATGTTGTCCTTGGTGGGATTTGAACCCAGGACCCCAGCGCTGCAAGGCTGCAGTGCTATCCACTGAGCCACCGTACTGCCCATTTCCTGTAGTTAAACAACCACATAAATAAAACTGTTAGTGTACCTGGAATGAAGACTTGAGGGGTCTACTTATTACACATTATGCCATTCCAATGTGAACAAATTGACGTTCCTTCGTGAAAAGAAATGGCTGGGAGCTGAACAAGTCAACCCTTTTAATGTCATAGCAAAGGGTTATTCATATCTTCATTTATGGCATAGCCACAAAATGACAAGTGAATATCGTCCCTAAACTTCTCTGGTGGTGGGACCAATATCAATCATACATTTATGACATATAACCTTTTAAGGCCTGAGGACAGCAAACAACGAGTTGACTACCTGGAACCCGAATCCACATGTGCCAAGGAATTAAATACCAAATATCATATGCTAGTAAAATATTCAATTACATTGAATCTTATTTCCAGGAGATTGCCATTTATTTAAAAAAAATCTTCCTTATAAAAATAAAATAAAATTAGATTAAAAAAGAAAGTAATTTTTCTTCAAATCTTCCCCAGAGATTAAATGTTTTCCATCCCATTTCTCTCGGAAGACGCTCCTCATTTTGGATATAAAAATATTTTTTTTAAAAAGTAGAAAGAGACAATATTGCTCCGGAAAAATAAGTTTTGAAATTTCTCTTCTTGGCTGCGCTGTTGCTCTCTAATTGTCCAAAGGTGCGCATTACTTACCCACTTAGTAGCTAAAGAGTACATAGATAGGATATATCTGTTAGAAGGGTAGATGCTGTGCATCTTAAGCATTAGAAATGACAATATTCATGTGCAATCTAAATCTTCAAAGAAGAAACTAGAAATTGACTTTTCTTACTGTACGACACGTCAAGGGTTTTAACGTGAAATTCTGTTGATATGGCCGGCAGCTGCATGCTACTAACGACTATAACAGAGTTTAGCCACGCAGGGGTCCGCAATCACACACTCCACACACAGCACTCCTCCTGCTGCAAGCTCTGGGGGATATTCCTGCAGTTCATTTGCTTGGCCACCTATCTGAGCTTGGCAAATAAAGGATTATTCAGTGTCAAATTATCTTTCAATTGAAGCTAGAAGACACAATCTAGCATTTGGTTAAACAAAAATATATATATTTTTTACATTTTCTCTATTGCGCAGAATCTTTTACGTAGTGCCGGTTGTTGAAATTAGACATGAATTCTAATTACGTACAATGTCGGTATCATGACAAGAGCAAACAGAAAACCTGATCTTTGCTAAGGCTAGTTCACATACATGGCCACACTTTATGTAATGATTCACATCATTTTTTTAATCAATCGTGGAATTTGATCCTAGAGGAATGACCGTATTTCTCAGAAGGGAATCTTGTGACCTCTTATACGACAAGCTCAAAAGGGTCTAAATATATTTATATTTTTGAAAAATGAGATTGCAGGAACCAATATACTGTATTATGCATAGTTTGGGATCCAAGGGGGCGGGCATTACACAGGAAGTCTAGGAGCACCAATGAGAGAATCCCTGTGTTATGCCCCACCCCTGCACTACCAACAACACAGTATATCAGTTTTGTTTACAGCATTCCTCCAACATTCTGATTTTGTCCTAAATGCTAATTCTCTACTCGCCCATTGTGCATTCAGTGCAGATGTAATGAATCTCATTTGTAAGCAGATACTCTGAACAAAAATACGCACCAAATAAACAATTTGAGCACTTACCCTCAGGGTACGTCCACATGGACATGGATTGTCTGGAAAAATCTGCCACCGACCTGCTGCAAAATCCACATGAGTTTTTGCTGCAGATTTTCCATGGATTGCACCCTTTACATCCCATCCTTGGTGAAAAATTGCCATGTAAGTTGACATAATATTGATACAGAATCCGGACAGCAGATCAAATTCTGTCTGAGTGTGTGGCTGAAAATCGTTAACTTCCCATTCCCTTTACAGCTACTGCTATGTGCTATAGATTTTCTGCTTGGAAAATATGGATTAAAAAAAGTTTGCCTACCCCCTCTATGTGTACTTTACAATGGTGGATTACACTAGCCAATAGTGATGAGCGAATATACTCGTTACTCGAGATTTCTCGAGCATGCTCAGGGGTCCTCCGAGTATTTTTTAGTGCTCGCAGATTTAGTTTTTCTTGCCGCAGCTGAAAGATTTACATCTGTTAGCCAGCATAAGTACATGTGGGGGTTGCCTGGTTGCTAGGGAATCCCCACATGTACTTATGCTGGCTATCAGATGTAAATCACTCAGCTGCGGCAAGAAAAACTAAATCTCCGAGCACTAAAAAATACTCGGAGGACCCCCGAGCGTGCTCAAGAAATCTCGAGTAACGAGTATATTCGCTCATCACTACTAGCCAATTATCGTGAATGAGTGTTTCTAGAAGTGCTCATTTCCCAATAATCAGCCATTGTAAACCAACTGTCAATCACCCAACGATTGAGCAAAATGCTTTTCTGTCTGGTGAAATGATTTTTAAGCTTACTTAAAAATCATCATTCTCGGCAGCATGTCATCCTGTGTAAACAGAACCTGAGCTGTCAAGAACAATGACAGTCTATGCCCACAGAATGACCTATTACTGATCACTGTGTGTGCATCACAAGTGCAGTCGACCTGTCTAAACAGGCTATCAAACGACTACCGATTGGCAAACATGTAACCAATTGTCAAACATGTAGGTGATTGCAGGTCCTTTAACCCCGTGAGTTGACAGGTCTAAATGCACCTTAAGACTTCATACACTGCATTTATGTTTTTAGTGTGTTTTGATGGTTAGTGATTTATATTTCAAAGTACAGCATGCTCTACATTATCATGCCTGGTACTTTACAAAATGAAAAAAGATGCCCATTTTTGAAGAGCTACTCAAAAATGCCAAAAGTCACACAATTTTTACACAACTTTGCATTGTGCAAAAATCTGTTGACATTTCAAAGAGTTTTACGCAAGTTTTATGACATAAACACTTTGATGTAGGCTTTAATAAAACTTTTTTTTTACAGATCCGTGTGTCTGTTCCACGCAAACTCAATACACATCCTATTCTCATCCATGTCTTTGTGGATCAGAATCAGCAATTCAAGTCAATGGCAATCTGTTAAAAAACCTAGGCATGGAAAATGTTAGTTTTCCATCCATTTTAGTAGATCCATTGCTAAGTGACAAAATGAAATTTTTTTTTTTAGCCGGATACCAGATGTAAGGAAAATGGTCACTTTGCTGTTAAAAAGGAAAAACTTTGCCCCCCATTAATCAGTGTCTTTGCGTCTATTTTCTGCAGTAAAAATGAAAAATAGTTCTAAGCCTAGGGTCACACAACTGTATATTCTCGCATCTGAGAAAATCAATCCGATTATGCCAATCACACTCTGATCAGATTTTGCTCAGTGTCAACACAGTGTGTTCCAATTTTCTCAGATGAGGAAAAGATGGGAAAAAAAAACATTTGTCCATCTTCTCCATTGTCAGTCCTCGGAAATCGCTCTAAGCTCTGATGTCATCTAAGTGCGATTCAAAGTTTTCCATGGACTCATTGACTTGCATGGTGGAAGGTGAACCGAATATTGTCTCAAAGTCAGGCATACTGTGATTTTTCCTCTTTGGACATGTGCACAGCCCCCCCAGAATGACATTGGTTGTAGTGTGATCCGATGTTTTGTTGGATTGTAGTCTGACTGAAAATATGGTTATCTGGACAAGCCCTCATAGTGACTTTTTATTTGCACCTCATTCATTATTTTCAGATTACCTTTTCTTGGTTTCGACTGTTTTTTTTGGGGGGGTGGGGGCAGGCTTGTCAATATGGACGTGGTTTTACTTATCCAAATGTCTTAGCCTAATTTGTCATTTTCAACTTTTCGAAATGTTAGCAATCTGTCTCATTTTATTTTTGCAGAGTCTACTAACAAAGTACTACATTTTTTTAAAGGCTCATAAGACTTTTGGCTTTAAAAAGGTGCAAAAAAGTAATTGAATAAGAAGAGCATCTTTGAGCGTTTTGGGCAAAATTCATCAGCCCATTTTTTAAAAATGTGGTGCAAAATACGACAACAAGGCACAAAAAAGAAAACTCTATTGAAAGAAAGCGTGAATGATGAATCGGGCCAGGGTAGGAATATGCCCTAATAAATGTATCTCAGACTTGTAATAAAAGTATTGTACACTTGTATTTATGATGTGTGCAAGCTTGTATCCATAGGTCAACTCCCAGACTGGTGATGATGAACGAACAAGCTGGGATAAGGTGTTATCGGAGCATGCTTGGGTGCTAACCGAGTGTCTTTGTCATGCTCAAATAATATGGTCGAATTCCCGTGCCTGAACATCTAGTAGCCATTCAGCAGCCACAACACATGTAGGGATTGCCTGTTTGTTGCGGCTGTCGAACAGCTTTTTACACTTTTTTACGCTTGAACCATAGTTCAGAATAACATTTTTGGGCACCATGAGGAATTTAAAAATAAATAATAATAACATTTGATTTTTTGGGTATCATGTCTTCTGAACACAACGGCCTTCCAGTAGTACCAGAAGAGTAGAAGAATTGGTAGCTCTCACAAAAAAATAGTTAACAAAAAAAAGAGGGGAAAAAAACAAAACAGTGCGGTAATTAAAATTCCTCAAGTCTAAACCCTGACAATGTATAGCATTGGTTAAAAGCTCCCAGCATGTTTAGACCCCAAAGAAAACAACAAAAGGTGTTAATAGCTTTTACTCTGAAGCACCACGCTGATACATTACCCATTATACTTATCCACACACAGGGAAATGACAAACAGGTTTGATCAATTAGATTTTAATGCAAAGTGGAACTGGGAAAGAAAGGCAGGCGGCTCAGAAGACCTTTTAGTTGCTAATGTGTCTGAAAAAAAAGCACTTAATTGAGGTCGTAATAATATTAGCAGTTATCATCATCAATAATTTGGCTTTATTTATTGCTACATGGGAAAGCCTGTCAGAACGCAATGGTGTGGTCTTTGTTCTCCGTGTTAACATGAAGTTAGCTGATGGATGAATGGGGGAATATTTCAGCAGCTGCTACAGACAATCACATAGGATGGAAAATAATGTTCATTTATTTCCCTTAACCTATTGTACGCAGATCTCCCATGCCCGTCCTGCAAAGATAAATGAGATGTAGCCGAGAATAGAGATTTAAACCTCCCATCATGTGAATATTATATAGTAATCAATAGGAAGAATATTTTATGTGGTGGCGGAAAAAATCTGGTGGTTGGATGATCACATAATGAGTTTGTAGAAATCAGAACACAATGTTTGAATTCATCCAAAACACAATTTTAAGAGATAATCAACATTGTGTTTGGTGTCTTTCTCATCCAAGACTTAGAATAAATGAGATTACGGATTTGTGGCTTTAACAAAAAAGGCAAATTGCCTCTTCAAAACAGAAGAGGGCTAAAACTCTAGTGAAAGGCTTCTCATACAGCCAAATCAGATCTCATGCCTTGCACTGAGGAGGGGCAACACTCCGAAACACATGTTTGTAAATTGAGATTGTGGATTGGCTTTTATCCTAAGTCATATAAAAAGGCTCATTAAAGGGTCGATATTAACTTTTTAGGATTTTTATTTACAATCGGTGGCACTAGAGTTGTAGTCCTCTTCCTCTCTGAAGTAGTAATTGGCATATTTTATTCCCCAGATGAGCAGTACATGGCTTATAAGTAGAGATGAGCGGTGTTCGAGTCGAACTGTTCGCCAGTTTCAAATTCGAGCTGTTTTGGGGGGTGTTCGAGTCTTTCGACGAACCCGAACAATTTGCTTAAAATTCGGCTGTTCGAGTTTCTGTTCGATAACTGTTCGTTCACCAAAAGCCTAGCTTGATTTGCACATTAAAACTGTTTATCATTATTAATGGACTATTCCAGTGTATAGTGGGTGGGGGGGGCGGGGGATAGATCTGTGCTGAAATAACGCCGATCTCCTTTTTTTTTTTCTTTCCCGCATTTACAGAGGGGCGGTGCAGTCTCTCAGCCTATCAGCAGTGCACACACACAGCAATGTGCATGTGATGCACACAAGCAAGGGCATGTGTCATTGGCTGTGTATGTCACATGTCCTTGCCCTATAAGAACCAGCCATTTGCCCCGTCGCCACCATTTCCTCACTGCTGCAGCTTAGTGTTAGACGGCACCGCTGCTGCTGTGGGCGCTATACAGACTAAGAGTGTTTTTTTGCAGCGAATTGTCAGAGAGATAGGTTTAGGGAGTCGGGAGGAGTCGGGACTTGTTGTAATATCAGCCCTTTTCAGGGTAGGTTACAGTTCATAGCACTGTTTGCCAGGCAGGTCTGAGCCAGTTCTGTGCAAGTGTTAGTCACAGCATTTGGTGTAATCTAGCTCAGCCAATCCTTTTGGGCTAGTAGCATTGTCTGATAGTCATCTGAGTAGCCCGCCTGTGAAGCTAGCTACACCGCCTGTGTATCTCTATTTTCACTGCATCTAATCCAGTTAATAGTTTTGGGCCTAGGAGCAGTGTCTGCATGTCAGCAGAGTAGCCCGCCTATGAAACTAACTACACCACCTGTGTATCTCAATTTTCACTGCATCTAATCCAGTTATTAGTTGTGGGCCTAGTACCACAGTTTGGCCACTCAGTTTGTCTTGGTTTTCATCCATCGGTTGTTGTGCCAACAACTACAGATACAGAGTTGCCAATTAAGCACTAAAATGAGTGGCAAAAGGCCTGCTGCTGGTGGAAATGGGAATAGGCGTGTTGGAAAGGGAAAAAAGGTTGTGTCCGTGGGGTAGGTGGTAAAGCAACAGTAACATCTGCAGAAGAAAGACCATCTTCCAGCCAAAGTAAGATGTCTACTTCTTTTCGTGGACAATCTGATATGATCCCTTTCTTACGACCATCGCTACAAGCATCGCCAAAAATTCCAGATGAGGCACAAAAACAGCAGGTGCTTGAACGGGTATCAAGTGCTCGTTCAAGTGGGCTCTCCTCCATGTCAACTTCAACATCACAACTACGCCAGTCCTCAGAGTTGTCACCCCAATCGCACTTGCTTCCTCACAGCTCCCAAGTCTCCAGCTGCCTGTCTGAGCATGGGGTAACACACATGGTTAAGTCTGTAGAGCTGTTTACGCATACTATAGCCTGGGAATCAGAGGTCTGCTCCAGAGCTTCTGTGAATCCAGATGAGGAATTTATCTGCACTGATGCCCAGAATCTTTCTGAGTCAGGTCCAGGCCCAGATGAAGAAGGTTCTGAGCATAATGTAGACCTTCGTTCCCAAACTGTAACTCCTGTTGTTGGAGACAATGAGGAAGATGATAATGAGACTGAGATACCTGATTGGAACGAAAACTTGACTTTTCGGTCGGGGCAGGAAGAGGTTGGCTCTGAGGACGACGGGTGTGAGAACACACAGGATGTTGATGACGAGGTTGTAGACCCACTTACTGTCAACCCCCAGTCCGCCAGTCCATGAGGTCAGCAGAGGAGGTGGAGGAGGATGCTAGCGACGAGTCTGACGACGAGGTAATGGTGCGCCTTCCTGGACAGAGACAGAGTACTGGAAGCACGTCAACAACTGCATCCTCAACCCCCAACTGTGCCTCAGACCAGAAGTCGTGGTGGCTCTTCAAGTCATTTTTTGACATCGCAAATGATGACCCAACTTATGTTGTCTGTAATATTTGTCAACAAAATCTCAGTAGAGGCCAAAAAATCACTAGCTTGAGTACTTCATGCATGAACCGTCACATGGATATGAGGCATAAGTTGCAGTGGGAAGCTCACTGAGCTACAATGTGGCCTAGTGGGCCGGGTCAACCACCGTCTGTTTACCTAAGTACTATTTTTAACGGCATCTGGCCCAGGAAATCCTTTTGGGCTTAGTAGAATTTAGTGCTACTCAGCAGCGTACCCCACCCATGAAGCAAGCTACACCACCTGTTTACCTAACTACTATTTTGTAATGCATCTAGCCCTGGAAATCCTTTTGGGCCTAGTAGAATTTGGTGCTACTCAGCAGCGTACCCCACCCATGAAGCAAGCTACCCCGCCTGTTGATCTAATTACTAATGTTTAACTGCATCTAGCCCAGGAAATCGTTTTGTACCTAATAGCATTTTGCGCTACTCAGCACAGTACCCCACCCATGAAGCAAGCTACTCCGCCTGTTTACCTAAGTACTATTTTTTAATGGCATCTGGCCCAGGAAATCCTTTTGGGCCTAGTGGAATTTGGTGCTACTCAGCAGCGTACCCCACCCATGAAGCTAGCTACACCGCCTGTTTACCTAAGTACTATTTTTTAACGGCATCTGGCCCAGGAAATCTTTTTGGGCCTAGTAGAATTTGGTGCTACTCAGCAGAGTACCCCACCCATGAAGCAAGCTACACCGCCTTCTTTCTTTCTCAATCTAACCCCTGGGGTGTCCACGCTCCCTCCAGCTCTCTCCTTCTCACAGGTGGACTACCGTGTGTTTTCACACTGTGGCGAATCGTTTGGGCCCAGGCATAAGAAGTCGTCGAGGTAATGGATAATATGTGCCGCCTTACAAACGTCCATGACGACACATTCGAGGAAGCAACTAAACACCTCAAATAGTGAGCAGGATATGGAGCACCCCATGGGCAAACAGCGATCTATGTAGTATGCTCCTTCACAGAAGCAGCCCAATGGGAGGACACTATTTGGAGGCACAGGCAGTAACCGGAATGCCCCCTCAATGTCTGTTTTGGCCAATAGGGTGCCCCTTCCCAACTTCTTGACCCGCCTGATTGCCTCGTCAACGGAGGCACAGTTCATAGTACTGTACTTGGTTCCACATTGATGTTGTCGTTTATTGATGGTGGATTAGTCTGAATGTATTGGGTTCATTTTTTGGCACAACTCCCAATGGGGGTACCACTTCTACAGAAAGTGTTCTGAATGGACCCGCCGCCATTCTACCTAAAGATATTTATTTTTTTATTTTTTTTGTCAAGACGTCTGGGTGTTGGTAGAGTGAGTTTAGATTTTTACTTCAGCCTTTCTTGATTTTAGAAGGGCATGACATGCCTATATCTGTGTCTCCTCCTCCTTTTACTCCTCCACCTCTTTTCTTTTCGCATGACTATATGTAGTTGTGACTTTTCCATGTGTTTGTTGTGTCTTCTGAGTAGTTTGTCAGCTTTTGGACACCTTTTAAGGTGTTTTCTATGTGTTTTCCATGTGTTTGTATGTGTTTGTGTTTGCCTGCCATTGGTTTCAATGGGGTTCGACGGTGTTCGTCGAACGTTCGACGAACAGTTCGTCGAACACGTCCCTGTTCGACGAACCGAACCCAAACACTAGGGAGGTGGCTCATCTCTACTTATAAGGGTATGTGCACACGTTGCGGATTTTGCTGCGGATCCGCAGCGTTTCTGCAGCTGCGGGTCCGCAGCAGTTTCCCATGAGTTTACAGTTCAATGTAAACCTATGGGAAACCGAAAACGCTGTTCACATGCTGCGGAAAAAAACGCGCGGGAACTCAGCGGTTTACAATCCGGAGCATATCACTTCTTTGTGCTGAATCGCGGTGATTCTGCACACATAGGAATGCATTGATCCGCTTACTTCTCGCATGGGGCTATGCCCACCATGCGGGAAGTAAGCGGATCATGTGCGGATGGTACCCGGGGTGGAGGAGTGGAGACTCTCCTCCAGGCCCTGGGAACCATATTTGTGTAAAAAAAAAATAATTAAAATAAAAAATAATTATATACTCACCTCTCAGCGCTGCACGCGGCCGTTCAGTTGCAGGGTTGCTATGCGAGCAGGACCTTCGATGACGTAGCGGTCACATGACCGTTACGTCACGAAGGTCCTTCTTGCGTAGCATCTTTGTAACCGGACTGCCGTGTGCAGCGCCGAGGAGATCGGGACGTCGGAGGGTGAGTATAACCATTTTTTAAAATTATTTTTAACATTACTATTGATGCTGCATATGCAGCATCAATAGTAAAACAAGTGCAGGAGTAAACCTGCAGCGGAAACCGCAAGACAAACCGCGATAAATCTGCAGGGATAACCGCAGCGGTTTTGCCCTGCAGATTTATCAAATCCGCTGCGGGAGAACCCGCAGAGGACCCTTCCTACGTGTGCACATAGCCTAAGTCTCCTTACACTGGTATGTCAGGCGTGTCACTCTACACAAAGAGAATTGTTACCCCTTATCCCTCAGGGACCCTGGGTGTCGGCACAGCAGGCTGTCAGATGCATGGTGCAAAAGGCTACTCAAAAAACTGGCAATGTGAACAGCAAACAAACCAGCAATGCAGGAATGCAGAACTGTCTGGAAACCACAGAAGCAGGAGGACACAACAGGAACCAAGGACTTGAATAAAGTCAGAGATCAATACACAAGTCTGTAGGAAACAGTTCTGGTTTAACACTCAGACACTGGCCTTAAACTTCTAGGGCAGGGGTGTCAAACTGCATTCCTCAAGGGCTGCAAACAGGTCATGTTTTCAGGATTTCCTTGTATTGCACAGGTGATTATTTAATCACCTGCACAGAATGATTCCAGCACCTTGTGCAATGAGAAGGAAATCTTGAAAACACGCATGGTTTGCGGCCCTCGAGGAATGCAGTTTGACACCCCTGTTCTAGGGAGATGACATCATGGAGGTGCACTGGGCCAGGTGTAAAACCCAATGTGGATCACAGCAGCAGTGTTTTTCCAAGCTGAGACAGGTGCATAACTCACAGAAATTTTTGCCAGGATGTTGCCTTAGAAAACACGACCTGGTGTATGGGCACACTGAGATCAATTTCACACAAGAACTGTTGTTGCACAACTTTTAGTGTGGTCACATAACTAAGACCTCATTCTGACATCCATGTTTACGTACACGTCTCCTCAGTGTTTTTCACGGACAGAACAAGTACCCATTATAGATTCTGCGACTGTTCAAATGCCTGTGCTTTTTATAGCGCAAGTGTTCATAAAAGAAAAAGGGGTTTTCCGAAGTATAGTATAGTGGATAATTTAAGATCCATTTACCCATGCTGACTTGCGACAATAAACAATCTTCGATAATTATAAGCTACTTGTTTTCTGATTGGCGATCATTTAATCGCCTATTTAAATAGGCAGACCTTGCTTCAGTTGTGCAACTAAGAATCTGTAATAGATCACTCAGTGCTCATAGGTTATTAATAATAATAATAATAATAATAATTTTATTTATATAGCTCCAACATATTCCGCAGCGCTTTACAAATTATAGAGGGGATTTGTACAGACAATAGACATTACAGCATAACAAAAATCACAGTTCAAAATAGATACCAATAGGAGTGAGGGCCCTGCTCACAATCTTACAATCTATAGGAAAAAGGGAGACATGAGAGGTGGATGGTAACAATTGCTTTAGTTATTCGGACCAGCCATAGTGTAAAGGCCCCGTCTCACTTAGCGACGCTAAAGCGATCCCGACAACGATACGACCTGTCAGGGATCGTTGCTGCGTCGCTATGTGGTCGCTGGTCAGGTGTTCATGTAAAGCTGCATGAACCAGTTCACTGCCTAAGTATGTAGCAGTACAGACATAGAGGCTATTAACTGCATGAAGTGTATGAGAACATGATGTGAGGAACCTGATTAAGGTTTGAGGGATTTTTTTTTTTAATGGGCCACACAGGGATAGTTAGGTTAATGCATTGAGACGGTAGGCCAGTCTGAACAAATACGTTTTTAGGGCATGCTTAAAACTATGGGGATTGGGGATTAATCCTATTAACCCGGGTAGTGCATTCCAAAGAATTGGCGCAGCACGTGTAAAGTCTTGGAGACGGGAGTGGGAGGTTCTGATTATTGAGGATGCTAACCTGAGGTCATTAGCGGAGCAGAGGGCACGGGTAGGGTGGTAGACTGAGACCAGAGAGGAGATGTAGGGTGGTGCTGAGCTATGGAGTGCTTTGTGGATGAGGGTAGTAGTTTTGTACTGGATTCTGGAGTGGATGGGTAGCCAGTGTAATGACTGGCACAAGGTAGAGGCATCGGTGTAACGGTTGGTGAGGAATATGATCCTGGCAGCAGCATTCAGGACAGATTGGAGCGGGGAGAGTTTGGTAAGAGGGAGGCCAATTAAGAGAGAGTTACAATAGTCTAGACGAGAATGAATGAGTGAAACAGTAAGAGTTTTTGCAGTGTCGAAAGTAAGAAAAGGGCAAATTCTAGAAATGTTTTTGAGATGCAGATAAGAAGAGCGAGCCAATGATCGGATGTGAGGGTGAAGGAAAGCTCAGAATCAAGGATGACCCCAAGGCAGTGGGCATGTTGCTTGGTGGTAATGGTGGAACCACACACGGAGATGGCAATGTCAGGCAAAGGTAGGTTAGTAGAGGGAGAGAACACGAGGAGTTCAGTTATTGACAGGTTCAGTTTCAGATAGAGGGAGGACATGATGTTAGAGACAGCGGTAAGACAATCACTGGTGTTTTCTAAAAAGGCAGGCGTGATATCAGGAGAAGAAGTGTATAATTGGGTATCATCAGCATAGAGATGGTACTGGAAACCAAATCTACTGATTGTTTGTCCAATAGGGTCAGTATACAAAGACAAGAGGAGGGGGCCTAGGACTGATCCTTGAGGAACCACAACAGTAAGGGGAAGGTGAGAGGAGGCGGAACCAGCAAAGGATACAGTGAAAAAGCGTTCAGAGAGATAGGAGGAGAACCAGGAGAGAACGGTGTCCTTGATGCCGATGGAGCGGAGAATAGGTTATCTTCGTACTCGGCAGCACAGGCCATGTTAACCCAGGACGATGTGCTGCTGAGAACAATGATCTTTTGTACAAATCAAAAGATCTTTTAACCCTACAAACTAGTGTTTTCCTCATTCATCGGGTGATTGGCCACCTGTTTAGACTGAAATTTATGTTTGTTCACAGTAATCGTGCAATGCAAGTGGACCTTAACTGATCATTGGACTTCCAACCAATGGGACCACCAACAATTCCATGTGAAGAGACGATTTAGGAGGGATGATCCTACTGACAGATTCCCTTTAAAGGCTATGTGCACACAGTTTTTTTTATTAGGTTTTTTTTATTTTTCATTTTCAGAGCAGAAACTCAAGGTTTTTGAGGAGTTTCGAGATTTGAAGAGTTTTTTTTTTCAGTTCTGGTCATTGCACCTTGGAACAGACCTGAATTAAAAAACACAAGTTGAATATACAACATGAACGCATTGTGGAGAACTGGCCATACAGTGAATGAAACATGATCATAATTGCACAATTTTTGTTGTGATCTCCTACTTAAAGAAGACCTTTCACTGGATTTTTTAAAATTTAAAAGCACCTCCGTCAATTGCCTCTGTTTCACTGATTCTGGAACAGTTTTTATTTTTTATTCTGTGCCCCCTTGTTCTAAGATTATGCCCACTGGGCATATACAATAGAACATCTGTCTAGAGGAGAAAAAGCAAGCGTCCACAACTGTGCGCTCATGCTGCCTATTGGCAGCATGGGAACCGCGGCTGTCTGACCGACGGGGATTATTTTACCATCGATCAGAAGCAGTATTTGCTGCGCTGTCATACACATGACAGCCTGGCAAACACTGGATGTTCGGGTCCCCCATTCAAGTGAAAGGGGTCCGGGTTCGGATCCAGTTACTGTTCTGGTACTCAAACCCAAAATTTTTGTAACTGTTTGGCCAAACCGGCCTGACCTGAACATCCAGGTGTCCGCCCATCTCTAGTCAAGAGCACAAGTCAGGGAGCAAAATATAATTAACTGGCAGTGGAAGTCAGAGACCCAGGGGTATAAATAGCAGGCAGCTCCAACCAAGGCTATCAGAGAGGAGTAAGAACAAAAAACAGACAATTAACCCCTTTGTTCTATGATCTGGTGGCACCAAAATTCCCAGGAATTAAACAGGACCAATGCTGTCAAGCATCACCCACAACAAAGGTGAGGTGTCGTCTAGCGACCTAAGCAAGGACAAAAGGGACAATGTGTTTTGGGACAATGCAAAGTGGTTGAAACTTTATGAATAACCTAAGCAACTATGGACATTACCCATTAAGTTAAGCATAGAGCATCTAATAACTGCTCAAAACCAAATTTTTTGTATTCAAACACAAGGAAGAAATGTGCTAATTTACTTTAAATTAAGAAAGTTACCCTCATATACTTTAACAATTTAAACGGAGTCTGTCCAGTAACTAAATACAATTTACCTGCAGATATATAGATAATCTGCAGGTTAATAACGTTCCAATGTTGTCCGTCCGCCTTACTGAAAGTGCGGCTACCTAAATGAAATAATCTTTATTCCTCTTGAAAGCCACCACCTTTCAGTCAGTCAAAGAGTCTTACCCGCAGCTGCTTTAGTCACCGCTTACTATACTGTGAGCAGAGCCTGTATGCACGCTCCGGCACTTTGATTGACAGTTCGCTTACAGGCGCCAATAACATTGGAACGCTTTAAACCTGCAGATTAACTCTATATATCTTTAGGTCAATATCATTTGGGTAGTGACGTAATTTGAAGCTCATGGTCCTCAATGCAAAAGCTTCAACTGGGCCCCCAACTATTTCAAATTGTTAATAGTATTGGTCTTTTTATATTGGCCAAAGGGACTTTTTGGGACCCCTAGGCTTCAGGGCCCAGGAACAATTGCAACCCCTTCATCTATTGTAATTACGTCCCTGCATTTGGGTGACATGACTGGTTTCCTTTAAAGTGATGGATCCAAACACATGGAAATTTGGTCACAGATTCTCATTTATTATTCCGTTCATGTAATAAAAAATATCCAGGCCTAACCTTTTCTTGCTGAGATTTCTACTGTACTTCTAAGCCAACGATGAAGGTGTAATCAAACACATAATAAATTACATCAGATATGTTCTCAAAGATAAGGTGGAACACACTTTTGAAGACCGGCAAGAATTTTCACGAGTCATTATTGTATGAAAACCATCTTTCACATTCCAATAATCCTACTTGACTCATGCAGTCATTATCGCTGTGTAAATAAAAATTACATTGTCAGAATTTAGTCTCTCTTCTTCCTGTTGAATAAATATTATCTGTGGCTCACCGTAATGATGGACATGTTAGTTGTTCACAGCAGGGCTAAGACCACCAAGACCCGTCTACTTGAAATACAGTTCAGCTGAATCTTAATTTTCTTATCTCGGTTCTACATATCCTAATAGGGTTTAAATGTTAAAACAGAGCTGGATAAACACATTCCCCCTTTCACTGGATTGAGTCTCTTATCCGGTCCTCCACTTTGAAACAGCTTGAGACGCTCAGATGTGACCAAGATTACTGTCACGTGTGAGATATAATGTTGTTTTAAGGATGTACAGGTGGACCTCGGTGTAGATTGAGCACTCTATGCGAGTCCAGGTGCATGCAGCCTTACCCTTGTAGATCATAGACCAAAAATATACAATTTCACCATCCAAACTTATGCTTTTACCAGACCATGCCTCATTGTGCTCAATATGCTTAAGAAGTCTCAGTATTCTGAGACATAAGGGTATGACAAGCTCTCCTGGTGCCAAAAGTTCGAGAATATCTGACGTTCAGTGCAATAATTCCCTTTTGCTGCTTCATAAGCAATATTTATCATGTCTATTTCTTCTTTTCTTGAAAGGGACTAATATTGATATTCTTGGCTCGGTGGAGGTCCTATTCCCAGTCTCTGGTCAACTGATTAAAGAGAATCTGTTTTTTTCATGAAATCTGAGAGCAGCATAAGGTAGGGACTGCGACCCCGATTCCAGCGATATGTCACTTGCTGGTCTGCTTGCTGCAATTTTCATACAATCACTGTTTTCTCAGCTGTAGATCTAGCAGTGCTCAGAACACTGAACCCTGTATAACTCTGTCCCATCACTGATTAGCTGCTTTCTGTGTACATTCTCAGGTGATCAGGGCTGGGGGTATGGTTACTGCTGCCGCTCTGTATACTCAGTGATAACAGAGAGTGATAACTGAACCGGTGCCGCCCCCATGACTGAAACCAGAATCTGGTGACAGGTTCCCTTTGAGGAGAATTTTAAAGTGTTCTCCAGACTTTGTCCACAATCATCAGGTTCTGGGAGCCAGCGTGAGGGACTCATTGTATCTTTACTTCACGGTGATCTCCAGGCCTAGATTTTTTCCCTAAATCCTGACACCCCCTCCTCCCATCCCCAACACTCCTCAGTCAACTCTTTTTTATTTTAGGCTCTTGGGCTCCTGTCGGTGCCATAGACTCACAGTAGAATGACCAGGCCCTTCGCCATTGTTTTGTACTGGACTTTTCTGTCCAAGTCAATGATATTGGTACAGTTCCCTCCTCCTGACTCCCTCGACTCAGCCATGTCCCTGGCGATCCACCTTCATAGGCTTTTTTTGAGAATGTATGGTGGATCCTGTGCCTCCAACTAAGACTTGTGTGCCTACAACAATTACTGAGGAGCACATGCATATTGGGGTGACTCAGTCCCATCAACTACAGTTGATCAAGCAACCTAAGCTGGATCAGTAACGCTATTGTGGAGAGTTTGGTCATGATGATTGCCACCAGATAGAAACCAGTGCTTAGGTGGGTGCAGGAATGTCTCTGCATGACTCTGCATGCACATTGGACGGGTGCTATCAGATGTTTTATCTGACCAATGTTATTCTATGGGGCAGTGCTGATCAGAGTTTTTTCCCATGCCGCTTCGACATGAGAAAAATAATCACAGAGTGGACTCATGCCTCTTACCCATTCAAGTCTATGAGTGCATGGAAAACACCAGACTGCTCTCGGATGACATCAGAGTGCAGTCCGATTTCTGAAGGCTCACACAATGGAGAAGATGGAGAAATTTTGTTCTCCATCTTCACTTCACCTGTGCTACAATTCTCTCTTTTCTCAAAAAATGTAACAACTTATTCTGTGATAGGTGCTTGTCCATCTGGATGACATCTTGGTTTGTTCACCTGATTGAGTCACATATCCAACATGTATGGACTTTGCTCCAAAGATTTACAGCTCTAATTACTGTTGTTCTTTTGTTTGTTTTTTAAATATTATTGTCCATCCCTAACAATGGCATTTAAATGGCTTCCATCCATCGCCTACGATTGCATCAATGAGTTGTCAAGGTAGCCGGGGAACTGCTGAAGACCCCCATGGCTAAATATTTGCCCTCCTGTGTAGTCCGACTTGAGCCTGTGGCTCAGACTCAATGAAAAATGTCATTTTATCTATATACTGCAATACTTGTGCATTGGAGTATACAATAGAAGCGTTCAAACAATCGCAGGTTCCAGTCTCCTAAGGCTACATGCCCACGATGAGCTTTTGGCACAATTTTGATGTTTCAGATTTTCTTGACCTATTGAGTAAATTAGGTTACTTGCGTTTTTTAATGCATTTTATCATGTTTTTGTTTCTTGCTCGTATGTCATGTTTAAAAGAACGCTGCCTTGTTTTTGATACTTCTTGGAATTTAGCTTTACAAAACTTTCTTGATACAGTCATGTGCGGAACACTTGCATTTTATCTGCAGATATTTTGCATCTAATGCAAGACTATGGGGAAAATCTGTACATAAAACTCAACATAGTTGCAGGAGAAATTGACAAGATGCGGGTTTGAAACCTGCACCCCAAGACGGTTTACACTAAGTAAAAAAGCACAGTGGACCTGAGATTTCTATAAATCCCTTCCACTTTGCTGGAACTATTTTTCACGCAGTAAAAATATATAGCGTTAAAATCTCACCAAGAAATCATTGTGCGTATACAACCTAGTTAAAATTTGTTTCGCCCCTCTCATTAATAATAAAGAAATTACAACAATAAACATACGGTACTGCTAATATATAAAATGTATTAACATGATCGAAAAATGATATAAAGAGAAAAAAAATCAATCCCAAAACACCACCAACAGGAAAAAGAATCAAACAAAACATTGCTTGATCAAAAAATCTTCCATAATATTTTATCAATAAAAAAAACAGCATGCCCTACCCAAAAAAACAGGCCTTCACACTGATCTTTCAATGGGGAAAAAATAAAACATTACTAATTTTAGAATATAGCAACACAAATATTTTTTGCGAGTGCTGTCTGATTTTTACACACCGATCTCCTTTGAGAAGCCAGCAATTCATCTGCCATGTACAGTAAAATCACAGCAGGAGCCGACATACAGTAAATACACATAGAATAGGTGTATATATATAGCTGTCAGTGACATATACAATTAGTAAAGTGTGTGCAGCTTACTGAACATGTATTTCATTATTAAAATATTATGTTTCTGAAAAAAATTGCGTGGTCGCCTGCGTAATTATCTTAACCAGTAGAGGGAAATCTGACGGCTGGGGACTGATGTTTATAGCCTGGGAAGAATGTAATACCCATGGAGCTTCCCAGCTTACAGCTGTATACTTAGCCTTTACTGACTATTAAAATGGTGGACCCCCAAATTAAAATGACGTAGGGTTCCCCTATAATTAATAACCAGAGAAGGCTATGCCGACATCTGTGGGCTTATATTAATAGCCTAGGAAGGGGCCATGGATACTGCCCCCCAGGCTAAAAACATCATCTCTCAGCCACCCCAGGAAGGGGTTGATGTCACCTTTGTATTGTCAGGTGACATCAAGCCATGAGGTTAGCAATCGAGAGGCCTCTATAAGACTACTTTACTAACCCCATAGTCATATTGTATAAAAATACACAGAAAAAAGTCCTTTAATTGAAAGAATGACACAGACTCCTTTAATAACTGCTAAACCATACTTATGACATCGACCATTCCAGAGACGCCATTGTCTCCTGCATAAGAGTTAACAAACAACAATATTCCTCACCTTTGCGCAGAGAAGATGATAATCCATTTGTCCCACCACAGGTCTAGCTCTGCTACATCTAGATAGCAGCTTCTACCATCCAGCAGAGACACTGAACAATGTGTGCTCAGTATCTCCCTGTGAGCTTATAGCACCTGTCTGACGGCACCGTGAGCATGAGAAAGTTCTGTGACACACACACACGGTGAGAGATAGGAACTACTGATGGTAAATGCTAATCAAGGAAGAACATCATATTTCATTATTTTGAATATCTATGGCTATGTCATAACACCTTGACTTGGATGCTTTGACTTGTTGAGATCGATCCGAGCTAGATCAGGGCAAAGTCCCTAAGGTTCTGCATTGTTGATGCATAAGCACTCCATACCTTGTTGTATGATGCCTCCATTAGGGAACAAGCGGTTCTTGTTTTGTATTTCTTTGTGCCTTTCTGTAAACTTTCTGTACACTATTACTGTTCAAAATGGCAGGTTTGTCATGGTAAATCAGAGGCAGGTTTGTCATGGTAAATAAGAGGCAGGTTTGTCATGGTAAATCAGAGGCAGGTTCGTCATGGTTAATCAGGTGCAGGTTCATCATGGTAAATCAGAGGCAGGTTCATCATGGTAAATCAGAGGCAGGTTCATCATGGTTAATCAGGGGCAGGTTCATCATGGTAAATCAGAGGCAGGTTCATCATAGTAAATCAGGGGCAGGTTCATCATGGTAAATCAGAAGCAGGTTCATCGTGGTAAATCAGAGGCAGGTTTATCATGGTAAATCACAGGCAGGTTCGTCATGGTTAATCAGGTGCAGGTTCATCATGGTAAATCAGAGGCAGGTTCATCATGGTAAATCAGAGGCAGGTTCATCATGGTTAATCAGGGGCAGGTTCATCGTGGTAAATCAGAGGCAGGTTCATCATAGTAAATCAGGGGCATGTTCATCATGGTTAATCAGGGGCAGGTTCATCATGGTAAATCAGAGGCAGGTTCATCATAGTAAATCAGGGGCAAGTTCATCATGGTAAATCAGAGGCAGGTTTATCATGGTAAATCAGAGGCAGGTTCGTCATGGTTAATCAGGTGCAGGTTCATCATGGTAAATCAGAGGCAGGTTCATCATGGTAAATCAGAGGCAGGTTCATCATGGTAAATCAGAGGCAGGTTCATCATAGTAAATCAGGGGCAGGTTCATCATGGTAAATCAAAGGCAGGTTCATCATGGTAAATGAGAGGCAGGTTCATCATGGTAAATCAGAGGCAGGTTCATCAAGACTGCTCACAGAAAGGAGCTCCTGCTCTGGAGAGCTTAGACAGTCTATGTATGATATAGTCATTGAAAGAAATTGGAAAGCCAATAATTGCTTCACCTGGTGATACGAGACTGGACTTGTGGACATAAGTGATGAGTGCAAGAGCTCGTTGCTCAGGTATGCACCCATTATCACCGGTGCTAGAGTGACATGTTTGAGTCCCCGTGCCAGCATTTTTCACTGCTGCTAGACAGACACAAAACATTGAGGGATTGCCTGACAAATACGTGCAATTCCCGCATGTTTTATGGCTGTGCAACATCTGTGAAAGAAGTGGGCGAGGGGACTCAAACATGTCACCAGACCATCCTAGGCAAACTCAAGTTACGAGTATTTGTGCTTGTCATTAGTGATCTGTCTCCAAATGGACTGCAGCTCAGTGGACAGACATTTAGATGTGCTCCTCCACTCCATCCAAGATTCGGCTCTGCAGAGACCAGTTCCTGAGATCCAGAGCCTCTATCACGAGCTCCCAGCAATCCAAAAAGTTATTCCCTATCCCATCCATGGAGGATAATTTTAATATTTTGGGAATAATTCTTTAAGTTATATCCTTTTCTTTATTTTTTGTACATCATATCAAAAGATAATCAAAATGAAGCCAGCATGACATACTGTATCTATACTAAAGATGTAAGTTGGATTATATAGTTAACTATAGATGATAGAATATACCAGATGACACAAGTAAAGCTGGGAAACCCATTAATCGCCTGTGAAGGTACATGAAAAATGACATGTCAGTGTGTAAAATTGATAGCCTGCAGCAACTGCAGTACCTATTGGGATGCCAGCCTGTCAATCATCACTGTTTTTTTTAAATAAAAAAGACATAACCCCGCCATAAGGAGCCGTTGTCAGATAATGACTATCTATATTTTTGAACAATTAGGGGACATCTGTAAATTATAACTCTGGTTCTGCCATTGTGAGAAAGTCTAGTTTTTTTTTATTATTAAGTACCAGGGAAATGTAGCCTTGAGCATAGACCGGGAGACTGTCCCATATAAAGCTCTTGGCAGTTTTACAGTTGTCTGCGTGCAGAACTTAGGTAATAGAGCAGTGAACACAGAACAAGGATTATCAAAGGGAAGCAGGCGCCTGAAAAATTAGATCAATGTGGTGCAGTCGTTTTGTATTATTATTGATGCAAACAAAAGCCTGAGATACATATCTATGTGCTCAAATCTGCTGCTCCCTGTGGGCTCCGAGCACACACACATCCCTCAGTGGTGCCCCTAATCCTGGATCACTTATAATAGAATCCATACCTGGGACATGCTAGGAGAGGGCACCATGCTGAGACTCTGAGAGCACTCGGCAGCTGCTGGAAGGATATCTTGAGATCACTAAGTGTACATCGAAATTGGATACAGACTGTGACCATAACACCCACAAGCCCACTGCTGGAAGCAACCCATTGAAAACCCAACCGTGACATCTCTGCGTCCATGTTTAAATCATCCATTCCTGCAACAATATTTAACCTTTTGAAAACTGGCAGTGGCATAAAAAATGTTCATGGGCATATGCTTTTAATATGGACACTTGACTGGACGGAAATAGGCAGTAGTCTACGACTGTACCGTATGGTACTGAAAAGGGCCTAGAGGCTCCTAGATATAACTGGTTTCATCTATAATCTGAAAATCAAGATATTGTGTCAGAAATTCATAGATTGGTTAGTAGGGTTGAGCGAAACGGATCGGACAAAATCAAAAATCGCCGACTTTCAGCAAAGTCGGGTTTCATGAAACCCGACCCGATATTAGTGTGGGATCGGCCATGAGGTCGGCGATCTGCGCGCCAAAGTCGCGTTTCATATGACGCTTTCAGCGCCATTTTTCAGCCAATGAAGGAGGACGCAGAGTGTGGGCAGCGTGATGACATAGGTCTCGGTCCCCACCATCTTAGAGAAGGGCATGACCCTGATTGGCTTGCTTTCTGCGGCGTCACAGGAGCTATAAAGGGGCGTGCACGCCGACCGCCATCTTACTTCTGCCGAACTCAGCATAGCGAGAGATTGCTGCAGCTTCATCAGAAGCAGGGACAGAGTTAGGGAGGGAAGATTAACCCCCAAACCGCTTGCGCTGTAGCGATTTCCACTGTCCAACACTACCTATTTTTTGCAGGGACAGTGGAGGCTATTTTTTCTGCATCAGCTCTGTAGCTTATTAGGCTGCCTTAAAAGGCTCCCTGATAGCTGCATTGCTGTTTGCACCACTGCTGTGCAAACCAACTGCTTTTTTAAAAGCAAAAATCCTGTTTCTCCTTTCTGCACAGTTATCTTGTTTATTTGTCCACACTTTTGTGTATAGCAGTCCTTTTTATTGCTGCCATACTTGTCCTGAGATCATTGTAGGGAGATTGAAATTGTACTACAGTCCTTGTATTTTTTCATATATCTTCCAGCCACTTTCTGCCACTTACATTGTGTTGTTTTATACACTGGGCCTGAGTTTTGGTTCAGTCTCCCCCCAAAAAAGGGAGATTAAAATTCTCACAAAGTGGATATACCTCAGTCCTATTTAGTTTGTCGTATATCAGCCAGCCACTTTCTGCCACGTACATTGTGTTGTGTTATACACTGGGCCTGAGTTTTGGTTCAGTCTCCCCCCAAAAAAGGGAGATTCAAATTCTCACAAAGTGGATATACCTCAGTCCTGTTAGTTTGTCGTATATCAGCCAGCCACTTTCTGCCACGTACATTGTGTTGTGTTATACACTGGGCCTGAGTTTTGGTTCAGTCTCCCAAAAAAAAGTGAGATTCAAATTCTCACAAAGTGGATATACTTCAGTCCTGTTAGTTTGTCGTATATCAGCCAGCCTCTTTCTGCCACGTACATTGTGTTGTTTTATACACTGGGCCTGAGTTTTGGTTCAGTCTCCCCCCAAAAAAAGTGAGATTGAAATTCTCACAAAGTGGATATACTTCAGTCCTGTTAGTTTGTCGTATATCAGCCAGCCACTTTCTGCCACGTACATTGTGTTGTGTTATACACTGGGCCTGAGTTTTGGTTCAGTCTCCCAAAAAAAAGTGAGATTGAAATTCTCACAAAGTGGATATACTTCAGTCCTGTTAGTTTGTCGTATATCAGCCAGCCACTTTCTGCCACGTACATTGTGTTGTGTTATACACTGGGCCTGAGTTTTGGTTCAGTCTCCCAAAAAAAAGTGAGATTCAAATTCTCACAAAGTGGATATACTTCAGTCCTGTTAGTTTGTCGTATATCAGCCAGCCACTTTCTGCCACGTACATTGTGTTGTTTTATACACTGGGCCTGAGTTTTGGTTCAGTCTCCCCCCAAAAAAAGTGAGATTGAAATTCTCACAAAGTGGATATACTTCAGTCCTGTTAGTTTGTCATATATCAGCCAGCCACTTTCTGCCACGTACATTGTGTTGTGTTATACACTGGGCCTGAGTTTTGGTTCAGTCTCCCAAAAAAAAGTGAGATTGAAATTCTCACAAAGTGGATATACTTCAGTCCTGTTAGTTTGTCGTATATCAGCCAGCCACTTTCTGCCACGTACATTGTGTTGTGTTATACACTGGGCCTGAGTTTTGGTTCAGTCTCCCAAAAAAAAGTGAGATTCAAATTCTCACAAAGTGGATATACTTCAGTCCTGTTAGTTTGTCGTATATCAGCCAGCCACTTTCTGCCACATACATTGTGTTGTGTTATACACTGGGCCTGAGTTTTGGTTCAGTCTCCCAAAAAAAAGTGAGATTCAAATTCTCACAAAGTGGATATACTTCAGTCCTGTTAGTTTGTCGTATATCAGCCAGCCACGTTCTGCCACTTACATTGTGTTGTTTTATACACTGGGCCTGAGTTTTGGTTCAGTCTCCCCAAAATAAGGGAGATTTAAATTCTCAACAAGTTTATATACACCTTCTACCTTGTTTACAGTACCATATAACGATTGTTATTTTGGTTAGATTTTCCAAAAAATGAGGAAGTCTGGTGGAAGAGTCTGTGGGCGGTGGTTGCCAGCTGGTACTGATGGTGGTTGTGCATCTGGTGGGAGTGGCAAAAACACAATAGCACCTAAGGCTGGAGGTGTTAAGCCAGCGTCATCGTCTGGCTACACAAGGCCTCGAAGGCTCCCTTATCTGGGAGTAGGAAAACAGCTTTTAAAGCCAGAGCAGCAGGAAAACGTTTTGGCTTTACTTGCTGACTCAGCCTCTAGCTCTTTTGCCTCCTCTTCAGAAAGTTCCAAATATAAGAGCAGCGAGTCGTCAGTGGATGCTCCCGGTCAGGAACAAGACGTTTCCTTGTGTCCTTCACCCAAACCAAAAGTGAAGGATGCGTCAGGCGACACTACAGGTTACTCTATGGAGCTCTTTACACATACCGTGCCTGGGTTAGAAAGGGCAATTGTTAACAGCCCATTACAAGATGAATCGGACATGGAGTGCACAGATGCACAGCCACAGCTAGATTATTATGCTGTTCCATTGACTCAGATCACTACATTGCCCTCGCAGTGTACTGAGCCAGAATTTGACCCTGATGAGACTATGGTGCCCCGTCCCGAACGCTATAGCACCTTACACAGTGACACAGAGGAAGGTGCACATGACATGGAAGAGGAGGTGATAGATGACCCAGTTGTTGACCCAGATTGGCAGCCATTGGGGGAAGAGGGTGCTGCTGCCAGTAGCTCAGAAGCGGAGGAGGATGATCCGCAGCAGCCATCTACATCGCAACAGCTGTCATCTGGCAGGCCCGTATCAGGCCAAAAACGTTTGTCAAAAACAAAAACAGTGTTAGGACAGCGTGGCCATCCGGTGAAAGTAGCACAGCGTGCAATGCCTGAAAAGGTATTCCATAGTAAGAAGAGTGTAATGTGGCAATTTTTTAACCAAGATCTGAATGATCAGTGCAAAGTTATTTGTAAGAAATGCTCAAAGACCTTTAGCTGAGGGAAGAATCTTCAAAATTTAAATACAACATGCATACTTAGACATTTAACCAGCATGCACTTGCAAGCCTGGACTAACTGCCAAACGTCCCGTACCATTGGTGCACCTGTTTAGAATGAAGGTTGTCAGCAACGCTACATTGCTTCCCTCACTGTAAGCCCACCGGTTAGGACACCACCAGCAGCAAATGTTTAGGTATCGTTGCAAGGCCAAAGCAGCCAGGGAATCACAAGGTTATTGGTAGGAAACACTTTATGTAGGCCAGCATCAAGAATACCATCACCAACCCTCTCTCAATCCGCCATGTCCACCACCACCGCTAGTTCCACCATATGCAGCTCCAGTCCAGTCCAGCTCAAGTCCAGCTCACCCTACAAGAGACTCTCGTTAGGAAAAGAAAACACTCATCCTCTCATCCGCGTACACAGGGTTTGAATGCCCACATTGCTATACTAATATCGTTAGAGATGATGCTCTACCGGTTGGTTGAAAGTGAAGCTTTCAAAGACCTGATGGCCTACGCAGTACCACGCTATGACCTACCCAGTTGGCACTTCTTTGCGAGAAAAGCCATCTCAGCCCTCCACCAGCATGTCAAAGACCGCATTGTCCATGCACTGAGGCAATCAGTCAGTGGAAAGGTGCACCTCACAACAGATGCATGGACCAGTAGGCATGGCCAGGGGTGTTGTGTCCATCACGGCGCACTGGGTTAATGTGGTGGATGCAGGGTCCACAGGGGACAGCCATAGTGGGACAGTTCTGCCTAGCCCACGGTCTAGGAAACAGTTGGCTGTAGGCGTTCGCCACCCCTCCTCCTCCTCCTCCTCCAGAAGCGACAGCTCGTCCACACAGTGCAGTCGCATGACCACTCCATCCACAGCTGCCAGTGTTGCACACGAGGTGTCCCATTATGGAACAGCTAGTGGTAAGCGTCAGCAGGCTGTGTTACAAAGGAAGTGTTTGGCCGACAACAGACACACCGCGGAAGTACTGGCCGAGTACTTGCAGCAACAAACTCAGTCATGGCTGGGCAGTGTACATCTTGAGGCAGGCAAGTGTTGTGAACTCTGTTTTCAGGCTCCCTCTTGTGGTCACAGGTGGTTTTGTGTGACTTTTGTTTTGGGCTCCCCCTGGTGGCTTTGTTTGTTATCCTGCGGGTCTGTGGCTGATCAGCTGCCTCGTTATTCACTTGGGAGTTTCCTATTTAGCTCTGTTTCACTTCCACTTGTTGCCAGCTGGCAATGTACTCAGTGCTATTCTGATTACTCCTGATTATCTTCGGTTTCAGTCTCTTCAGGAGAAGCTAAGTTCTGTTTAATTATTTTTTGCTCATCAGTCTGCAATATGATTTCTGTGTATGATGAGTTTAGTCCAGCTTGCTAATATGTGATTTCTTCTGCTGGTTTGCTCTGGGGTACAGAGTTGCTTCCCCCGCACCGTTAGTTGGTGCGGGGGCTCGAGCGATCTCTGCGTGGATATTTTGAATAGGGTTTTTAATTGACCGCACAGTTCCCTTTCTATTTTCTGCTTTCTAGTGTTAGCGGGCCTCATTTGCTAAATCTAATTTCATCTCTGCGTTTGTGCTTTCCCCTTAACTCACCATTAATATTTGTGGGGGGCTATTCTATATCTTTGGGGTCATTTCACTGAGGAAAGTGAGGACTTTCGTTCCCTCTAGGAATAGTCAGTTTCTCAGGCTGTGAAGAGACGTCTAGGATTTTCAGGTAACGTTCCACGTCTGCCTATAGTTGTTTGCGGATAGGATCAGGTTGCGGTCAATTCAGTTACCACTTCCCCAGAGTTTGTAGTCGGTTTAGTTACTTAGCTAGTCCTACTTGCGATCCTTGCCACTAGGATCATAACAGTACAGCCGGCCGGTAAAGTGTTAATTGCATGGCAGAAGCAGGAGAAAAGAAGCCTTGAGAATTTATTTTATTTTTTATTTTTTTTGCCGTGTGTCTAGCTGCTGTGTGTCTAGCTTCTCTCCTCCTCTTAATCTTGGTGTGGCTCTGAACTCAGCTGCTGATATGGATATTCAGAGTTTGGCCTCCAGTGTAGATCATCTTGCTGCAAGGGTAGAAAGTATTCAGGATTTTGTTGTTCACAGTCCTATGTCAGAGCCTAGAATACCTATTCCGGAGTTGTTTTCTGGAGATAGATCTAGGTTCCTGAATTTTAAGAACAATTGTAAATTGTTTCTTTCTTTGAAACCTCGTTCCTCTGGTGATTCCGTTCAGCAAGTTAAAATTATAATTTCTTTCTTGCGTGGTGACCCTCAAGATTGGGCCTTCGCATTGGCGCTAGGGGATCCGGCATTGCTCAGTGTTGATGCGTTTTTTCTGGCCCTTGGATTGCTCTATGAGGAACCTAATCTTGAGAACCAGGCTGAAAAAGCGTTGTTGGCCCTCTCTCAGGGGCAAGATGAAGCAGAGGTGTACTGCCAGAAATTTCGGAAATGGTCGGTGCTTACTCAGTGGAATGAGTGTGCCCTGGCTGCAAATTTCAGAAAAGGTCTTTCTGAGGCCATTAAGAATGTCATGGTGGGGTTCCCTATGCCTGCAGGTCTGAATGAGTCAATGACTCTGGCCATTCAGATTGATCGGCGTTTGCGGGAGCGCAAACCTGCGCACTATTTGGCGGTGTCTTCTGAACAGACACCTGAGTCTATGCAATGTGATAGAATTCTGACCAGAAGTGAACGGCAAAATTATAGACGGCAAAATGGGTTGTGCTTTTACTGTGGTGACTCAGCTCATGTTATCTCAGCATGCTCTAAGCGCAAAAAAAGGTTGATAAATCTGTCACCATTGGTACTTTACAGCCTAAGTTCATTTTGTCTGTTACCCTGATTTGTTCCTTGTCATCTTACCCGGTTATGGCTCTTGTAGATTCAGGTGCTGCCCTGAGTCTGATGGACTTGTCATTTGCCAGGCGCTGTGGTTTTGTTTTGGAGCCTTTAAAATTCCCTATTCCACTAAGGGGAATTGATGCTACGCCATTGGCTACGAATATACCTCAGTACTGGACACAAGTGACCATGTGCATGACTCCTGTTCATCAGGAGGTGATTCGCTTTCTTGTGCTGCATAATTTGCATGATGTTGTCGTGTTGGGTCTGCCATGGTTGCAGACTCATAATCCAGTCCTGGATTGGAAAGCAATGTCTGTGTCAAGTTGGGGTTGTCAGGGAATTCATGGCGACGCTCCTGTGGTGTCAATTGCTTCATCCACTCCTTCTGAAGTCCCTGCATTTTTGTCAGACTACCAGGATGTATTTGATGAGCCCAAACTCAGTTCTCTACCTCCTCATAGGGATTGTGATTATGCTATAAATTTGATTCCTGGTAGTAAGTTTCCTAAGGGACGACATTTCAATTTGTCAGTGCCGGAGCATGCTGCCATGCGGAGTTATATAAAGGAGTCTTTGGAGAAAAGACTTATTCGCCCCTCCTCCTCCCCTCTTGGTGCGGGGTTGTTTTTTGTGGCTAAGAAGGATGGTTCTCTGAGACCTTGTATTGATTATCGCCTTCTAAAAAAAATCACGGTCCAATTTCAGTATCCTTTGCCATTGTTATCTGATCTGTTTGCTCGCATTAAGGGGTCTAGTTGGTTCACCAAGATAGATCTTCGTGGTGCGTATAACCTTGTGCGTATTAAGCAGGGTAATGAATGGAAAACTGCATTTAATATGCCCGAAGGCCATTTTGAGTACTTGGTGATGCCTTTTGGACTTTCTAACGCTCCTTCTGTCTTTCAGTCTTTTATGCACGACATCTTCCGCGAATATCTGGATAAATTTATGATTGTGTATCTGGATGATATTCTGTTTTTTTCTGATGATTGGGAGTCCCATGTTAAGCAGGTCAGGATGGTGTTTCAGGTCCTGCGTGCCAATGCTTTATTTGTGAAGGGCTCAAAATGTCTTTTTGGAGTCCAGAAGGTTTCTTTTTTGGGTTTCATTTTTTCTCCTTCTACTATTGAGATGGACCCAGTCAAGGTTCAGGCTATTCATGACTGGACGTAGCCTACATCTGTTAAGAGTCTTCAGAAGTTCTTGGGTTTTGCTAATTTTTACCGTCGCTTCATCGCTAATTTTTCTGGTGTTGTTAAGCCTTTGACGGATTTGACCAAGAAAGGTTCTGATGTTACTAACTGGTCTCCTGCGGCTGTGGAGGCCTTTCGGGAGCTGAAGCGCCGGTTTTCTTCGGCTCCGGTCTTATGTCAGCCAGATGTCTCTCTTCCTTTCCAGGTCGAGGTTGATGCTTCCGAGATTGGAGCGGGGGCTATTTTGTCGCAGAGAAGCGCCGATGGCTCTGTGATGAAGCCATGTGCTTTCTTTTCAAGAAAGTTTTCGCCTGCCGAGCGGAATTATGATGTCGGTAATCGGGAGTTGTTGGCTATGAAGTGGGCATTTGAGGAGTGGCGACATTGGCTCGAGGGAGCTAAGCATCGTGTGGTGGTCTTGACTGATCACAAGAATCTGATTTATCTCGAGTCGGCCAAGCGGCTGAATCCTAGACAGGCTCGTTGGTCGTTGTTTTTCTCTCGTTTTGATTTCGTGGTCTCGTACCTGCCTGGTTCAAAGAATGTAAAGGCTGATGCTCTTTCTAGGAGTTTTGTGCCTGACTCTCCTGGAGATTCAGAGCCGGCTGGTATTCTCAGAGAAGGGGTGATTTTGTCTGCCATCTCCCCAGATTTGCGAAGAGTGCTGCAGGAGTTTCAGGCGGATAGACCTGACCGTTGTCCACCGGAGAGACTGTTTGTCCCGGATAGATGGACCAGCAGTTATTTCCGAGGTTCATTCTTCGGTGTTGGCGGGCCATCCTGGAATATTTGGTACCAGAGATTTGGTGGCCAGGTCCTTTTGGTGGCCTTCCTTGTCGCGGGATGTGCGTCCTTTGTGCAGTCTTGTGGAATTTGTGCTCGGACTAAGCCTTGCTGTTCTCGTGCCAGTGGTTTGCTGTTACCTTTGCCTGTCCCGAAGAGGCCTTGGACGCACATTTCCATGGATTTTATTTCAGATCTCCCTGTCTCTCAGAGAATGTCTGTCATCTGGGTGGTGTGTGATCGTTTTTCTAAGATGGTCCATTTGGTGCCCTTGCCTAAGTTGCCTTCCTCCTCCGAGTTGGTTCTGCTGTTTTTTCAAAATGTGGTTCGTTTGCATGGGATCCCTGAAAATATTGTTTCCGACAGAGGATCCCAGTTTGTGTCTAGATTTTGGCGAACCTTTTGCGCTAAGATGGGCATTGATTTGTCTTTTTCGTCGGCCTTCCATCCTCAGACGAATGGCCAAACCGAACGAACTAATCAGACTTTGGAGACCTATTTGAGATGTTTTGTTTCTGCTGATCAGGACGACTGGGTGACTTTTTTGCCGTTGGCCGAGTTTGCCCTTAATAATCGGGCTAGTTCTGCTACTTTGGTTTCTCCTTTTTTTTGTAATTCGGGGTTTCATCCTCGTTTTTCCTCGGGTCAGGTGGAGCCTTCTGACTGTCCTGGAGTGGATGTTGTGGTGGATAGGTTGCATCAGATTTGGAATCATGTTGTGGACAATTTGAAGCTGTCACAAGAGAAGGCTCAGCGCTTTGCCAACCGCCATCGCTGTGTGGGTCCCCGACTTCGCGTTGGGGACTTGGTGTGGTTGTCTTCTCGCTTTGTTCCTATGAAGGTCTCCTCTCCTAAATTCAAGCCTCGGTTTATCGGTCCTTATAAGATTTTGGAAGTCCTTAACCCTGTGTCATTTCGTTTGGACCTCCCAGCATCGTTTGCTATTCATAATGTGTTTCATCGGTCGTTGTTGCGGAGGTATGTGGTGCCTGTGGGTCCTCCGGTTGAGCCTCCTGCCCCTGTGCTGGTTGAGGGAGAATTGGAATACGTGGTGGAGAAGATCTTGGATTCTCGTATTTCTAGACGGAGGCTTCAGTATTTGGTTAAATGGAAGGGCTATGGTCAGGAGGATAATTCCTGGGTTGTCGCCTCTGATGTTCATGCGGCCGATTTGGTTCGTGCCTTCCATGTGGCTCACCCTGATCGCCCTGGGGGTTTTGATGAGGGTTCGGTGACCCCTCCTCAAGGGGGGGGTACTGTTGTGAACTCTGTTTTCAGGCTCCCTCTTGTGGTCACAGGTGGTATTGTGTGACTTTTGTTTTGGGCTCCCCCTGGTGGCTTTGTTTGTTATCCTGCGGGTCTGTGGCTGATCAGCTGCCTCGTTATTCACTTGGGAGTTTCCTATTTAGCTCTGTTTCACTTCCACTTGTTGCCGGCTGGCAATGTACTCAGTGCTATTCTGATTACTCCTGATTATCTTCGGTTTCAGTCTCTTCAGGAGAAGCTAAGTTCTGCTTAATTATTTTTTGCTCATCGGTCTGCAATATGATTTCTGTGTATGATGAGTTTAGTCCAGCTTGCTAATATGTGATTTCTTCTGCTGGTTTGCTCTGGGGTACAGAGTTGCTTCCCCCGCACCGTTAGTTGGTGCGGGGGCTCGAGCGATCTCTGCGTGGATATTTTGAATAGGGTTTTTAATTGACCGCACAGTTCCCTTTCTATTTTCTGCTTTCTAGTGTTAGCGGGCCTCATTTGCTAAATCTAATTTCATCTCTGCATTTGTGCTTTCCCCTTAACTCACCGTTAATATTTGTGGGGGGCTATTCTATATCTTTGGGGTCATTTCACTGAGGCAAGTGAGGACTTTCGTTCCCTCTAGGAATAGTCAGTTTCTCAGGCTGTGAAGAGATGTCTAGGATTTTCAGGTAACGTTCCACGGCTGCCTATAGTTGTTTGCGGATAGGATCAGGTTGCGGTCAATTCAGTTACCACTTCCCCAGAGTTTGTAGTCAGTTTAGTTACTTAGCTAGTCCTACTTGCAATCCTTGCCACTAGGATCATAACAGGCAAGGTAGTCAGTGATAACGGAAGGAATTTTATGGCTGCCATAGCCCTTTTAGAACTGAAACACATACCTTGCCTGGCTCACACCTTGAACCTGGTGGTGCAGTGCTTCCTCAAAAATTATCCGGAGTTACCAACCCTGCTCCTGAAGGTGCGAAGACTTTGCTCGCACATCCGCTGGTCGCCTGTACACTCCAGCCATATGCTGAACCATCAGCGAATGCTGAATCTTCCCGAGCACTGCCTAATAATCGATGCTGCAACAAGGTGGAACTCCACACTGCACATGGTTCAGAGGCTGTGCGAACAGAGGCGTGCTGTAATTAATTTGTGGGAGGATACACATACACGGGCAGGCACTTGGATGGCAGACATGGAGTTGTCTGGTGTGCAGTGGTCGAAGCTACAAGACCTCTGTCAAGTCCTTCAGTGTTTTGAGGAATGCACACGGCTGGTAAGTGCAGACGACGCCATCATAAGCATGAGCATCCCACTAATGCGTCTGTTGATGCAAAGTTTGATGCACACTAAGGAGCAGGCATCTGCAGCCGAGGAGGAGGGAAGCCTTGATGACAGTCAGCCATTGTCTGCTCAGGGAACTCTCCTGGACGAGGTGGCGGACGAAGAGGACGAGGAGGATGATGATGGGGATGAATATTTATGGGAGGATGCTTCTCAGGGGGCAATAGAAACTGGTGGCGTTACAAGGTCAGGTACAGGGTTTTTGCGGGACACAAGTGATGTTGATTTGCAAGAAAGTGCTCCTCAACCAAGCACAAGCAGTGAATTGACACCTGGAACATTGGCCCACATGGTTGAGTATGCCTTGCGTATCCTAAAAAGGGACCCCCGCATTATCAAAATGATGACCGATGACGATTACTGGTTGGCCTGCCTCCTGGATCCACGATATAAAGGAAAATTACAAAATATCATGCCACATGAGAACCTTGACCAAATATTGGCTACCAAACAAGCAACTCTTGTAGACCGTTTGGTTCAGGCATTCCCAGCACAAAGCGACGGTGATGGTTCTCACACGAGCCGTAGGGGGCAACATGGCAGAGGTGTTAGAGGTGCACAAATCCGAAGTGGCGTTGGACAGAGGGGTTTTATGACCAGGTTGTGGAGTGATTTCGCAATGACTGCTGACACGACAGGTACTGCTGCATTGATTCAAAGTGACAGGAGACAGCATTTGTCCAGTATGGTTACGAACTACTTTCCTCCCTTATCGGTGTTCTCCCTCACAGGTTATTCCTCTTTGATTACTGGGCATCTAAAATAAACACCTGGCCTGAATTGGCAGAATATGCATTACAGGAGCTTGCTTGCGCTGCTGCTAGTGTGCTATCAAAAAGTCTTCAGTGCTGCTGGTTCAATACTGACCGAAAAAAGGACACGTCTGGCTACAAAAAATGTTGATGATCTAACCTTCATTAAAATGAACGAATCATGGATTTCAAATTATTTTGCCCCACCTTCCCCTGCTGACATGTAGCTTGCCTGAAAAATGTCTTGCTTTTGGCCTCCTCTTACTGACTTCTCCAATTCCTCCATTTGCAGCTGCTGAATGTCCACCATAGGCCATTTTTATACCTCCCTAAATGGGCTGACTCCCCCCACAGGGCCGTGGTCACCACCTGGCGCAAGCACCCGTGCGAGTGCTGTTTACCTGGACAGGTGGGTGTGCCCACTCTTGGGCGACGGCACTGGCACAGGGTCCCTCATAGCACAATGAAGTGTCTCTGATGGTGGTGGTGCACAACCAATGTCAGACACACCGTCGTAATATGAGGGGCCCTGTGCCAGTACCGCCATACACGAGAGAGTGTTCCCCCCCAGCTCGAACAGTGCTCTACCACTTGAAATACTTACCTCTCCCTGCTCCACCACTGTGTAGGCTGTGCCGTAAAATCCTTCAATGGTACTGCCAATACAAATTTGTTGAAATGATAGATGATAGTTAAATTATACAGGGGCCCTGGCCTCCATTTAGACCAGTTAATACTTTGCGCCTACTACCACTGTCTGCTACTCAGCAGAGGAGCCCACCCCTTTACCTAGCTATGCCACCTGTTTATTTATGAACAATTTTTTGGCAGACAGTTAGCCCACTTTATTATTTGGGCCTACTAACTGTGTCTGCCACTCATTACAGTTTTCCTCCACTGAACAAAGCAATGCCGCCTGTTTAGTCCTGTTACCAATTTTGAACTGCATTTGGAGCAGCCCCAAACGCAGGACAGCGGGGTACTCGGATCCGGGTCTCTCGGTTCTGAGGATGTCACGGTGGCCGGACCCGGTCCGTGGTCCTGCTAAGGGGCGCCCAATAAAAGGTGTAGGTGATGGTGTAGGTCGCAGTAAATAACGAGGACACAGGGTTGTAGTCTCTTTACCTCTTTACTGAAGGCTTCGGCATCCGCAATCCAGAGCACTGCTAACAGGGCTGGCTGAGACCGGCCGGTCCGAAGGCACATCCAGAGTTCCTTTTGCAGGTGGAAATCAGTGCCTACCTACTAGCGCCTGGGTGTTGTAGTACTTCCCTGCTGAGCACCACGGGATAGTCCTCACAACTGTCGTGTATGTTTCTGTTCTTTCTCTCCGTCCCCCAGATGATATGCATAGGATGCACCCGTATGACGGGGTAGGCCTGGAGTTATTTTATAGGGACCCTAGAGACGCCCCTCTCCCACAATTGCCTCCGTTGTCTTCATTAGGTGATTAAGGTGAGGCAGCCAACCTAAAATTAACTGCCCTGCCGTTGGTTTGAAGTAATGCGTAGAGCCCAATACTTCCTCGGCGTTCCGGCCACCGGCTACGCGCCTCAGTAGGATGTTGCCGATCTCGGGGCACAACTCCTACTGGTTCTATCGCCTTTGTGCTGTGATCTCGTTTCTCACTTCTCCACAATATACTTTGCTTCGTGTCCTTCCTTTAGATGCCGCTGCAATGAAGTGCAGGCGCGGCTCCGTAACGATCTGTCCTTTCGCTAGGCCTCTGTCAGGATCCCACCCCTGACAGGGACCGCCCTGGATCCTCCCAAGCAACGCTCTTCTCTCACTAGATGTTACCTGGGCAAAACCCAGTCAGCTTCTTCCTAACTTCCTATCCAAATCCCAGTTTTACCAGAGTGTGAGGAGTGGCCTAATACATAGAACCCTTTGCTCCCCCTGGTGGCCGGAGTGTGAAGTGTAATGTGTGACTGTGATACCTGGTCAGGTGAACTCCTTTAGTGCCATCAGACGTACCATCACTCCCCTTAGTGGCGGAGCGACAGTACTGCAACGACCAGGACTCTGGGGCGCTGCACTCCCCCCCAGTTAAATCCAGTACTCCCGGACTGGGAAAGAAGAACAACAATACATGCTAGCAAAAGACATACAACATTTTGAAATGCAATAAACAAGTAAATTTAACAGTGCTTCCCTTTATGGGAGGTGAGGACACTTGAACGTTACAAACAAAAACATATTTACATAGTGCTTAAGATTTTAAATAACACTCATTAAATAACTGACTATAAATAACGGTCATTACCCAGCCGGGCATAGTATCTACTATCTACTTAAGTGCAAACTTTTCTCGAACAATAATTTAACTTTTCCTTTTAGGGTACCGTTACACTAAACGATTTACCAACGATCACGACCAGCGATACGACCTGGTCGTGATCGTTGGTAAGTCGTTGTGTGGTCGCTGGGGAGCTGTCACACAGACAGCTCTCTCCAGTGACCAACGATCAGGGGAACGACTTCGGCATCGTTGAAACTGTCTTCAACGATGCCGAAGTCCCCCTGCAGCACCCGGGTAACCAGGGTAAACATCGGGTTACTAAGTGCAGGGCCGCGCTTAGTAACCCGATATTTACCCTGGTTACCATTGTAAAAGTTAAAAAAAAAAAAACACTACATACTCACATTCCGATGTCTGTCACGTCCCCCGCCGTCAGCTTCCCGCACTGACTGTGACATCACCGCTGTGCTCTTCTTTACGGCCGGCACTGACAGTCAGTGCGGGAAGCTGACGGCGGGGGACGTGACAGACATCGGAATGTGAGTATGTAGTGGTTTTTTTTTTTTTTACTTTTACAATGGTAACCAGGGTAAATATCGGGTTACTAAGCGCGGCCCTGCGCTTAGTAACCCGATATTTACCCTGGTTACAAGTGAACACATCGCTGGATCGGCATCACACACGCCAATCCAGCGGGTGACAGCGGGTGATCGGCGACCAAATAAAGGTCCTGATCATTCCCTATGACCAACGATCTCCCAGCAGGGGCCTGATCGTTGGTCACTGTCACACATAACGAGATCGTTAGCGGGATCGTTGCTACGTCACAAAAAAGTGTGACGTTGCAACGATATCGTTAACGAAATCGTTATGTGTGAAGGTACCTTAAGGGCGTAAGGCAGGTACCCACTAAAGGCATACTACAAGTCTAAAAGTGCAAATCAACATTTTCCTGAGCTCTCTTTCTCGTATGCAGGACTCTCTTGTCTACCCCCACGGGCCTACTGCTTCTTTTCTTGGCTTTCTATTATTAGTTCCGATAATCACTTTAACTTCAATTTTATTCACATATCATTCATTATCAACATTTCGATTCCTTATCACTATCTTTCTATCTACATACTACTATGTAAAACATTATTGCTATCCAACTTTCTTAAGGCAACATTATATCTCGGCTAATTGCAACAATGAACATCCCCTTTAAGGGGGACATCTTAAGTCTCTTTGAGGTAGTGCAACTCTCAAGCTGCAAGTCTGCGGTAAACAAGAACTTCTGCGCTGTATCCAGGAACAGTCTCTTCAAAAAGCTCTTTCCTTTGTAAAACCAGTAGGGGGCACCTTTAAGAAGGTGCAACTATATACAGCAACAGTTTGTGAATCATTCACCGTCCATGATTCGGCAGTCTTTTATAAACATGACAAACTTGTGCAAAAACATAAAACAATAGGGATCCCGGGTAAGCGAAGGGATCCCTTTAAGAAGTAACCCTAGACGGGTTTTAAAGCAGCAAGACAGGAATACAAACAGTTAACTATTTACAAGCCATGGTTTCGAGGTTTATTGCAGCTCTGGAGGTAGCACTGGTGGAGGTAGCCCGGTTGGATACTGGCGGCTACCAGGTGCAACATAGGGTGCTCCCTCACTGCAGACGAAGGTCTGAGTACCCACAGTGTTCCGTTCAGGGGTAACCTGGGCACCAGTTACCATTGGAGTTGGCTCTGTGGCCACGACAGTTTTAGTATTTGTGACAGTGCACACAGTTGTCTTAGTAAAGGTACAAGTAGGCGTAATAGTCGTAGTGTTGGGACCAGCTAGTTCAGAGGCTAGGGGGTTAATGTCGTTAGTCTTAGTTGTGGCAGCAGGTAGCGCTGCTGCAAGATCAGTCCCTGGAACGGAGTCAGTAGCGGTGGCACGAGCAGTCGCTGGTGTGGTGTCAGTCATCACGGCCGGGTTGTTCTTCATACCTGCTTCAGATGCAGTCCCTCCGGTGCCGGTCTGCTCCGTCTCCGCTGGGGTTTGGAACGCTGGTTGCAGGGCCTTGTGCTGCGGCGTTGTCATCTCTGTTGGCAGCATCTCACTTTCCGGCAGGGCCTTGCTTTCTGGCTTCGGAGCGCTGGAACTTCTTTCTTGCTCCGGACCAGACGAGGCTGCCGACAGGCGTCTGGTGAGGCTCCCAATGAAGGTCTTCTTCCACCCAGCCTCAGTGCTCAGCTGCGTCCGCAGGAGTCGGTCGCTGAGCTCGTCCACTCCGGCCTGCAGGAAATCAGCATCAGCGGTGGAGGCCTGGTTACGGTACCCCTCCGGGTAGCTGGGGGAGTCCTCTGCTCCGACCCCACGCTCCGGCTCCTGGTGGCTGGCCATGGCGTCCTCCACGTGGCTGACTTCTTCTTCCTGGCCCTTTTCCCGCTCTCTCCTTCGTGGGCGGTTTCGCTTTCTTTGTCTCCCCCCTCCATTGAGAATCAGGAGGCGGATCTCGGCTGCTGACGGACACGTCCTCAAGGTACAGAAATACTTAGACTGGGCAGCCATTGTTCTTCGTGCTCTTCAGTATGTCCACCCCCACAAATACACGCCCTTCTTCTTCTCCTGTGCTCCCCGTGGCGCTGTAATGGTGGCAGTTTTGGCGGGAACTTTTGGCGGCAAACAGTGATACACAGTCTTTGCAATAAATCACGATTCAAGCACAATTCAGTCACAGTTCCAAGGCACACATGACCTGATTCTTCAGGCTTAAGTAGATCCTGTTTGTGACGCCATGTTGGAGTGGCCCCCAAATGCAGGACAGCGGGGTACTCGGATTCGGGTCTCTCGGTTCTGAGGATGTCACGGTGGCCCGACCCGGACCGTGGTCCTGCTAAGGGGCGCCCAATAAAAGGTGTAGGTGATGGTGTAGGTCGCAGTAAATAACGAGGACACAGGGTTGCAGTCTCTTTACCTCTTTTCTGAAGGCTTCGGCATCCGCAATCCAGAGCACTGCTGACAGGGCTGGCTGAGACCGGCCGGTCCGAAGGCACATCCAGAGTTCCCTTTGCAGGTGGAAATCAGTGCCTACCTACTAGCGCCTGGGTGTTGTAGTACTTCCCTGCTGAGCACCACGGGATAGTCCTCACAACTGTCGTGTATGTTTTTGTTCTTTCTCTTCGTCCCCCAGATGATATGGATAGGACGCACCCGTATGACGGGGTAGGCCTGGAGTTATTTTATAGGGACCCTAGAGACGCCCCTCTCCCACAATTGCCTCCGTTGTCTTCATTAGGTGATTAAGGTGAGGCAGCCAACCTAAAATTAACTGCCCTGCCGTTGGTTTGAAGTAATGCGTAGAGCCCAATACTTCCTCGGCGTTCCGGCCACCGGCTACGCGCCTCAGTAGGATGTTGCCGATCTCGGGGCACGACTCCTACTGGTTCTATCGCCTTTGTGCTGTGATCTCGTTTCTCACTTCTCCACAATATACTTCGCTTTGTGTCCTTCCTTTAGATGCCGCCGCAATGAAGTGCAGGTACGGCTCCGTAACGATCTGTCCTTTCGCTAGGCCTCTGTCAGGATCCCACCCCTGACAGGGACCCCCCTGGATCCTCCCAAGCAACGCTCTTCTCTCACTAGATGTTACCTGGGCAAAACCCAGTCAGCTTCTTCCTAACTTCCTATCCAAATCCCAGTTTTACCAGAGTGTGAGGAGTGGCCTAATACATAGAACCCTTTGCTCGCCCTGGCCGGAGTGTGAAGTGTAATGTGTGACTGTGATACCTGGTCAGGTGAACTCCTTTAGTGCCATCAGATGTACCATCACTCCCCTTAGTGGCGGAGCGACAGTACTGCAACGACCAGGACTCTGGGGCGCTGCACATTTAGCCTACTTTATTTTTTGGGCCAACTAACTATGTCTGCCATTCATTACAGTTTTCTCCACTAAACAAAGCAATGCCGCCTGTTTAGTCCTGTTACCACATTTGAACTGCATTTAGCCTACTTTATTTTTTGGGCCTACTAACTGTGTCTGCCACTCATTACAGTTTTCCTCCACTGAACAAAGCAATGCCGCCTGTTTAGTTTTGTTACCACATTTGAACTGCATTTAGCCCACTTTATTATTTGGGCCTACTATCTGTGTTTCCTCCTCATCCTGCCCATTGCCCAGCCACTGCTAGATGAGTCTGCTGGTACATTGACCCAGACCACTACATTCCCCTTGCACTCTACACAGCCAGAATCTGACCCTGCTGAAAGTCAGGTTCCCCTTCCCGCATACTATACCACCTTACACGGGGACAAAGAGGAAGGTGCAGATGAAAGTGCAGGTTCCTACATCAGGTGGGGGGGCATACTCGTTGGTGACCTGCACTTTCATCTGCACCTTCCTACGAATGAGTGGGCCCCCCCTGCTTGCTCAGGATCACAGCACTTGCAAAGTTAAAATACTTACCTCTCCCTGCTCCACCGCCGTGACGTATTCCGCGTTTCCTGGGCCCACGAAAATCTTGAGCCAGCCCTACCCCCCCACAACTTTAGCCAAATGACCCCCAGTTTTCAATGCCTAACTATTATTATAAAGTAAATTAAGATTGACAAGCTTAAGTAATAAGAATTGATGTTTTTGGCATAAAAATGGGCACTGTAGGTGTTTTCCTGTCCTCCACTCACTGCCGACTTTGATTCCCCATTGACTTGCATTGGGTTTCGTGTTTCAGTCGGCCCCCGACTTTTCGCAATAATCGACTGATTTCACCAGACCCGACTTTTGACAAAGTCGGGTTTCGCAAAACCCGACTCGATCCGAAAAAAGTAAAAGTCGCTGAACTTTATTGGCTAGCTATGGCTAATTGTTTACACTTGGGCAACACGGTAACTTTGGTCCCACAAAGTCTTAAATTAGAACAAGCCGTGAAATCAGAACTTATATATATACCAATATATTCACATTGTGAAAATAATGTACAGTATCTCATGTAGGTGTAAGAAGATGAACCGGACCGGGGGTACCTCTTTTGCATCGGTTCCAGAACTGTCGGCACTGTCACCATTGTTGCACGGGAGAGAGCTTCCTGGATCGGACCAACCTTTACACTTGTCAGCAGGGGGCGGGTCAGAGATAAAAAGGGCTGCACGCGGGAGAAAGGCAGGAGTTCTGTCGGGAAGACTGAACCACAGCAGGGTGAGGTGCAGGCCTAAATAGCGGAGCATCTTGTAAGCTTAGGCCCACCTAGTGCAACCCCTGTAATTGTGTCCACTGCTCGCAGACATCAGACAGCGACTCTTCCGACGTCCCCCATGCAGGGAGGTCAGTCACACGTGAGACCAATGACTGCTGCTTGCATGCGGCCTAGCCTTGTACCGGTGACTGAGCCAAGATGTACCCCTTCCTCGCCTGCACTGCGGAGGAGAGCCACGCTCCAGTGAGACCGTATAAAGAACTGAGACCAGTACGAGGAAACCGCGGGTACGGGAACCAACCTAGTGTAGCAAAGACTCTCTCTGCATCGAGGAACTGGACCTCCGTCAATCCAGGACCAACCGGAGACTTCACGTGCCGCTGTTGTCGGTACCATTGTTGGAAACCGAGATGCTGCAATCAAAAAGCCGACAGACTGATAAGTTGTACACTTCTTTCCTCTTTTTGAACATTCGCCTAACACCTGTTTACCTCGTTCTCCCCTCCAGTTCCAATATCGCTATATCCTTTGCCTCCCATACCCATTTTATCCCTGCGTGGAGTTCCCATCTGTTAATAAATTTGTTAACTCTTGATCTGCCTCCTGTCTGTTACGACATCCCGATCTCTTCAAGTCTTCATAGGCCAGGCTTCAATATTAAGGTCCCTATACTCATTAGACTAATGTCCGCTGAACTTGCCGATATCGGCCGATTCAGTCAACAGTCTGGTTGGGTGCTACAATGATAGTGGAAGTCACTATTCCACATGTAGAAGAAATTAACCATGGCATTCCAAGAGATGTAATCACCAAAACTTTGGTCGTTATACATATTGGAGCTTCAGCTGACATTTCAAGTGAAGTTAACCTTGATATTCTAATTACATCTCTTGGAGTGCCATGGTTATTTTCTTATAGATTACTGACTTAAGTGCTGGATTGAGTACTGTAAATCGATTTGCACCAACTCTACATAATGTCCATATATATAATAAGCTTGGTGCAGTTAGCAGATAACCGCGTCGGTGCAGCAGTGCTTCACAAACTTCCTCTATGGCTGCTGCCCTTTGCTGTGCTCCACATTGGGTTTTACAAGTGGCCTGGTGTGCCACTGTGACATCATCTGCTAAAACCTATTTAAGGCCCACTGAGACACACCTGTGTCTTTGTATTTAGACTTCTAATCATGTGTTCTGTTTGTTTGCTGTGCACCTCCATCAGCTCCTGGTCTACATCTGCTTAGTGACCCTTCATACATGCTGCGTTTGTTGCTTCGGATGTTCCTGCGTCCTCTCTGCACCTGTCCTCCTGTGGTCTCAAGTGTTGCAAGTCCTCGATCCACAGGTACCTCCCTGCCTGCTTCACCAATGTCCAGGGTCCATGTGCCAGACCTGAGGCTTATTGAACCTACCTCACTAAGTAAGCCTAACAGTCTTCACTTCTTAGTATGGAACTCAAATTTAAGGTATGAAAATCATTGAGTCCATTTTTTCTATTCATGCCTTCTCTTGGCTCATCTTACCATCTGTTTTGAGATCCTGTTGGAAGTCTAGCAGCTGCTTATAAAGTATACATGACCTACTTGATTACACTTGATTGATCAAATTATGGATATATTTACCGTACCATGTTTAGATGAGCAAGTTACATTCAGAAAGCGCTTCATTTTACATGTCTACAGATTACAAGACATTTTCCTAAATGCTTGAAGCCAGAAGTGCGCAGAATTATCCACATGTGGACGGATTATATTGCCATCAATGGTTCCATAATGACTGATAACATGGAAAATATGCTACTACAACTCAAGTGGGTTTAATGACAAATGATTGGGCACTAGACTGATGGAAAGATAAAGGGTTTGCTTTAGATGAAAGAAGGGTGGACACTGTTTCCAGGTCTCATATTGCCCACAGAGAAGTGGAGGAAGGTTACTTCTGCAGCCTGTTGAATTACAATTTTGACTCATCAATGTTTAAGTTCTTATCTGAAAGTTAATCCAAAAGCAATCATATAATTTATTGAACAGTATTTTTTGTCATCTTTAAGGCCATAAATGTTAATGTACATTAAAACACTTTTGAAGGGCTCCCCGATGTCTTGTTTAATCCAGTGGACTCCAGCAATGTTGATTTAGCTCTATGGTATGTGATGCGGCCTTAATTATTCCCATTCCACTGAAAACCCATCCATCCATCCATGAATCTTATTCTGATGTCCCTGGTATCATTACAAGCAAAGTCTTACCTGGAGGGTCATGACTATCTTGGCAAGACAACGGGACAAAATTGACGTGAAAGGTAGCAATATGCCTGGTTTTCAATAGCTACCAAATCGAATAGGACTCAAGCGAACAGCATAAGACAAATAAGTAATATACTGAGTATCCGAGCATGCGTGTACGATGACCCTTGTGCAATCACTATAAAAGCCAAACAAATTATTTTAATAGTACTTGCCTATTTTGTTTACATTTTTTTGTACTTCTTTCTCAATAAATAGGCTGCTCAGATTTTTGGATAAATGAAAGATTCAATTGAAAATCTTTAATGATGATTTAAATTCTGCAATCCAGTTATCTGCTGAGAATAAAATAACATACAGTATTGGCCAATGGAAACTAAATTGACGCCCAATGGAGGGTTGGATTCCAAATTACCATAAAAATCAAAGTAAACATTGAAACCACAGGTGGCATTAATGTCACACTCGTGCCGGTATGCACTGACAAAATCTTTGTATGCTCCATAGGATGGTGACCTAAGAGATCTCATCCCAGACCTTGGTCAGAGCATTGGTTAGCTTATCGACACTGTGTGAACCTGTGAGGAGAACAGGACTACAATGGCAGACTTGCCAATTCTGATGTTCTTTGAATGCCAACTACACAACATAGGGCTGGTCTGTGAGCACAAGACCCACTACAGGAAGTCGAGCCCTCATTTCACCCTGATGAAGTACATTTCTGACAGTTTGGTCATGAACATGCACACTAGTAGACGCTGGATGTCATTTTGTAGGGCTCTGGTAGTGCTCATCATATTCCTTCTTGCGCAAAAGAGCAGAATCCAGCCCTGTCCTTCTTTACTAGTATAATGGCCAGTGTACTGGTATTTGCTTTATTTTTTAAAGGGGTCTTCTCATGTTATTAAATTGCTTTTGTTAGCATAAAAATAAGCAAGTTATCAATTTACGTACTTTTTCTATCTGCTGCAGATCTCTGGCTGTAAGAGTGTTTATTTTACGTAGTGTACAAGTTGTTTCCAAGGAGACCAACCACCAGAGCCTAGCTGAGTGTTTGCAGTACTTACATTCCAGGCTGAGGAGTTAACTCCTGACATCCCAGTTACTTCTTTCCAGGTCATTTAGTTTTATACAGCAGTGATCTGCTCATCTCCCTTCCTCTCTCATTCAGCTCCTGACAAACGGCTTTTGTCAGACCTGCATAATCACAATCTCCAGCCCTAGTATCGGCATTTTCCCAGAACAGTTCTCCTAATCACAGCTCTCACCTTACTGAACCCTGTGCTTTCTCAAATGCCCTGATATCTTTACATAAAAATATAGTGGGTAAAAACAAGATGTATAAATATTTCAATGAGTAGTCCCACAAGATTTGATAGCAGACAGAAAAAAACCCTGAAAAATAACTTTGAATAATTACTATTTAAAAGCATATTCATATGAGCAACACTCTTTAAAAGCTGATACTAGACAATAAAGGGTGTATGCAGGGATACAGACCCTAATAGTCCCTATAAAGCTTTTAGCCTACCCAACAGCGGAGGTTGGCACCCTAAACAGTCGACATGGTGCCCCTGCTCAACTTTGGTAGTCCCTGTAAACTCTAATGTCTCCAGTGCTAGGTAATACATTTATACTAGGTATAGCTATATACCATCCTTCTGGTGATCTCAAATAGAATATTGATGGCCGCCAAAAACATCACAATGGATTATGTCATAGCAAAAATATGTCCTACCAAATGCACATGAGATATATTTTATACAGTGCCTTGCGAAAGTATTCGGCTCCCTGGAACTTTTCAACCTTTTCCCACATATCACGCTTCAAACATAAAGATACCAAATGTAAATTTTTGGTGAAAAATCAACAGCAAGTGGAACACAATTGTGAAGTCGAACAAAATTTATTGGTTATTTTAAATTTTTGTGGAAAATCAAAAACTGAAAAGTGGGGCGTGCAATATTATTTGGCTCCTTTACTTTCAGTGCAGCAAACTCACTCCAGAAGTTCATTGTGGAGCTCTGAATGATCCAATGTTGTCCTAAATGCCTAATGATGATAAATATAATCAACCTGTGTGTAATCAAGTCTCCATATAAATGCACCTGCTCTGTGATATAGTCTCAGGGTTCTGTTTGGAGCACAGAGAGCATCGTGAAGACCAAAGAACACAACAGGCAGGTCCGTGATACTGTTGTGGGGAAGTTTAAAGCCGGATTTGGATACAAAATTATTTCCAAAACTTTAAACATCCCAAAGAGCACTGTGCAAGCGATCATATTGAAATGGAAGGAGTATCATACCACTGCAAATCTACCAAGACCCGGCCGTCCATCTAAACTTTCATCTCAAACAAGGAAAAGACTGATCAGATATGCAGCCAAGAGGCCCATGATCACTCTGGATGAACGGCAGAGATCCACCGCTGAGGTGGGACAGTCTGTCCATAGGACAACAATCAGTCGTACACTGCAGACATCTGGCCTTTATGGAAGAGTGGCAAGAAGAAAGCCATTTCTCAAAGATATCCATAAAAAGTGTTGTTTAAAGTTTGCAACAAGCCACCTGAGAGACACACCAAACATGTGGAAGAAGGTGCTCTGGTCAGATGAAACCAAAATCAAACTTTTTGGCAACAATGCCAAACGATATGTTTGGCGTAAAGGCAACACAGCGCTTCACTCTGAACACACCATCCCCACTGTCAAACATGGTGGTGGCAGCATCATGGTTTGGGCCTGCTTTTCTTCAGCAGGGACAGCGAAGATGGTTAAAATTGATGGGAAGATGGATGGAGCCAAATACAGGACCATTCTTGAAGAAAACCTGTTGGAGTCTGCAAAAGACCTTAGACTGCGACGGAAATTTGTCTTCCAACAAGACAATGATCTCAAGCATAAAGCAAAATCTACAATGGAATGGTTCACAAATAAACTTATCCAGGTGTTAGAATGGCCAAGTCAAAGTCCAGACCTCAATCCAATCGAGAATCTGTGGAAAGAACTGAAAACTGCTGTTCACAAACGATCTCCATCAAACCTCACTGAGCTCGAGCTGTTTGCCAAGGAAGAATGGGCAAGAATTTCAGTCTCTCGATTGTACAAAACTTATAGAGACATACCCCAAGCGACTTGCAGCTGTAATCGCAGCAAAAGGTGATGCAACAAAGTATTAAATTAAAGGGGCTGAATAATATTGCACAGCCCACTTTTCAGTTTTTTATTTTCAATAAAAATCTAAAATAACCAATAAATTTAGTTGAACTTCACAATTGTGTTCCACTTATTGTTGATTCTTCACCAAAAATTTACATTTGGTATCTTTATGTTTGAAGCATGATATGTGGGAAAAGGTTGGAAAGTTCCAGGGAGCCGAATACTTTCACAGGGCACTGTATAAGGCCGGTTTCACATTTGCGGTTGTGTCCGCAGCGTTTCTTCCGCAAATATCCGCATGCGTTGTGTATTCCTATCTTTAACATTAGGGACGCATGTGTCTGCAATCGTTCGCGTTTTGCTGCGTTTGACGATGCATGCGTCGTTTCGTCGTCTGCGGCTTGTAGCGGAAATGCAACATGTAGTAATTTTTAGAGGCGTCAATTTGCCACCTGGAAACGTATGCGGTAGATTGCGCAAGGAATGCGCCAAAAAAACGCATTGCTGTCTATATGAACGCATGCGTTCACAAGCACATGCGTTTGCTTGCGTTCATGAACGCATGTGTTCCACAAGAGAAAAACATGTCTAGACACTGATAAGCCACCCCCCACATACAAGGTGATAAAGGGAGGGAGTGGACATTCGCAGGTCACTACTCAGCAGACACTGAAGCAGACGAGACACAGGCTACATCCTTGGAGGAAAACAAGACATTGAACAATGTGAGTATATCCTATCCAATGCCTTTATTTTCTATTTTCTATTTTCTGTCTCTACATGTCCTTATTTTCTGCCATTTCTTTCTTTCTGCATGCATCAGAATGTCTTCTTCTGATGAGGAGCAACGTCCTGGGCCTTCTGAAGTAGAACATGTCAGTGAGGTGAGTACTTGCCTCCTCAAATTGGTAAGTATTCGCTATCACATCTACACATATGACAATTTTTGTTTTTCATTTTTTTAGAGCTCTTCTTCTACTGCGGCAGAGACTGGGCAGGAGCAGCGGAGTCACGGTGGGGTGGCAAGGCGGCAGCGTGTATGTATACAAGGCTGACTGTTTACTGTTCCTCACTTTAGTATTCTTGAATCTTCCTTTCTTTACATTCCTATTTCTTTACATTTTTCTTCTGGAATCCTTTTGTATCTTGACTTTCCTATTCATGCCTTTTCTCAGCCTCTGTTTTCTTTCTTTTCCTTATGTTAATTGACCCAACATTAATGTCTTTATTTAATTTTTAGGTTCCAAAACGGGATGAAGACCTCATAGAAAATGACCTCCTCATCTCCCTGGTCCAGGAGCGAGTCCCGTTGTGGGACACCCGGGATCCACTGCACTCAAACAACGTGACGATCCGGCGCCTATGGAATGAGGTGGCCAAAGCGATGTGGGATGGCTGGGACAACGCCTCGAATCGGGTCTAAACTGCATTTGGTAAGTATTGCAATGCAGTGTGAAGCAGCAGAGACCTTGGCTGTGCTCACACAACTGTGTGTGATGAAAGAATCTCTCAGGAGTTTCTCTCATCACACACAGTTGTGTGAGCACGGCCAAAAGTCCATTTTCTGACCATAATTGTTTTTTTTTAACAGTGGCCAAAGTCAAAACATGTTGGTGTTCGATGAAGGACCGCTTCAACAAGGACCTGTGTCAAGAGAGCCGTGTTCCCAGTGGTTCAGGAGCAAGGATCAGAAAATACAAATACCATCACGTTCTGGCATTTTTAAGACCGGTCCTTGCCCAGAGAATGTAAGTACTTTTCCCTTGCATTAGGTTGTATTGTATTGTATTGTATATAATCTGTATATTTCTATTCCACAGGATTTTGCGTCAGGTTAATTATTGGTATTAATTTTCTTTTTACATTTTCCACAGCACATGGAGCACTACTGTTGGCCCAGGTTCTGGAGCGGTCCTTCATCAGACAGCCACGGACCCATCCCAGCCATCCAGCAGCGCTGCAGCAAGTGGGCCCGCCACACTAACTGGAGACAAGGAAGCTGGTCCATCAGGTGTTCCCCTTTCCCAGTCTTCTGCCACTGCCCCTTTTTTTCGGGGCTCCTCCCGGCAGCGGCAGAGGGCATCGGACAGGTCCCTCATGCCAGAGTTTTTGCACTTGAGCTCTGTTTTTCACGAAGGACTCAAGGCTTTGAGTAACCGAATGGATATTTCACTTAGCCACATGAATACACGTATCCAGGAGGTCACGAAAAGCCTTGACAAAGTAAAAGCTGACCTCCAGAGGCCAGCACATCTTTTTTTAACCAAATTGAGCAGGGCATGTCAGAACACCTTACTCCTGATCTCCAGCTGAGTGTCATGCAGGCCTGAAATGCTGCTTACGTGCAGGCTATGCAGCAGAGTCAGTATTTTCAGCAGACAGTGGCGGAATATCCACCTGTGCCTTCACTGTCACGATTAACCTCAATGCCGACCTCTGCTGCATACCACTGCATGGCCACCTCTATTCCTAGCACTGCCAGACACCAGTACAGCACCACCACCATGCCGAGTGCTGTTGGACAGCCCACCGCCACCACCATGACAACCGCTGCTCCTGCTTGGACCTCCTCCACTGACACGACGATGCAGCAGGATCCAGGCATAGCCTTCCATACTGCCACCACCACGATGCAGCAGGACCCTGGCATGGCCTTTCGCTCTACAAGCGCTATGGACTCTGGCATGGCTGCACGCTCTACAAGCATTATGGACTCTGGCATGGCTGCACGCTCTACGAGCACTATGGACACTGGCATGGCCGCACGCTTTACGAGCACTATGGACTCTGGCATGGCTGCACGCTCTACGAGCACTATGGACTCTGGCATGGCTGCACGCTCTATGAGCACTATGGACTGTGATACAGTGCAGCCGGACCCTGACAGGTCACCCACCACGACCATGTCATGACATATGAGCCCACCGAGGCTTCCCAGAACCCGGCAATCACAAAAAAAAACAAAAAAAAAAAACAGCGGACTATTAGTATTCCTCCCCCTTCACCTCCCAGTGTGTCTGTAATGTCAGGTTTGTCTCACCCTTCCAGTGCGTCTCAAGCCTCTCATGTGTCAAGCCCTATCCCCGAACTACCAGACCCCACTAGTTTCATTGCCCCTTCTCCTGCCACCTCTGCGTAGTCCACGGTTAGCCAGGCCTCAGTGCTTCACACCCCCCGTTTACATCACTCTACCCCAAGCCGGCGCAGTTAAAGAAATATTTTGGTTGTTAAAAAATAAATACAAGTTTTTTTGCCCCAATTATGTTTGGTTTATTGTGTCTTTAGCCGCCGGCAACACACACCGTGCGCCAAATAAGAAACTTCGCCACACACTTTATTTTTTGGCCACATCATATCTCCAGTAGTTAGCAAATAAAAGACTGCAGCTTTGTGTGTCTTTAGTATAGAGATATGAGGTTGGCCAAAAAATTAATTAATGTATTATCTCCATAATCTCTTCCGTCTGCTTAGTCTGTGACTAGTGTTGCAGTCTGAAGAGAAAATGGCGGAAATACAATGCAGAACTATATTCAACAGGTCAGGTGTCCAAAAACTCATTAGTTAGGACACCTGACCTGGTGAGTAGAGAACTGACTTGTATAACCTCCATTTTCTCTTCTGTGTACGTAATCTATTCAACACAAAGTGAAGGGACGATGGTGGTCATACACGGCATATCTATGCTCACCTGCACAGGTGTCAGAAATAGTGAATTCATGAGGCTGTTATATGTGCATCATGAATTCGTTATTTCTGACACCTGACTTGATGAGTATAGATCTCTTTATTATGACAGTCATTGTCTCTTCAGTCTGTGTCCAATGGATACTGCAGAACAGAATCAGGACGCAATGACGTCAACAAGCTTACCACTAAAGCAACATGGCTGCCGTCACACTAGCAGTATGTGGTCAGTGTTTTATATCAGTATTTGTAAGCCAAAACAAGGAGTGGAACTATTAGAGGTAAATTATAATATTAACATAATAACTAGCACCTCTGCCTTTATCACCCACTCCTGGTTTTGGATTACAAATACAGATATAAAATACAGACCAAATACTGCTAGTTTTAGGACAGCCTTGGTTTGTAGAGGAAATACATAGGAGACCCGGTCAACACAACCAAAAATAAAGTTTATTAATGAGAAATATTATTAACATTTAAGAAAATTACTGGTACAGATAAAATTACAACAGGACATTTACACAACATTGTCCTGCCATGACACACGTCCAATATCAGAATCAAAAAGGCAGCAAATTGGTCCCGCATGTGACCAACTTCAGCAGTTGACCGCAGCGGGTGATGCTGGTAATCGGGCAGTGGGTGTGCAACTGGTTCATCCAGTTCAATGTTGGGCCGCTCCTTAGCCATAATGTAATTGTGCAGAACCACACAGGCTTTGACCACCTTGTCAACTGTCTCCATTTTTAGATTTATGGCTGATGCAAGGATGCACCATTTTGAGACTAGAATCCCAAACGTACACTCTACAGTTCTTTGTGCTCTGGTCAGTCTGTAGTTAAAGATCCTTTTAGTGTGGGTCAAGTCACGACTGGAATATGGCTTCAGTAGGTTTTCACACATCTGAAAGGCCTCATCCCCAACCATAACAAATGGCATCGGTGGACCTTGACTGTTGGGGAGCGGTTGTGGCCGTGGAAAAGTAAAATTTTTGCCATACACTCGGCGGCCCATATCAGAGTTCTTAAAAGTCTGGGAATCATTGCCACGGCCAAAAGCTCCAATGTCCACGGCGATGGAGCGACAGTCTACATCGGCTATTGCCATGAGCACAACAGAAAAATGTTTTTTGTAATTGAAGTACTCCGATCCTGTTCTGGCTGGTTTGATAATGCGAATGTGCTTTCCATCAACCGCTCCCAAACAGTTTGGGAAATCACACACACTCCAGAATTTTTACTCAATTTCAAGCCACATGTCCAAGGTGGGTAGGGGTATAAACTCATCCCGGAGTACATTCCACAAAGCCCGGCAGGTGTCTGCAACTATTCTGGACAGGGTGGATATTCCAAGCCGGTATTGGAAGTGGAGGGATGATAAACTCTCTCCAGTTGCAAGAAATCTGTGAGAAAAACAAACAAAACAAAAATTACAATCTACTCTATTTATGGTGTGGTTACGCTAAAGACAGAAAGGAAAATACCCAAAAAATACAAGTCAGAAAACTCAAAATTTGGACTGTCATTGGTTTAGAGTTGGAACGTACCTTAATGTAACCAGCAGATGTTCCTCGGGTGGAATCGCTCTACGGAGCTGGGTGTCCTGTCTCCGTATGGCTCCTTGGACACGAGCAAGCAAATCCCGGAACGAGTCTTGCGACATCCTTGTATATTCATGGAATTTCTCCGAGTTGGCATTAAGCTCGCCACACAGCATGTGATAGGCTCCACGGCTCTCACGTAGTTCGATAATGGGGTGTCTCCAAAAACGCCTACGCGTCTCCTTCTCCATCTTTCGTGATTTCTGTCTTGCTCCCAAGCAAACCCACAGGCAAGAAACAGCTTGATGCTTAATTCCAGGTTGAAATAAAAGCTCTCCATGTGAAGATCCATTCTGCATACAGGAGCAAAATCTGAAGATTTCAGCTGTTCAAGGGTCTATATATAGAGATCCCATAATATACGCTCTCTGTAGTCCCATTGGCGGTTTCTGGTTATCTAGATTTTTCTCCTGTAAAATTTGTTACCATGCGCACTAAAAATGCAAACGCAGGAAAAAACGCATAGAAAAGCTTGCAAACGCTGCGTATTTTTAACCGCATGCGTTGCCGCATGCTTCTAAAAAACGCCGCGTTTGTACGTGTTTCCATGCGTTTTTTCCTGCACTTGCAGATGCGGATTCAATGCTGCGGATTCGAACGCTAATGTGAAACTAGCCTAAGGTGTACATAAACATTCTTTATGGTGCACCCATGAAAGGAAATTGCCCACCATAAGTAAAGAGAAGAAAAAAACAGATATTACTTATCTCAGGAAAGAGTCTTCACTAGTGTTGAGCGATACCTTCCGATACTCAAAGGTATCGGTATCGGATGGTATCGGCCGATATCCAAAAAATATCGGATACCGATACCCGATACCAATGCAAGTCAATGGGACACAAGTACCGGAAGGTATCCTGGATGGTTCCCAGGGTCTAAAGGAGAGGAAACTCTCCTTCAGGCCCTGGGATCCATATTCATATAAAAAATAAAGAATTAAAATAAAAAATATGGATATACTCACCCATCCGGCGGCCCCTGGACCTTACCGATGTAACCGGCAGCCTCCGTTCCTAAGAATGAGGAGTGAAGGACCTTCGATGACGTCGCGGCTTGTGATTGGTTGTGTGACCGCTCATGTGACCGCTCACGCGACCAATCACAAGCCACGACATCATTGCAGGTCCTAAACTCACTGCATTCTTAGGAACGGAGGCTGCCGGTTACATCGGTAAGGTCCAGGGGCCGCCGGACAGGTGAGTATATCCATATTTTTTATTTTAATTCTTTATTTTTTACATGAATATGGATCCCAGGGCCTGAAGGAGAGTCTCCTCTCCTCCAGACCCTGGGAACCATACACTGGGAACTTCCGATTCCGATATCACAAAAATATCGGAACTCGGTATCGGAATTCTGATACAGCAAATATCGGCCGATACCCGATACTTGCGGTATCGGAATGCTCAACACTAGTCTTCACAGTTAGATGACCAATCTCTTTGTCCAACGTGTTTCTCCCCACCAGTCCTGGAGTTCATCAGAAGGACCTTGACGGGTCAGCAAGGGCATTGTTCCCTTGTGGTTAGGGGGGACAAAACACTGGATTACTGGCCCTCTGACCTATCAAGGTCCTTCTCTACTAAGAGTTCCCTTATGAACCCCAGGATTGGTGGGGAAACGCGTTGGGACAAAGGGATTGGGCATCTTATCTACAACTTACCTATTTTTCTATACATAAAAATCACTAATGAAACACTGATAGTAAAAACGAAATATTGATTAAACTCTGATCCAAAACACTGACAATAGTACCTTTTTTGCATAAATGAAAAGTCACTGATATCTGTACGAGGTCTACGACTGTGCTGGGATCCTTAGTATAAAGCTTTTGTGCGGGTTTACACTTGCACAATACATGTAACATAGTAACATAGTAACATAGTTAGTAAGGCCGAAAAAAGACATTTGTCCATCCAGTTCAGCCTATATTCCTATATTCCATCATAATAAATCCCCAGATCTACATCCTTCTACAGAACCTAATAATTGTATGATACAATATTGTTCTGCTCCAGGAAGACATCCAGGCCTCCCTTGAACCCCTCGACTGAGATGTACATTTCTAAACCTTTTCTGCAGCCTGAATTTTATTACTGACGAGCTTTAGCAGGAAACAGAATAACAGCGAAAGATATCACAAAAAGTCATGTCAAAAGGTATATATTCTTTCTTAGAAGGGAGCATGGAGGTTTGCTGCTAAAATAGCGTTTTATGCCAAGTTCACGTTCAACATATGTCAGTGTATTATAGTGCACCTATCCATCACTCTGGACCTTTTGTGAATGTACCAAATCTGACAAGTACAACATTTTTCTGAGACAAGACTCTCTAATCCTATTACTCATTCATCAGCGTGTGGATGATAGGGGGAAACCAGATCGAACTCAGCCAAAAAGAGCAGCCAGGAGCTTTCTCCAGCACTGTGATGCTCAGCTTAGCCGGGGCACAATAGGTGTGTAATTTAAGGTTTTTGTTGAGCTCAAATCCAATCACATACTTGAGTGGAGGATCATAGTCAAACACACGCAAAGGGAATGAGATAATTCCTGCCTCACACAACCACACAAATCAGCCTTTGATTTGATCAACCTTCCACTCAGAGCTCCTTTCTATCTCCGTTCCTCTCTCGTATTGAAATTTTTCTTTAACAGTCTCAGGAAAGCATCTCTGGGGTAGCGTGAAATGAGGTGACTCTGTTGTATGTTCATTATTTTTCTGTAATCCTGATGACTTGAGACGTTTTCAGAGAATTTAGATTTGAGATCTATTTTTTTTAGTTGGTTAAAAATAAGGTATTTTTTAAAAGGCAATAATCAAAACATTTTAAAACACATCCAGATCCATTCTGGACATTACAATATCATCATTTTGGTTACTAATTTTAGTACTTATTACATTTCGTATTTGACGTAATGTGGTCCCAAACTCTTAATATTGGAATATGAGTTTCTCTAAAGAAAGTGAAGCATCATAAAATTTTGTTGATTATCACTGTCTTTTGATTTAACGTTTAAGAATAAGCTCCCATGCATGTGTCCATTAGGAATAGCTCTATTTCTGGCCACTATACGACTTGCAGCCTGAAATTTTCACAAATTTTGCTCTCTTAATTCTTAGTTCTCTCCCAGCTAACAGGTGGAAACTAGCTTTTATGAACTTTCCATACTAATCACACTCGTATACAAAGGTTTCCAGCTCTCATTCTGTTTAGGAAATGTTCAGAAGCAGCATGAATGCTACATACGACAGTACTAAGCACTGTAGCTGTGAATCTAAATCACTCACTAACTGTAGCTCAATCTGTCAGTCATTTCTTGTTTTCTCATTCATTTCCTTACTTTTCCCCCTCTTCCTCTTCCCCTTTTCAAAGACTTTAATTGCTTGTTGTAACTTGACACCTCACTTTGCATACTTTTATTTTTGTATTATTTTTCTTTTTACTGTATAAGTAAGAGTAGACTGCTGCACCTTACTACTTAGTGGGACATCCTGAAAAACGTATAGATCATTTTATATTCTATTGGAACATGTGCCACTATGGCTTTTGGCTCAAATGTCGGGAGATTTTTATATACAAAAAACATAACAGAAAAACACAAGGAAGAGAGCCTTAAGGTGGGTATATACCTTAATTATCCATTGGATGACAGTTAGTCTTCCCTACCCTCTTATACACAATCACTTATTTTCCTAATGGAGAAAGGGTCATTAGTAGAGATGGACAAACCCAAACAGTAAGTTTGAGGTCCGTATTGGACACTTAGTGTCCGTGCATGGACCCCGAACACTGACTTCTCAAGGAAGTTCATGTTACTGTTTAGGTTCAGCACCCCAAACATCAGCTGTTTCCGATCTGTATTACAGCACGAGAAACACCTGGTGCTCTGATCAGTGGTAAATTAGTTATCGCCAGTCAGAGAGCTGCGGTTCCCATGCTGTCAGATGACACCTTGAGCCAGCAGCTGTGACCGGCGGTAAAAAGGTTATCACCAGTCACAGGCATCAGCTGATGAGCAAGTACCACTCTCATCAGCGGCGCTTGCTCTTGTTGTTATTAGCTACAGCAAGTGAACACTGAACTATTATTTTTATATTTATATATTTATATATATTTATAGTTAATAGTTATTATTTATTAATTAATAAAAACATAAAAATTATGTGGGCTCTGTTCTATTTTTGATAACCAGCGCTGGCAAAACTGACAGCTGCAGGCTGCAACCATCAGCTGTGAGCTTTATTATGGTTGGTCACATGCTGTCTTTTAAAATAATTTTATGAAATGGTGTGGGGATCCTCCCATTTTTGACAACAAGCCAAGGTAAAGCAGACAGCTGGGGGCTAGTGTTCTCAGACTGGGAAACGGCCATTGATATTACCCCCTGTTAGGCGCAGGGATTCTTCCTCTGCAAAGGATGGATCTCAAGCCTTGTCTTCTCCTGCGGTCCCCCATTCAGTCTTGACCACAGTGAATGCTGCTGAGCAAGGACGTCAGTCTCAGCGTCTTGCTCAGATCCAAGCTGTGTGTTTGGTTACTGCTGCTTCTCTTGGTTCAGCTATAGTAACTAGTAATACTCAGCGGCATGCAGTTATTCCTGAGACAAAGTCCAGGTTTTGCTCTACTGAGCATGCTCTTGGGTCGAATTTTCGTTGGTGGTTGTCCGTCACATGGTCAGTTCCTGGTCTGGCTGGTGAGCAAGGTCCTGTCAGATTAACAAAAACTATAAAAGGATCCTCGGCACACCCATCGGTGTGTTAGGGGTCGAGTTCCCATCTCCGCTCAGGGAGAGTCTCGGGTCATCTCTGCTGCGGTCTCCCATTCCTCTCCTGCCGCAGTGGAGTCTGCTCAGCGGAGACGTCCATCCCAGCGTCTTGCTCAGTCTGACTCTGTACAAAGAGTTGCTGCTGCTTTTCCTGCTTCTGCTATTGAAGTCAGTGCTGGGCAGCAGCGAGTGGACACTTTTGGGACTAAGTCCTGCTTTTCTCGTTCTGAGCATGCCCAGAGTAAGATCTCTCAGTGGAGATCGAGGGTCACATGATCAGACACTGCAGCTAAGGTCCTGTAGGTGCTCACGCTCTGTGGCAGCCTCTCATTGGTCCTTTTTGGAAGGTCCTGTACATGCTGCAACTATTTAAGGCTCACATGGCCGCACGGCTTTAATTTATGTACTTTGCGCCAGTGTGGTCTTGTATGAGTGAGTTCAGGGACCCGGCTGAAATAAGCCCCTAGAAGGCTGGCACCTCCGGCGAGGAGTTTGTATGCTTGTGTGTTCAGGGACCTAGCCGAAATAAGCCCCTAGAATGCTGGCACCTCCGGTGAGGAGTTTCGTGTGCATGCAAGACCACTGACTGTTCTTGTTTGGACAGTTAGCCTGTGCCTCTGTGGAGTCTAACAGGGCACAGTGCTTTGAGTTCGCGGCTGCTCTGTGAAGTAACAGAGTTAGCTAACACCGCCATTTAGTTCCGCTATTCGCTAGCAGCAGGTTCTCCTGCACGGTGGACCCCGGGCTGCGAACGCATCTATCCTAATAAAATATATACATTCATTAGGTGCATTCCGCTAGCCCTAACATAACATAATACTAGCGCCAGGGTCTGGCTAGTAAATGGCGGACATTCAGCAATCTTTGCGGTATATCCAGCAGCTGGAGGGTAGGTTGGCGGCTCTCGAGAGCTCAACCTCAGCTGTGGATATTTCCGCAGTTGCTGTACAGGCTGCTAGCGTGGCTGCAGCAACCTTGTCCACTGCCACCCCTGTTCCGACATTTTCGCGCCTCCCGCTCCCAGAAAAATTTTCTGGAGAAAGCAGATCTGGTAGGGGATTCGTGAGTCAGTGCTCTATTCACCTTGAGCTTCTGGCTGCCCGTTTTCCCACAGAGCGGGCTAAGGTGGGATTTATTGTGTCCCTCTTGTCGGACAGGGCGTTGGAATGGGCTATGCCGCTGTGGGAGCGTGGTGATCATGTGGTGCATTGTGCTCCATTGTTTCTGAGCTCTCTGAAACAGGTCTTCCTAGGACCTCAAGTCACCCATGATACGGTGCTCCAACTGCTGGCATTAACTCAGTCCTTGGTCAGCCAATTTGCCATCCGTTTCCGAACTTTAGCGTCAGAGCTGGAGTGGTCGGATAAAGCCCTTATCCCCATATTCTGGAGGGGGCTGGCTGATCACGTTAATGACGCTCTGGCCACTAGGGAGATTCCAGCCACACTGGAGAAGTTAATAACTGTCTCTACCCTTATTGACCTCCGTTTTTACCAGCGGAGGTTTGTTGTGAACTCTGTTTTTGGGCTCCCTCTTGTGGTCACAAGTGGTACTGTGTGAGTGCTGTCTTTGGGCTCCCTCTGGTGGCTCTTTGTGTCATTCTGCAGGTCTGAGGCTGGTTCAGCTGTCTCGTTATCTGTTAGCTGGTTTCCTATTTTAGCTCACCTGGACTTTCAGTGGTTGCCTGCTGTCGATGTATTCAGTGCTATTTTGATCTCTCCTGAATCCCTTCGTTATCAGTCTCACCAAGAGAAGCTAAGTTTCTGTTTGGTTATTTTTTGCTCATCAGTGTTCAATATGTTTCTTGGTTATTTATTTGTCCTTGTCCAGCTTGCTAATATGTGATTTCCTTGCTTGCTGGTAGCTCTAGGGGGCTGAGTTTCTCCCCTCACACCATTAGTTGGTGTGGGGGTTCTTGTATTCTCAGCGTGGATATTTTGTATAGGGTTTTTTACTGACCGCACAGTTCCCTGCCTGTCTTCTGCTATCTAGTATTAGTGGGCCTCATTTGCTGAATCTGTTTTCATTTCTACGTTTTGTATTTTCCCCTTACCTCACCGTTATTATTTGTTGGGGGCTTCCTATATCTTTGGGGTCATTTCTCTGAGGCAAGTGAGGTCTTACTTTCTCTATAGGGGTAGCAAGTTTCTCAGGCTGCGTCGAGACGTCCAGGAATTTAGGCACGTTCACCGGCTACCTTTAGTGTGTTTGTTAGGATCAGGTTTTGCGGTCAGTCCAGTTACCACCTCCCTAGAGCTCGTTCTATGTTCAGTAACTTAGCTAGTTCATTCTGTGATCCTCAGCCACTAAGGATCATAACAGTACAGCAGGCCAAAAAAGTGTTTAATGCATCGCAGAAGTGGGATAAGAGAAGTCCTGAGTACAATTTTTTTTTTTTTTTCCTCTCCCTTTGCTGCAGTCTGTCCAGCTTCTCTCATCCCCTTAATCTCTGGGTGGTTTTGAGTTCAGCTGCAGACATGGATATTCAGAGTTTGACTTCTAGTGTGGATCATCTTGCTGCAAGGGTGCAAAGCATTCAAGATTTTGTTGTTCATAGTCCTATGTCTGAGCCAAAAGTACCTATTCCTGAGTTGTTTTCTGGAGATAGATCTAGGTTTCTGAATTTTAAGAATAATTGTAAATTATTTCTTTCTTTGAGACCTCGTTCCTCTGGTGATTCCGCTCAGCAAGTTAGAATTGTTATCTCCCTGTTACGTGGCGACCCTCAGGATTGGGCTTTCTCCCTGGCTCCAGGAGATCCTGCATTGCTGAATGTGGATGCGTTTTTTCTGGCACTTGGATTGCTTTATGAGGAACCTAATCTTGAGAACCAGGCAGAAAAGGCCTTGCTGGCTCTCTCTCAGGGCCAGGATGAAGCTGAGGTGTATTGTCAAAAATTTCGGAAATGGTCGGTGCTTACTCAATGGAATGAGTGTGCCCTGGCTGCAAATTTCAGAGAAGGTCTTTCTGAAGGCATTAAGAATGTTATGGTGGGGTTCCCCACGCCTGCAAGTCTGAATGACTCAATGGCTTTGGCCTTTCAGATTGATCGGCATTTGCGGGAGCGCAAATCTGCGCACCATCTGGCGGTGTTTTCTGAACAGAGACCTGAGTCTATGCAATGTGACCGAATTCTGACCAGAATTGAGCGGCAAGATCATAGACGTCAAAATGGGTTGTGCTTTTACAGTGGTGATTCAACTCATGTTATCTCAGCATGCTCTAAGCGCGTAAAAAAAATTGCTAAATCTGTCACCGTTGGTACTATACAGCCTAAATTCATTTTGTCTGTTACTTTAATTTGTTCTTTGTCTTCCTATTCGGTTATGGCTTTTGTGGATTCAGGTGCTGCCCTGAACCTGATGGATTTGTCATTTGCCAGGCACTGTGGTTTGGTCCTGGAGCCTTTGGAATTCCCTATTCCACTGAGGGGAATTGATGCTACGCCATTGGCTGAGAATAAGCCTCAGTATTGGACTCAAGTCACCATGTGCATGACTCCTGTACATCAGGAGGTGATTCGATTTCTTGTGCTGCATAATTTGCATGATGTATTCACAAAAAATTGCTCTATATTGCTTAATTACAATTCCCTTCACACAGGGGGTATATGTACCACCAAACTGGAACCTACACATAAAGTGTGATCTATAAGTAACTTGATCTCCACTCTGGTACTGATTTAAAACAACCAATTTTATTTAAGCATAGTTAAAACAAGTGTGTTAAAATTACTACATGTCAACAATGGTATAAATCCATACGAGGGACTCGACTCTCAGCCTGAGGATAATGCTAACAGTGGATATAGGCTATATATTAAATCAATATATTCATGATAGTATCACATAACAGGAGGTGGGATTAAAACTGACTCCCCTAATAGGGAATATATGCTTGCAACGTGACAGTCATGTTACCGCACCTCCTAAATGGTATACAACTAATGCAATATACAGGGTGTATTACCTTATACTTTAAGCCTAGAGCAAAGTCCTCGGCGTCCCTCTGCCCCGACGCGCGTTTCGCTTTCGCTTCTTCTGGAGGCGTGTCAGGGCAGGGGGTTTAGCCGGTATAAATACATAAAGCCCCGCTATTCATTGGACATTTTAAATGGATAATTATCCACAGCGGGTGGGGATGAAGCGGCGCTTATGACTGGACTAGATCTTCCTGGTCTGAAATATACGCCGTAGAGTATATGACCTATGTCACCTGATTTGGAATGTCCACCCCCTGTACGGAACCCGGAAACCACCCCCCGTGACTTCCTGTCTATACTGATGTACGGAACTATCGCTCCTGGGTTTCATGGCGCATGCCCAGATGGTACGGAACCGGCAACCAATGGGGAGTCAGGTCGCTCGTATGGATTTATACCATTGTTGACATGTAGTAATTTTAACACACTTGTTTTAACTATGCTTAAATAAAATTGGTTGTTTTAAATCAGTACCAGAGTGGAGATCAAGTTACTTATAGATCACACTTTATGTGTAGGTTCCAGTTTGGTGGTACATATACCCCCTGTGTGAAGGGAATTGTAATTAAGCAATATAGAGCAATTTTTTGTGAATACATCTATCATTTACTGTTGTTTAAACAGAGCTCACATAATGGATTTAAGAGCCAAGGAAAGTTCCTGGCAAGCGAAAGCAACAAACATGTTCAAGAAGGGTGTGGGTTCAACATCTGCTTCTATACCCAATAATCAACAAGAAAATGTAAAAAAATACAAAAATGCGGTGCATAAAAAGATTAAAATATGGTGGACTAAGACCACTTTAGAAAATTACATTTCACAAAAAATTATTCCCAGAGGTCTAAGAATACATCTGTTTCCCACTTTTGCCCTGGAAGATGAGTCCTTGAAGGAAAGATGGTCTAAGGCAGCTAGTACATGTTCCTTTGAATTTATGAACATTATAATTGAAAATAATATTGCTACCATCAAAAATATTGAGGGGGAGATTGATTCACTACAGAAAACATTGCAACAGGATATGAGTGTGGATATGTTTCAGGAGATGATTGGAAAACTGGACAAAGAGATAGAAAAATGGGAAGGAGTCATATCCCAGAATAAACAGAAAAAGTACGAGAGGGATGTGGCTGACTTTGATACCAACAAAATATATAAATGGCAAATGAATAAGATCTCTGATCGGAGGAATACATCTAGAAGTTCTTCCATCACCTCCAATTCCTCCATCAGTGAAGGAGGGGAAACAAGTTATAATGGACCCCATGGACCTAGAACCCGTCAATTTACTAAAAAGGGACCAATGCAGAGCAATCACTATCGAAAGGGAGACTCTGTTAAGGTAATCAATCTCTCGACACATATATTGACTGAAGCCCAGGAAAAAGTCTTACAAAAGGGTCTTAATTTTTCTCCATCTTCCAATTTAGACACGTTCACAACCATAAAGGACCTCCATTTATTTGCGAGAAAGCTCATTTTAAAAAAACAACATCACAGAGAGAATCTAGGGGAGGCTACAATAGAGTATGCTGAACAGGAAGCGTTGGAGGCTTTGGTGTCTCTTCTGGAAGAGAATACTCCGAACCCAAGTAAGTTTCCAACTAATTTAATTGGTAAATCAAACAAATTTCCATCACTTACCTTAGTTCCAGCAGTGGATATGTTCACAAAAATGGTCACTACTGACATCGAAGAGATGAAATCCAGACCTAGAAGATATGGTAGTGACAATTTAACTAGAGAGGAGAGAGTGGCCCTCAAGGAGCTGAGAGGTTGGGATGACGTCGTCTTCAAGGTAGCGGACAAGGGAGGTAATGTAGTGATATGGCCCAATCAAATGTATGAGGCCCAGGCAGCAAAATTGCTGCTCAATACCAAAGAATACAAACAGCTCACATATAATCCCTTGATCAAATATAAGGAGGAGCTGATTGGTATCCTTGCCGCTGCCGTTGAGGACGGCGTTGTCCCGAAGAAACTTCTTGACACCTATGTCAAAATCAATCCCAGATTGGCCACATTCTATCTAGTACCGAAGGTCCATAAGAATCTGGTGGACCCACCTGGTCGCCCTATAGTGGCTGCAAATGAGGGATTGTGTGAGATAGCCTGCGACATAGTGGAATACTATCTGAAACCTCTAGTAACACAATTACCTTCATATATAAAGGACACTACCGCTGCACTGGGACATTTGGAAAATGTACAGCTCACTGATGACATGATTTTAGTCACGGCTGACGTAGAAGCCCTGTACTCTAGTATAAGGCATAAGGATGGCTTACAGGCAGTGGAGAAATATCTAAAGCAGAGCAATATTGAAAAGGAGACATCCATATTTGTTTTAAAACTTTTAAAATTTATCCTGACCCACAATGCCTTTATGTTTGCCGGTAAGATCTACTTACAAGTACAGGGCACTGCAATGGGGGCCTCTTGTGCCCCCTCATATGCCAACTTATTTATGGGTGCCTGGGAGTGGTCCATTTTTCAAGAAAGTGAGGTAGAGGGCATGGAGCGAATCCACAATTGGATTCGCTTCATAGATGACATTATGTTCATCTGGGAGGGTCCAATAAACGAACTTGAAACATTGATGAGTAGACTAAATGACAACAACAGAAACATCAGGTTAACATACAAGTACGGACGAATAATTGATTTTCTGGATCTTTGCATTACAGCATCACCCGATGGCCAGTTGTCCACTACAGTATTTCGTAAATCCACAGCGACAAACTCATTGCTACTTGCGTCATCACAACATCCCAGATCCACAACTAACAACATACCGATTGGACAATATCTCAGAATTAGGAGAATTTGCTCGGAGGACGAACAATTCGAAATTCAAGCGAAATTATTGAGAAGTAGATTTCAAGATAGAGGGTACAATCGAAAAACTATACAGAGAGGATACTGGAGGGCCAAGAATACCCCAAGACAACAACTTCTGCATAAAAATCAAGTGACCTTAGAAAGAACGACACAAGACAACCAGGTAAGGTTTATTACCAATTATAGCAATGAGTGGCAGAATCTCCGGGAGATTATGCAAAGACACTGGAAGATTCTGTTCACGGATCCAACCCTCAAAAAGATTTTACCAGAAAGACCTTCTCTTGTAGCCAAAAGAGCCCCAAGTTTGCGGGACATTCTGGTACACAGTGCATATGATCCAAAGAAAACCACTAAAACCAATAGTGATAAAAGGGAAAAGGGGGGATTTTTTCCGTGTGGCATATGCAAGGGCTGTGCTAATATGAATAAAAGTACAACATTCAAAAACTACGACAATTCTAGGACTTTTACCATTCGGCCACACATAACGTGCTCGTCTAAAGGCATAATCTATCAGGCCGTATGTCCATGTGGTAAATCCTATATTGGAATGACAAGTCGCGAACTAAAAATTCGAGTTCGTGAACACTGCTTGGATATAGATAAAGCTAAGACAGCCACAGATGATGCCACATTGAAAACCCTGCCCAAACATTTCAAACGTTACCATCAATGTAATTCCAGATCACTGAAAGTGATAGGTATAGACTTGCTGGACCTTGGACCTAGGGGTGGAGATGTGGGCAAAAGACTGGCCAAAAAGGAATGCCAGTGGATATATCGATTGGGTACATTGGCACCTCAAGGCCTCAATGAGAGCTTTGGCTTTGGCGCATTTTTGTAGGGTATTTATGAAGCTGAGGGGAGGGGGTTTATTCTATTGGCAATCACAGGTTTAGATTGCGGGTTTTTAATATTTATTGTTGTCGGTTTTTATTCACTTGATTTTATCTATTTTACTACAGCTTACCATCTATAGAATGTACACTCTAATGGACACATTATTACCTTTGGCCATGGTGGTGGTAGGATGGAAGAGACTTTCGGCAGGGACTCTGCAAAAAAACAAAAATAAGAAAAATGAAGAGAACAAGAGCATAGCGGGACCTTTCAAAGACTTTCATGTATACGATCTATACTGTATCTATTATGTATTATGGTAATGTTAATATTGTTTCCATATATAATGTGAGTCAGGTATTGACCCTTAAAAAGCATATATATATATATACACAGTAACCATTCTGTGTGTATATATATACACAGTATTTATTTTGCAGGTCCCTTGCATGTTTATTCAGCCTGGTCCTTGTATACACCAATAATATCGTATTTGACATCCATTGTTGGGGTAGGATGATTACGATTAACATCATTTTTCTTTAGGATGAGGGGACTACATTTACAATCATCATAAGTTGGGGAACAGATTAGTCTTTTTAGTTAGGCACTATTTATTTTAGCACATATAGGCACCTTTAGTAATTTTTAACCAAACTTTATATACTTAATTCCTCACTGCAGAACTTAGGCTTTCTTAAATATTTAATAGTGATATACCAAATATTAATATTAATCTCATGCACTTTTATCACTTTATTTAGGATATGGTGGTATTGAAAAACATCAATATCCGCTTGGCTTTTAATTATTAATTTAGGTATAGTATTTATTGTCACTTTCAAAATATAATGAATTAGGTGGGAATTTATGATCACATTTATATATATAACTTAATGAATTTATTATTGACTGAACAGCACGGAACACTTTAACGCCATCACAATAATTCACTTATAAACTTTACATGTTTATGCTGCAGTTCCCTTCAACCACCTATTTCCCTTCCCTCCCCCCCTTCCTCCCCCCCCCTCCCCTTTTTTCATTATCGCTTCAGGGTGAGCGCATGAGTTGATTGCAGGCCGGAGGGGTGGTCAGCTAGCGGACGACAGGGGAAAGGGGTGGCGAGATCGAACTTAGGATCGATCAGCCACTCACGACCCCGTTTTAATCCCACCTCCTGTTATGTGATACTATCATGAATATATTGATTTAATATATAGCCTATATCCACTGTTAGCATTATCCTCAGGCTGAGAGTCCCTCGTATGGATTTATACCATTGTTGACATGTAGTAATTTTAACACACTTGTTTTAACTATGCTTAAATAAAATTGGTTGTTTTAAATCAGTACCAGAGTGGAGATCAAGTTACTTATAGATCACACTTTATGTATAATTTGCATGATGTTGTCGTTTTGGGTCTGCCATGGCTGCAGGCTCATAATCCAGTTTTGGATTGGAAAGCTATGTCTGTTTCAAGTTGGGGTTGCCAGGGGATTCATGGCAATGCTCCTTTGGTGTCAATTGCTTCTTCCACTCCTTCTGAGGTCCCTGAGTTTTTGTCGGACTACCAGGATGTATTTGATGAGCCCAGATCCGGTGCCCTGCCTCCTCACAGGGATTGTGATTGTGCTATAAATTTAATTCCTGGTAGTAAGTTCCCTAAGGGACGACTTTTTAATTTGTCTGTACCAGAACATGCCGCGATGCGGAGTTATATAAAGGAGTCTTTAGAGAAGGGACATACTCGCCCGTCCTCCTCCCCTCTTGGTGCAGGATTCTTTTTTGTGGCCAAGAAGGATGGTTCTCTGAGACCTTGTATAGATTATCGTCTTCTAAATAAAATCACGGTCAAATTTCAGTATCCTTTGCCATTATTATCTGATCTGTTTGCTCGGATTAAGGGGTCCAGTTGGTTCACCAAGATAGATCTTCGTGGTGCGTTTAACCTTGTGCGTATTAAGCAGGGGGATGAATGGAAAACAGCATTTAATACGCCCGAAGGCCATTTTGAGTACTTGGTGATGCCTTTTGGACTCTCTAATGCTCCTTCTGTGTTCCAGTCCTTCATGCATGACATCTTCCGAGAATATCTGGATAAATTTATGATTGTGTATCTGGATGACATTTTGGTCTTTTCTGAGGACTGGGAGTCCCATGTGAAGCAGGTCAGGATGTTATTTCAGGTCCTGCGTGCTAATGCCTTATTTGTGAAGGGCTCAAAATGTCTCTTCGGAGTACAGAAGGTTTCCTTTTTGGGTTATATTTTTTCTCCTTCTACTATTGAGATGGACCCAGTCAAGGTCCAGGCTATTCATGACTGGACTCAGCCTACATCTGTTAAGAGTCTTCAGAAGTTCTTGGGTTTTGCTAATTTTTACCGTCGCTTCATTGCTAATTTTTCTGGCATGGTAAACCCTTGACGGATTTGACCAAGAAGGGTTCTGATGTGACTAATTGGTCTCCTGCGGCCGTGGAAGCCTTTCGGGAGCTGAAGCGCCGGTTTTCTTCGGCTCCAGTTTTGTGTCAGCCTGATGTCTCTCTTCCTTTTCAGGTCGAGGTTGATGCTTCTGAGATTGGAGCAGGGGCTGTTTTGTCGCAGAGAAGCTCTGATTGCTCTGTGATGAAACCTTGTGCTTTCTTTTCAAGAAAGTTTTCGCCTGCCGAGCGGAATTATGATGTTGGTAATCGGGAGTTGTTGGCTATGAAGTGGGCATTTGAGGAGTGGCGACATTGGCTCGAGGGAGCTAAGCATCGTGTGGTGGTCTTGACTGATCACAAAAATCTGATTTATCTCGAGTCTGCCAAGCAGCTGAATCCTAGACAGGCTCGTTGGTCGTTGTTTTTCTCCCGTTTTGATTTCGTGGTCTCGTACCTGCCTGGTTCGAAGAACGTGAAGGCTGATGCTCTTTCTAGGAGTTTTGTGCCTGAGTCTCCGGGAGTTTCAGAGCCGGCTGGTATCCTCAGAGAGGGAGTGATTTTGTCTGCCATTTCCCCAGATTTGTGACGAGTGCTGCAGAAATTTCAGGCGGATAGACCTGACCGTTGCCCACCAGAGAGACTGTTTGTCCCAGATAGATGGACCAGCAGAGTTATTTCCGAGGTTCATTCTTCGGTGTTGGCAGGCCATCCTGGGATTTTTGGTACCAGAGTTTTGGTGGCTAGGTCCTTCTGGTGGCCTTCCTTGTCGCGGGATGTGCGTTCCTTTGTGCAGTCCTGTGGGATTTGTGCTCGGGCTAACCCTTGCTGTTCTCGTGCCAGCGGTTTGCTTTTGCCTTTGCCTGTCCCGAAGAGGCCTTGGACGCACATTTCCATGGATTTTATTTCGGATCTTCCAGTCTCTCAGAGAATGTCTGTCATCTGGGTGGTGTGTGATCGTTTTTCCAAAATGGTCCATTTGGTGCCCTTGCCTAAGTTGCCTTCCTCCTCCAATTTGGTTCCTCTATTTTTTCAGAATGTGGTTCGCTTGCATGGCATCCCTGAAAATATTGTGTCTGACAGAGGATCCCAGTTTGTGTCCAGATTTTGGCGGATTTTTTGTGCTAAGATGGGCATTGATTTGTCTTTTTCGTCGGCCTTCCATCCTCAGACGAATGGCCAAACCGAGCGAACTAATCAGACTTTGGAAACTTATTTAAGATGTTTTGTTTCTGCTGATCAGGATGATTGGGTGACTTTTTTGCCATTGGCCGAGTTTGCCCTTAATAATCGGGCTAGTTCTGCTACTTTGGTTTCGCCTTTTTTCTGCAATTCTGGTTTTCATCCTCGTTTCTCCTCGGGTCAGGTCGAGCCTTCTGACTGTCCTGGGGTGGATTCTGTGGTGGATAGGTTGCAGCAGATTTGGAACCATGTGGTGTACAATTTGAAGTTGTCACAGGAGAAGGCTCAGCGCTTTGCCAACCGCCGTCGCGGTGTGGGTCCCCGACTTCGTGTTGGGGATTTGGTATGGCTGTCTTCTCGGTATGTTCCTATGAAGGTCTCCTCTCCTAAATTCAAGCCTCGCTTCATCGGTCCTTATAAGATTTTGGAAATCCTTAACCTGGTGTCATTTCATTTGGACCTCCCAGCGTCGTTTGCCATTCATAACGTGTTCCATAGGTCTTTGTTGCGGAGGTATGTGGTGCCTGTGGTTCTTTCTGTTGAGCCCCCTGCCCTGGTGCTGGTTGAGGGCGAATTGGAGTACGTAGTGGAGAAGATCTTGGATTCTCGTGTTTCTAGACGGAGGCTTCAGTATTTGGTTAAGTGGAAGGGCTATGGTCAGGAGGATAATTCCTGGGTTGTCGCCTCTGATGTTCATGCGGCCGATTTGGTTCGTGCCTTCCATGTGGCTCATCCTGATCGCCCTGGGGGTTTTGATGAGGGTTTGGTGACCCCTCCTCAAGGGGGGTGTACTGTTGTGAACTCTGTTTTTGGGCTCCCTCTTGTGGTCACAAGTGGTACTGTGTGAGTGCTGTCTTTGGGCTCCCTCTGGTGGCTCTTTGTGTCATTCTGCAGGTCTAAGGCTGGTTCAGCTGTCTCGTTATCTGTTAGCTGGTTTCCTATTTTAGCTCACCTGGACTTTCAGTGGTTGCCTGCTGTCGATGTATTCAGTGCTATTTTGATCTCTCCTGAATCCCTTCGTTATCAGTCTCGCCAAGAGAAGCTAAGTTTCTGTTTGGTTATTTTTTGCTCATCAGTGTTCAATATATTTCTTGGTTATTTATTTGTCCTTGTCCAGCTTGCTAATATGTGATTTCCTTGCTTGCTGGTAGCTCTAGGGGGCTGAGTTTCTCCCCTCACAACGTTAGTTGGTGTGGGGGTTCTTGTATTCTCAGCGTGGATATTTTGTATAGGATTTTTTACTGACCGCACAGTTCCCTGCCTGTCTTCTGCTATCTAGTATTAGTGGGCCTCATTTGCTGAATCTGTTTTCATTTCTACGTTTTGTATTTTCCCCTTACCTCACCGTTATTATTTGTTGGGGGCTTCCTATATCTTTGGGGTCATTTCTCTGAGGCAAGTGAGGTCTTACTTTCTCTATAGGGGTAGCAAGTTTCTCAGGCTGCGTCGAGACGTCCAGGAATTTAGGCACGTTCACCGGCTACCTTTAGTGTGTTTGTTAGGATCAGGTTTTGCGGTCAGTCCAGTTACCACCTCCCTAGAGCTCGTTCTATGTTCAGTAACTTAGCTAGTTCATTCTGTGATCCTCAGCCACTAAGGATCATAACAGAGGTTAGAGCGAGCCCAGTGTAGGCAGAGGTTTCGGCTGGCTCCCACCTTCGCCAGACCTCTGGAATCTCCGGTCCTGGTTCCTGAGTCACATGAGGCCAGGGAGGTGTCACGAGCGGATTCTAAGTCCCGGACCTCTTGGGCATCCAAGGTCTGTCATGTTTGCCAGCAGTCTGGACATCTTGCCACCAGATGTCCCCAGCGGTCGAGGAGACATCAGCCTCTAGTGGTAGTCGGTGGAGGTACTCTAGATACGGCGACGTTTGCCTCAAAATTGTCCTTTAAGGGGACAATTATTATTGGCTCATCTTCCCACTCAGTAGAGCTCTGAGTGGATTCTGGGGCGGAGGGCAATTTCATGTCTTCTGCCTTTGCCCAACGTCACGCAATACCCCTGGTTATGCTAGCACAACCAGTTACGGTACGAGTGGTGAATGGGTCGACACTGCCTTCACAGATAACTCACCAGACCATTCCTTTTACTCTGTCCATGTCGCCATCCCATCAGGAGGCAATATCTCTGCTCGTCATACCTGAGGGTATTGATGAGGTCATGTTGGGGATACCTTGGTTACGGTACCACTCTCCACATATCGAGTGGTCTTCAGGCAGAATTTTGGGATGGGGTGAGTCTTGTGAGGGTAGGTGTCAAAGGGAGTGCGTTCAGGTTGCTACTACAGAGGTTACCCGCAGATCTATCCTCTCTCCCCAAACAATACTGGTCTCATGCGGACGTGTTCTCCAAAAAGGCGGCGGAGACCCTTCCGCCTCACCACCCCTTTGACTGTCCTATTGATCTCTTGCCTGGTGCTGAGCCTCCCCGGGGTCGAGTTTATCCGTTATCTCTCCCAGAGACGGAGGCTATGTCTCAGTACATCCAAGAAAATCTGCCAAGAGGGTTCATCAGGAAGTCAGTGTCGCCTGCTGGGGCTGGGTTCTTTTTTGTTCAGAAGAAGAATGGGGAACTGCGTCCATGTATAGACTACAGGGGTCTTAACGCCATCACCGTTAAGAACAAATACCCATTACCCCTGATATCTGAGCTTTTTGATAGGCTACGGGGAGCAAGGGTATTTACAAAATTAGATCTGCGGGGTGCTTACAACCTGATTCGCATCCGTGAGGGGGACGAATGGAAGATGGCTTTTAACACCAGGGATGGGCACTATGAGTATTTGGTGATGCCCTTCGGGCTCTGTAATGCCCCAGCCGTTTTCCAAGACTTTGTGAACGACATCTTCCGGGATATGCTCACCACCTCAGTCGTAGTCTATCTGGATGATATTCTCATCTACTCTCCAGATATCGACTCCCATCGGAGAGATGTTCGCAAAGTCTTTGACCTCTTACGGGCAAACTCCCTCTATGCCAAGTTGGAGAAGTGTGTGTTTGAGCAGGAGTCCTTGCCATTTCTTGGTTATATCATCTCTGCCCAGGGTTTGGCTATGGATCCTGTCAAGCTACAGGCTGTGATGGACTGGCAGGAACCCCATTCTCTTAAAGCGGTGCAGCGCTTTATGGGGTTCATTAACTACTATCGACAGTTCATTCCACACTTCTCAACGTTGGTAGCTCCCTTGGTTGCCCTTACCAAGAAGGGAGCAAATCCCAAATTGTGGTCTGAGGAGGTCTCCAAGGCCTTTAATTCCATAAAGTCACACTTCGCTAGCGCTCCCATCCTACATCGCCCCGATGTAGACAAACCATTTATCATGGAGGTGGATGCCTCATCTGTTGGTGCTGGAGCAGTCCTCTTCCAAAAAGATGCTCAAGGTCGGAAGCATCCTTGCTTCTTCTTTTCAAAGACCTTCTCACCAGCAGAGAGGAATTATTCCATCGGGGACAGGGAGTTGCTGGCCATGAAGTTGGCCTTCTCAGAGTGGAGACATCTCTTGGAGGGAGCTCGTTTTCCTTTCCAAGTCTTCGCAGACCATAAAAATTTGGTGTATCTGCAGACTGCCCAGCGATTAAATTCTCGCCAGGCTAGATGGTCCTTGTTCTTCTCCCGGTTCCATTTCACCCTCCATTTTCTCTCTGGGGAGAAGAACATTCGTGCCGATGCTCTCTCTCGCTCCGTTGTGTCATCTGTGGAGGAGGAAGAGGAGCCTCGGCTTATTGTCCCCACTGAGAGCCTGAGAACCGTAGCTCCGGTTTCGCTAGAGTCTGTGCCTCCGGGCAAGACTTTTGTACCATCCAATTTGCGACCAGAGGTTCTCTCGTGGGCTCATTCGTCCAGGGTGGGTGGACATTTTGGGTCAAAAAGGACATCTGAGCTGTTGGCGGGGACGTATTAGTGGCCACATATGGTCCGTGATGTCAGTGATTATATTGTGGCATGTCTCCTGCGCCAAAAATAAGTCTCCTCGACAACGGCCAGCTGGGTTACTCTATCCATTGCCGGTGGCAGACAGGCCCTTGGAGATGGTCGGGATGGACTTTGTGGTGGGTTTGCCCAAGTCTCAGGGCTGTACCATCATTTGGGTTATCACCGATCATTTCTCCAAAATGGTGCATTTGGTGCCGCTTCCGCGGTTACCTTCGGCAAGGGCCTTGGCAGCGTTGCTCATAAAGCACATCTTTCGCCTACACGGTATGCCAGACAAGATTGTCAGTGACCGGGGTCCCCAGTTTGCATCTCGGTTCTGGAGAGAGCTTTGTCGTCTTCTCAGCATTGAGTTAAATCTCTCTTCTGCATATCATCCCGAGACGAATGGATTGGTAGAGAGGGCCAATCAGACCTTGGTCACATATCTGTGACATTTTGTCTCAGCCAGGCAGGATGACTGGGCATCCCTGCTACCGTGGGCAGAGTTTGCACTGAACAATGCGGTTGCCGACTCCACTGGACAAACCCCATTCCTCCTCAACTATGGTCAGCATCCGCGGGTACCTGTGCCTATGCCCGTGTCTTCTGCCGACTCCAGGGTGGCAGACTGGGCTGTGGAAGCACGGGATATTTGGGACCGCACTCAGGATGCCATTCAAGCCTCCAAGGAGAAAATGAGGTACTCCGCCAATGCACATCGGCGCCCCGCTCTGACTTTTGCCCCCGGCAACTTAGTGTGGCTTTCCGCCCGTAACATTAGGCTGCGAGTTGAGTCCACTAAGTTTGCACCTCGCTACTTGGGCCCTTTCAAGGTCCTCGAACAGGTTAACCCTGTGGTCTATCGTTTAGCCCTTCCGTCACGCCTGGGTATCACCAACACCTTTCATGTGTCCCTCTTGAAACCTGTATACATGTCCCAGTTTTCCAAGTCATCTGCCGGGACATCGGGTTCATCTACGGACGATTACAAGGTGAACATTATTTTGGGGTGCAAGGTGGTTCGGGCAAAAAATTTTATTTGGTGGACTGGAAGTGTTACGGTCCTGGGAGCCTGCTGAGCGCATTCAGGCTCCGCAGCTCATTGCTGCCTTCGAGCGTAGCGAGGCCCAAGGAGGGGGGGGCCATGTTAGGGGTCGAGTTCCCATCTCTTCACAGGGGGAATCTCGGGCCATCTCCGCTGCGGTCTCCCATTCTTCTCCTGCCGCAGTGGAGTCTGCTCAGCGGAGATGTCAGTCCCAGCGTCTCGCTCAGTCTGACTCTGTACAGAGAGTTGCTGCTGCTTTTCCTGCTTCTGCCATTGAAGTCAGTGCTGGGCAGCAGCGAGCGGACGCTTTTGGGACTAAGTCCTGCTTTTCTCGTTCTGAGCATGCCCAGAGTAAGATCTCTCAGTGGAGATCGAGGGTCACATGATCAGACACTGCAGCTAAGGTCCTGTAGGTGCTCACACTCTGTGGCAGCCTCTCATTGGTCTTTCTTGGAAGGTCCTGTACGTGCTGCAACTATTTAAGGCTCGCATGGCCGCACAGCCATGCGCTAGTATTGCTTTCATTTATGTACTTTGCGCCAGTGTGGTCTTGTATGAGTGAGTTCAGGGACCCAGCTGAAATAAGCCCCTAGAATGCTGGCACCTCCGGCGAGGAGTTTGTATGCTTGTGTGTTCAGGGACCTGGCCGAAATAAGCCCCTAGAATGCTGGCACCTCCGGCGAGGAGTTTCGTGTGCATGCAAGACCACTGACTGTTCTTGTTTGGACAGTTAGCCTGTGCCTCTGTGGAGTCTAACAGGGCACAGTGCTTTGAGTTCGCGGCTGCTCTGTGAAGTAACAGAGTTAGCTAACACCGCCATTTAGTTCCGCTATTCGCTAGCAGCAGGTTCTCCTGCACGGTGGACCCCGGGCTGCGAACGCATCTATCCTAATAAAATATATACATTCATTAGGTGCGTTCCGCTAGCCCTAACATAACATGGTGTGCTAAGATCATTCACATTTGGTGTGTGTGTGGAACCCCACGGTAGTATGGACTTTGCTGTATGAGCTCAGGGCAGGCGCAGTGCCTTTAGAATTCCGGCTTATCCGGAGAGGAGCTTGTGTGTATGAATTCAGGGCAAGCGCTAGTGGCTTTAGAATTCCAGCTCCTCCGGAGAGGAGTTCTGTGTGTGATTGGAGTCCACTACCGGTTCCCTCGCTTCAGTGAAATATCAAACTCCTGTGAAGTCAACAGGGTTCGTGTTAGTGTATCACTCTGCGGCTGTGTGCCTATAACAGCTCTGCTGCAGAGCATCTTTCCATCGCTGTGTGCAATTGGCACAGCCACGTGCTTCTCCACTGAGTGACGTTAACTCCGTGCGAGTCTGTTACGCTAGCTGCAAGTCTTGCCATCATCCTTTTAGCTGCAGTTTATCATCTCTGCACGGTGGACCCCGGGTGGCAAACGCACTTCATTATTATAATTTATTTATTGTGTTCTGCCCAACCTAACAGTATCTTAGCGCTAGCAGTGGCAGACAAGCAGCAGCTTCTGCGGAGTTTCCAGCAGCTGGAGAGCAGGTTGTCTGTTTTAGAGCGAGCAATCTCAGCTGTGGATTCATCAGCAGCAGTGGCACAGCTAGCCAGCGAAGCCACTACCACTGTTTCAGCTGTGGCTTCTGTACCGGGTTTGTCACATTTCCCACTCCCCGAAAAGTTTTCTGGGGATAGCAGGGCTTGCAGGGGATTCGTGAACCAGTGCTCAATCCAGCTAGAGCTACTCAGTTCACATTTCTCTTGTGAGAGGGCCAAAGTGGGATTTGTGGTGTCCCTTTTAACGGACAGGGCGTTGGAGTGGGCTACGCCATTATCGGAATGTAAGGACCTGGTGGTTCGGAGTGCCTCTGGGTTTTTAAGCACCCTGAAACAGGTCTTTCTGGGTCCCCAGGTTACCCATGATGCCGCACTCCAGCTCCTGAACCTGATGCAGGGCTCTTTACTGGCCAGCCAGTTTGCTATCCAGTTCCAGCTGATAGCTTCTGAACTGGAGTGGCCAGATAAGATCTTGGTTCCGGTGTTCTGGAGGGGCTTTGCAGACCATGGTAAGGATGCTCTGGCCATGAGAGAGATTCCCACTGCACTGGAGGATTTAATATCTATTTCCACTCGTATTGACCTTCGGTATGCCAAGCAAAGGTTGGAACGAGTCCAGTGTAGGCAAAGGATTCGGCTGGCACCAAGTTTTGCCAATCCTTTTGGGTCTCCTACTTGGACCGGTGAACCTCTGGTGGGTTGTCGGACTGAGGTTAAGGCTCGTCCCGTTCGTTCCTCACTAACTTGTCCTATCAGTGAACAGGCTGGTTATGTCACCAACAGGCATGCCAGGCGTCAGAGGGAACGGCCGTCTCTAGTGACAATTGGAGGGGGCGCTTCAAATTCGTCGGGCTTGTCCGTCAAAATTACATTTAGCGTAACACTGTCCTATGAATCGGTCTCTCTCTCTGCAGAGGCTTGCGTGGATTCCAGGACAGAGGGTAATTTTATATCCTCTTCCCTTGCCCTACGGCACACAATACCTCTTGTTATGCTCTCTAAGCCTGTTACCATCTGAGTGGTTAATGAATTGGCGTTACCCTATCAGATCACCCATCAAACCATTCTCCTTTCCCTCGAGCTTTCTCCTAAACATCAGGAGTTAATCTCCTTGCTAGTCATATTGATGAGATGTTGCTGGGTATGCCCTGGTTGCGTCACCATTCACCTCATATTTATTGGGCTACAGGAAGTATACAGGGATAAAGTAGGGCACGCCAGGGACAGTGTCTCAAGGCCCAAGTACAGGTTGGGTCGTCCGAGGTTCCCGCAGATCTGACCTCGCTGCCCAAGTATTACTGTCAGTATGCGGACGTATTTTCTAAAAAAAAGCCATGGAGATTCTCCCTCCCTGTCATCCCTATGATTGTCCGATTGACCTCATACCAGGGGCGTGTATACCCTTTGTCGCTCCCAGAGACTGAGGTGATGTCGGCGTATATAAAGGAGCATCTGGCAAGGGGATTTATTAGGAAATCGGTGTCTCCTGCTGGGGCTGGGTTCTTCTTCATCCAGAAGAAGAACGGGTAACTCCGTCCTTGTATAGATTATAGGGCTCTGAATGCCTTCACCATTAAAAATAAATATCCTCTGCCACTTATCTCCAAGCTTTTTGACAGACTACGGAGTGCGAAGATATTTACTAAATCTGCGGGGCACCTATAATCTAATATGCATTCGAGAGGGTGACAAAATGGAAGACGGCGTTTAATACTCAGGCCGGGCATTATGAAAACTTGCTAATGCCATTTGGTCTTTGTAATGCTCCAGCCGTATCCATGACTTCGTCAATGACATCTTTCGGGAGATGTTATCCACCTCAGTAGTCATCTACTTGGATGACATTTTTATTTTCTCTCCCGATCTGGATGCTTATCATAGGGACGTTTCCAGAGTTTTTGAACTCTTGCGTGCCAACTCTCTCTATGCCAAACTTGAGAAGTTTCTCTTTGAGCAGGAGTCCTTACCATTCCTTGGCTATATTGGAATGCCCACCAGGGCCGTGGTGTACTCGGTACCAGGTCCGGTACTTAAAGGGATGTGTCACGATGGCGGCGACCCGGTCCATGTCCCATGGCACTCATGTAAAAGGGATAAGTCTTTAAAGGGGTTTTGTGAATAAAGTTTGTTCGTGACGCCTGTGGTATTCGGTCAGAGGGGACCGACGCTGCTTAAAGGGGTCCTCTGGGGTGATGTTATGGCAACTAATATGGTATAACTTCCCACAGGTGAAGTTGGGTCCCCAGGGCTCCCGGTGTGTAGATGGAGATGGTGAGTGCTGCAGTAAGAAATGGAGGACACAGGTTTGCGGTCTCTTTACCTGGTTTACTGAAGACTTCAGGCAGCCACAGTCCAGGGCACCAGAACACAGGTACCGGCAGGGTCCGGCCGGCTTGGAAGCGAGTTCAGAGTCCCCCTCACCAGGTGGAGTTAGAAGCCTTCCTACTAGCGTGGTGGTGTAGTCCTTTGCTGCCTTAGGCCTCACACAAAGTCCTCACTTGTTCTCTCTCTGTAATAATTATAGGGGATAATTCAGGAGACTCTTTGCGTGGAACAAGACAACAGGACACAGTTTTATAAGTGGTAAAGTTTATATTATCACACGGTGATTCAAGCAGGTGCAGAGAGAAACCCAAGTCCACAACACCTGGTGCAAACAACAAACGCAGCCTAGCAGTCAATAGGAAACTTCAGAGGTAGATGCAAACAAACAGAAAGTCTATGAAGCACAGTTATTCTTGAGGAAACTAGACACGAATAGATCCTTGACTTAGTCCAGACACAGATAGATATGCTATTAGGCATATCTTAGCTCAACCAGGGAGGCCTGGTTAATAGTCTCAGGTTTTGCAGAGCAGAAACAGCTTACATGTCCAGCAAATGCAGATGGAAGTAACATGAGCAGCAGATGAAGGAGGATTACTGAACACTGGTGTATGCAGCAGGAACTCAGAGCAGAGTGGCAGGATCTCCAACACAGGTTCACAGGAGCAGGTGCAGGTGCAAGGCCAGGGAGTAATCAGGAGCTGGATGCAAAGCAGAATAATCTAGCACAGACTGAAGGCTGGGGTGTAGTTTTATAGCAGGAAGACAAGTGCACATGAGACCAAAGATGCCATGTTGGAAAAGGGCAGTAATGCACAAAAGGTAAAAAATGTTCAGAGTCCTGACACTGTCCTCCTTAAAGGGTAGGACAATACCTGCATGACAGGTAACTCAAGCCTTTTTACAGGATCTCTATCACAACCTGGGCTCTATGTGTTACTGTGTGTTCAGGTGTTAAGGTTGAAAAGGCGAAGTGAAATCAGCTGCTCTGCCGGTTTCTGCTGTGCCACATGGAGTCTGACACAACCTTGGTCTTCTGGCTACCGGTGTCTGCACCCTGCAAGGAGGTAGCTCAGTCGCAGCTATTCTCCCCAGTTGATCCCTCTCCTTTGCCTCGCTCTCCTGCACGCTCACTACAATGCGTTCTTCTCTCTGAGTTCTCTTTCTCCAGGAGCTGCAGCACCCTATTGGCTGCACGGCCCCTTCAGTCTTTCCGACACTTACTGTCTGACTGCTTTCTCCTCTGTCTCTCTGACAGACTGTCTGACTTTCCCTCCAGACCAGAATATATATATAGGGGAGCCACCCATAAGCTGGATCAGAGCTCCCCCTTCTGGCCTGGAGTGTGAAGATGTTGTATGCTTGTGTTGAATTGATAGAGAAGACCTTCCTTCACTTCCAAGCGTGACATTACTCTCCCCGTGAGGAAAGCGATGCCACTGTAACAACCAGGACCCTTGGGTGTTACACTATCATCTCAGCCAAGGGGTTGGCTATGGATACTGCCAGGGTAGAATCGGTGAAAACACACCCACAGAAACAACACGGAACCCACACACTAAGTGTGCAGGTATAGATAGATAATTACCTCTACCCATGTATGTATAAGAGGACAATAGCGTATACTCCGGAGAATCAATACCAAACAAAAAAAGGAGTTCTATACGAAATTTAAAATGAATATTTTATTACCATAACTTGTATAAAAGACATAAAGTAGTCAAAAAAAATTACAAAAAGTACAATCAAAGAAAAAAAGGGAGACCCTAGTACGAAAACATCCGAGTCACAGGCAAAAAAGAGTAAAAAATACCATGGTATAAATATAAGCATAAATAAGCACCCATACTGGCACATAAGGTATGGTATGAATAAATAATTAATTGTATTATGCTGGTGTCCAAGTGGACATATATCTACCATATACATAAAAAAGGGGCCAATTATGGTGCAGTTATAATACAGATGTAATACAAAATTCCTTACCCATGGTGAAAATGGTGGTTGCCTGGGACCCTGAGTGCCCCCTAACGCGCGTTTCGCGTTGCTTTTTCAAAGGTAGAATCGGTGTTGAACTGGCAGGAGCCCCATTCCCTTAAAGCGGTGCAGCGCTTTCTGGGGTTTATTAATTACTACCGCCAGTTTATTCCCCACTACTCTACCCTCGCAGCTCCCTTGGTAGCTCTCACCAAGAAGGGAGCTAACCCTAAGTCATGGTCCAAAGAGGTTTCGGAGGCCTTTGCCTCCATAAAATCCCACTTCACTAGGGCTCCTGTATTACATTGGCCAGACGTGGATAAGCCCTTCATCCTGGAGGTGGATGCTTCTTCCGTCGGTGCTGAGGCTGTGTTGTATCAGAAGGATGCTCACGGTCGGAAACAGCCCTGCTTCTTCTTTTCTAAGTCCTTCTCACCAGCGGAGAAGAATTATTCTATTGGGGACAGGGAGCTACTAGCCATGAAGTTGGCTTTCACCAAATGGAGATACCTTCTGGAAGGAGCTCGGCATCCCTTTCAGGTGTATACGGACCATAAAAATCTGTTTGTTTGTAGACGGCTCAACGACTAAATTCTCGCCAGGCCAGGTGATCTCTATTCTTCTCCCGATTCAAATTTACCATACACTTCCTATCAGGGGAGAAGAATTTATGGGCTGACGCCTTATCCCATCCCGTAGTGTCCTTTGAGGAGGGGGATGCACCACGGCTAATTATCCCTTCGGAGAGTCTGCGAACGGTGGCTCTGGTTTCGCTTGAGTCGATGCCTGTTACCAAGACACTTGTACCACCAAACCTGCGTTCCGAAGATTCTCTTGTGGGCCCATGCATCTAAGTTGGGAGTGCACTTCGGGACCAAGAGGACTACTGAGCTCCTTGCGAGGTCATATTGGTGGCCGCGGATGGCGCGTGACATAAGGGACTCTGTTCTGGCGTGTGTTTCTTGTGCCCTGAATCGGCCTTCTCGGCAGAGAACTGCAGGCTTGTTACATCCTCTGCCTGTGGGAGATAGGTGCTGGGAGATGGTTGGGATCGACTTTGTTGTGGGCTTACCCAAATCCCGTTACAATACTGTCATCTGGGTAGTCGCTAACCATTTTTCCAAGATGGAACATCTAGTTCCCCTTCCGTGCATGCCGTCGGCACGGGTGTCATGATCTCAATGGCAAGAGATCATAGCATAAGCATATATAGGAACTAGCTCTTGGAAGATGGAAACTGAGCTGACCATGAACTAAACCTAACGCACAACTAGCAGTGGCCGGGTAGCATGCCTACGTTGATTCTAGATGCCCAGCACCAGCCGGAGGACTAAATAATGCTAGCAGAGGAAAATATTAGTCCTAGCTCACCTCTAGAGAAATACCCCAAAAGGAGACAGAGGCCCCCCACATGTATTGGCGGTGAATTAAGATGAAATAACAAACGTAGTATGAAAATAGGTTTAGCAAATTTGAGGTCCACTTACTACATAGCAGAAGACAGAAAGGACACTTTCATGGTCAGCTAAAAACCCTAATCAAAACACCATCCAGAAATTACTTTAAAACTCTGGCATTAACTCATAACACCAGAGTGGCAATTCCTGTTCACAAGAGCTTTCCAGACACAGTAACGAAACTACAGCTGTGAACTGGAACCAAAATGCAAAAACAAACATGGACAAGAGTCCAACTTATCTAGTAGTTGTCTAGGAGCAGGAACAAGCACAGAGAGGCTTCTGATAACATTGTTGACCGGCAAGCAACTAACAGAGCAGCAAGGTTATATAGCGACTCCCACATCTTGATGGGAACAGGTGAACAGAGAAGATGAAGACACCAGTTCAATTCCACCAGTAGCCACCGGGGGAGCCCAGAATCCAAATTCACAACAGTACCCCCCCCTCAAGGAGGGGGCACCGAACCCTCACCAGAACCACCAGGGCGACCAGGATGGGCCCTATGAAAGGCACAAACCAGATCAGAGGCATGAACATCAGATGCATTCACCCAAGAATTATCCTCCTGGCCGTATCCCTTCCACTTGACCAGATACTGGAGTCTCCGTCTGGAAACACGAGAGTCTAAGATTTTCTCCACAACGTACTCCAACTCACCCTCAACCAACACCGGAGCAGGAGGCTCAACGGAAGGCACAACCGGTACCTCATACCTGCGCAATAATGACCGATGAAAAACGTTATGAATAGAAAAGGATGCAGGGAGGTCCAAACGGAAGGAAACAGGGTTAAGAATCTCCAATATCTTATACGGGCCAATGAACCGAGGCTTAAACTTAGGAGAAGAGACCCTCATAGGGACAAAACGAGAAGACAACCACACCAAATCCCCAACACAAAGCCGAGGACCAACACGACGGTGGCGGTTGGCAAAAAGCTGAGTCTTCTCCTGGGACAACCTCAAATTGTCCACCACCTGCCCCCAGATCTGATGCAATCTCTCCACCACAGCATCCACTCCAGGACAATCCGAAGATTCCACCTGACCAGAGGAAAATCGAGGATGAAACCCCGAATTACAGAAAAACGGGGACACCAAAGTGGCAGAGCTGGCCCGATTATTGAGAGCGAACTCCGCCAATGGCAAAAAAGCAACCCAATCATCCTGGTCAGCAGACACAAAACACCTCAGATATGTCTCCAGGGTCTGATTAATCCGCTCGGTCTGGCCATTCGTCTGAGGATGGAAAGCGGACGAAAAAGATAAATCTATGCCCATCCTAGCACAGAATGCCCGCCAAAATCTAGACACGAATTGGGTCCCTCTGTCAGAAACGATATTCTCAGGAATACCATGCAAACGAACAACATTTTGAAAAAACAGAGGAACCAACTCGGAAGAAGAAGGCAACTTGGGCAGAGGAACCAAATGGACCATCTTAGAGAAACGGTCACACACCACCCAGATGACAGACATCTTCTGAGAAACAGGCAGATCTGAAATAAAATCCATCGAGATGTGCGTCCAAGGCCTCTTAGGAATAGGCAAGGGCAACAACAATCCACTAGCCCGAGAACAACAAGGCTTGGCCCGAGCACAAACGTCACAAGACTGCACAAAGCCTCGCACATCTCGTGACAGGGAAGGCCACCAGAAGGACCTTGCCACCAAATCCCTGGTACCAAAAATGCCAGGATGACCTGCCAACGCAGAAGAATGAACCTCAGAGATGACTCTACTGGTCCAATCATCAGGAACAAACAGTTTATCAGGTGGGCAACGATCAGGTCTATCCGCCTGAAACTCCTGCAAGGCCCGCCGCAGGTCTGGAGAAACGGCTGACAATACCACTCCATCCTTAAGGATACCTGTGGGCTCAGAATTACCAGGTGAGTCAGGCTCAAAACTCCTAGAAAGGGCATCCGCCTTAACATTCTTAGAACCCGGTAGGTATGACACCACAAAATTAAACCGAGAGAAAAATAATAACCAGCGCGCCTGTCTAGGATTCAGGCGCCTGGCGGTCTCAAGATAAATCAAATTTTTGTGGTCAGTCAATACCACCACCTGATGTCTGGCCCCCTCAAGCCAATGGCGCCACTCCTCAAAAGCCCACTTCATGGCCAAAAGCTCCCGATTCCCAACATCATAATTCCGCTCAGCGGGCGAAAATTTACGGGAAAAGAAGGCACAAGGCCTCATCACGGAGCAGTCAGAACTTTTCTGCGACAACACTGCCCCAGCTCCGATCTCAGAAGCGTCGACCTCAACCTGAAAAGGTAGAGCAACATCAGGCTGACGCAACACAGGGGCAGAGGAAAAACGGCGCTTAAGCTCCCGAAAGGCCTCCACAGCATCAGGGGACCAATCAGCAACATCAGCACCCTTCTTAGTCAAATCGGTCAATGGCTTAGCAATATCCGAAAAACCAGCAATAAATCGACGATAAAAGTTAGCAAAGCCCAAAAATTTCTGAAGACTCTTAAGAGAAGAGGGCTGCGTCCAATCACAAATAGCTTGAACCTTGACAGGATCCATTTCAATGGAAGAGGGGGAAAAAATATATCCCAAAAAGGAAATCCTCTGTACCCCAAAAACACACTTAGAACCCTTCACACACAAAGAATTAGACCGCAAAACCTGAAAAACCCTCCTGACTTGCTGGACATGAGAGTCCCAGTCATCCGAAAAAATCAGAATATCATCCAGATACACAATCATAAATTTATCCAAATAATCGCGAAAAATATCATGCATAAAGGACTGGAAAACTGACGGAGCATTAGAAAGACCAAAAGGCATCACTAAATACTCAAAGTGGCCCTCGGGCGTATTAAATGCGGTTTTCCACTCATCCCCCTGCCTGATTCGCACCAAATTATACGCCCCACGAAGGTCAATCTTAGAGAACCACTTGGCCCCCTTTATGCGAGCAAACAAATCAGTCAGCAACGGCAATGGGTATTGATATTTAACAGTGATTTTATTCAAAAGCCGATAATCAATACATGGTCTCAAAGAGCCGTCTTTTTTTGACACAAAGAAAAAACCGGCTCCTAAGGGAGATGACGATGGACGAATATGTCCCTTTTCCAAGGACTCCTTTATATATTCTCGCATAGCAGCATGTTCAGGCACAGACAGATTAAATAAACGACCCTTTGGGTATTTACTACCCGGGATTAAATCTATGGCACAATCGCACTCTCGGTGCGGAGGTAACGAACCAAGCTTGGATTCTTCAAAGACGTCACGATAGTCAGACAGGAACTCAGGAATTTCAGAGGGAATAGATGATGAAATGGAAACCACAGGTACATCCCCATGAGCCCCCTTACATCCCCAGCTCAACACAGACATAGCTCTCCAGTCGAGGACTGGGTTGTGAGATTGGAGCCAAGGCAATCCTAGCACCAAATCATCATGTAGATTATACAGCACCAGAAAGCGAATAATCTCCTGGTGACCCGGATTAATACGCATAGTTACTTGTGTCCAGTATTGTGGTTTATTATTAGCCAATGGGGTGGAGTCAATCCCCTTCAGAGGAATAGGAGTCTCCAAAGGCTCTAAATCATACCCACAGCGTTTGGCAAAGGACCAATCCATAAGACTCAAAGCGGCGCCAGAGTCGACATAGGCGTCCGTGGTAATAGATGACAAAGAGCAAATCAGGGTCACAGATAGAATAAACTTAGACGGTAAGGTGCAAATGGAAACAGATTTACCAAGTTTTTTAGTGCGCTTAGAGCATGCTGATATAACATGAGTAGAATCACCACAATAGAAACACAACCCATTTTTCCGTCTAAAATTCTGCCGCTCGCTTCGGGACAGAATTCTATCACACTGCATACTCTCTGGCGATTTCTCAGTGGACACCGCCAGATGGTGCACTGGTTTGCGCTCCCGCAAACGCCTATCGATCTGAATAGCCATTGTCATGGACTCATTCAGACCCGCAGGCACAGGGAACCCCACCATAACATCCTTAATGGCATCAGAGAGACCCTCTCTGAAAGTCGCCGCCAGGGCGCACTCATTCCACTGAGTAAGCACAGACCATTTACGGAATCTTTGGCAGTAAATTTCCGCTTCATCTTGCCCCTGAGATAGGGACATCAAAGTTTTTTCTGCCTGAAGCTCCAAATGAGGTTCGTCATAAAGCAACCCCAAGGCCAGAAAAAACGCATCCACATTGAGCAACGCAGGATCCCCTGGTGTCAATGAAAAAGCCCAGTCTTGAGGGTCGCCCCGGAGCAAGGAAATCACAATCCTGACCTGCTGTGCAGGGTCTCCGGCAGAGCGAGATTTCAGGGACAAAAATAATTTGCAATTATTTCGAAAATTCTGAAACCCAGATCTATTCCCCGAGAAAAATTCCGGCAAAGGAATTCTCGGCTCAGATACAGGTGCATGACAAACAAAATCTTGCAAATTTTGTACCTTCGTGGCGAGATTATTCAAACCTGCAGTTACACTCTGAAGATCCATTACAAACAGGTGGACACAGAGCCATTCAAAGGAGAGAAAAAAAAAAAAAAAAATTTCAGCAGACTACTTATTTCTCTCCTTTCTCAGCCAAGGATTTTAACCCTTTAGTGGGCCGGTCAAACTGTCATGATCTCAATGGCAAGAGATCATAGCATAAGCATATATAGGAACTAGCTCTTGGAAGATGGAAACTGAGCTGACCATGAACTAAACCTAACGCACAACTAGCAGTGGCCGGGTAGCATGCCTACGTTGATTCTAGATGCCCAGCACCAGCCGGAGGACTAAATAATGCTAGCAGAGGAAAATATTAGTCCTAGCTCACCTCTAGAGAAATACCCCAAAAGGAGACAGAGGCCCCCCACATGTATTGGCGGTGAATTAAGATGAAATAACAAACGTAGTATGAAAATAGGTTTAGCAAATTTGAGGTCCACTTACTACATAGCAGAAGACAGAAAGGACACTTTCATGGTCAGCTAAAAACCCTAATCAAAACACCATCCAGAAATTACTTTAAAACTCTGGCATTAACTCATAACACCAGAGTGGCAATTCCTGTTCACAAGAGCTTTCCAGACACAGTAACGAAACTACAGCTGTGAACTGGAACCAAAATGCAAAAACAAACATGGACAAGAGTCCAACTTATCTAGTAGTTGTCTAGGAGCAGGAACAAGCACAGAGAGGCTTCTGATAACATTGTTGACCGGCAAGCAACTAACAGAGCAGCAAGGTTATATAGCGACTCCCACATCTTGATGGGAACAGGTGAACAGAGAAGATGAAGACACCAGTTCAATTCCACCAGTAGCCACCGGGGGAGCCCAGAATCCAAATTCACAACACACGGGCTTTGGCCGCAATATTCGTGAAGCACATCTTCCATCTTCACGGGATGCCTGACAAAATAGTCAGTGGCCGGGGTCCCCAGTTCGCTTCTCAGTTCTGGAGAGAGCTCTGTAGGCTGCTCAGTATTGAGCTTAACTTCTCTTCAGCGTATCATCCTGAGACAAATGGATTGGTGGAGAGAGCCAATCAGACCCTGGTCACATATCTACAGCATTTTATCTCTGCCAGGCATGACGACTGGTCATCCTTACTGCTGTGGGCAAAGTTTGCCCTTAATAACGCGGTTGCCGATTCAACAGGGCAGACTCAGTTCCTCCTCAATTACGGTCGTCACCGCCCCGCTCCTGTCTTCGCGACTGGCGACTTGGTGTGGCTCTCAGCTCGTAATATCAAGCTGCGCGTAGAGTCCACTAAGTTTGCTCCCCATTATCTATGTCCTTTCAAAGTCCTGGAGCAGGTTAATCCAGTGGTGTATCGCCTGTCCCTTCCGCCATGCCTGAATATCACCGACACCTTTCACGTGTCCCTCTTGAAACCCATTCACATGTCCCGGTTTTCTGAGTCATCTGCGGAGACTTCGGGTGCGTCCTCGGACGATTTTGAGGTGAAAGCAATTGTCGGTTCCAATGTGGTACGCGGCAAAAAATTTTATTTAGTGGACTGGAAGGGTCATTGGCCAGAGGATATGACCTGGGAGCCGGTTGAGCACATTCATGCCCCCCAGCTTATTGCTGCCTTCAAGCGTGGCAAGGCTCATAGGGGGGGCACTAAGAGGGGGATAATGTTACACGCCGGGATTCTTCCTCTGCACAGGATGTATCCCAAGCCTTGTCTTCTCCTGTGGTACCCTATTCTGTCTCGACCGCAGTGAATGCTGCTGAGCAAAGACATCGGCTCAGCATCTTTCTCAGATCTGGGCTGTGCGCTTGGTTACTGCTGCCTCTCTTGGTTCAGCTATAGTAACTGGCAATACTCAGCGGCGTGCAACTATTTCTGAGACAAAGTCCAGATTTTGCTCTTTTGCGCATGCTCTTGGGTCGACTTCTCGTTGGTGGTTGTCCATCACATGCTCAGGTCCTGGTCTGTCTCCGGGTCCTATCAGATTGACAGAAACTATAAAAGGATCCTTGGCACGCCTGTCGGTTGCTAAGATCATTCACGTTTGGTGTGTGTGGAACCCTATGGTAGTATGGACTCTGCTGTATGAACTCAGGGCAGGCTCAGTGCCTTTAGAATTCCGGCTTATCTGGAGAGGAGCTTGTGTGTATGAATTCAGGGCAGGCGCTAGTGCCTTTAGAATTCCAGCCCCTCCGGAGAGGAGTTCTGTGTGTGATTGGAGTCCACTACCGGTTCCCTTGCTTCAGTGAAATATCAAACTCCTGTGAAGTCAACAAGATTCTTGTTAGCATCTAATCACTCTGCGGCTGTGTGCCTATAACACAGCTCTGCTGCAGGACATCTTTCCGTTGCTGTGTGCGATTGGCACAGCCACGTGCTTCTCCACTGAGTGACGTTAACTCGGTGCAAGTCTGTTAAACTAGCTGCAAGTCTCGCTATTGTCCTTTTAGATGCAGTTTATCATCTCTGCACGGCGGACCCCAGGTGGCGAACGAACATCATTATTATAATTTATTTAATGTGTTCTGCCCACCCTAACACCCCCCAGCCAAAAAATAGCAGCCCGCAACTGCCTCAGAAAAGATGCATCTTTTAGATGCGCTAACTTTGGCACTTTGCCAGTCTCTTCACACTTGCCCTGGTGCAATGGCAAGTGAGGTAATAGACACCCCCATTACTAACCCCATAGTTAGGCTGTAAAAAAAACACATGCAGAATAAAATCCTTTAAGTGAAATAATGACACAAACTCCTTTATTTGAAAAAAAAAATAAAACAGCAGTTATACTCACCTTTACACCTAAATGATTGAAGCCTATGTCCCCTGTAAAAGAATAAAAGTAATAAACAACCATATTCCTCACATGTCCATTGTGAAGAAAATCCATATCTGTCCCACGAAGATTCAGGATGATTTGCCGGTGCAGTAGCAGCGCGGAGATCGCCAACAGTTGCTATTGCGCATGCGCAGGCAGCGCCATCTTGGTGGAGGACATTTTTTTCTTCTCCAGCAAGATGGCACCGCCGATGCCAGTGCAACAGCAGCTATCGGATCGCTATACAAACCTATAGTTTCTACTGCGCAGGTGCCCCGGGTGCCATATTCAAAATTACTTTTTTTTTCCTCGCTCAAGTAAATCTTCAAACGGGATTATTAAGTGCACAGTAACCTTGCGATTATGCTGCAGTGCAGGTGCCACAGCTGGCTCTTGCCTGCAGAAGCTTTCTTTTATATTCAGTATGTGATGGTATTCATTATGCAAACTAGGGGCAGGTCAATGAGGGATCAGTGACCTGTCCGCAGTCTGCATTATGAATACTTACTGTAATTAGAGCACCACATACACCAATCCCACCTTAGGATAGGAGCATATCAATAACACAAAACTCAAAATAAAGATTAAGAAGCAACAGCAAGATGGATTTCATCAATCAAGGTATCATTGCAATCAGTAAAACGGCGCTGACCTGACACTGTGTGTAGGTTACTATGCACAACCCTGCTGACAGGTTCCCTTTAACCCATTTAGCATGGACAATGGCCCCCAGTTCACTCATATCTGAGGTTTGCATGTTAGCCATGAGCATCAAATCCCATCAAATATTTTTTATTCAGTTGAAATCAGGTGACTGTGATGGCCATTGCAGAATTTTCCAGGACTTCTGAAACCAAGTCTTTAGGATTATTGTCTTGTTTGACATTCCAATGACGCCCTAGCTTTGGCTTCTCACAGAAGACATGATGTTTTCTCCTGATACTTGATTGAATCTATCTAGCCCTCCACATTCTGCAAGTTTCCAGTACCCTAGGACATCACAGAGCCACCGTCATTCTTCACTGTAGGCAGGGTTTATTTTCAGTATATATTTTATTAGTAATTATCAGGCAAATCATTGATCCATAGTCCCAAAATGTTTCAGTTTTGTTTTATCTCGTAAGTCACAGAAATGTTGGGGTCCTATATTTACATGGTTTTGAGCATATTGGAGAACACTTTCTTGTGTTTTTAAGTCAGACGAGGTGTAAGTCTTGAAGTCCGAGAATGAAAACCTTTAGCATTTTGTATGCACCTTAGGGATCATGCAGATGTCAATGAAATTTGGTCCGACTGCAATGCACAGACTGTCCACAGGTTTCACGACTTGAACTCAAAAGCGTCATCAATGCCCAAAATGTTGTCAAGCTCGGGAAGGGAGACCCACGGACAGTCTGTGCTTGGATCCAGTTTCTCGGACAACTGTATGAATCTTTATTGAAACCTCAGTGAGTTCTGCCACCAGATCTTACTCCAGGTCTTTTGCAGTTATCCGAAGGTTTTTTTTTCACCTGTCTCCTCAGAAATCTCCAGGCAGCCAGTAATAGCTTCCTCTTTCTGTCACATGCAGGTCGTGTAAGCAAGTTCTCCTTTTTAATGTTCACTTGTGTCTTTTAGATCTCTTTCCTTATATGTACAAGACTATGATCTCTTAACTTTTTGGACCACTCTCTTCACTTATTTTATTCACCTATTTATAACATGCAAAAGTCAACAAACCCCTTATCAACCCTAAAACTAATAAAACCTTTCATCATTCCAGTAGACAACCCCTGATTTACAAATGTGCGCTCTTAATGGGCATTTCTTTTTCGGGGGTTGAATAATTCCGAGGCTGCAGTAGTAAAAGTGGCATTTTGTGTTGAATTTCGAGAAACCACTTGTTACACTTTATATAGATCAGCATAAGAAAAATATTTCTTTACTTTGGTGAAGAAACGTTGTAAATTTTGCTAATGCATCAATAATATTTATTATTATTTTATAACAGGTTCTCTTTAATATATTTATAAATGGATATTTTATATTAATATAAAACCATTATTCATATTTCCCAGATGAGTCAATGTCAGAGTGAGACATAAGACACGTGAACATGTAAGAATTCAGTATAATGTATGTATCAATGTTGGACAAGGTACAAGGCGAAACCTGAAGTTCAGCTTTAGTAAACAGCATGGCATTGACAATCCCCATAAAGTCTAGGCGTAGGCAACGAGGACGGGTGTTTAGGTTATGGTAGCCATTTATTAATTTATCATTTTATATTTATAATGGCTATTATTATAACAAAACTTTTATTGACTGACTGGTCAACAGAATTTTTTGAGCGCGGTCCGATTTTTGTGGACTCGCACAATGGAGAAATCTTGTTCTTCATCTTTTCCGCACCCGCGTTTCGATTCTTATGCGAGCGGAGTGGATGACATTAAGCTGAAATGCAGAGCATCATTAACGTAATCAATCCAATACATCGGATTGTGTTCGAAACGCGTTGTCGATCCACCTTTGAGGTATGGAATCCGTTTTTAACTTCTTCCAATAAAAATGTTGCATTTTTAAGGAGCTGGATTTACCCTTTTCTTTTGGATGACTACACTTTGGTCATAACAGAATCCCTTGCTCCCGCACGCCTTGAGCCTCAATGGTGAGCTGGTTTCATTAACCCTTTTTTTCAGCATTTTATGTCAGTACAGCATCAAATAGGAACATGTTTGAAGGGGTTTCTAGTTCAATATGCTTATTGCAACATATACAAGTTACTGGTACTTATAGTTCTAAAAAGTGATATTATGTGACTATATGTTTAAGGTGCAGGTCCCGGCAATTCAAGTTCTGCTCAACACAGCGCAGCGTTTTCTCTGTCACCATGTCATCAGTGCTGAGGGTGAAGGGGGTTTGCTGACTGCAAAGTTCACTAGCTAAGCCAGCCCCCTTTGCTGTCTATACATTGGCTGTGACAGAGAAAGGGGATAGCTGACTGCTCATTTTATTGACTAAGCCAGCACCTTCTGTCTATGTGTCAACTGTGACGGAAAAGGAAGGCTAGCTGATTGCTCGTTTCAATAGCTAAGCCAGCCCCCTTCTGTCTGTACGTCAATTGTGACAGAGAAGGGGACTAGCTGACTGCTCGTTTTGTTGGCTAACCCAGCCCCTTCTGTCTATACATCAATTCTGACAGAGAAGGGGGCTAGCTGACTGCTCGTTTTGTTGACTAACCCAGCCCCTTCTGTCTATACATCAATTGTGACAGAGAAGGGGGCTAGCTGACTTCCCATTTTGTTGACTAAGCCAGCCCCTTTTGTCTGTACGTCAATTGTGACAGAGAAGGGGACTAGCTGACTGCTTGTTTTATTGACTATGCCAGCCCCTTCTGTCTATACATCAATTGCAGCAAAGAAAGGGGGCTAGCTGACTGCTCATTTTTTTGACTAAGCCAGCCCCCCTTCTGTCTATATGTCAATAGTACCAAAGAAAGGGGCTAGATGCTCGTTTTATTGTCTAAGCCAGCCCCCTCCTGTCTATGCATTAATTGTGACTGAGAACGAGGCTAGCTGAATGCTCATTTTAATGACTTCGCCATCCCCATTCTTTATTACAAAATAAGGGGGCTGGCATACCTATTAAAATATATATGTAGCCTGTCTCCTTCAAACACAGTTCTAATCACATGGTCCCAAACCTGGAGTGAATCTGCCGACACCTGGGGCAGGAGTGGATATATAAAGTTAGGGGCGAGGCGCCTTTTGATAAACTAAATAACTAAAGTTATTTTGCTATTACCTGTGGGCGAAAAGATGTCAAGGACCCCCAAAAGAGCAGATTAAGTGCAGGAAAGGGGGAGAGTTGTCTGCAGCAAGGAACACGCTGGGGATTCTGACGTGTTCGTACAGGCTCGGATGGAACAATTCTGTCCTAATGTGCCCTTATATTACAAGAAAAGAACATTCCAGGAGATATGACAAATATATACATTACTCGGGGATGGAGAGTATCAATTTTTAAATGATCCTGGTCACTTTCTAATCTCAGCAAGACATTACATGTGCGTACACTCGAGAATGGGGGAAGGTGCTGCAAAGCCATTGGCAAATTCCTGGAGAGCCGAGCTGAAGTTTTCGCTGAAGATGATATGGTTATTATGAGATTAGAGATGGATTTGAGAAAGGTGAAAGTCACAATAATGCTTCAGCCCAGTAATCCAAGAAGATGCTAAAACTTGTCTGCAGTTTACTCTCTACACAATGCAGAAGAGCCAGTCTTAAGTGAACGAGGACGTCACCGGATAGAAAGACATATTTACTTTGGTTTTCAGCTTTATTTTATTTATTTTTTTTTACTTGATATTTTGGATATACCTTAACATTAATGGTTCTTGTGACATCTGTCCCTTTTTTTGACAAACGGAATTAATGTAGAAAAAAAACTGATCCATTGCATAAATGGAAGCAGAGGGACCCTTTGATCATTATGGGGTCAGTCTAGGATCTCTTGGTTTTTTTTAGAATGTTAGAAAAAATTCTGGGCTTTTTCTATAAGTGCAAACCTAACGAAACCCAAAACGGCCCATTTTAATAATTATTATAGTCAATGGGGTCCCTAGGTCAACTTTAATGAAAGCCATTCTACAGGGAATTCAATCACATCTACTCATTGTCATACATGCAACCCCGTTTATCTCTTCCACGCCCCATTAAAGGGTAATTCTCATAATGATAAATGGCTACAATTGTAAATTGCTTGTAAAAATAGTAACTACTTGTTAGAAATCCTCAACAACCAGGGGAATTTGTGTGTTTGTTTGTCTAGGTTAATGGCCACCTCTGTAATCTATCAGTGGTGGTTGGTCTCTAACTCAAGGATCTTACTACTTAAAATCTCTTTCCAAAACAGCTTGCAAGCTCTGCTCTGAAGATCAATGGTACGACGATGCCATGGACCGAACTGTCAATCAAGCAGGAGAGTGCCGCCTCCAAGAAGCCATGAGGCAGAGGAGCAGTTCGTTCTTGAAGGTTGAAGGTTTTAAAAAAACTTGTGAGGCATCCTCGAGTCACCACACAATAAAAATTTTCTAGTAGCACTACTGTCTGGAACTTTATGGAGTTCTGTCAACTCTTCCAAGATAGTTTCCCGTTTCTTATTTCTCTGTAGGCCTCCTGGACAATCTATCAGAAAGTGATAGGATATACTAGTGGCATGCAATAATTTCTATAGTGAAGAAGTACAGATTTTATAGACTGACATTACAAGATCAAATGCTGGATCTCGTAAGGATTCCAGATCCAGATGGTCAGTGACTTTCATTTTGTAAATCCTGGGAGCATTATACCATGGGCCAACTTTAGAGAACACCAAAACGGATAATCACTAACCTTTAATTTTTTTCAAGCACTTTCCACAAATTGATTGACAACTTTTACTGATGTATTTTAATGTTTTTCGTGTTTTTTTTCACACCTCCAATGCTCTATCTGCTCACACTGCTAACTGGATATTCAATGACATAATAATGATAGGAAGTAGGACTTTTCCATAAATGCAAACACAACTTGTAGAACTCTAGATCAGCGACCATGAGGGTATTCACAAGAACAGCCCTTCTGGAATCCTTGGCCCTTTTTTTTATTAGTAGACCTGATGATGCCATACTGAGCCTACTTATCAGAAGAGGCATCAAAGATGCCTGCATGTATTAGAAGGTTCTTAGGTTTTTGGCCTGGAGGCCACGGATTGCCGTGATCCTGTAAGTCATTTTGCTCAACTCTTACTCAACATCTTGGAACAAGCATGAAGTGGTCCTCTTAACCTGACATCCATGACGTATTATATAACTTTTGAATGCCATAATTTGGGTCCCTCTGTGCGGCAAAAAATAGAGCTTCTCTGACTCAGTGCTTTCTACCCATCGCATGGCCCTTCCTTGCCACTTCAAGAAATGATGTGGCTTCTCTCAATGATAACAGATCCTGAGGGGTGAAGCAGTCTGGTCTGCATCAACAAAATGATGACTACAGCAGCTTCTTTTCTGCTTGACTTGACAAGTGTCATGATATAGTAAAAAATTGCTGCAAAGAATAATCACTATTAGTAAGCATTTACATGGGACTGATCGTCTGCAGGGAAAACATTACAGTAGATTTAGTCCTTTGCAATACTAAAGTGGAAATGTGTGGCAAATCTGAAAAGTTCACAGTGTTAGGCTAACCTGGTGAGGTGGATCCTCCAAGCCTAAGGTACTGGTGGACATCTGGGACATGGGGGTCATGCAGCAGGCAGAGGCAGGTGAGGCACATGAGAAATGGGTAGCAGAGGTACTGGAGAAAGTAGATGGATAGGAGACCGGGAGGCAGGTAGCAGAGGTCCTGGACACTGCAGGTGGACAGTAGACTGGGAACAGGTAGCAGAGGTTTTGGACACCGCAGGTGGGCAGAAGACCAGGCACAGGTTGCAGAGGTCCTGGGCACCGCAGGTGGACAGAAGATCGGGAACAGGTGGCAGAGGTCCTGGTCACCGTAGGTGGACAGAAGACCGGAAAGAGGTAGCAGAGGTCCTCGACTCCGCAGATGGACAGAAGACCAGTCACAGGTAGCAGAGGTACTGGACACCGCAGGTGGGCAGAAGATTGGAACCAGGCGGCAGAGGTCTTGGACAACACAGGCAGACAGAAGACTGGGAACAGGTAGCAGAGATCCTGGATACCACAGGTGGACAGAAGACTGAGAACAGGTAGCAGAGATCCTGGACATTGCAGGCAGATAGGAGACCGGGAACAGGTATCAGAGGTTCTAGACACCACAGGTAGACAGGAGTCCTGAGTATCTAAAGAATCTTAATATGATGACATAAGTGTGTGTCTTAGTAGGCCTCATCACACAGGGCTATCTACAAAGCCTGACATGAAGCACAATAGAGTTCAATGGAGTGGGGTGAGGGTAGCAAAGCCCAAATCCAGGACAGGAGCGTAAGACACTGCGTACATTGACATGTTGCACATTTTAATTATTCATATCAGTCCCATGTTGATGTATCCAAAAAGACCACATTCTTTCCATGCTCATAATCCAGATCAATTGATATATTCTTCTACATTCTTGTGCAACACTCACTGTGTTTGCTGTTTCTATCACTTTGTGTAATTAATGTAAACCACAGACTCCAATCTCAATTTAGTGGTGGCATAAAAAGTTACAGAATAAACAGTCTGCAGCAAATAACTTAATTGGCTTCACATTCCCCTCCAATGGGCCAAAGACAATCTTTGAGCTAGAAAGCATATCCGACAAATGTTAACTCATTGCTCCTCATGAATATATGGAACCATTCCATCAAATCGTCACTAAATAAATGCATCTAGGTTTACATATGCTGCGAATATAATTAAAAGTTCGGTGCTGGCAGCAACTCTCTGACTTAATTATATAGAAGTAGATTTAATGATGACATTATACGGCAGGTTGAGCGATTTCAGCATGTCTCCACAACGTGCAAAGCTAATTAAAAACAGAATTGTGTGGGTACAAGTGTAAGTAGGAAAAGATTACTGATAACTGAGATACATTATGGGGAGGCTGAACAAATTGCTCGGGAAGGTAGGACTTGACTTTACAGCAAGGATGCTCCACCCTTTATTATACAACGAATGTTGCAATATGGATGCGTCCTTATATTTTTTTCTGCTGCACATGTTATAACGAGTGTTAATTAAACGGGTGGACCTCTTCTGTGCCATGGGTATGGAAGCACAAGACACTAAACAGCTTGTACTTGGACTGATGATATATAGGAAGGGGCAAGGTGTGTCTTCTTATACCATGTAACCATATAATGATGATTTATATGCATCGGTAAGAAGCGGTATTTCATTCTTCAGTTTCGTTGACGATTGACAAATGTAATAATGTTTTGCACAATGATAACAGCTGCAGAAAGAATGAGTGCTTTGCTTGGCTCATGTCAGTGATTGTTTGGATGGAGATGCTGGGCATTTCAAATCCTTCAAACTTATACATGCTGCACCCCATTTATCTCTTCAAAATATACACACAGTGGGTACGGAAAGTATTCAGAACCCTTTACATTTTTCCACTCTTTGTTTCATTGCAGCCATTTGGTAAATTCAAAAAAGTTATTTTTTTCTCATCAATGTACACTCTGCACCCCACCTTGACTGAAAAAAACAGAACTGTAGTAATGTTTGCAAATTTATTAAAAAAGAAAAACTGAAATATCACATGGTCATAAGTATTCAGACCCCTTGCTCAGTATTGAGTAGATGCACCTTTTGAGCTAGTACAGCCATGAGTCTTCTTGGGAATGATGCAACAAGTTTTTCACACCTGGATTTGGGGATCCTCTGCCATTCTTCCTTGCAGATCCTCTCCAGTTCCGTCAGGTTGGATGGTGAACATTGGTGGATAGCCATTTTCAGGTCTCTCCAGAGATGCTCAATTGGGGTTAGGTCAGGGCTCCGGCTGGGTCAGTCAAGAATGGTCACAGAATTGTTCTGAAGCCACTCCTTTGTTATTTTAGCTGTGTGTTTAGGTTCATTGTCTTGTTGGAAAGTGAACCTTCAGCCAAGTCTGAGGTCCAGAGCGCTCTGGAAGAGGTTTTTATCCTGGATATCTCTGTACTTGGCCGCATTCATGTTTCCTTCAATGGCAACCAGTCGTCCTGTCCCTGCAGCTGAAAAACACCCCCATAGCATGATGCTGCCACCACCATGTTTCACTGTTGGGATTGTATTGGGCAGGTGATGAGCAGTGCCTGGTTTTCTCCACACATACCGCTTAGAATTATCACCAAAAAGGTCTATATTCATCTCATCAGACCGGAGAATCTTATTTCTCATAGTCTGGGAGTCCTTCATGTGTTTTTTAGCAAACTCTATACAGGCTTTCATATGTCTAGCACAGAGGAGAGGCTTCTGTCGGGCCACTCTGCCATAAAAGCCTGACTGGTGGAGGGCTGCAGTGATAGTTGACTTTGTGGAATTTTCTTCCATCTCCCTACTGCATCTGTGGAGCTCAGCCACAGTGATCTTGTGGTTCTTCTTTACCTCTCTTACCAAGACTCTTCTCCCATGATTGCTCAGGTAGGAAGAACCCCATGGAAGACTTCTGGTGGTTTCAAATTTCTTCCATTTAAGGATTATAGAGGCCACTGTGCTCTTAGGAACCTTGAGTATTGCAGAAATTCTGTTGTAACCTTGGCCAGATCTGTGCATTGCCACAATTCTGTCTCTGAGCTCCTTGGCCAGTTCCTTTGACCCCATGATTCTCATTTTGTCTGACTTGCACTGTGAGCTGTGAAGTCTTATATAGCCAGGTTTGTGCCTTTCCAAATCAAGTCCTATCAGTTTAATTAAACCCAGCTGGACTCCAATGTAGGAGTAGAACTATCTCAAGGAGGATCACAAGGAAATGGACAGCATTTGACTTAAATATGAGTGTCTGAGCAAAGGGTCTGAATACTTATGACCATGTGATATTTCAGTTTTTCTTTTTTATTAAATTTGCAAAAATTTCTACATTTCTGTTTTTTTTCAGTCAAGATACTTGATACTTTGTGTTGGAATATAACATAAAATTCCATTATAATGCAATTCAGTTTGTAGGTGTAATGTAAACAAAATGTGGAAACGTTCACAAGGTATGAATACTTTTTCAAAGCATTGTATGTGATAGCTAAGGGTCCTCCACTGTTCATGAAAAGGGTGGTACATTGTTCCTGTATGAATGGAGCAGGGGACACACATGGATAATAAGTTTTTATTCCTGGCAAAGTTTCTGAACACAAATATGTAATTCCCATCCTCGGTGGCACTAAATATATTCGATCATAATGTGATTAAAAAAAAAATCTGCTAAATATACAACCAGCAAGTACAAAGAGCGTCCTGGAATACCACACATAAAATCTCAGTAAAGTTTAATTTCTTAAAAACTATTTGTTGTAGAAGAAGGCAAACCTCAAAGCCTTGGCCCGGGTCCAAACTCTATTACTGGCGTTTTAAGAATGCTATCAAACTCCACAATGAGGTCATTTTAGAGGGTGTGTCTGGCTAAGTCAAATTCTCGATCATTACCGAGCTATGTTTTTCTCTCTAACACTATAATCAGTGCAGCTGGGATAATTACAAAAGACTATTCAATTAGTACTGATTATTATAATGGATTTCACTGTTTCCACCAATGACACCATGAATTATGCAAACAATTTGTATGGTAAATATTAGCTCAGATAATGATGTTGTCATTTGTGGGAGAACTGCTGATGTTGTTATATCGCCACATCACGAATCCAGTTTGGATAGAACAATATATTTGTAACACTTATAAAATATATGAGGAAAATTTGTTCTTGCAGAGATCACTCCCTTTATATTCACAAGCAATCCTATTCGAAAACTGGGACATTGTAAGTAGAGTTGAGAGAATATGTTCGGATTCATCGCCGAATCTGAATTTGCCATATTCGTGCCGTATTCGTACTCTATTTGGGACAAATTTATGTTTTATGATCGGTTCTGAACATATTCGGTCATTTCTACTTCCATTGACTCCGATTACGTTCGGCGAATATTGAAAAAACAATACCAATCACAATCATAGCCGAATTTTGAAAAATTAGATCAACTCTAATTGTAAGGACATAAATGCCTGTTGGTTTACTCTTCAGACCATTGGTATAGAACAACCAGTGGTGTAACTTGAAGGTCTTGGACCTCAATGCAAAATCTCCAACTATCTCACATCTTTAATGGTATAGGTCTCCTCATGTGAGCCAAAATGTACTTTTGGGCCCCCTTATGCTCCATGGCCCAACACCCAGTAATTATGCTCCTGTTGACAATTTGTAAAGAAGGAAACAGACATATATAATATACATCTGTATCTGTATCTGTATCTTCCTACTTGCATCTGTATTTTCTTTTTCTCAACCTTTCGCTTTCACTGAAGCAGACTGACTTTACTCTTCTTAGCCATTGACTTGTTAACAATGGATCCTTAAAAAAACAGATAGAACTCGTATTTTCAAATAGTACAAAGTTTGTCTTAAGTATTTTATATGGATCCTTGCTGACTGTAATGTCCTAGTCTGCTTGTTGACTGTAATGTCCTAGTCTGATCTGCAAAATAGATGAGAATTGGACAGGCTGTGAGTCTCATGGACCGAACACATGGATCCATTTTTAAACTGATATATGTATGGAACAATAAAACTTTGTGAGTCCGTGTGCTGTCTAAAATAAAAACGGACAGCACTAGGATGTGTCACACAGTTGTGCGATTGTAGCCTTATATACATGCCAAACTACTGAAAAGTTAATTTAATTAATGAAATGATTGCTTGTATTCTGTTGAAGGATTTGCAAGGGAACTTGAGTTCCTTACTATTGCAGTTTTTGTTTTATGCTCCTGTTCATTAATTATAATAACAGATGTTGCTTTTTTACAAGCAATGTGTCACAGCCTCTAATGACCCTTGGCTTGTCTGCCACATTTGAGCCATAGGTAGATGTCTGTTCCTTAACCCAGAGCAAAGTTATTGTTCATCGTCTTCGCCAGGAGCTGACACACACAGAAGAGGGCCCCTGTGCAAAAACAATACATGGGCACTTTGCAGTTTAATAGCTCCTCATAATGCACAATTCCACCTGCTTTGCCGGTAGAAGTGGGCCGCATACCCTTAGGCTCCTTTATGGCTTCACAGGTTGCACTAATGGTATTTTTGTCCATGGTCCAAAGTAACTTGCCCCAGCATCCAGGTCCTGGAACACTAGTCCTAGTTGCAGACCTTTGGCAAATGCCTGTAGGAAACTTGAATTTCTGCTCTAGATGTAACAGATCTTTATGTGGATTTGCCCCATTGTCATTTTTTGAAGATGTGCCACATCTTTTCCATTATAGCAACACCATGTGAGAGTGGGCAAATCCCAGAGCCAAAGAAGTAACTATCTCAATAGAATCATAAAATATAAATCTTTATTAAATTTAGTTTCTTAATATGCAAGTTAAAAAAGTGCTCCACAAAAATCAGGATGCAGAAACAAAACCAGGTAGTAGTGGTAGTAGAATTTAGGAGTAATAAAGTAAATTTGATAGCGTCAATGCCCCCTTGATAAAACAAGGTGAAACGCGCATCGGGGTGGAGAGATGCAGCACCCAGATCTATTGTGGCTTTCACTAACTTCATTCTAAGGTGAAACTTTGTTACTTTTACTATTGTTTGTATTTTGCGATAGTGCAATGTCCTATGTAGACTTGGAATAACTGGTAGTCTCAGACTGGCCCACAGGAGAATAAATGAATCCACTGGACCCCCCCCCCCCCAAACCCTATAAAAGCAGTGTTTGGCAAAGTACACATATGCACAGCACCTCACCATTCATTTAACAAGCTACCCAGTCTATTAGTATATAGAGCAATAGACAAAATAGTGAAGAAGGGGCAGGTAATTTTGCATGAAGCTGAACAGTGGGCCCCAAGCATTCAATGTTGTTGGTGGGGCCATGGCACTCCAGTCTAACAGTGATCACTTGTTTAAAACACTGGTAATGGATGATCATCTATTATACAATATCAGATTTATTTTATTACTCCTAGGCCTTAGTTCTACTATCACTACTACCAGGTTTTGTTTCTGTGCCCCGATTTTTGTGAGGCACCTTTTATATTTTTATATTAAGAAATGCATTTAATAAACATTTATATGTTATGATTCTTTTGAGTCCACTTCTTTCTTATCAGATGGTGTTGCTATAATTGAACATTTTGAACTGAAATCCTTATAGGCTTTATTTTTGTGGATGTTAATGGTCAAGTTTCCTATCCAGAATCCTCACAAACAAGAGCATGTTCCAGAGTAGTCTTTATTACTTGTGGATTTTTATCTGCGGACGTAAAAGGGGTAAGAAATACCCTAACTACATGGACTTGATGCGGAATGTCAGCAGATTTTATGAGAACTTACATACCGAAGCTGCAATTCTTTTCTATACAAGTGAGCATATTCTAACCATGTGAACTAATACTAAAACGTTGAACTTCTTACAAATATTGGTTGATCTGATTACTGCCAATTCTGCCTGTGGTAGCGTAAACAAACACCAAATATAGATTTTTGTACTGATGTCCAGATATGTTGAAGAGAACGATACAATGGAAAGTGAACATTTGTAGGGAAATTCAGATAAGAGTAATGGATGACTGCAAGAAATGAATCAAATCTCCCAATATGTGGACAACCACAGTTTGCCTTCTTTTCCCCATCCAAGGTCCTGGCTAGTAGGGAAAAAAGTCATGGCTATACTAAAAGTACAGTTTTCGTGGTCTGTAACTGCTGGAATAATGAATAGGACTGCTAAGTCCCTAGACAAGCAAAGGTCCACCAGAATCGGAGCTACTTGTATAGCAAGGTCAAGCATAATAACTAAAAGCCAGAGCCAGTGTGATCCAACGGGCATTTACACTGGTTGCTGTATGCCCACTGGGGCACCAAGAATCCATTCTGCTTTAGCCATGGTATTTAGCTATAGATCTAGGGCCATAAACTGAATTTTGAGAGGGCTGAATATAAATTACATCTACAACATAAATACATTTTTCTGCAAGCTCTCAATACATTTCTCAGAAGCCAATTGACCTCTCTGTCAGGACAGTTTACAACTCTTAAAAGGATCGTATAAAGAAATGATCAGTCACCTAACAACTATGTGATCAAAATCTTTTGTCCTATGAGTTGTAGAAGACAAAGTAGAAATTCAAGTTCAGCGTTACTCCACCCTTTTCAAAGGGATGAAATGACTTTAGATTCATAGACATCAGTTTAACAGGCATTAAAATCTGTAACAACAACATTTACAAAACCACAACATTACTCAGAAGTAATCAACACCCTCTTATCGGCCGCTTAGGTAACCAAAACAATTTGTAGATTTTGTTTCCTTCTTGGACTAGAAGAATGCACCGAGTATTGTGCTCTTTACATGTATAGATAGTCTAATTTATTCAGTAAACATGCCCTTCCCACAAAACTGGCTGCTCAGTCCATAACAGCATATTAACACATGTGTTAATCTTAAAAAAATATCCACACCACGGCCTCTGATGCTCACATGTCCTCCGATGGTCACTGTTTCCCTCTCCCTTACAGAGTAAATGCTGGTCAACCAATCACTGGATGAGACAGATCACCTGCAACCTGTGGTTGGCTAAGCAGGCATTTCCTGTTTGTCAATAAACAGGAAGTAGAAGCCAGCGGGAGACCCAGAGAGCTTAGAGGAGCCCACGGACAATGGGAGCATTGGGAAAACTAAAACTTTGAGCTTTGACCCTCAGTTTTATTTCTTTCATTTTTAAGAGCTAAAGCAAAAAAAAAAATGATCAGCCAAAAAATGCTTTAAGCCAAGTCAAAAATTTTAGGTATAAAAAAATATCTCTTTGAAGTGCAAAAATCAGTCCTATAGTTTTCTTTACGGTTGACCCCTATATTGGAAATTGTGTTGGAAGATGGACTTGTGATAAGCACCACAATGAATAAGTTCTCTTGGTTCATTAGTGGATGAATTGCCTATGGTTTCTGCATTACAAATCCACAGACACTTAATTTGTTGCAATATGGTGCTTCAATAAAGAACTGTATTGTCCCAGTGATTCTAATGGCCCTCATACACATGAACATTAGTCAAATCCAATGTGTCGTGGTGTAACTTGAAACTCGGGAGTCTCAGTGCAACATCTTAATAGGACACCAAACTATTAAAATTCTTTCTTAAAATTAGTTTTCTCAAATGGGTCAAATTAACCTTTTGGGCCCCCCTAGGGTCCAGGACCCGAGTGTGACTTCAATCCCTATACTGACTATAGTTATAGCATTGCTCTTATGGATGGTCAGCACAAGGGAGAATACATTTGGCCCTGTTCCAGTTACATAACTAAAGTCCAATGGGCCCCAGTCCAACATTTTATCCTTAGCCCTCAGCTGCATATTGGGCAGATGTATGGGCCCTTTATGCATTCTAGATTCAATAAAGTCACCTGTTCACCGGTCTTGGTATAATGATCCCTTTTCTGGGTCCCTTCCTGGTGTAATGTCCTCCATTCTGCCTCTCTTTTCCAACACATTTTAAAAAGAAATAAAAGATTCTTCTTGCCTTCCTCTGCTCCCATGATGTGCTGTGTCCTCTTATAAAGCTTGTGCCAATCAGGCAGCTGAGTTCTCTGTTCCGGCCATGGGTGGTGTATAATGTCATTACGATGTGCCCACCCGTTACTGGCATGACAATGTCAACTGCCTGCCTTTGACAGCACTGTAGCATGTGTGTAGTGCAGGGAGCCGGCAGGCCTCTGCGCCGCAATACATTTTAAAACATTGGGCAAACCTGGCTAGGACCGGTGTGGTTTTTTGTTTTTAACTAAAGTCAAGTCACTAAGTTTTTTGCTCAACTTTGAGTTGCTTCAAAAATTTGTGACCTTTGAAGGTGTTTTACTCCAGAAAACGGATGACACGCCATCGTGAATCAGGCCCTCTGTATGTGAAGAAAGCTCCTGATGTACACAATAAACATGTCTATAGAGCTCCTTTAGGCTGACGGATGATGGAAGAGCATCCTGTAAACTCCATCTGGCAGGCATACATGAGTATGGAATAGCATAGTAGGCTGCACAATTCCATCCCATGGAGTCCAGTAAAAAAAAAAAAAACACTTCAGTATACATTTTTCTTCTATATGATAGACAGTTAAAAATGCATTTTTTTAGAAATTTTTAGGACCTCAATGCTAAGAGAATGCCATTACAGCTGATGGTTGACGGATGCCTAAAAGTGACCCTTAATGTCAGTGATAGGTAAGATCTCAGCACTTCTTTCCCCCTTCCCTCAAATCAAAATGTCTTACATGTCACTATTATCATATGCTAAATACATTACATATTTCTTATCGGCCAATTTACCACCATAAGTTTTGGTCTTCAGGATTAATACATCAGTGGCAGTGCGAATTTCCTTGGCACATACAATGCGCTTGCTCTATCAAACACCATAACCAGTGCCCACAAGAGTGGGATAACATCAATATGACAGCCTATAAACTATGAAATTAGTGTAATGGGCTCATCTATTCCATTTAAATAGAAGTTTACCCATTTCATTTGATATGATAGAAAAGGTCTGTTGTTAAAATCATGGCCAGCGATAACAGATCATAAATGTTGAGTTAAAGATGCACCAGTTAAGACACTTTGTAAGCCCCTGGGAGCTATATTTTAATGGGAGAAGCAGCTTGAAGGAGACAGATTTATGGAGGAGCAGCAATTGCGGATGAGTTGTAGCCATAGGTGTGAAAAGATAAGGAATTTAGAGAAATGAGAGCTGGGGAAGAAAATGAAGAAATGCATTCAATTTTTTGTTACAGAGACACGTAGACCAAAACATCTTCTTGATATTTTTCATACTGTCAACAACTGAAAGAAATAAAGGCTACTGTTTATCCGACAGAGACCCCCACCCATATGGAAACTTACATAGATCAGCCATAATATTAAAACTACTAGCATAATTTTGTGATGGTCCCTTGTGCCACAAGATCTATGAAAGTGTCCTGTGGTATCTAGAGATAAGCAGATCTTTTGAAATTTGAATTTGTCAGCTTCAACAAATTTTCCTAAAATTTGAATTGGGCTGAATCAATTTGCCATGATGCACAATAATAAACAGCCTCAGATTGCCCAGAAAATAATTGCATAATACTCGTTCTCCTAGGTGTGTATTGAACCCATTTTAAGCTCTGTAATTCCAACATATCCTTATTAATGTCCAAGTGACCTCAATCTATCAGTCTATGTGTAAATAGATGTTAAGCGGCGGTGTTAGGCGCCAGGATTCTCCCGCTGTGCGGGATTGATCCCAAGCCTTATCTGCCTCTGTGGCTCCCATTCGGGCTCAGCCGTTGTGGGTGCTGTTCAGCAAAGATGTTGGTCCCAGTATCTAGCTCAGGCTCATGGTATACGGTTGGTTACTGCAGGCTCTCCAGCCTTAGTAACCAATGATATACAGGAGCAACCTGGAACTCTGGAGCCTAAGTCCAGAAATCACTTTACTGAGCATGTCCGTGATGTGGCAGTCCCGGATTGACCCATGTGCGATGTCTCGCCTGACTGGGCATGAGTGTTTTGGGGCGGAGCCTTTTGTATTAAAAAAAAACCCAGTGGTGCACATGGGCGTGCTAGTGTCATTTGTGTGTGGTTATGTGAGTGGAGGCTCTCTCACTCTGTCTGCAAGTGTTGTATGTCTGTCTAGCTTTGGACTGTACACATAGGCAGGCAGCTAGTGTCAGTGGGGGCAATTATCATATATCTTTTCTTTGCTGCTTATAAAAAAATTATTGGGAACAAGTATGCCTACAATCAGATCGACAAACTGGTTAGCACTGCTGCTGTGCATCACTGGGGTCCTGAGTTCAGATCTCACCAATGAAAACATCTATAATGAGTCTGTATGTTCACTCTGTGTTTCTTAGGTTCCCTCTAGGTACTCCGGTTTCCCCAGAGGCATGTAGGGAATTTAGATTAGATTAGGAGTCCCAATGGGGACAGCGATGAAAACGTCTGGAAAGCTCTGTAGAAGATGATGTCACCATAGTAGCAAGCATAAGATCAAAATTCCTGCTCACTGGCCATTTAGATGGACATCCACATAAGCTATCGTCAGTCAGTGGTACATTTCCTCGAGATGTGCAGCAAGTTATATGTAAGCTATATGGAGACAAAACAAAGGTATTGACCATCATTAGTCTCCTTACAACAAATGTCACCCATCTAAAATGGCTTAAACGAGAGCTGATCAACTGCTTATATCACTGATCAGTGTTCACTATGGGCAGACATTTGCCACCTTAAAAGTTTGCCCAATTCTGAGAAAATATAAAATGACTAAACTTTGTATGTGTGTGTGGATCTGCATACAAGTAAAAAGCTCAGCTACTGATTTAATTTTGGAAGAATGAACAGTTTGTATGATTTATGTAACTGCGAGAGAACATTGCCCCACCTTTTTGAAATTACAAGGAGTACTTTGGAAAATGGGTCAGGAATGTAAAGGAAGCAGCTTTATAGGGATGTAATCCTTGTCAAACATTGCCACAATACATCCAAAATAAAAAACTTTACAATCATTTTGGTCTGCAGCTTTTAAGCAGACTTGTGTCTCCATGGTAACAGACAACAAACTCTGTGTAGTCAGACCCTGCTGTCATACTTTTTCCCCCTATGTCCTGTAATTCTTGCTACTACTGTGTAAGTTAAAAAAAAATCAGAGGACAGTTAAAACAAGAATGACTGTACTACTAGGCTACAGAGATTGTAGTTTGTTACAATGGAAGCATAAAGTTCTGCAGATGAGCTGTGGACACAAATAAATGAAAGTATTTTTAAATAAGACTGTTTAGAAAGTTGAAAATGGTAGCACAGTTGGCCATGCCTTTAAATCACAAGACTAGTACAGGATATATGTATATTATTCACACATGTGTAACTAAAGTCCGTTAGGCCCCACTGCAAAATTTGGACTTGGGCCCCCACCTGCATGTTCATCAGATTTATAGGCCCTTGTAGCATTCCATATCTTCTTGTGAACACATATGTGTTTACCCCATCCCCATATATGAATGTCCTGTAATAATGTCCCTTTTCACTAATAATATCCTGTACCCATTTCCTGTAATAATGTCACCCATCCTTGGCCCCTTCCTGGTAAAATGACCTCTATCTTGGGCCCCTTCCCGTATTATATGTCCCCCATGTTACAGCCGCTACTCACCTTCGTCGCTCTGCTCCTGGCTCCCGGCGCACTGTTCCTGCTTCTCCAGCTGTGGCTGCTGTCCCTGGCCACTCTTCTTCCGGGTCCCGGCGCACTGTTCTCCCTTCTTCCTCGGCGGCGCCGACTCCTTCCATCGCTGCTCGTCCCTGCTGTCTGGCTTCCGGGAGGCGGCACGCTCGTCCTTGGCGGGCTCCTCCTCCACGTTCTGCTGCCTGCTCTGCTGGAGTTGTGCAGCATCTGCGCAGGCGCACAGGCTTCGGTTATGGATGCACTCGTCCCAGCCCTGGATCTTCTGCTTCCGGATGTTTAGATCCGGAGAGCCTCAGCAGCCAATCCTGGTAAAGTTCACAGTATTTCAGGCCACCTCCCCTGCTAGGAGGTGCCTGAGTGTCATTTGCATCTGCTTTTGCCTCCGGCCACTTTCGGTTCTGTGTATAGTACCTCCGTACTAGCTCTGTGTTATACACCTTGCCTCACGTTCCATGCTAGCTCTGTGTTCTACACCTTGCCTCGCGTCCCTTGTGCCTCCACTTACTCTGCTCTCCATTTCTCTCTCCCTCTCTACAGTTCCATCTCTGTCTCAGTTTCCCCTCAAGTTCCAGCCAGACGTCCATTCCCTGTGTCCTGCAGTTGGTTCCACCTACCCCGTTCCTGTGTTTCTGTTTTGTTCTCTTCTTTTGTTCCCTTCCTTCTGAGCCGTCCCTCTTGGTATCTGTTACTGTGGATTGGTGATCTCTGGGCCTGCTCCTGACAGCCCCTATATAGGGGTTGGTTAACACTAGGTCAGCTCGCCCAGGGATAGGTCTCTTCCACGGTCCAGAGGGTCCACTCTCGTTCTTGCATCTGGAACCGTAACACCCCATCCTAGTATAATGTCCCCTATCCTTGACTTCTTCAAATAATATATAGTATGTCTCCCATCCTAGTATAATGTCCTCATCCTTGAATTCTTCCAGTAATATATGTCCCCATCCTAGTATAATGTCCCCCATCCTTGACTTCTTCCAGTAACATATGTCTCCCATCCTAGTATAATGTCCTCATCCTTGAATTCTTCCAGTAATATATGTCCCCATCCTAGTATAATGTCCCCCATCCTTGACTTTTTCCAGTAACATATGTCTCCCATTCTAGTATAATGTCCCCATCCTTGAATTCTTCCAGTAATATATGTCCCCCATCGTAGTATAATGTCCCCCATCCTTGACTTCTTCCAGTAACATATGTCCCCATCCTATAATAATGTGCCCCATCCTTGATTTCTTCCAGTAATATATGTCCCCTATCCTAGTATAATGTCCCCATCCCTGACTTCTTCCAGTAATATATGTGCCCCATCCTAGTATAATGTCCCCCATCCCTGACTTCTTCCAGTAATATTTGTCTCCCATCGTAGTATAATGTCCCCATCCTTGACTTCTTCCAGCAATATATGTCCCCTATCTTAGTATAATGTCCCCCTTCCTTGACTTCTTTCAGTAATATATGTCCCCCATCCTAGTATAATGTGCCCCATCCTTGACTTTTTCCAGTAAAATATGCCCCATCCTAGTATAATGGCCCCTATTTTTGACTTCTTCCAGTAATCTATGTCCCCCATCCTAGAATAATGTCCCCAATCATTGACTTCTTCCAGTAATATATGTCCCCCATGCTAGTATAATGTCCCCCATCCTTGACTTCTTCCAGCAATATATGTCCCCCATCCTGGGCTTCTTACTGTAATAATGGCCCTGTTGGGAGGGGTCTTTTTCAACTTATCTTAAAAAATAAAGGATCCTACTCGCCTTCTTCCACTACTACCCCATGCGATGTCCTTTTCTTTATCTGGTAGAGAGGCCATCAGCTAACTTCAGTGTGCCAGTGATCGGCCACACATGATGTCATTGCCATGCACCGCCAGTGATTTGCATGCCGATGTCAACTGCTGTCCTCTGATTGGCTGGCAGTGTGTACTGCAGTGCAGGGACCCAGGTGGTCTCTGCACAGCAATATATTGCAGCTGAATGTGCTTCCTTGGATGCACATTTAGCTGAAATAGCTACTGGAGTTGGCGGGTCGCCCCAAGCACGGGTCCAGTCACCCATTTGTGTGTATATTTTTGTCTTATTTTAACATCTTTACACACCATGCAAAAAGAATAACATTCTAATCCCATCTGAGCTTTTTTGTTAGTCTGCTTCTGGTCTACAGTTTCAACCCAAGATATTTGATAATAGTGACAGCCTACAGTTTTTCGATGAGGCGTGTGACCTGCATGAAGAATTACAGGCAAATGCAATCTGAAAACGAGAAATTAATTTACACCCTGGGTAATTGGGGCTGTTGCTTTAAGAGGTAGGGATGGGAAGCGGAACATAGGCCAATTTCACTTTAAATCAAAGAATACATTCTGAGGAGCAGATATGTGGCCATGATTTCAGCGGAGACACTAATGGGTATTTAATGCGCCCATCAATGTTTGTAAGTTTCTGGCATAAGGAACACACACAATAGCCTCGAATCCCTCTTTAACACTTATTTGAGATGACAGGAAAAATGAAACAGTTTGTGCTTTCAATGGAAAAGCAATCATTGCTACATTATATTTCTGCTTGCCCTATCATGCTAATGCATGGTAAAAATGTCACCAGATGTATTTAAGGACCTGATCGAGCTCTAAGGCTTCATTCCTTTTACTTGGCTGATTAGTTAAGGGAGGAGAGAGAAAAAAAATCTTCAATTTGTATGTAAATGCAGCACGGTTTGCTATCAGCTGTACACCTGCACCTGTAAAAAATAATAAACTGGAGTTTAATGCTGTAATTATAAGCATTTATGGGAGTTTTAAAGAGGCTCTGACCAGTGAGATGAGATATTTGCGTAGGGATATTACTGATGCCCCGACAAGAGGGGGATAGGCGCCTACTGCAGATTAAACCGCTCTATCCTGCTCACTTTCTATGGAAATGTTTGCTGAAACTTATACGTTTGTAAGTGCGAGCGCTACTCATTCTAAATAGATAATTCACACTGTACCGATAAGGGGGCATGTAGATGAGCCGCTGCCCCTCTGAAGTGAGAATTACCGTTATATCAATGATGCATAAAATACACAGTGAGATGGTTTCCCAGGTATTCTCATAGCTAAAGTTGGTTGAACAACGTTAAGGCGTTTGTCAATTGTTGGCCAAAACCAAGTGCAGGTTTGGAACCATGTGGATAACACCCAGAAGATGGGAGCAAGATGTCTAGGTGCTCCTACCTATCATATGCCCTTTAAAATGATGCAGTCTTTTCAGGTATTGAGTCAACCAGGACTTGTGTGCAATGTCTACATTTGTTCTCCAAAAATGTTTTTTGGCATGAGTGTGGATCATGCCAGTAACTATGTCCCCTTTCTGGCAGGCCATGGTCCATCCATTACCCATTCTCATTCTCTTGAATGTGCCTCCCAACCCTGGAGCTTGTTTTTCCACAGCAAAGAAAACGTTGGGAGAGCATAGCTCTCGGGTAGAATTTTGGGTGGCTTTTGCTTCGCGTTGAAGTTTGGGAGGTCTCTACTTTCTAGGAAGCCTTTCGGGCATTGGCAGTGGTGGAATATGGGGGCTATGGATCTAAAATGTATTTACAGAATATACAGTATATGTAGAATTAGAAGCCTATCAATCATAGAGGACTCGGAGCGGAGCTACCCAACAGACACTTCTCCCCAATATGGCACACTAGCCATGACAGTGTTAAAACAATAGGACAAATTTACTGAGGCTACCATGCCAGAATTGTGGGTTTCAGTGCCTAAATAAACTGGAGCAAATGCAGTCTGCTTCATTTTATCATCTATTATTATTTAGAAACGTTTTTGTGTTTTCGCTAGTCACTCGCCTGTCCTGGCTCTAACACCTGGTGTGTTGTACACTTCCTGCCATGGATGACTACCTTTGCATATCAGGTTACTATGTTAGGCAGGGTTCACATTGCATTGCTACAGTCCATTCAACGCATGCGTTAAATGGACCGCACCAACGCTAGTGCCTTGTAAAGATAGCATTATGCGATCGCGATAGCACAGATGCTCCACCTGCGCTATCAGTGATGAACCCAGAAACGCTGCATGCCGATTATGACATGCGTTAGCGATGTGCTACATAGTTGCAGTCAATGTTTGCGCTTACACATCCGTTACATAGCGTTAGTGCCGCTGTGTAACGGATGCCGTCAGCGCATTGCCATTGACACAATGTGAACCTGGCCTTAGCCTTGTGCTCTCTTGTGATGTAATATGTTTGGTTTTGTAGGCCCATCAGGTGGCTGGGTGCCACTTGAGTATTCAGGTAATTGATTTCCATAGTGCACTGCTGTTAGCTCTGCATTGGACACTGTGATAAACTGCGGCTCTTCTGACTGCCTTGTCTAGGATAAATCACACCGACCATGGTTGGTTTGATGGTTTCTTACATATTTAGTGGTCTTCTCTATGGGGTCCATCTAAAAGTGATGCACCTAAGCAGCTCTTTTGTGACCGCACAGGCTTTAAACTGGCAGGATCCCCCTGTGATAGTCCAAGTACGAATATTCCGTGCTTCGTGCAAGTATGTTAGTGGGTAATATACGGATGTATTTTAGTTATTGATGCAATACCTTCTAGCATACAGTATATATGAAATCTTTTCTAATATTTGCCAGTGATTTCACAAATGCTGCAAAATATGAGCAAATTGTTAATGTCCATTGTCCAGTGATCAAGTCAAACAATCACACTCCATCTTACAAGCACAGACGCGGTACAAAGACAATCGTAAAAGTTCTCCATGGATCCAATTTAATAAAACCAAGAGATAAATCTTCACACTTTTACAATATTTTTTTTTGTCTAAATCATATCTATTCTAGAGCCAGGAATAATAATGATATTCTTTTTAGCATTGTTCAAAATAGTTTTCCATGAAACCGTCTGATGAGTGCCACACTCGGGGTCAGGGACAGTGAATTCATTTCTGCTGTCACCGTGCCATCGTCATCCATCATCATTAATTATCTTCAACATCCTTTTTCCTACCTCTTCTCCATATCATTAATAAATGCTTTTCAACCACTCTGGTCTTAAGTCAATTCCATTAGCCATAAACAGTACATAGTAGAATATTCTGATTTTTAATGTTTAGGGGTTTTGAATTGTTTGTTTTTTGTAAGACCAATGATTTTCTATGTTATTGTGTAAACCCAAAACAATGGGGCATGATGTCTTAAAGTGTTAGTAATAACTCAAGGGATTTTTTATAAACCGTGCCGATCTTGTTCATAGGCTGTTACTGGTACTGTAATTGATTTCCATTTAAAGCACCACTCCAGTGTTTTGGTTTTTTTTTTCAGTGCTGGAGTGGCGCTTTAAATGTAAGTCGCCTGACCTTGTTCATATACTCACCTTCTGGCGGCTTCACCTTTTACCGATGCTACTCTATTTCCGCTTCGTCACCTTGTGCCCATAAGTTCTGACTAGCCATGAGTCAGAAGTTAAGTCACAAGAGCTCAATGCGAGTCTACGAGAGCCAAAACAAAGCTGTCATAGAAATGGATTGAAAAACGACCTACGGCTCGATCCGTGAAATACTGGAGCTGCCCGTAGGTCACTTTTTGCCGGGGAGCAACAATGAAAAAGGATGAAGGCGGCGGCAGGTGAGTATGAGGCAGGGGTCAGGGGAATTACATTTAAAGAACCACTCCAGTGTTTTCGGGGTTTTTTTCAGTGCTGGAGTGGTGCTTTAAATTTAAGTCCCCTGACCCTGTTCTTATACTCACCTACTGGCGGAATTTACATCATGTGGATATAAAATCCACTCCATGGATCAATTTCGATTCAGATTTCATGCAGATTATTCATGCAGCATATATGTATATAAAAAAACTGTGTAACAGCACTTTGCAACTATTAAATACAGAAATTCCACTATTACTACATACGTTAAAAAAAAGTAAGATGCTTGGTTAACGTTTTTTACAGTAAGTGTATAAGCTATCCACCAGAGATGAGGTGATCTCATAGGATGGACCCTAACTCTATTGACCCTAACCAGCTCTCAAATGAACAGAGGAAGTGGCCTATATTTTCTACATTGTAGATAGGGGGTGTGGATGCCCCCTGGGACACGCACCCTTATTTGCCCATCTTTTCCAGACTATTTTCAATTATAACCAAATTAAATACCACTGTTGAGAAGTTATGTTGATTCACACATACTCTCATACTCTAAAACCCCAATTCATTTGATTTTTTTTTTGCCACTTTCCTGTTGCACAACACTTTCAAATTTCACAAAATGTTTGTGCAACTCTAAAGTTCTGACTTTTGGTGTTTTTGCAACAGTGCTGCCCAGCTCCACCAAAATGGGCATAGCATGAGCAAATCAAGACATGGCTAAGCCAGCCCCCCTAATTTATGAATAGATATGCCAGTGTAATTTATGGGAGAAATGTTCTCCAGACCCTGACTGGAGTACAGCACTGGCAAATATGTCTCTTGAAAGGAAAAACCCTCCTAAGCTGTCTATATGGGCATGTAGGTCATAGAAAGTTGAATAAAATGTTATCTTGATATCTGTGATCTGATATCTTATTCCCAAGAAAGTCACATTTTCTTAATATGTAAATGAGCTGTTAAGATCTATGGGCTGGACATAGATCTCCCAGAGAATCTGCCTCCAGAGCTTATTGTAAATTAAAGACGGTGAGACATGTAATGACTGACAGTCTGCTCTCTTGTGCTACATGTCTCACACTGGTAATATCAGGTTCTGATCCCTTTCATGTGACGCCCATCCCTCTAGCTTCCGTTCCTGTAAGAGATCACTTGCCGTACACTGCACACTTATCTGTCTGCTTTGTTACTCCTAAATCGAGTGTCACCATTACTGACATCACAAAGCACACGTGGTTTTCGTAAAGTTTAAAACATAAAGTTGCATGAAAACAAGTATAATAAATTAAAGAAAAGTTATTTCACAAAAGATTGGATAATCTTTCATACGGACAATGTTCATTTTAGCCCTCTTGGTATATTATGATTTATGAATTTTAAAAAATGTGGACAATAATCTGTAATTTGGACTTTAACTACTGGAACATTTTTCAATCAGTGCATGATTCAATTCTTATCTGTGGACTTTATATCAAATTTTATTACCGGCATAATAAATGTATCCAACTGCTTGATTGGAAAATGTAAACTACAAAATAAATGAATAATTGCTTCAAGCGCACATGCGTGAGCACAAACACACAGGTGCTGCTCTTCACAAACAATTATGGAAAATCATTTCAGAGTAAGATTATCATTTTTTTAATCACTTTTGAAAAGGTGTTGTGTTGTTTTCTTTTCCATTTTTTTTTTTATTTTGGCTCCGTTTTATTCTGGCATTGTTGCCAATTTTATTGAGCTAGATTTGACCTTATGTATTATAAAAAATGCCAGAAAACAAAACCACTTTACATACCTGTTTTGGAGGAGGACTTGGAGAGTTTCTGACCAAAAGTTCTAAATCACACATCAGTTTTACATGTACGAGTTCTATCTGTATTTGTCAGATCGTGTCCCTATTACAGGGCTGCTCACATTTCCATCCATTTTTTATGGACAAAGTTTTTCACACAAAATCACAGAGCCATGTCCAAGTCATGGATTGCCAATTCAAGTCTACAGAACTTTGTCTCAGGAGATGTTTTCCAACTAGACCAAATTAGGCCACTTTTTGCTCATGCTACTGTGAGCAACCTGCGCGGCCTACACCTGCTACCATGGCCTGCAGTGTCTCCTGACTTGTCTCCCATCTAGCACATCTGGAACGTCATTGGTCGGTGATTGGTCAGAGCTGCCAGAAGTGGATCTTGATGATTTGCTCAAGGGCATTGAGAGCCGCAGAACATTCCTTAGACAACCATTATTAACCTGATTGATAGCGGCCAAGTTCAGGGATTTCTGCACATGGCGCTTATACACCATACTGAATAAACAGATGTTTTAAGAATTTAGTTTCCATTTTTTCATTATTAACATGTGTCTATCCATCCTGTGATTTCCATCATTCGAAGACTTTTCTTCTTGGAGTTAACATTTTAATTTCGAGTTGATTTTAAAGTAGAAAAAGAAGTCAATGAGCCCTTTTAATACAGCAGTAAAAATATTTCTCATTAACAAACTAATAAACTAAAGAACGGATACATTTTACTAAACTATAAGGCCGTTTATAATAATTGCTTATTGAATCAAGCCGAATCCTTGAAATAATAGTGATTAAAGTGAATATAGAAAGTTTGTATAACTTTGTATTATGTAATGAATAAGCAATCTTTCCATATATTTCACTTCAAGGCAGTCCTATACATATGTATGCATCTGAAGACCGAAAACCCATATAGAGTTTATGTTTAATTTTTAAATCTCGTATATTCGCGGTTCAGGCTTGCTTAGAAGAAATCTTACATGTGATCTTGCATTGACATATAATCATGGCGCATATCATGAGCAGATTAAAGACCAGATGCCTAGTATGCGCCATAGTGAAATATTCAAAATTCCGCTCAACAAGTCATAAATAAACCATACGTTTTGTAAAAAGACAGGATCCAAGAAATTGACAGATTTGCATTCAACTGGCTAACTTTCAGGGTTGTTGTGTTTATTCTACTAATTTAGCTTGTCAGTGGGCTAACTGACAACATACACCCAGCAGCATAATGCCTTCTATGTACAAGCGGAAACCTTGGCAAAAATTAACTCTTGCAACATAGGACTGGGCGCAGTGCATGCAAAGCAAGAGTGCCGTCCAATTCTTCATAAATGCCAGAGTAGAGTTGTAGTGAGGAGCTGGTAAATAACACATGTCTTATTAGTTTGTTCTCGGCGGCGCATCTAAATGTCATGTTTTCCTTACTAAGTATTGATTTGTTTCATAACCAACACGAAATAAAATAAAACGAGTGAAGGCTTGGAATTAATAAGAACAATATTGGAATATTCCTGTTTACATGGTTTCAGTTCATGGCGCGAGTGACGTGCATTGGTCAAGACTAATTATCAGTAGCCAATGGCAAAATCTCAATTTGTCGTCTTTTTTTGTAAAATGAAATGTAATTTGTACAAAGTATAAAGACATAGACAAAAAAGGAATTGGAAATTTGTAAAATTCTGTTTGTTAAATTTTGAACATTGATTTCTAAGTAGAGATAAGCAAATTTAAAAAAAAAGCATTTTTAGTTCGATTTATTAGACTTGCCCCCAAAAATTAATTTCTACCATCTTGTTTTGATCAGAATTGAAAATGCCCCAGTAAGACTTTATTTTTTCTTTTAGTATCTTTAAGACTTCAAAGCATAACATATGGCCCAAAAAAATTCTGAGTTCGATTTGTGTGAGTCGCTAAAAAAAATTAATTTTAATTTGTCACAAATTTGAAGTGCCCAAATAAGACGTTTTTTAGTGCTCTCCAGACCCCAAAGCATAATAAATGGCCACCATTTTTGTATCTTCTGGCCTCTCTGTCCTTTGGGTCATTTGGTGCTGACTAGGCCTTACATGGTGATATGCTTCATGCCCAACATGACCAATTAAGGCATAATCAGTAGTCAGCACCCGTGGACCCGAAGGTCATGGAGCCCGGATGATCCCTATGACCCAAGGATGGCAGATGTGAAGTGAAGACAAGAAGAAAAGTGCAGCAGTAGAACATGTGAGTAACGGCGCTTATTATTTTTAACCCATTCTCAGCCCTCAAAAGAATCATACAAATTTAATAATGACACATTTGGATTTGTCAGAAGCATTATAAATCAATTCACTCATCTATATTCTTAAGTCTTTATTCACACTGGAAATATGATCATTATGAGAGGGAAAAAAAGGTCTCACTAAGGCTACTTTCACACTAGCGTCGTTCGACGCACGTCGCAATGCGTCGTTTTGGAGAAAAAACGCATCCTGCAAAGTTGCTTGCAGGATGCGTTTTTTCTCCATAGACTTTCATTAGCGCCGCATTGCGACGGATTGCCACACGTCGCATCCATCGTGCGACGGATGCGTCGTGTTTTGGCGGACCGTCGGCACAAAAAAACTCTCCATGTAATGTTTTTTTGTGTGTCGTGTCCGCCATTTTCGACCGCGCATGCACGGCCGGAAATCCGCCCCCTCCTCCCCGGAACTCACAATGGGGCAGCGGATGCATTGTAAAACTGCATCCGCTGCCCCCGTTGTGCTACATTAACACACTGTCCATCGGTACGTTGGGCCGACGGTTTGCGACAGCCCGTACCGACGGACTAGTGTGAAAGTAGCCTAAAGGACATAAATTCAAAAAACATACCAGAAAACGAAACGGCCTTACCAACACCAAGTCATATTACAAATGCACTAGTAGGATGCAGCAGACCCCCAAAATAAAGGCGGGAGCAGCACAGGTGCAAAACTGATGGAAACAGACACTCACAAACCTACCAATTCATGGAAGGGGTAGCCGCCTAATAAAAAATGCACACAGATGAGGCTTGCATAGGACGACAGTCACACAGATACTTGTGATGCACAGTGTTTGGCTTACAGCCTATTAATGATGCCCATAATATTATATCAGGCAGGCTGCCCAGCACTGTATAAGTGAACCCCACAAGAACAGATGCCCCAGTTTACTAACCAGCACTAAAGGGCCTGGCTGCATCCTGGAAAAATGTGCAATAAAATATGAAAATACTTTTCTGGTATTTTTTTTAATTTATGTCCTTTATTGAGCCTTTTTTTATTTTGGTGTTAGGACTTGCAAGCCTGAGGACCCTTGATGTGGGTTGCGAGCTTGTGTATTTTGGCCAAAATATCATCCAATACCTTACATAATGTATTTATCATATACATTATTTTACATTTTTTATTGCACATTTTTGCAGGATGCAGCCGAGCCCTTTAGTATATCTCACAAGCTCACGGTTTCCGGTAGGGTGTAGCTGTCGCCCAGATGTGCTACTATCTAGAAAGCAATCAGTTGATCATCACAGGATTGGCTTCTTCAGCACCAATGATCTGTTGTTATCACAGGGGAAGGTTGTGTCTAACCACACCAATGAATGGCTGAATTAAGTGTAGGAACAGTTTAGACCGAATCAAAGTGAGGGCATCTCTCGCTGTACACTACTTGTCATCAAGTGTAATCCACTTCATCTGGGAGAGGTGCCAAGTCAGACTCCAAGAAGTTGAGGCTGATCTTTGTCTGAAAGTAGACACAAACTAATTTCAGGCATAGAAGAGAGGCAGGATTTCTGTTGGGCCTGGCAATGGAACAAGAGAGGAATGAAAGTTCCAGCACCTATAGTGCTGGCAGAATGTTAATATAGAGAAACCACCCAAAATTGCAAAGTATAAGAATTGGATACTTGCAGGATATATTTGACTGATAGGTGAAATAAATTCCATTTTAACCTGTGGGGGGGGGGATGCTGAAGACCATGCTTGTCTATAGATTTTGTGCATAAGGATAGGTGCATTGTAATATAATAATGAAAGAATGGTATCTGCACCCTAAGATCCACTGTAATGTGAGTTCCCATTAGTGGATGATGTAACTGCTTCTTACACCTTTCTCGAATGTATCCGTTAGCTCCTAATTTTCTTTCCGAGCTATGGACAAGTGGTGGTTACAGCATTTAATATCAGCTACGACCTGGAATATGACACCATTTACCAAGTCTGTAAAAAAGTGCTCGGAAAGCTGTACCAATCATGTTATTAATAGAAGCTTTTAAACTAAACCTAGAAAATACACATTTGGGCTGTCTGAATGTCAGGAGTGGAGCCAAAATGGTTCTACGAGTCTGGGAAAAAGCTAATAAATTACATTAAATGCTTGCTAACAAATACCTGGGGCTGTTGTGGGGGGCTGCTGCTGCAACAACTAACAATCCCATATTTTGTTTTAAACGTTCTTAATTATTTGATATTTTACATGGGTCTTATTATTTTACATGGGTCTGGGTGTTTCGTGATGAACAACCTACGTCTAGGGCAAAGAAGCTGGAGTTTTGGTACTTATTTGTCTACACTGAAAGTATTACTCCCCCATTTTCTCTAATGGCATCCTTAAATATGTAAGTATATACCAGTCATTTAAGTTTAACTTCTTAGTAAGTGATGGTATTCTGCTAGTGATTTCCCTTGGAGACCCTAAAAGTACTGTAAGGGCCAACACTGATTCTTCTGTGTCCATTTTTTCCTTCTTTTTAACTATTTTTCATTTTATTTTTCACTATTTTTATTATTACTGTGTTACAGTGGGCGACTGGGAAAAAGTACGTTGAATCCTCCCCTACATTACGATGATCAATGGGAGTCCCAGTGGTCTGTCCCCCTCCATGTATCATTAAGTGATGGCAAGTCCTAGCAAAATGCTATCACTACATTGGGAAGTAATGACACATCTGTATTACAAATTAGTGGCTATCATAAAAAAATTACCTATTTTTTAAATCAAGCATGTATTTTTTTCAAAATTTGGCTTTTTTATAGAAAAAGATAAAATTAGTCATCTTGCAATTTTCACACTGGCCAACGGGGCTTTTTTAGATTTCTACTTCCTGTTCTTCCAAGAAGAGTTTACAGCAGGCTCATTATCAGCAGAGGCAGGGTTACATTGAAAGATACGGGCCTGATAACACAGGATCCACCAATTAAAGTAGATTTCACATCTGAACTCTCCCCTCCCTCCTTTCCTTCAAAATGATTTTTGTACACACTTAAAAGATGTTTCTATACAATAGTTGGGGTCAGAATCTGTTTATTGCTGCTAATGACCATGTGTTGTTTCCTGAAACAGGAAGTCCGAGTCTGAAAAAAAAAAGCCCCATTGGGAACTGAGAAAATTGTAAGATTTCTCATTTTCAATTTTAGTAAAACTAATACAAGCTTGGAGAATGATTAATTTATGGTGTGATTGGAGCTATGTTGGATCTTTGGACCGTAATAATTAAAGGTTATGTTCTTTATATAAAGGATTAGTGCACCAACCGAAATGTTAAATGGAATTTGTCAGCAACATGACAAACAGCATGATGTAGGGATAGAGACCCTGATTCCAGTGATATGTCACTTAGTTTACTGGGTGCAGCAGTTGTGATACAGTCATAGTCTCTCTGCTGCAGATCTAGAAGAGCTCGGCATGCTGAGCTGTATTTAACCCCGCCCACACCACTGATTGGCTGCTTCTGTGTACACTCTATATTCACAGAAAGTTGTGGTGGGGGCGTGATTGGACTAGAAGGCACAAGACACCTAGTCCTGTAGTCCTGATCTTCAGTTGATAAAACATTGATTTTATTGAAATAGAAAAACACAGCCCAGTAAGTGACACATCACTGGAATCAGGATTTCTGCCTCTACACCATGGTGCGCTCATATTACATAGTGAAAATCTGCTGACAGATTCTCATTAGAGGTTTGCAGTGAATATATCCTCAGAAAACTACATATTTAAAGTCGGTCACATTGTAAACTTTTTATTTTGCTTTTCTTTTTACATTTAAATCTCTTTTTTTTAATTACAATGACCACTAGAATTTTTTGTCCGCTTATCTGCATATCCCAGGGCAAGATAAGCAGAGTCACAACATCATCATTGCTGCCCTTAGTGATGTTTTTTTAAATAAAATAATAATAAATAATAAATAAATAATAATAAATAATAAAATATTTTTTAAATAAAAAAAATGCTACACTGTTGAACAATTATAGATTTTTCTTCTACAGATTTACGTCTTGTAAATGATAATAAAATGAAAATATGAGAATACTATTATTGCTCTCACAAATGATCAGTAAAAAAGTAGTAGAAGTTAGGGTTAGTGGACGATGGTTTCTCCAGAGTAAATTTAATTATACAAATGAAGAACCTGTAAATATTCGAGCTAAACTAAATTTTGATGCATTTTTAAATATGTTTTAGCCCCTTTTTTGTGTTGACCCATGCAAATTGTGGCCATCCCCATCTCTTCTATTTTTTGACCAACAGGACGGCCACATACATGAGATTTTTGAGCATCGGTCAAGAAGACACCCACTAAACAAAAAAGGTAACCTAGAAGAAGATAACAAAGGAGCATTAAAAGTGTTATTCTGCTACGGTTTAGGAAGTCACAACCTCCAAGGGCAAGGCTAATAAGGTCAGACGCTAGAAAGTAAGCGAGCCAGGCAGAAAATGAATCTTCAGATAGAGGAATTAGTCCACAAAAGTGATTGATAACAAAATTACCAAGGCTGAAAGCTGAGCAAAACAAAATTAAAAAAATACACCGAAAAAATCTTAGCTGTTAGCATGACAAAAAATATACTAAAACGGGTATTTCAAAATGTATGGTACTCTAGTGTTCATGGGCTAAATATAGCCAGCACTTATCACATTTTTCCAAATATATATATATGTATATATATATATATATATATATATATATATATATATATATATTTTAGAGGTTTATCAGAAATGATCAAATGATCCATCAGAAAATGACGTATTATTTAACCCAGATGTTATTATAATTATTTTTACGTTCCTTTTTTTTATATTTCAGTGCATTTTATAAATATCCATACGTTACAATGGCCACTAGAACACTTGTCAGCTTTTCCGTATAGACCGAGGCAGAATAAGCAGAGTCACATCGGAATGTTTTTCTACATACGTCTATATTCTGTATAATAGAAGTAAAGTAAGTCCAGTAAATAAAAGAAAAAAAAAGTGATGAAAGGATTGCAGGTCCAATACATTGGCATATAAAGTACACGGATTGTCTTAATACAGATATATCATTGATCGAGGCTACGTATCTGGAGCAATGGTGCCTTGATTAATATATTAGCCCCGCTATAAACACTCGGTATCGAGCTGCTCCGTCGTCAGCAGAAAATACCAATTGACAAAACACTGAGTTAAATCCTGTGGCAGGAGTTCACCTTATCAAATTGCTGGTTATTGAGAGGCGGAATGCAATGCTAAGTGGGAATATGATTTCTAAGCACAGCTGTCGCCGGACACTTAGTTATCCATTTCTATCAAAACTGCTGGGAATTGACTATTTTCATGCAACAATGCAAAACCCTCTCATTACCATCTCCTAAATATACATGAATAAAGCGCCAGATAATCGCTGCTTACAGACCGCTCTTCTGGTGTCCAGTCCGAGACATATTTATCTCTTAGATATATGGCATAATAAAGAAGGGGAGCCGGGCTGCGTTTTTTTAGGCTAAAGAAAATGCAAAACAGGAGAAAAAATGCTCTTCCGTTGAGTGACATTTTGTGCATCTTAACTATGAAGGCATCTTACTGTCAGAGAGGGTGAAATGAAATGAATCGCCATCATACATAGTAATTCCAGGCGCCACAAAGAGACGCCCTCGTATTCAACACACATGAGATCCGTAACATAGTTCAGCAAATCAATTAACTCCCATTTAATTTCAACCTTTTCTGAGCATCTTTGGAATTGCTATAGCTCCATTACCGGGAGAAACCAGGTATGTTGGGTTTTAATGGAAGACGACGTAGACAACCTTGACGAGGATCACAAGAGCGTTACTACTGCTAGTAAGATATTAATAATTATTCTAGTATACTTATAAATAACGGATGATGATAGTAGTCTAATTACGAGATAATCTGATAATATAAATAAATACATATAATATTTTTTAATTACACCACTTTATGGATTTTCCTTATTTTTTTATTATTACTGGGTCCTAGGCAATGTTTAAAAATTTCATTGACTGGTAGTTTAGAAAAAAATATATATATATACATTTAAATATATCTATATATATAGATATATATAGCTATATATCTATGTATATATATATATATAGATATATATCTATAAATATACATAGATATGTATCTATATATATATATATATATATATATATCTATATCTATCTATATATATACATATATAGATATACAGTATATCTATGTATATATATTAATGTAATTAATACTATTAATATATATCTCATAAGACATAAGACGTTTAGACATTCACCTTTCCGTAGGATTTAATTTTCACGGGATCCAAGTAATAGTTTTTAAGTATCTTATTCCCATTTTCTGTTCTGTTGTTTGCTCATTATTCTACTTTTATATTTTCTTTTGTATTTTTCTTTATGTCTATTATATACTTACGTGAAGGGTGTAATTATAATATTGAATTTATAGGATCAACACACAAAAAACAATCCCAAAAACACACACTAGCGCCTCAAAGGACATAAAACTGCCGCCAAGGGTTAGAGATACCAATCTTGCACAAAACAGATCAAAAACGGACCAAGAATAATAAATAAAAAAAAAAAAAAGGAAATCTTAGACCCCGACTCATCATTTGTGTTGGGGGTTTAAGTCCCTTTTCATTTTTTGTCTCTTGGCGTTTTTTACAAACGTTGGCGTCGACTTTTATTGCACCAAATTCATCAACCAAACGTACGCGGTTCATGAGTTTTGTGCAAAGTCAAAAACGGGCTTTTTTTTTTTCTTCAAAAAACTTTTTTTCCAAAAAGTCACATTTTTTTGAAAAAATTAAGCAAAAAAAAATGCATATTTATAAATGACCCTTGAGGCTTTTAAGAAATTGAAAATAATCAGCCGAAAACATCTGGAAATGCTAAACTCCGCCAACAATGCGAAATGCAAAAACATAAGGGTATGGGTATGTGTCCACGTTCAGTTTTGCTTCAGGCTTTGGTCAGGATTTTATGCAGGTAAAATCCTGACCAAAAATGCACCTGAGGTCACTGGCAGGTCACCTGCGGTGTTCCTGCATGTTTTGCTCATTGTAGCAACATGCTGCGTTCTGAAAAAACGCACCGCATGTGCGTTTTTGCGGGAAAAACGCATGCGTTTTGTAATGCACAGTGGAGACGGGATTTCATTAAATCCCCTCCACTATGCTGTAACATCTGGACGCTGCGTTTTTGACGCTGCGGCTCATCGCTGCGTCAAAAACGCAGCGTTTCCTGAACGTGGACACATACCCTAAAATAGGCGAGCACATATATAAAATAGGCGTCCGAGAAGGTGCAAGTCAAATAATTGGGTGCAAACAGAAAAGGTGCAAGACACACACAAGACAAATATTGATTTGGCCATTTTGGCTTGGTTTTGGGGTTTCCAGATAGTTTCATCTAATCATAAATGTGCATAATTTTGGCACAAATGTACTACGGTTGCTGTAGCTAATTAAGGGTCTCTACAGTGACAGGCGCATGTATGTCATGTGACCACTTAGGCCAATAATTGGCTGTCAGGTGAATGATAGACTTGACATCATCGCTATAGGTTTAGTGAGGACCATTGAAAAGGTGACTCAAGAGGAAAGGAAATGAATAGATTAGTATTGATTATTTTATTACTTTAACACATGTCCCATTTTTAAAAAAGTCCATCAACCCTCGTAAAGAGAAGTACTTATCATAAAATGACCTATTGTTTAAATATTATTTTTGCGTTTAAGTAAAAAAAAAACAACAAGGTTAATTTTTTTTTCAAATTACAGGCTCATTATCATCAGAGGCAGGATTAGAATGACAGAAGCCTCCATACACAGCTGATAACAGAGGATCCACCAACACAATAGGTATTGTCACAGCTGACTCTGCTCCCTTTCCTTTATAATGACTTTTGCACACGTTCATTAGATGCTTCAATGCAAAAGGTGGGGCTAGATATTGCTGCTAATGTACATGTGAATTTCCTGAAGCAAGAAATTAGATTCTAAAAAAAGCCTCATTGACCGGTGAGAAAATTGCAAGATTTTTATTTTTAATACAGATTGTGCTATGAAAAAAATGGCAAAATTTTTTACATGTGACAAAAAAAGCTGATTTAAATGGGTAATTTTCTGATAATGGCCTCCCTTTAAGAAATGGTGCTTTAGAAATAGCTTCATATTGTGACATAACTAAACAAGGTGCAGATGTCCTCCCTCAGGACATCATTATTCAAGCTCGTGCAGACAACCGTATTTTTTTGGTCTTAGGGTATGGGTCCACGTTCAGGATTGCATCAGGATTTGGTCAGGATTTTACATCAGTATTTGTAAGCCAAAACCAGGAGTGGAACAATTAGAGGAAAAGTATAATAGAAACATATGCACCACTTCTGTATTTATCACCCACTCCTGGTTTTGTCTTACAAATACTGATGGAAATTCCTGACCAAATCCTGATGCAATCCTGAACGTGGACACATACCCTCAGGGTATGTTTCCACGGTCAGGAAACGCTGCTTGTTTGACGCTGCGCAGAGCTGCAGCGTCAAACAAGCAGCGTCCAGATGTTCCAGCATAGTGGAGGGGATTTTATGAAATCCTGTCTCCACTATGCGTGGAAACCCGCACGCGGCGGCCCTGCGACTCCGGACATGCTGCGCGTCTTTTCAGATCGCAGCATGTCCGTGCTACCTGCGGCGACGCTGCGTTGCCGCAAGTAATATCACAGGGCGCTATGCGAGGGCGCGACGATCCCGGATGTGTACAGTTAACACATCCGGCATCATCGCGTCCCAGAAAGGGGGCGGGGCTTAGCGCCGAGCGGCTTCGCCGCTCCGGCGATACCGCCGGCCATCCTGACCGTGGACACATACCCTTAGGCACCATGATCATATCTGATTATGCAGCATGTCCGAGTTGGATCCGATTATTGGATCGTCCATGCAAGTCAACAAGTCCATGGAAAAAATCAGACTGCACTCAGATGACATCTGAGTGCAGTCTAATTTTCATGGTCTAACAGAATGGAGAAGGAAAACATATTTCCCTTCTGCTCCTAATCTGAGAAAATGGATCCCACTGTGATCAGAGTGTGATTAGTATAGTCAACCTGATTGTCTCGGATGAGAGAAAATATACTGGTGTGACGCTAGCCTTACACATGGCACCAGGATTGCCAACCATCCGGTAATTTCTGGACAATCTATAGAAATTGGGTACTTTTCCCGTACGTTAAAAAATTTGTTGCTTCTTTTATTTATTTTTTTAAGCCGTAGAAACTCATACAGATAATTTTGATTGTAAGGGCTCGCTTACTCTAGTGCATAAAAAGTTGGTCCCATTGTCATCCAGGATGATTTTTTTCTCACTTGTCATCCGTACATATTGTTTTTTTAGGCCGGGGTCACACTTGCGAGTGTGATGCGAGAAAATGCGCTGCCACCGGCACTCGGGACCGGGTATTGATGCGAGAGACTCGCTTGAGTTTCTCGCATCACACTCGCAAGTGTGACACCGGCCTTACTCAGGAGCTGTTAATCTTTTTCAGGACCATTACAGAATTGTAATGTATCTGTAAAAATCAGATGCCATACTGATGGTCCGTATGACATGGGATTTTTTTTTCTCACACTGTACCGATCTTGGAGTGAAATCGCAGCTTGCTAAGAAAAACTACACAGATCTGCACTGCCTCATTGAATAACATCGGTAATATTTTTTATCGAATTGCAATTGTCCAATTTATACACCAGTTTGAGCAAACCTTAATTATCATCCTTTTACAGTTCAGATAATGTCTTCGTATCAGAATTATGGGCTGTATTTTATCCTTCGTTTTAGTGTTCTACAAAAAAAAGTTGGTGGTCCATGAATTTTTCAGGAGTTGTCTATAAAGAATAATAAAAAAAAATTGGCAACCCTGCATGGCACATGGTACGTTAAAAAAAAAAAAATGTTGTCTTGGTTATTTTCTTTTTTTTTCAGCTGGAGAAACTCTTAGGGTGCGTGTCCACGATCAGGATGGCCGGCGGTATCGTCGGAGCGGCTAAGCCGCTCGGCGCTAAGCCCCGCCCCCTTCTGGGACGCGATGATGCCGGATGTGTTAACTGTACACATCCGGGATCATCGCACCCCACGCATAGGGCCCTGTGTTATTCCTTGCGGCGACGCAGCGTCGCCGCAAGGTACACGGACATGCTGCGATCTGAAAAGACGCGCAGCATGTCCGGAGTCGCAGGGCCACCGCGTGCGTGTTTCCACGCATAGTGGACACGGGATTTCAAAAAATCCCCTTCACTATGCTGGAACATCTGGACGCTGCGTGTTTGACGCTGCAGCGTCAAACACGCAGCGTTTACTGACCGTGGACACACGGCCTTACAGATAATTATGAGTGTAAGGGCTTGCTTACTCTAGTGCATGAAAATCGGTCCCATTCTCATCCAGGACGATTTTTTCATTTGTCATCCGTGTACAATCTTTTTTTTTTCTCAGGAGCACTTAATCTTTTACAGGACCATTACAGAATTGGCAACCCTGCATGGCACATAGTACGTTAAAAAATTGTTGCTTTAGTAATTTTTTTGAATATTCAGCCAGAGAAACTCATACAGATAATTATGAGTGTAAGGGCTTGCCTACTCTAGTGCATGAAAAATCAGTCCCATTCCCATCCCGGACGATTTTTTTTCTCACTTGTCATCCGTGTACAATCGTTTTTATTTCTCAGGAGCGCTTAATCTTTTACAGAACCATTACAGAATTGGCAACCTGCATGGCACATGGTACGAAGGGGGTCCTGTTACAGATTTCCTATCGGTGCCATATTATTTTTCAGAATAAAGGTGTCTAGAACTTTAATTCCCCATCAACCATCAGAAAGCAGAAGAAATTAATTATCCGGTACAAGAAAGATGACTAGTTTCTTCCGACAAGTCCCTGCGATCTGTTCTCCGTAGGATCAGCCCAGAAACCTCTCTCCCTCCACATCATGTTCTCGATACCTGCAAGCCTCAATCCATCCATGACAAGACAGGTTGTGTTTTTTATCAAACGCAAACAACTGGGCAGCCCTGTCATTACAATGCAATGTCAAAAGCTTTCATACGGCCACTTACTAACATGACACAGTGTGAAAAAAAAAAAATCTCAGCTCAATTTAAGTCTCATGCAAAGAGCTTACAATTGTAATTAAATCATTAAATTCTTGTCTACGCTTCACAGAGCGTAGAGAAATTAACTTCCCACCAACCTCATTTTCTATTTGAACATGAAATAATGATTTTCTGCCAGTCTAATTACAAAGCCAACATCTGATCAAGGCAGCATCCAGTAGGGATTATCAAATGCTCGCGTATTAGACCTCATTACCAGCTTGAGTGCAAAATTATTACATCTTGTAATTGGATGGTGAGATTTATATACAGATCTGCCTGGTTTCTGTAAGATTGTAATTACAAGCTTGGTTGGTTAGCTACTTATCAGAACTTTGCAGGAAAACAAAACAATATGGCTCAGTGAAATGAGCATTTCATTAACCTCTCACCTTACCATGGGGGAAACTGGTGTAACATTCATGTATGCATTAAGCAAAATGGGTTCATCCATTTCTCTGCCGGGTTGTGATGGCTGAGCATAAGAGTCTGTTTCATTTATTTAACCTAGGTAATCTGTACTGAAAAACTATATAAATGAGCTGTCTATTCTGGCAGGATAGGCTCAATGTAGCTTTTACTTACACCTAACTAGCTGTGAAACCATCATTCCTCCCTCTCCCGCCTCCAACGGACCAGCGTTTTTTCTGAGCCGAAATGGAAATCCAATTTTAATCCATACATATATATATATATATATATATATATATATATATATATATATATATATCTTATATCTATATATAATTTATTTATATACATATATAACCAAAGACATTAGCTAGAGAAGATATTAGTTAAAGATCACCTTGTTGTTGCAGGTTCATTCAGTAGAGATAGGACCATCCTGACAGGGTTCACCTTGTCGCGGAGGGAAGACATTTATGCTTTTTTTTTAATCAAAATAATGTTAAACTAAGTATCTTATGTTATTTACATGTACTATTAGTGTTCACTGATTTTCTTACTGCTGGGTAATTGTTAATTTTGTTGGGTTTTTTTATCCTAGGTTGTATATATATTAATTCCAAAAATCAAAAATAAATACAAGTAGAAAGAAAAATCCCAATTTTTGTTATTTTATTTATTTTTTTCTTCCCTCTGATGCAGGCGTTTAATCAATGCTTGAATGAGAAAGAAGGAGGGAGAGAGAAGAGAGAGAGGAAAAAAAACAAAAAAAATTGTTCAATTACCGAGCAAACATGATTTTTCTTCGTCTTTTTTTAACAAGTGATTTCACAGAGCAAATCAATGTTGGCAGGTTAGGCTGACTGCCACTAATCTTGGCATTAGGAATCTCCAATCAGAACTGCGCAGGTAATGAAGTTGTTATTTGGGCTTCATAGTTTAGATTAGATTCTCAGTGAGGATCAATGCCGCACTAAAATAGGATTGATAAAACCTTGATAGGAATCTGAATCCCTGAAGCCACTGAGTTTACCGTTGGCTTTTATTCTGTAAATAGAAGAGAGAGGGCCATGGCAAAAACCCATTACTGACTGGTCCTCTAAAGCTTATTGCTATCAGAGAGACAAGGGTATTGCTTCGGAAAGAGGCGGCACGCATCGAGGCCCTCCACAAGTGAAGGGGTTAACCTTGAAAATAATCCACCAAGGAGCTAATCGCTTATTTGATTCATGCTGCAGTGATAGCGTAGAAATAAAACAATATATATATATATAGTAATAAACAAAAGCACCGAGCTGTTGGCTTGATGAATGCACATTGTGCATTGTACTATGTAGGTTAAACAAATTGCTATACGCGTTTTGAAAACATTACTCAATCTTTTATGGAACAGTTTAAATTTCCTGTTTGGCGACTTCGTACACAAAAGACAGAAGTGGCTGTGTATCCAGACAATGGCGGCCTATCATCATGTCATAATGCAGCGTATTGTATGAGAATCAAACGAGTCTCCATCCTTTTACAGGATGGGAACAGGGATGGTTGGGGTACAAGGTGTTCTCATTTATGATAGCCAGGTTTGTACTGAAACATAGATCAAGACTTAAGCTTCCAAGTATCTTCAGAAAATGTACTGTAGGATCCGTGAACTAAACATGGTATTCAGAGTATAAAAAAGTTTATAAACTTTTGGAAACTTTTTGGTAGTTTTAGTCTTTCATATTCTGGCATCAATATATTGTCAAAGATATTGTATTTAGGCTATTTCTAGTACGCTTACATATGTGCCCTTACTTAACTTTTCCATCTGACTTGAAATATCCCAAGGTGTGTGGTGCCAGATGGCCAGCTTGTTTTAAAAGTCAGTAATTCTGCACTACTCATTTTGAAATATCTCAAGCCTAGAGAACAGGTAAGGTGCAACAAATTTGTATGTCCTAATGATGAAACCACTCTTCTGTTAGAGTTGACTCTTAGAAAGTGGGTCCACTGTGACCCACTATCGCCAATCCCACCTCTGGTTTCACATATATGCAGCATTTTTATGTAGATCCATATGTCCCTCTCCCTTCTCCCCAAACCTTGGCATCTGCCAAGCTTTACCAAGTGCTGATGCCAAGCTGCCTTCTTCTAAAACCCTTGTTTGTGGGGTAATCTACAGGGACAATTTATCAAAGGGGATGTACGAGAATTGAGAAAATAACCTTTAACAGCTGAAAATGGCCAAAAATTAGACTGATGTTTTGGTGGACCACCTTTTGTCTTTCGTTACATCTGCATGACTACTGCATCCAATTGTTGTTCTCATGCCATACATGCAAACCACACCACAGTGACCACATTTCGTGTTAGACCACCTATAAGCAATCAAGCACCTATAGGATAGAAAGCCAATTGCTTCCATGTCCTACTCAAGGCTTTAATACTTAACCAAGAATTAATTAGAACAACGAAAGTATATACCAAACTATAATAACATTATCTCATGATCAAGCGAGGCGAAACATGCTTTGGGGTGTTCCACTACTACAAGGTCTGTATGGATGTCCTACCATTGAGACATTTCTGACTGTTTTGGGATCATAATTCTGATCATCTTCAATACTGAGGTGATTTTCACTTTTCAGTTTTTTTGCCATATTCACACTACTACACACATAACAAAAGTGAGTACGCCCCTCACATTTTTGGAAATATTTTATCATATCTTTTCATGGAACAACACTGAAGATATGACACTTTGATACAATGTAAAGTAATCAGTGTAGAGCTTGTATAACATTGTAATTTTAATATGCCCTCTAAATAACTCAACACACAGCCACTAATGCCTAAACCACTGGCAACAAAAATGAGTACATTCCTAAGTGAAAATGGCCAAATTGTGCAGAATTAGCAATTTTTCTTCCCTCTGTGTCATGTCACTCACTAGTGCTTTGAGGTCTCAGGTGGGAATGGGGAGCAGGTGTGTTATATTAGGTGTTATCGCTTTCACACTCTCGCATAATGGTTACTGGAAGTTCAGCATGGCACCTCGTGGCAAAGATCTGAAAAAAAGAATTGTTGCACTACCCAATGATGGCCTAGGCCATAAGAAGATTGCTAACACCCTGACACTGAGCTGCAGTAAGCTGGCCAAGACCATACAGCAGTTTAACACGACAGGTTCCGCTCAGAACTGCACTTGTCATGGTCGACCAAAAAAGTTGAGTGCTCGTGGTCAGCATCATATCCAGAGATTGTCTTTACAAAATAAATGTATGAGTGCTACCAGCATTGCTGGAGAAGTTAAAAGGGTGTGGGGTCAGCTTGTCAATGCTCCGACCATACGCCACAAACTGCATCAAATTGTTCTGCAAGGTTGTCATCCCAGAAGGAAGCCTCATCTAAAGATGATGCACAAGAAAGCCCGCAAACACTTTGCTGAAGTCAAGCAGACTAAGGACATGGATTACTGGAACCATGTCCTGTGGTCTGAGGAGACCAAGATAAACTTATTTGGTTCAGATGGCGTCAAGTGTGTGTGATGGAAACCAGGTGAGGAGTATCAAGACAAGTGTGTCTTGCCTACAGTCAAGCATGGTGGTGGGAGTGTCATGGTATGGGGCCACATTAGTGCTGCCTGCTGTGGAGAGGAACAGTTCATTGAGGGAGCCATGAATGCCAATATGCACTGTGACATACTGAAATAGATCATGATCCCCTCCTTTCAGAAACTGAGCCGCAGGGCCATATTACAACATGATAACGACCCTGAACACACCTCCAAGATGACCACTGCCTTGCTAAAGAAACTGAGGGAAATGGTGCTGAACTGGCCAAGAATGTCTCCAAGTCTAAACCCATATGTGAGGCATCCTCAAACAGAAAGCATGAGAGCACAAGGTCTCTAATCAGGGGCTGGCTGGCAAATTTTAGCCTGGGGGGCAAGCACACAGCAGTGGCCCATGAGTGGCGGCCCATCCTTAAAGGGGTTGTCGGATCTTATGCTACATGTCTACAGTCACTATGTGTGAATCCTCATATCGTGCGCACTGTGCGCTGTGAGGATTCTCTGGTGCCGGCACCGGGAACAGGTGGTCTTGTGACCACAAGCATGCAATATATATATTCCCAGCCACATTCCGACTAGACTGTTTCTGGCCTTGTTCAATACAGTTGCATTAGGCCATGGAAGTCTAGTCGGCATGTGATCGCATGTATGCAAATCACAAACTTGCAGTCACACACCCGCTGAATAAGCACAGCACTGCGAGCAATGTGAGGATTCACAAGTCTGCATTCACATAGAATGACACAGAGTGAATGCACCAATGACACACACACGCACAACCCGACTGTATAATGGCACACACGCACAGCCCCACTGTATAATGACATACACACCACAGTCCTTGAAATGCGCTAGCAGTAAAACACTTTGCCCAATACTCCCTTCCCTCCTCTCCCCTTGTCAGGCCATGTGATATTCAGCTCATATGTGGATCACTGCTCACCATTCCCGCTGTTCGCTGCCCATACAGTACCTCAATAACGGCACCATAAAAAACCTCCTTAACATCACCATACAGAAACTTCAAACAGGGCTGCCACTAGGAATTTTGGGGCCCCATACTGGCCAAATTTTTGGGGCCCATTGAGACTCTGCCCAGGCTCCAACCCCAGCCTCGCCTCCACCCCTCGAACTTTCCACAGCGCCACCGCTTTCTCTTGGAAAAACTCCACTTCTCACCAATCACACATTAACAGTTCCCATCACCAGATCACACATATAGCCAGCAGCTTTTGATTTGGCAAAAAGATTTTTCTAATCTGCCACCACGACAAGGTAGACTCATTTGGCTGAGCCCTACTCTACGCTAACCTATTAAAAATGTGTTAAAATATGCAATACAGTTTAGGTATATTTTTATTTTTCAATTTTTTAAATGACCAATAATGTCACATCCAAAGGGACAAATACCACTGTACCATGACCAGACACCATATTACCACCACAGTGACCCAATAATATCACATACAAGGGACAAATACAACCGCACCATGTCCAGACCACATATTACCACCACATGGTGACCAATAAAACCACATACAAGGAACAAATACCAACACAACATGACCAGACCACATATTACCACCACATAGTGACATATACTACCACATACAAGGAACAAATACTGCCACACCATGTCTATATCACATATTACCACCACAGTGACCGACTAATATCATATACAAGGGACAAACACCATCGCACCATGTCAAGATCACATATTACCACCACATGTGACCAATAATACCACATACAGGGAACAAATACCACAACACCATGACCAGTCCACATATTACCACCACAGTCACTGAATAATAGCACATACAAGAGACAAATACTGCAACACCATGACCGGACCACATATTGCCACCACATAGTGACTGAATACTACAATACTGATCATTAATAAAAAAAAACAATACTATCATCAAAAGTGCCACTAGCCACTATGCACAGGAGATCTGTACTTAGTATGCAGTGTCTGTGTTCAGGTAATACAGTGATCACCAGTGACAATATATGCAGGAGCTCTGTATATAGTGTCAGTGTAAATGTAATACAGTGATCACTGGTGACATTGTACACAGGATCTGTGTATATAGTGCCAGTGTACAGGTAATACAGTGATCACTGGTGACATTGTACACAGGAACTCTGTATATAGTGTCAGTGTACAGGTAACACACTGACTCACCAGTGACGTCTTTAGGTGAAGTCCTTCAGCTTCGCTTTTCATCCTCAACCAGCACAGACCGCCATCACATCTTCCAGCCAGGATGGGTCTCTGCAGGAAATAACACAGCTATCTAGAGCTTCGCTTGCAGAACACATTACTTAATTTTTTCCAAACTTCTACACTGCACCAGATGAAGGCAAAATGGCGATATAATGTCGCTCTGCACAGTAACAGGACTTCCCACCTCATTTAAAACAGTATCCTCAAAAAATAAAATAAATACATCACTGCAGTAATAATATCCCTTAATTAGCCCCTATGGTAATAATATCCCCCATCCTGGCCCCGTGTCTCTCATTCCTGGCTCCAGCCTTATGTTCTCCCACTCTGCCCTCATGAGGATCCATTCTGCCCCCATATGATCTCTGTATCCTGCCCCATCTGTCCCATGATCCTGCCCCATCTGTCCCATGATCCTACCCCATCTGTCCCATGATCCTACCACCCAATTTGTCTCCATCGTATCCATCCTGCCCCATGATCCTGCATCATGTGTCTCCATCCTGCACCATGATCCTGCCCCATCTGCCTCCATCCTGCCCCATCTGTCTCCATATTCCTGCCCTATTTGTTTCCATCCTGCCCCCATGTCTCCCATGCCCCCGTGTCTCACATTCTGCCCCCTGTCTCTATCCTGCCCCCTGTATTGTTTCCATTCCTGCCCCATGTGTTGTTTCCATTCCTGCCCCAGTGATGTTTCCATTCCTGCCCCCTGTGTTGTTTCCATTCCTGCCCCCTGTGTTGTTTCCATTCCTGCCCCCTGTGTTGTTTCCATTCCTGCCCCGTGTTGTTTCCATTCCTGCCCCCAGTGTTGTTTCCATTCCTGCCCCCAGTGTTGTTTCCATTCCTGCCCCCTGTGTTGTTGCCATTCCTGCCCCCTGTGTTGTTTTCATTCCTGGCCCGTGTTGTTTCCATTCCTGCACCCGTGTCTCCATTCTGCCCCGGGCTTCCCGCATTCAATAAAAATAAAAAAACACCTTTCTCCTTACCTGGCCACGGTCCAGCGCCGACGTCTATCCCTGGCATTTCAGAGCGGACTCGCCGGTGAATAACAATGACGTCATACGCTGGCGACATGCGCGCTGATGTCAGCTGCCAGCCTCTGATTGGCTTGTGGCTTTAACTGCTGCCGTGCAGGCACAAGTGCACACACACACTCAGGAAAACTCACACACACTGAGGAAAACACACACACCCACACACTCAGGAAAACACACACACATACATACACACACCCACACACTCAGGAAAACACACACACACACTCTGGAAAACACACACGAAAACACACCCACTCAGGAAAACACACCCACACACCCACTCAGGAAAACACACACACACTCAGGAAAACACACACATTCAGGAAAACACACATATTCAGGAAAACACACATACTCTGACCTGCCATGTTTAATTTGTTAAATGCCCCCCTCCCCCTGCCACTTAGCACAGCAAGCATTGAGATGGGCAGCTGGAGAGGTTACCTGGCGTGTGCTGGGCAGTGGGCACACAGAGCAGCCTGCCTCTCATCTTGTTCTGCCGTCCTGTGCTGCTGCTCTGCACGCTGTAGCTCCTCCCCCTCCAGGCCTGGCTGAGCAGACATCAGAGACAGATCTGCACACAGAAGAAGAGGCTGCGTGCGATCACTATGGAAGTAATGCAGCCTCTTCTTCTTGTGTGCTAGGAGCTGCCCCCTCTCACCGTAGCCTGCACATTACTGAAGCCGGCCATGGCTCCAGCCACAGGTGCAGGCTGCATGTCCCGCCCTCTTGTTCCTGCTCATCACAGGTCCTCCAGCAGCCCTGTGCAGTGGCTTAGGCACCGGCCCGGGGGTCAAATGCATTCCTGCCACCTAGCCCAGTCCGCCCCTGTCTCTAATATCCACCAACTCCGTGATGTCATCATGGAGGAGTGAAAGGGGATCCCAGTGGCAACCTATAAAGCTCCAGTGAACTCCATATCCAAGAGAGTTAAGGCAGTGCTTGAAAATAATTGTGGCCACGAAAAATATTGATACTTTGGGCACAATTTGGCAATTTTCACCTAATGGTGTGCTCAGAGGTCAAAATGCCTAAAATGGATATACAACATTATGTCCTACTTGTGACGAGTATGAGAGAGTGTTTGAGCAATACCACCAAATTACCACACCTGCTCCCCATTCACACCTGAGACCTTGTAACAATAGAGAGTCACATGACACCGGGGTGAAAAAATGGCTAATTAGGCACAATTTGGCCGTTTTTACTTAGAGGTGTACTCACTTTTGATGCCAGCAGTTTAGACATTAATGGTTGTTTGTACAGCTTCCATGCAGTTCTCACCTTCCAGAAAAACCTCAGCCCATCTTGCCCAAACACACTGCACAAAAAAACTTCATACACTTCCAAAAACTACTTGCTTTTTATCTTCTTACTCCTACTGATTTCGGGGGACATCTCCCCCAACCCCGGTCCCCCATCCCACAACCTCAACCGCTACCCTACCGCATATCAAAACCATACTAACCTTATTAATATTATTTGCACTCCCTCACCTCTCTTTCAATTGTGCCCTTTGGAATCCACGGTCTTTATGTAACAAGCTTCCTTTCCTGCACAACTACTTTGTGAACAACTCTCTGAATCTGTTGGCCCTCACTGAAACCTGGATCCAGGACTCTGACACTGTCTCCCCTGCTGCCACTTCCTATGGTAGCTTACAATTCTCCCATTCCCCGAGACCCATAAACAGACCTGGTGGTGGAGTTGGCATACTCCTGTCCCCACAATGCACGTTCCAGGTTATACCCCCAGTTCCATCACTCTCATTCCCTTCTTTTGAGGTCCACACCATCAGGCTCTTTCGTCCCCTCTCCCTCAGAGTAGCGGTCATATACCGGCCCCCAGGCTCACCCACCCACTCCCTGGACCACTTCTCAGCCTGGCTGCCGCACTTCATGTCCTCAGAACTACCAACCCTTATCCTGGGAGACTTCAACATCCCCATTAACAGCCCCACTTCCACATCTGCATCCCAGCTTCTATCACTAACCACTTCTCTAGGCCTCTCACAGCTCTCAACCTCTGAAACACACAAAGACGGTAACACCCTGGACCTGGTCTTTGTCCGGCTCTGTTCAATCTCCTACCTAGATAACTCACCGCTTCCCCTCTCTGACCACAACATTCTATCCTTCACACTCACAATTCCTCACCCACCCCAGAACTCTCCTACCTACCACACATTCAGAAATCTACATGCCATTAACTCTCATACACTTTCAGACTCCCTACACTCATCATTGTCCCCAATCTCTTCTTTTTCCTGACTTGATCTGGCTGTACATCACTACAACGGCACTCTTAGAAGCACCCTTGACCAAGTAGCTCCCCTCACCCTCAGAACCTCCAAACACAGAGTGAAACAGCCCTGGCTCACATCGCAAACCCGATTTCTCCAGCGATGCTCTAGGAGTGCTGAATGCTTCTGGGGGAAAACTCACACACCAAAAGACTTCATACACTTCAAATTTATGTTAAGGACCTATAACTCTGCCCTTCACCTCACCAAACAGACCTACTACACCACCCTGATCTCCTCACTATCCAACAACCCCAAGAAACTTTTTAACACCTTTCACTCCCTCCTCAGGCCAAAAGCACAAGACCCTATCACAGACATTTGTGCTGATGACCTGGCTTCCCACTTTATAGAGAAAATAGACAATATCCGTCAGGAAATCCGCTCCCAGACACCAAGTGCAATGACTCCCATCCCTCCCTGCATCTCCCCTGGCTCACTCTCCACATTCGATCCCATCAGAGAAGAAGAAGTCTCCAAGCTCCTCTCCTCTTCTCGTCCAACTACATGCACCAGCACCCCATTCCCTCACACCTCCTCCAGTCTCTCTCTCCAGTCGTCACAACTCACCTAACTACAATTTTTAATCTCTCCTTCTCCTCTGGCATTTCCCCTCCTCCTTCAAACACTCTATCATTACTCCATTACTAAAAAAACCCACCCTCGACCCATCCTGCACAAACAACTACAGACCGGTCTCCAATCTCCCCTTCATCTCAAAACTCTTGGGGCGCCTGATCTACTCCCGCTTTACCCGTTACCTCTCCTCTCATTCCCTCCTAGACCCTTCACAGTCCGGTTTCCGCCCCCTACATTCGACAGAAACTGCACTCATCAAGGTGACCAATGACCTTCTGACAGCAAAATGTAACGGTGACCACTCTCTGCTCATTCTCCTCAACCTTTCTGCAGCTTTCGACACTGTTGACCACCCTCTCTTACTCTCTAGGCTCCAGTCACTAGGCATTAAGGACACTGCTCTCTCCTGGTTCTCCTCCTACCTTTCTGACCGCTCCTTCAGTGTTCTGTTCTCTGGCTCCACGTCATCTCTTCCTCTCACTGTTGGGGTACCTCAGGGCTCAGTCCTTGGCCCCCTTCTCTTCTCCCTCTACACAGCCCCAATTGGACAGACCATCAGCAGATTTGGCTTTCAGTACCATCTTTATGCTGATGACACACAACTATACACGTCATCCCCTGACCTTACCCTCGCTGTACTACAGAACACCACTGACTGTCTGCAGTCTCCAACATCATGTCCACTCTCTATCTGAAACTCAACCTCTCCAAAACTGAACTTCTTCTGCTCCCGCCTGCTACTAACCTCCCTAAATCTGACATTTCCCTCTCTGTGGGTGGAACCATAATAACACCCCGGCAGCAGGCACGCTGTCTGGGTGTTATGTTTGACTCCGATCTCTCCTTCACCTCCCACATACAATCTCTTGCCCGCTCGTGCCGCTTACACCTAAAGAACATCACTAGAATCTGCCCTTTTCTCACCATGAAGACAACAAAACCCTCACCATCGCCCTAATCCACTCCCACCTGGACTACTGCAATGCTCTATTAATTGTCCTCCCCCTTACTCGACTTTCCCCTCTTCAGTCTATCCTTAATGCGGCAGCCAGGGTTGTCCATCTGGCTAATTGTTACTCAGATGCATCCGCTCTTCGCCAGTCATTACACTGGCTGCCCATTCATTACAGGATACTATTTAAAGTACTTGTTCTCACCCACAAAGCTGTCCACAGTGCGGCACCCCCATACATCTCCTCCCTTATTTCAGTCTATCGGCCTAGCCGACCGCTCCGCTCTGCAAATGACTTTCGACTAACCTCTGCACTAATCCATACCTCCCACTCCCGACTCCAAGACTTCTCCCGCGCTGCGCCAATCCTCTGGAATGCTCTACCCCAAGATATTTGGACCATCCACAACTTGCATAGTTTTAGGCGCTCGCTCAAAACACATTTGTTCAGAGCGGCCTACCACGTTAACTAATCAAAGTCATTTTATGTTTGTGTGTGTGTCTAGCCCATTCCCTATCTCGATCTACCCCCCACCCCCTGAAGATGGCTGGACCATCATTGTAAATACATCATTGTAAATACACACCTGTATTTTGTATCTCCCTCACCTCATTGTAGATTGTAAGCTCTCACGAGCAGGGTCGTTTATTTTGCTTTATTGTATTGTTAACGTTGTTACCTATGACTGTTGTGTTTGAAACTGTTAGGGTATGTGCAGACGCTGCGGATTTTGCTGCGGATCCGCAGCGGATTTGACGCTGCAGATCCGCAGCAGTTTTCCCAAAGTTTACAGTACCATGTAAACCTATGGGGAAAAAAAAAACGCTGTGCACATGCTGCGGAAAATTCCGCGCGGAAACGCAGCGGATTATTTTCCACAGCATGTCAATTCTTTCTGCGGATTCCGCAGCGGTTTTCAACATGCACCAATAGGAAAGTGCAGTTGAAAACCCGCAGAGGAATCCGCAGAAGAAACCGCGAGGAAATCCGCAGTGAAAACCGCAGTGGTTTTGCACTGCGGATTTTCCAAATCCGCTGCTGAAAAATGCACAACAGAATCCGCAACATGTGCACACACCCTTAAACTGTAAAGCGCTGCAGAATATGTTGGCGCTATATAAATAAAGATTATTATTATTATTATTATTATTGTTTGTTGAGTTATTTAGAGGGCTCACCAAATTTACACTGTGATGCCAGGTATACACTGACTACTTTACATTTTATCAAAGTGTCAGATCTTCAGTGTCGTCTCGTGAAAAGATCTAGTAGAAGATTTACAAAAAGGTGAGGGGTGTACTCACTTTCGTAATATACTGTATGTGCTTTGCTATAAAGCAACGTCTGATCACGTGTCAACAGTTGCGGTTCACGATGGTTTTCTTACCGAGCGACTTAGACAAACACTGCACACAATCCAAGGTGGCAAAAGCCCTAAGGAAATCAAAAATGGCAGAATCTGACGGCTCACTTACCCTTTTTAAAATGTCCTATAGGCAAAGTTATAATGAAAATTGTAACTAAACTCCCATTGATTTATCTGGTGGAAGAAAATGCACAAAGTATCATTAACTTTACTGCCACAGCCGGCTTTAGCAATAGTAATATTTTCCGAGCCGCTCTACGTAAACTCCATTTTTTTTTTTTTTTGATTTGCAAGGCGAGTTATTCCGAGATATAATTCAGCGGCAATCATCCGGGAGCAGCGCTGCTGTTTAACACATACCACAGCTGGGTTAGCAGGAATCAATATTGGATCAATACCGTAGGCAAATCAATCACCCAGGGTTTTCTTTTCAAAATATTTAATTAAATGTGCTGGCAAATAAGTTGAGGATTTATTGTTTGATTCTAAGAGCATTACTGATTTTTCTTTGCTAAATTTCCACTAGGGAACCCCGGTGCGTCCTTTCTCTGTGGATTATAAGAGGCTGGGGAGTAAAGCGGACAGTTTTTCAATATATAATAACGTGTATATATACATGGTTACGGACACGCACGGCGCTTTAAATAATCTACTGTGCCGATGACTCATTTCACAGCTGCGAGAAAGGCAGCCCTGACGTTAAGAGATGTTTTTTAGTAAATTATTCCATCTTACACAAAATCTATTCAGCTCCTTATGGCTGACAAGGGGGAACAATTTCTATTGATTTTACGTTAGAAGGTTCTCTGCCTACTTCTCTTTTTTTTTTTTCCCGGCCGCGAAGAATTAACCCTCCCAGAAGAAGACGGGCCGGGGCGATTAATGGTAGGCCTCCTGCAGCGGAGAGGCCGTTAGCAATGCAGACACACATTATGTCACCCTAGTACACACAGAATGAATGATACCATTTATAATAATTAGAGTTAAATATTAATAATCTACCTTCATTTGTTTAGCCGCGACCCTGTAATTAGACCGTAGAGAATGATTGTTAATAATACTAATAATTTGCTTTGATAAAATTTGATAAAATGAAAACAATTTTTTTCATTCATTTTAATTAATTAATTAATTTTTTTACTACACCCGGTCTTGAAATATGCCTTCATTTTCTTAATGCATGCTTTATTCTCTCTCTCTCTGGTCATTAATCTCTGAGTCAGACAGAAAGCGCAGAGTGGGTATGGCTAATGATTCCGGGGGTCCGCCCCTGCTAATAGCTCTCATCATTATTTATTTCCCGTCATACCAAATAATTCAGGGCAATTTTAGATCCACTCCGATGATTGGCGCAGTACGGAGCTGAGCAGGAAAGGTAACGCTTCTTGGGATTGTAAGCAGCAAAGAACACATTAATTTTCAGACTTCAATCCTTCAGATTCAAAATTGGATAATTAATAGCGCTAAGTGAGATTTGCGTATGTTTATTACCGACTGGTTCAAGATTTTATGCTTTTTTTTTATTTAGCTTTTGTCTGTCCAGATAATATAGGGTTGCCCAGGTTTACACCCGCTACGCTTCTGTTACGGATTTCACACATCATTTCTGCAACAAAAATCTCTGCATATTTTCCCCACTTATTCTTAGTTTTTTATGTGCTTTTTTTGTTTTGTTTTGCAGAACCCCCCCCCCCCCAAAAAAAAAAAGGCAAAAACACAATGCAGACCTGGAGTTTAACATAGGATATTCAGGTCACCAACATGAGATAGGTCAAGAGGATATCGGCTCTAGCAATTGCCATTTGTTATGCAATGAATGGCGCGGAACAGCACAGCGCCGTAAATTGTTTAGTGGCCACTGCTGGGTACTACAGTTTATCTCCTTTTCAGGTGAATTTAAAGGGGTTTTCCAGGACTTTCTCCTGTAACGTCACGTCATCAGAGCAGTTTCTTCTCTTCAGCTCTTCTGTCAACTTGGCGTCACTGGTGGCGTCGTGCTGATTGACAGTCGACTCAACCGAATGCAAGCGGGACAATCAATCAACATGACAACATTGTGATCCCCTTCGACAGATGAGCAGAAGAGAAGGTATAGCGCTGTAAACGTGATTTCACAGGAGACAGGAGAATATACAGGGCGGTGACGTTTCTTTCCATATATTGAATACATGCAGCCAGATCCAATATCAGTTGAACTTTTGACAGTGAAAGTGATCAATGAGTGGAACAGGCTGCCACGAGAGGTGGTGAGTTCTCCTTCAATGGAAGTCTTCAAACTGGACAGACATCTGTCTGAGATAGTTTAGTGAATCCTGCATTGAGCAGGGGGTTGCTCAAGTTTGTGAGGAGTTGGCTTCTAATTCACTCTTGGTTCAGCTCTGTTTAAAGGGAACCTGTCACCCCAGGGGTTTATAACTAAAAGAGCCATCTTGTGCAGCATTAATGCTGCATTCTTTCAAGGTGGCTCTTTTATTTGGGGTCCCTTCCATCGCTGAAATAATAATTTTTATAATTGCCGCCATACCTGTAGTCTGCCCGGGGGGCATGTCTTCCCCCCCCCCCAGACACAAACGCCTCCGAACCATTAGGTTCATTAGGGCAAAAGACGTGCCCCCGGGCACACTACAGGTATGGCGGGCAAATTATAAAAACCAGTCCAATCAGCTATTAGCAGGGGAAGACAAAGAAATTGAACATGGAACAAGGAGCTGAAAGCTCCTTCTTCCACAATTCAATCTCAGCAAAGGCTAAAGGTCACATGACAGCCTCATGTAATAGGAAGAAAGAAATAAAGAAGCTGATGCAGAACTCCAGGAAGGAAAAGGCTTCTACGTAGGTGAGTATAATGTGATGTGTGTGTCTATCTGTATATCTATCTATACATCCATTATACGCCATGATTAATGCTCCTTGCTGAAATGCGTCAGTCTGTCTCATGTGGATTACCAGTGGTTACCAACACTTGTATTTTTTTAATGGAATAATTAAAAGCTAAGTTTTTTACTTTTTATTGCTACATCTGTTGGGTGCCGGGATTCTCCCACTGCATGGGGTAGATCCCAAGCCTAGTCAGCCTCGACGGTCTCCCATTTGGGTTCGGCTGCAGCAGGTGCTGCTCAGCATAGATGTCGGTCGGTCCCAGTGTCTAGCTCAGGTTCGTGGTATAAGGTTGGTTACTGCAGTCTCTCCATCCAAGGCCTTTGTAACCAGTGGTATACAGGTGCAGACTGCCACTCTGGAGTCTAAGTCCAGAAATCACCTTACTGACCATGTCCATCATGTGGCGTCTTCCTGTTGGTGGTTGGACGTCTCCTGCTCTGGTGATGTGGCAGCTCTGGATTGGTCTGCGGGCAATGTCTCGGCCAACTGGGCGTGAGTGTTTGGGGTGGAGCCTTTTGTATAAAAGATCCCCAATGGCACCCGCGGGCGAGCTAGTATCATTTGTGTGTGGCTATGTGAGTGTAGACCCTTCCATTCTGTCTGCAAATGTTGTATGTCTGTCTCTGCTTCGGGACTGTTCACATAGGCAGGCAGCTAGCGTCAGTGGGGGCAATTAGCTGTTTGGCTTAGCATCTGTTACCTACTTATGTGTGGTTAGCACAGTAGAGTTTCAGAGCAAGCTCAACCCTTGCTCTGAATATTATGCTCAGAGCATCTGTTTCATTTCTGTGTGCGAATGACACAGCTCAGTTGCAGAGCATCTATTTAGTTTCTTTGTGCGAGTGACACAGCTCAGTTGCAGAGCATCTGTTTTGCTTCTGTGTGCGAGTTCAGTTCACGTGCTTGCCCTGTGCCAGTTAACTGGACAAAGCACTTGGTACTCATTTGTACTATTTCTTCCTGTGGAGTAACAGAGTTTGGAACTCACTGTTCTGCTCACACTGAGTGGCGTTAACCCAGTGTGTACAGGTAATCGCTCACCGTGTATTCCGTCATTATTCACTGCAGCAGTTTTCCATCTCTGCATGGTGGACCCTGGGTTGCAATTGCACTTTATTATTTATTTTATTTAGCGCAATCTGCCAACCCTAACAACATCTTTGCATTTTTTCACTGGAGACCAATTTCCTCCCTTTGCTTTTGTTGATTATGTCCGAGACTGGGATGGCTCCTTGCTAATTTTTTCTTCCAACAAGGTGCATCAGAATACGTGAACTGACTTTCCCTTATTCCCACTCCCTTCTTGCTATACATAATCTAAGGTGTCATAATTTATACCGTACATATGTACTACATCCTTTTCATAATATGGGCTGTAATATATACAGTTGTAATCAAAAGTTTACATACCCCAGCATAATTTTTGCTTTCTTGGCCTTTTTTCAGAGAAAATGAATGATAACACCAAAACTTTTTCTCCACTCTTGGTTAGTGGTTGGGTGAAGCCATTTATTGTCAAACTACTGTCTTTTCTCTTTTTAAATCATAATGACAACCCAAAACATCCAAATGACCCTGATCAAAAGTTTACATACCCTGGTGATTTTGGCCTGATAACATGCACAGAAGTTGACACAAATGGGTTTGAATGGCTACTAAAGGTAACAACCTCACCTGTGACCTGTTTGTTTGTGATCAGTGTGAGTTTCTGGGATCAAGACAGACTCTTGCAACTTTCATCCAGCCACTGATGTTTCAGGATTCTGAGTTATGGGGAAAGCAAAAGAATTGTCAACGTATCTACGGGAAAAGGTAGTTGAACTGTATAAAACAGGAAAGGGATAAAAAAGATATCCAAGGAATTGATAATGCCAGTCAGCAGCGTTCAAACTGTGATTAACAAATGGAAAATCAGTGGCTCTGTAAAAACAAAACCTCGGTCAGGTAGACCAACAAAAATGCCATCCACAACAGCCAGGAAAATTGTTCAGGATGCAAAGAAAAGCCCACAAATAACATCAGCTGAAATACATGACTCTCTGAAAACTAGCGGTGTGGCTGTTTCAAGATGCACAATAAGTAGGCACTTGAAGAAAAATGGGCTCCATGTGATTGAGTCACCAGTAGAAAGCCATTACTGTGCAAATGCCACAAAGTATCTTGCCTACAATACGCAAAACAGCACAGAGACAAGCCTCAAAACGTCTGGAACAAGGTGATTTGGAGTGATGAGTACTGTTGAGCATTCCGATACCGCAAGTATCGGGTATCGGCCGATATTTGCTGTATCGGAATTCCGATACCGAGTTCTGATATTTTTGTGATATCGGAAATCGTTATCGGAAGTTCCCAGTGTATGGTTCCCAGGGTCTGGAGGAGAGGAGACTCTCCTTCAGGCCCTGGGATCCATATTCATGTAAAAAATAAAGAATTAAAATAAAAAATATGGATATACTCACCCCTCCGGCGGACCCTGGACCTTAGCGATGTAACCGGCAGCCTCCATTCCTAAGAATGCAGTGAGTTTAGGACCTGCAATGACGTCGCGGCTTGTGATTGGTCGCGTGAGCGGTCACATGAGCGGTGACGCGACCAATCACAAGCCGCGACGTCATCGAAGGTTCTTAACTCTGCATTCTTAAGAACGGAGGCACCGCTAAGAGCAGGGGCCGCCAGAGGGGTGAGTATATCAATATTTTTTATTTTTATTCTTTATTTTATACATGAATATGGATCCCAGGGCCTGAAGGAGAGTTTCCTCTCCTTCAGACCCTGGGAACCATTCCGATATTTTGTGTTCCATTGATATGCATTGGTATCGGGTATCGGCGAGATCCGATATTTTGCCGGTATCGGCCGATCCAATCCGATACCGATACCTTTGCATATCGGAAGGTATCGCTCAACACTAGTGATGAGACTAAAATTTAACTTTTTAGCCACAACTATAAACAGGGGTGGATTAAGGGTAGCCAGAGCCCCGGGCTGTTCAGACACTGTGGGCCCCCCGGGGTCATGTGACGGGGGTCATGTGATGGGGGTCATGTGATACCCGAACCAGATTATTCCAGAAAAATGGCCGGGCCCTACTCTACTGTAACCTATTAAATATTTGTTAAAATCTGCAATACAATTTAGGTATATTTTGACCAATAATATCACATTCAAGGAACAAATACCACCGCACCATGACCAGACCACAAATTACAACCACAGTGATCGAATAATATCACATACAAGGAACAAATACCACTGCACCATGTCAAGACCACATATTACCACCACTTGGTGACCAAATAGCACATTCAAGGGACAAATACCACAACACCATTTCCAGACCACATATTACCACCACATAGTGACTGAATACTACAATACTGATCAGTAATTAAAAAAAAAACAACACAATACTATCACCATAAGTGCCAGTATTCACAGGAGATATGTACTTAGTATGCAGTGTCTGTGTAGAGGTAATACAGAGATCACTGGTGACATTATACACAGGAGCTCTGTATATAATGTATAGGTAATACATTGATCACTGTTGACATTGTACACAGGACCTCTGTATATAGTATACAGTGTATAGTGTCAGTGTATAGGTAACACTGACTCCTCACCAGTGACGTCTATAGGTGAAGTCCTTCATCTTTCATCCAGCACAGACCGCCATCATTTCTTCCAGCCAGGACTCGTTTCTGCAGGAAATAACACAGTTATCTTGAGCTCCGATTGCAGAACACATTACTTAGTTTTGCACAACTTCTACATTACACCACATGGAGAAAAAAAGGCAATATAGTGTCACTCTGCACAGTTACAGGACCGCCCCCCCATTTAAAACAGTATACTCAAAAAATAAAATAAATACATCACTGCAGTAATAATATCCCTTAATAAGCCACTATGGTAATAATATTCCCCACCCTGGCCCCGTGTGTCTCATTCCTGGCTCCAGCCATATGTTCTCGCATCCTGCCCTCATGAATATCCATTCTACCCCATATGATCTCCCCATCCTGCCCCATCTGTCTCCATCATATCCATCCTGCCCCATGATCCAATCCTGCCCCATGTCTTTCATTCTGCCCCATGTCTCCAATCATGCCCCGTGTCTACATTCTGCCCATGCCTCCAGTCCTGCCCCCAGTGTGTCCAGCAATCTGCCCCAGTGTGTCCAGCATATTACCCCCAGTGTGTCCAGCATATTACCCCCAGTGTGTCGAGCAATCTGCCCCAGTATGTCCAGCATATTGCCCCAGTGTCCAGCAATCTGCCCCAGTGTGTCCAGCATTGCCCCAGTGTCTGACTCCAGCATATTGCCCCCAGTGTGTCCAGCATTGCCCCCAGACAGTGTGTCCAGAAATCTGCCCCAGTGTGTCCAGCAATCTGCCCCAGTGTCTCCAGCATTGCCCCAGTGTCTCCAGCATTGCCCCAGTGTGTCCTCCAGCATTGCCCCCAGTGTGTCCAGCAATCTGCCCCAGTGTCTCCAGCATTGCTCCAGTGTCTCCAGCAATCTGCCCCAGTGTGTCCTCCAGTATTGCCCCAGTGTGTCCAGCAATCTGCCCCAGTGTCTCCAGTGTTGTGAATTCTGCTCTTGGGCTCCCTCCGGTGGTTGTTGGTGGTAGTGCAGTTGTCTTGGGGTTGTAATCCGGGCAGGTGTTTCTGCTGATTGCAGCTTTATTAGCTATTTAGGTGTGCAGGATCCATGAGTCTGTGCCAGTTGTCCATTGTACTTGGAGGGATTGCATCTCTCTCTGGCTCCTCATGCCCTGCTGCAAATTCAGCTAAGATAAGTGTCTGTTTTTTTGTCTCTGTGCACACATGCAGTGTGCTTCGCAATTCAGTACAATTTATTGTGGTTTTGTCCAGCTTAGACTTTGTTTGGAATTTTCAGTCATGCTGGATTCTCAGGAGATGCAGATATACTTTCTATGTCTTTAGTAAGATGTGGAATATTTGTATTATCTGCTGTGGATGTTTTTAGGATTTTAATACTGACCGCTTAGAATTCTGTCCTATCCTTTTCTATTTAGCTAGAAGTGCCTCTTTTGCTAAATCCTGTTTTTCTGCCTGCGTGTGTCTTTCCTCTTATACTCACAGTCAATATTTGTGGGGGGCTGCCTAACCTTTGGGGTTCTGCTCTGAGGCAAGATAGAATTCCCATTTCCATCTATAGGGGTATTTAGTCCTCCGGCTGTGTCGAGATGTCTAGGACGTGTTAGGTACATCCCACGGCTACTTCTAGTTGCGGTGTTAGATTAGGGTTTGCGGTCGGTACAGGTACCACCTACTCCTGAGAAAGTCTCTCATGCGGCTCCAAGGTCACCAGATCATAACACTCCAGCATTGCCCCCAGTGTGTCAAGCAATCTGCCCCAGTGTCTCCAGCATTGCCCCAGTGTCTCCAGCATTGCCCCAGTGTCTCCAGCATTGCCCCAGTGTGTCCTCCAGCATTGCCCCCCGTGTGTCCACCGATAGCTTATCAAAAAAACAAAACAAAACAAAAAAAAACAAAGAGTCTCCTCACCTGACCAGCGCTCCAAGCAGCGAGCTCCCTCCAGCAGCAAACACACTCGCCGGCGACTGACAATGACGTCAGACGCTGGCGACGTGTGCACTGCGGCCAACTTCAGCTGCCAGCCTCCAATTGGCTGGCGGCTGTTGTTAACTATTGACGTGCGGGTGCACGCCCGCACGTCAATAGGAATAAACCGCTGAAGCGCCGGTATGGGCCCAGTGAGCAGATGAGAAGGGGCCCGATGCGGGCCCCCTCTCTCTGCCCACCGGGTCCGGGGCACATAAATGCCGGCGGCGGGCATTGATTCACAGTCACACTCGGGCGGATTATCAGAGGGTCAATCTGTGCGGTAGCCCAGGCCCCCCCCACACCACTGGCCCTGGGCTACCGCCCATATTGACCCTCTGATAATCCGCCCCTGACTATAAACGTTACATTTGGAGAGAGGTCAACAACGTAGACGCCGCAGTTATTTCAACGGCAGTTAGTCACGGCAATAGTCAGAACCCCATTCTATGGATCTGTCTCTTTTGGGTATGTCTTCTGAATAAGCACTTCTAATTACTTGAATCTAGCTTTTCTATTAACCCATCTTACTCCATCATGTTTACATATGCCCTTACAGTGTTTGCTCCACTAATCCTCTCTCTCCGTCACTATCCACAAACCCCAGCACCCTCTAACCAAATAATCATCTCCACTGCACTCTTACCTCCCCACCTGTCCTCCTTTGCTGACCTGCTCCTCAACCTCAAATCTGTCCTAATAAAACATAAAACAAGTCGCCCACTCTCCTCCCACCTGCTCTCCCTTTCTCTGCTTCTCCTCACTGCTGGCGACATATTTCCCAACCCTGGACCCCCACAGCTCATACCTCCCATGACTACCCTCTCCTATCGCTCCCTATCTAAAACGAACTACCGCAATCTTTCCAACATAAAACCCTTGCCCCTGACACCCACTTCCCTGCTCCCTTTCTCTGGAGCACTCTGGAATTCCCGCTCAATCTGCAATAAGCTTCATGTGATTCATGACCTTTTTCTCTTTCACAAGCTTGCCTTCCTTGGCCTCACATAAACATGGCTAACACCCTCTGACACTGCCTCCCCTGCTGAGCTGTGTTATGGCGGCCTCCACATCACCCACACCCCTCGTCCCGGCAACAGACATGGTGGAGGAGTGGGTCTTCTCCTTTCTTCTAACTACACCTTTAACCCAATCCCACCTCACCTCTTCCCTCCCTTATTCTCCCCTCTTTTGAAGTCCACTCTGTCCACATCTACTCTCCCTCCAAGCTCCAAGTGGCCGTCATATACCGACCTCCGGGCCTGGCCACTGCCTTTATTGACCAATTCTCCACCTGGCTTCTTCACTTTCTCTCTATTGACATTCCCACCATAATTATGGGTGACTTCAACATCCTCATTGATACCCCTCAGTCAAAAGCCTCCAAACTTCTGTCCCTTACTTCATCTTTTGGACTTACTGTAACAACTCTGCTGGCATCACGGCATGGCCTCTCATCTCTCACACTATCTTACCCACTGCTCCAGGTCATGTTGTGGTTTCTGTTTCTTGCCAGCACCATGTTCTATGTCTCTGCTCTCTGCATGCTTCATGGCTGTGTGTATAGGGGGCCGGCGCCTGAACTCTCTGGTTCTTATAGGAATCAGGGGCATCTGTCTAATCCGTTCCTGACCAATTACCAAGAGGCCTCCAGTATATAGTTCAGCTCCACCCAGTGGACTGGGCCTGTGCAATGTGTTTGCTCAGTTAGCGTTTAGCTGCTGAGTTTGCCAGGCCTTGCTCTATGTTACTCCCTCGCTGGAGGCTCTACTCTGTATTTTTGCCTTGGTCTTGTTGTCCGCCCTCCAGGAGGCAGAATATCCTGGTCCCTGTGTCTTTGTCCTTGTGTCTTGTTCCATTGCCTTGTCTGTACTTAGTCTTATCTCTGTCTCCTTGTCTGTGGCTTCCTTCCCTGCTGTGTCTTTCCTTGTGTTCTCAGTCTGCTTACACTCTGCACTCTTGCAGCTCTGCCTGCTCTGTACCTTTGTGGCTTTTACCTCTGATCCGCACTCCTGCGGTTCTGCTCTGTTCTTCTCTGCTCCGCTCCCGTTGCTGTAAGGATCTCTTTCTGCAGCTCCCCTCCGCATTCCTTGCGGTTCTGCTCCGTTCATCTCTGCTCCGCTCCCGTTGCTGTAAGAATCTCTTTCTGCAGCTCCTCTCCGCATTCCTTGCGGTTCTGCTCCATTCATCTCTGCTCCGCTCCCGTTGCTGTAAGAATCTCTTTCTGCAGCTCCTCTCCGCATTCCTTGCGGTTCTGCTCCGTTCATCTCTGCTCCGCTCCCGTTGCTGTAAGAATCTCTTGCTGCAGCTCTTCTCCACATTCCTTGTGGTTCTGCTCTGCTTTGCTTTTATTGCTGCGCTATCTCTTGCTGCTCTACCTTTCCTATCCGCAGCCTTGCGGTTCTCTCCCTGTGTGAACAGGTCTCTACCTCTTCCTTCATTCTCCCTTCCTTCTGGTTTATTTCCATACCTTCATCTCCTGTGTGAACAGGTCCCACCTGTTCCTTCATACCTCATTCCTTTCCGCTTCTTTCCTTTCCTGCACCTCCTGTGTGAACAGGTCCCTACCTGTTCCTTCATATTTCATATCCGTTTCCGCACCACCTGTGTGAACAGGTCCCTACCTGTTCCTTCATACACCACATCAACCAGTCCTGTGTTCTCTGCCGTGCCTGCCAATCCTGTGTTCCTGCCAATCCCGTGTTCCTGCCAGTCCTACCTTTCCTGCCGTGCCTTCCAGTCCTGTTTCCTGCCGTCCTAGCCAGTCCTGTGTTTCCTGCCGTCCCTGCCAGTCCTGTGTTCCTGCCAGCCCTGTGTTCTCTGCCGTGTCTCTGCCAGCCCTGTGTTCTCTGCCGTGTCTCTGCCAGCCCTGTGATCTCTGCTGTGTCTCTGCCAGCCCTGTCTCAGCCGTGCCAGCCTACTCGTCTGAGTTTCAGCCGTGCTCTTCTGCCAGTCCTGCCTGATGCCCGCACCAATCCTGGTATTCCTGTCTCCCAAGTGGGATCAGCAGCCACAGCCAGACACCGCCCTGGAGTAGCACCTGGCAGCTGCCTGCTGCACAAGCCTGACCTCACCATCAGGGGCTCCAGTGAAAACCCAGGCAGCTGTCATAGTCACGCCCCTTCCAGGGTAGTCTGGTTTGTGGCACAGTGGGGCCACAAACCCCCCGAGCTCACGCCTACCAGTCAGGGCGCGAGCGTCACACTTACTCAGTGGTCCTCTGCAGCCAACCACACAGACGGACATACCCTAGACCTGGTCTTCACCCGTCTCTGCTCTCTATCTAACTTCACCACCTCCCCTCTCCCTCTATCCGACCACCATTTGCTCACTTTCTCATTCCTGTCCTCCTCACCGGTCACCCATGTCCAGCAACATGCACACCCCCGCAGAAACCTTGCACACCTAGACTCCCACACACTCTCTGGCTCTATCCTACCACTGGCATCCATATCCTCACTCCATGACACAGACAGTGCCACTGCTTTCAACAATGCCACTCTCGCATCAGCTATTGACACGGTCGCCCCTCTGGTTCATGGCAGAGAGCGACGTATCAATAGGCAACCCTGGCACAATAACACCACTAAAAAGCTGTGGCAACTGTCCAGGGTTGCAGAGCGGCATTGGAAGAGAACACATTCGCAAGACGACTTCACTGCATTCAAACAGGCAACACTCACTTTTAAATCTGCTTTCACCTCTGCTAAACACGCCTACTTCACAACCCTTGTATCTCCCCTATGCTACAACCCCAAACAGTTATTCAAAACCTTTAACTCCCTCCTCCACCCCCCACCCCCCCGCCGCCTCCAACCTCCCTCATCTCTGCTGAGGACTTTGCCACACACTTTAAAAATAAGATCGACCAAACAAGGCAAGTCTTCATTGTTCAACCACCACAACCCATTTCTATACCAGACCAATGCCCAAACCACATAGCCTCCCTCTCCAAGATCACTGGCAGGGGGCTTAATTGTCTCCTCTCCAAATCGCACCTCACCACCTGTGCTATTGACCCCATCCCACCTCCTCCCCCAACCTCACCACCACACTTATCCCATCCCTAACCCACCTCTTCAACCTATCACTAACTTCTGGCACCTTCCCTTCTGCTTTCAAACATGCCACAATCACGCCAATCCTTAAAAAGCCAACCCTCGACCCAACAGCTATGTCCAGCTATTGCCCAATATCGTTGCTTCCATTCGCTTCCAAAATCCTGGAGCAGCATGTCCACGCTGAACTTTCCTCCCACCTCTCATCTAACTTGCTCTTTGACAATCTACAATCTGGTTTCCGTCCCCATCACTCAACTGAGACAGCCCTGACCAAAATCACTAATGACCTACTTACAGCCAAAGCTAACAGACAATACTCTGTACTCCTCCTTCTAGACCTGTCCTCTGCTTTTGACACAGTTGACCACTGCCTCCTACTACAAATCCTCTCCTCCTTTGGCATCAAAGGCCTCGCCCTATCCTGGATCTCCTCATACCTTTCCAACCGCACATTTAGCATCTCCCACTCCCACACTACCTCCTCATCCCACCCTCTCTCTGTTGGAGTCCCCCAAGACTCTGTTCTAGGACCCCTACTCTTCTCAATCTATAGACTTGGCCTGGGACAACTCATAAAGTCCCATGGATTCCAGTACCATCTTTATGCTGATGACACTCAGATCTACCTTTCTGGCCCAGACGTCTCCTCTCTGCTGTCCAAAATCCCAGAGTGTCTATCAGCCATATCCTCATTCTTCCCCTCTCGCTTCCTCAAACTCAATGTGGACAAATCTGAACTCATCATCTTTCCTCCATCTCTTAGATCTTCCATAACTGACCTATCTATCGCAATTAACAACGTCATGCTTTCCCCCGTATCGGAAGTCCGCTGCCTCGGAGTAACCCTTGACTTTGCCATGTCCTTCAAACCGCACAACCAAGCTCTTTCCACCTCCTGTTGCCTCCAGCAAAAAAATGTCTCCAGAATGTGTCCTTTCCTCCACTGTCAATCTACTAAAATGCTTGTGCATGCCCTCATCATCTCCCACCTTGAATACTGCAACATCCTTTTCTGTGGCCTCCCTTCTAACACCCTTGCACCTCTCCAGTCCATCCTTAACTCTGCTGCCCGACTAATTCATCTCTCTCATCGCTACTCCTCCGATTCCCCCCTCTACAAATCTCTTCACTGGCTCCCATTCCCTCAGCATATCCAGTTCAAATTACTAATAGCGACCTACAAAGCCATCCATAACCTGTCTCCTCCATATTTCTCTGAACTAATCTCCCGATATCTTCCCTCATGTAATCTCCGGTCCTTCCAAGACCTCCTTCTCTCCTCCACACTTATCTGCTTCTCACCCAACCGCCTCCAAGACTTCTCCAGAATATCCCCCATATTCTCAAATTCTTTGCCCCAACACATTCGACTATCAACCACATTCGGATCCTTCAGATGGAACCTGAAAACCCACCTCTTTAGGAAAGCCTACAACCTGCACTGACCCTACTGCCTCCTCACCACTACCGTAGCTACCGCCTCACCACCACTAGAGCTCCTACAACCCTCAACCTATTGTCTCCATTCCCGCCATCCTGTAGAATGTAAGCCTGCAAGGGCAGGGTCCTCTCCCCTCTGTATCTGTAATTGTTAGTTTGCTGACTGTAAGTGATATCTGTAATTTGTATGTAACCCCTTCTCATGTACAGCACCATAGAATCAATGGTCCTTATATAAATAAATAATAATAACAAAGCCTATGATGAAAGTGTGATGTGGTGTACGGCAGAGCAAGAAAAGGACAACAGGCCAAGGGATGATTCCACAGATTTATTATCAAGAACACTGGAACAACACATGCAGGTAGATCTAAAGAGTCCACAATTAGTCCAACGGAACAGGTTCGGGAGCACCTCCCGATAATCCTTGTGCCAGCTAACAAACCAATAGTCCACACGAGTCCAAGGGATCCCAAAACAATCTCATGAACGACAAGATATGTCCTCAGCTCAAGTCTCGCCCCGTTCGTTTCTGCAGTCACAGATGGACGTGGGGTCTTGCCTCAGCTAAGAATCCCCACTCCTTCTCCTTCAAGAATCAACTCACATCTGATCTCAAAAATAAGAATGGATTGTCTGAGCTCCTGGGATCCGCCCATAAGGGGGGTAGGGGTCACACCTTCTATTCAATGGTTGGGTCCACCAGAAGATTCTAGACTGGTCGGCTCCGCTTAGTCTAGCTAGTATGTACATTTGACTAGCCACCTGCTGTGAGGAAGAATGGCTATTCCTTCACAAAGCTTCACAACTAGTTGACAAAGCTTAATTACATTATAGCTTAGGGCTGCAAGTATTGGGGGAAGGAGACATATTGTTACAGGTGAACTCCTAGCACAAGAAAATACATAAATTACAGCTATAGCTAACCAGAGAACAGTTACATACATCAAATGGCATATTATTCAAATACAGGACAGGGCAAAAGTACATATCATGACAGAAAATATCACCATTCCTACTGTAAAGCACAGAGGTGGATCGCTGATGTTTTGGGGATGTGTGAGCCACAAAGGCACAGGAAACTTGGTCAAAGTTGAAGGAAAGATGAATGCAGCATGCTATTATTATTATTATTATTTATCATTATAGCGCCATTTATTCCATGGCGCTTTACATGTGAGGAGGGGTATACATAATAAAAACAGGTACAATAATCTTGAACAATACAAGTCGCAACTGGTACAGGAGGAGAGAGGACCCTGCCCATGAGGGCTCACAATCTACAAGGGATGGGTGAGGATACAGTAGGTGAGGATAGAGCTGGTCTTGCAGTGGTTTGTTCAATCGGTGGTTACTGCAGGTTGTAGGCTTGCCGGAGGAGGTAGGTCTTCAGGTTCTTTTTGAAGGTTTTGATGGTAGGTGAGAGTCTAATATGTTGTGGTAGAGAGTTCCAGAGTAGAGGTGATGCGCGAGAGAAATCTTGTATGCGATTGTGGGAAGAGGAGATAAGAGGGGAGTAGAGGAGATCTTGTGAGGATCGGAGGTTGCGTGCAGGAAAGTACCGGGAGTTGAGGTCACAGATGTATGGAGGAGTCAGGTTGTGGATGGCTTTGTATGTCATGGTTAGGCTTTTGTACTGGAGTCTCTGGGTAATGGGGAGCAAGTGAAGGGATTGACAGAGGGGAGAGGCCGGGGAATAGCGGGGGGACAGGTGGATTAGTCGGGCAGCTGAGTTTAGAATAGATTGGAGGGGTGCAAGAGTGTTAGAGGGGAGGCCACAGAGCAGGAGGTTACAGTAGTCCAGGCTGGAGATGATGAGGGCATGGACTAGGGTTTTTGCAGATTCTTGGTTTAGGAATGTACGGATCCGTGAAATATTTTTGAGTTGAAGGCGGCAGGAAGTGGAAAGGGCTTGGATATGCAGTTTGAAGGAGAGATCAGTGTCGAGGATTACCCCGAGACAGCGAGCTTGTGGGACTGGGGAGAGTGGGCAGCCTTTAACGGCAATGGATAGGTTCGTTGGGGGAGTCGCGTGAGATGGGGGAAAGACAATGAATTCTGTTTTGTCCATGTTAAGGTTTAGAAATCTAGCGGAGAAGAAGGATGAAATAGCGGATAGACATTGAGGGATTCTGGTTAGTAGGGTGGTGAAGGTGATATCTGGTCTAGAGATGTAGATCTGTGTATCATCAGCATAGAGAAGGTACTGAAAACCATGAGATTCTATGAGCTGTCCCAGGCTAAAAGTGTGAATGGAGAATAGCAGGGGCCCTAGAACTGAACCTTGCGGGACTCCGACAGGTAGGGGGCGAGGTGAGGAGGTGGTGTGTGAATGGGAGTCGCTGAATGTTCGGTCAGTTAGGTATGATGAGATCCAGGATAGGGCCAAGTCTGTGATGCCAAGAGATGAGAGGGTCTGTAGTAATAGAGAATAGTCCACTGTGTCAAAGGCAGAGGACAGGTCCAGGAGGAGGAGGATAGAGTAGTGTTGCTTGCTCTTGGCGGTTAATAGGTCATTGGTGACCTTAGTTAGGGCAGTTTCAGTGGAGTAGTGTGACCTGAAACCTGATTGTAAGCAGTCAAAGAGGGAGCTGGAAGATAGATGAGAGGACAGTTCAAGATGGACGTGTTGTTCCAGTAGTTTTGAGGCATAGGGGAGAAGTGATATAGGACAATAGCTAGATACAGAGGATTGGTCAAGAGAGGGCTTTTTGAGGATAGGTGTGATTGAGGCATGTTTAAAGCTTGAGGGGAAAACACCAGTTGTTAGTGATAGGTTGAAGAGATGGGTTAGGGTTGGGATGAAGACTGGGATCGGGTCAAGTGCACAGGTGGTGAGATGCGATCTCGAGAGTAGAGTGGAGAGTTGATCTTCTGTAATGGTGGAGATGTTGGTTTTGGAGGTGGAGGGCTGGGTAGTTGGGAGGAAGGGCTTTGGGGGTTGTCAACTAAAACTGTCTCTGATGTTCTCAATCTTCTGCTTGAAAAATGAGGCAAAGTCTTCAGCTGAGATGAGTGGGGAGGGAGGAGGTGCTGGGGGACGGAGGAGAGAGTTGAAGGTGTTGAATAACTGTTTAGGGTTGTGGGACAGGGAGGATATGAGAGATGAGAAGTAGGTTTGTTTTGCTGTGGCGAGTGTGGTCTTGAAAGTAGTGAGGGACTGTTTGAATGCAATAAAGTGCTCGTTGGAGTGGGATCTTTTCCATCTCCGCTCTGCAGCCCTGGAAGCTCGCCTAAGTTCTTTGGTCAGGCTGGTGTTCCAGGGCTGTCTGTTGATTTTGCGAGCTTTGGTATGTGTGAGAGGGGCAAGAGATTCCAAAGATGCAGCTATTGTGGTGTTATATAGAGCGGCAGCATCATCCGCATTGTGTAGGGAACTTATGTCTGTGAGAGGGAGGAGGGATTCAGAGAGTGAATGTAGATCAAAGTGTTTAAGATTTCTGCGAGGGTGTGCAAGTTTGTGGGGTGAGGATTGTATACAAGGAGTAGAGAGGGAAGAGAATGTGAGTAGATTGTGGTCAGAAAGAGGAAGAGGTGAGTTAGAGAGGTTAGATAGGGAGCAGAGGCGGGTGAAGATGAGGTCCAATGTGTGACCATCTTTGTGAGTGGCTGCAGAAGACCATTGAGTGAGGCCGAAGTTGGAAGTGAGAGATAGAAGTTTGGTGGCAGCTGAGAGGGAAGTGTCAATGGTAGGTTGAAGTCACCAATGATGATAGAGGGGATGTTATCAACAAATACTGGAGGCAATTTGCACTCATCAGCCCAGAAGTTGTGCATGGGACGAACTTGGACTTGAACATTCCAACATGACAACGATCCAAAACACAAGGCCAAGTCGACCTGTCATTGGCTACAGCAGAACAAAGTGAAGGTTCTGGAGTGGCCATCTCAGTCTCCTGACCTCAATTTCATTCAGCCACTCTGGGGAGATCTCAAGCACTCACTTCATGCTACACAGCCCAGGAATTTACAGGAACTGGAGGCTTTTTGCCAAGAAGAGTGGACAGCTTTACCATCTGAGAAAATAAATAACCTCATCCACAACTACCACAAAAGACTTCAAGCTGTCATTGATGTTAGAGGGGGCAATACACAGTATTAAGAAATGGGGTATGTGAACTTTTGATCAGGGTCATTTGGATGTTTTGGGTTGTTATTATGACTTAAAAAGAGAAAATACAGTAGTTTGACAATAAATGGCTTCACCCAACGACTAACCATGAGTGGAGAAAAAGTTTTGATGTTATCATTCATATTCTCTGAAAAAAAGGCCAAGAAAGCAAAAATTCTGCTTGGGTATGTAAACTTTTGAGCAAAACTGTATATATACATATTGTAGATATACATACTTATACTCTTGCACACATAACTATAGACTCTTCATTTCACAGTATTTCTATGTCAGGGGTGATGTGGGGACATTTGACGGCTCTGTCACCACTGTGAATGTGATGTGAAGTAGATTATTCCACTACAGATGAGGACACAGGGCCCCTGGTCTGGTAAGTACCAATGCTGGAATGAATGATAGAAGTCAGTGCTGGGGCAGATACTAACAGCCAATGAATGGGCGGGCAGAGGGCAGTGCTATGACTGTGAGCTTAGAATAAAACGCTCAGTAAGTTGCCTGATCTTGTAGAGCCAGATGTGGATGCAGGAATTGAAGTGAAATTCAGGAGGAACAAAAGGTGAAAACTAAAAACAAAATGTACAGGGGTGTTGTATATTACAATGTAGCACAGATTAGCTTGAAAAAAATGTGAATTTCGGGATTTCGGGGTTGGACAACCTCTTTAAGACTGCTCCATGCTCCATGAAAGACAATTTTTTTGCTAGTGCCACCTATTGTAACTGCTCCAATTAGTTGAAGGGTTATTTTTATATACTCAAATCAGGAGTACACTGCTCCCCAGCCAGATGACTTCCTTATTGCTGGGTGATGGGCATTCCCGATGTTGCTATTTCAGGTAGCTTTTATTCTGAATCATTGGAAGAATGAAGAGCTTTATTGTAAAAAGCAGTGCTGTCAACAGAGGTGTCCGGTCCTCTAGGTAATGAGTTGTAAACTAGAAAAAAAATAAAATGTATAATATCTGGGAAATAGAGAAAAAATGTAGTACTAGGAAACAGTAAATTATAATGGTGCTTGTATGTAAGAGGACTATACAACACTGCCCATCAATGCAGATGGGATTAACCCTGTAATGTCTGAGCTCTTAATAAGCAGAGTTTTACTCTGTCAGAGGCCCTTGACTCAGCATGGAAGAGAAGGCAATAGCTCTCCAACCAACTTTAGAGGGAAAGTCTATTCAATTTGAGCTCAATGTGGTTCCAGTAAAAAATAAAAACTTTATCATGATATGACTACCGTATTCAAAAAAATTCAGGTTTGTACTTCCAATAGGGGGCACTCGAGCTCTTGTCCTCCTCCTCGCTGAAGAGGCAATTTGCATATTAAATTTCCCAGGGGAGCATGCATGACGTATAAATCTCCTCACTCTGACACGCCAGGCTCCAAGGAGAAATGTTACCTTTTAGATCCCAGATTTTTGGTCCAGAAGATTATGTGACCAGAAGAGGCTCTACTAGAAGTTTCTAAATCCCAATTGTGTGATATTTCTTGCAAAATGTAGATGACAAAGATCATGTGTTGGGTATATAATCTAGAATTGTCTTGATCTTACCTGATAATATTAAAAAAATGTACGCTCTAGTGACTGGCATATCCCTGTTTTTGAGTATACTGTTGTACATGGCAATGCCATTCCCGTTCTTCTCTTCTATGTTTCACATTTGTCATTTCAGACTGCCATGAATGTTCCAGAGAAGGCTTTGTGCTTGCTAACCTGAGGTTTATGCTGTGCAGCAGGAGGAAGGACATGTCGATTGGAAATCAATGTCATGGTTACAATAATAATGGCTAAGCTATAAAACTAGCCATGGACAAAACATATAAACTGGGCCAAAAGCCAGCATCATGGGACCTATGCCTTCTACGCTCTGCAGAAATTCTCTCTGAGTGTTCCACCAGGCTCCAAAAAACATTACTCACAATTGCTCCTGTGATTGATTTTTTAATATGAGGATAGTCTCATTTTTCAGTGGCATATTAATGCTGATGATGTGTGATGATGCCTGAGCGCTTTCCATCCCATGTCTGTTAAACTGCTGAAGGATATGTATTTAGCCATAGGTCATTCCTCAGTGTCAGATGCAACTCTATTATTCCTGATACGTACTCCCCAGTTTGATATCTGAGAGCTATGAATCCTCATTGCCATCTAAAAAGAGCTTGGGAGCGAGACAGTTTATATTTTCTATGGAAATGTCCATGGTGGCTGATTTTAATATCATTTAGACCAATCGAGAAACACTACGTCAACCGGAGAATAGAAAATACATATTTAGTATCAATGTGAATGAGTAAGATGGGTAAAGCCAATGAGACTCTCATTTCACTACAAGCTACGTGGTTTTATCAGGTATATAGGCAGAAAGTGAGGTACAACTGAGGAATTTCTAGTTGATAATGAACAGGTCTAATGGTCAAGGTGGTCAAAGAAAACCCAATATGTTTTTCATGCTGACGTTCAATGACATGCTTGTATCAATCACTTCCAGGGATCACAGACACTCTGAGTATTAAACGGAACCTGTTACCAAGTTTTCCCAATGGAAAGTATGGTCACCACCTCCAAAGCCTCATTTATAGCATTTTAGTATGTTGTGTCTGTCCCCAATCCCCTTTAAGAAGCACAAAAAATACCTTTTATTAGACTTAGACTTGACCGATGGGCATTTCTGGTCTTCCTTCGGTGCCTCTTCTCTTCCCATAATTGCTGTCCTCCTGCCCTTCTTCATGTAGATGACATGTCCTACGTCATCCATGCAGTGTCGACCAATCACACTCCTGTGCAGGCATACTCCTCTCTGCCTTGCCAAGGGCAGAGCACGTACTTTAATGCACATTCACCAAGAAAAGCCTAAGAGCGGTAATGACCCAAAAGTGAAGCTGGAGCATGCGCACTACAGCACTTTGCTCTGCTTTCGGCAGGGCAGAGAGAAGTATGCCTGCCCATGAGAGCAATGGGGGACTCTGTGCGGATGATGTAGGACACGTCATCCTCATGAAGAAGGGAAGGAGGACGACGATTGTGGGAAGAGGCACCGAATCAAGACCAGAGATGCCCATTGACCCAGACTGCTCAACCTATGGTCATAATATAAGGTCTTTTTGTGCTATTCAGATGGGATTGGGGACATACAGTACATATAGCTTACTAGAATGCTGTAAAAGATGTCTTAAAAGGTGGTGGCCCTACTTTATATTGTGAAAACCTGGTGTCAGGTTCCCTTTTAAAGCATAGCATTTGTGCTCTTCAAGTCAACCTATTCTTCTATATTCAGGGGTTTCATATACAGTGTGAGATAGCGCTACCTGAGTGGGTTGGGGAAACTCGCTCGGCAACGGGAATTAAAGCACTCAGCCATGGTTTCTCAACATAAATAGTCTATTCAGTTTATTAAGCTTCATAAACTGGGTTACTAACTGTTCGTTACATACATCAACGGAACACATTAACCACTGACAGTCTGTTCCAATGGCAGATACGTCTCTGCCCGTTACCCCCAGTTATCTGGAGTTACCTTACAGGAGCTCTGGCTCCACATACTGACTCCTGTCAGTCCTGGTTCCCAGAGGAAAGCTGCCTCACTGGCGATCAACGTCCTTGTGACCAGGGCACCTCAGATAGTCCAGACCCGCAGTAGGAACTGTAGCTTCCCCAACACAGTAGCCGTCCCAGGCTCTGCAGATACGGCCTCTCCGTGCGCTATTCAGGAAGTCCAGTCCTGGGCCCTTCCAACACACAGGCCTTTAGTCCATGGTCTCACCAGGTGCTTCCAGGAATCCAGTCCATTCCAGGACATTCCAATACACTGACCATTCAGTCCATAGCCTCAGCAGGTGCTTCGAGGAATCCAGTCCATCCCAGGATATTCCAACACACAGGCTATACAGGAACTCACACTCTCACCATGTGACCCAAACCCTCGTTACATTATGTAGCTGTAACCACCCCCATAGGTGGGTGGTGTGTGTGGTTAGCCAGTTCCACCCAGCTCACCAGCTAACCCTATAAGCCCCCCTTATAAGTAAACACAACAAACACTTGTGGAACTATAAGTCCCAGCATAACCATATCATTTTGGACTTACAGCGCAGAGCACCTGTACGATACATACCAGCCATTTACAATAATGCCAGTCCCTAATTCACCATCATAATTATGCCTTCAAGCACATCCTGAAGCTCACACACAGCGCCCCCTGGCTGTAACATGGGTCACTGCATCACAACAGGTATACATGGAGAGAGGTCTGATTGAAGGAAAGGAGCATCCGATACACAACATGGCTTCTACAGACCTTTGATGATGATGAAATTGATCCTGGTCATTGCTGTAATAATGCATCTTCAAAAGTAGTAATTTGGATTCTAAATATGGGTTATTGTGTTCTTAAAATGTACGATACCTTACCACACAAGTTCAGTTACAACTTCGGTGTTTTCTATGGAGACACAAGTTCATCAACATCAAAGTAAGGGCTCATTCTGATGATCATCAGCGTTGGAGTTTTGCTAGTTTCTACAATTATAGTTTGTTCTGAGTTTCATCAGTTTTTCCAGATCGAGAAACAAAAAAGTTTATCTACCTTTTCCTATCTAACAGTCTGTAGAATACTGGCAGCATTTGGTTATTATCTGATTTTTTTTCGGAATTGAAGGTAAATTGATAAAATTTGCAGACGATGCAAAGCTAGGCAGGATAGCTAACACTAGAGAAGACAGAGAAAAATTCAGAAAGATCTAGATAGCGTGAACAATGAGCAGCGACTAATAGAATGGTATTTAACAGCGTGAAATGCAAGATTCTACATCTGGGCAAGAAAAATGAAAATTACATCTAAGGAATAGGAAGAATAGGACTAAGCAACAGCACGTGTGAAAAAGATTTGGGTATACTGTACTAATAAATCACATGAGTCAAAAGTGTGATGCAGCAGCAAAAAAAGGCAAACACAGTTCTGGGATTTATTAGGAGAAGTATAATAAAAATAATAATTTTGTTTTATATAGCGCCAACATGTTCTGCAGCACTTTAAAATTAAGCACGGACATATACAAACAAAAAATTCAATAAAAGGTAAGCAAGCTTGCAATGTACAAGGAAATAGGGTGGACACAATAGGTGAAAAGTGCTTGTTATTTCAGATCCACCAATTGTAATAAATAGGGATTTTCATATAAAGCTGCATAATCCGGTCATCAGCCCGTGTGTTTATGTGCAATTATCAGGTGCAGTTATTGTGTTCATGGAAGGTGTAGAGACAGATTAATAGGAGGGAGAAAATTCTGAATAATGTTTAGAAGGAGGGAACAAGGAAGAGTTAGGTGAGGCTAAGTTCACATTTGCGTTCGACAGCCCTGCGTAGGGCTGCATACTTTTTCCCTTCATATCCACACAGCTGCGCATGCGTCCTGGGTACCTATCTTTAACATTGGGTACGCAGGGACATGCGTTGTATGCGGATGCGGAGTTTTGACGTGCCCACCGACGGCACGGGGACGCATGCGCAGCTGTGTGGATATCAAGGGAAAAAGTGTGCAGCCCTATGCAGGGCTGCTGAACGCAAATGTGAACTTAGCCTTAGTGAGTTGAGGTGAAAATATTGTTTAAAGAGATGTGTTTTTAAAGTACACTTTAAACGTGGTGGTTGGTAACAGTTGAATCGTCTGAGGTAGTGCATTCCAGAGAACTGGCGCAGTATGAAAGAAGTCTTTCAGATGGAGGTGCGAATTATGGAGGATGTTAGTCTTAGGTCAGTTTCAGAATGGAGGGAATGTGTAGGGCGATAAACAGAGATGAGGGAGGAGTTACTGGGTGGTGTAGAACTGTGGAGAGCTTTGTGAGCGATATGAGTTTATATTGCATTTTGTGGTGAAGCATAGAGTCTAGATCACATAATTATCCCCCTCTACTCCTCTTGGTCAGGCATCATCTGGAAAACTGTGTCTAGTTCTGGGCACCACATTTTAAACAAACATCGAAAAACTAGAGCAAGTTCAGAGAAGAGCTACCAGGATGGTAAGCGGACTGCAAAGTCTGTCCTACGAGGAAAAAGAAGGCTAAGAGGAGACTTAATAGCTGCCTACAAATATCTGAAGGGTTGTCACAATGTAGAGGGATCATCCTTATTTTCATTTGCACATGGAAGCACCAAAAGCAATGTAATGAAAGTGAAAGGGAGAAGATGGGTTGCCGTGACAGCCAGGGTTTTGCTGAAGACCACCATGTCTGTCGTCATGGTACCCCTGTGAAAGCCGGCCCATGGCTAACATTCATAGAAGACTGGGATTTTTTACTTTATACAGCAATGCTGTGGCTTCTGCTTTATGTAGCACAAGAGATCAGTCAATCACATGTTCAAGTCCCCTAAGGGGAATAACAAATACAGTGAACAGTACAAAAAATGTTTTAATAAATATGAAAAAATAATAAAGCTAAAAGTTCAAATCACCCTCCTCTTCCTCCATTAAAAATTAGGAATTAAAAACAACAAAATACACTTATTTGGTAACACTGCGTTTGCAAAAGTCTGACCTATCAAAATATAAAATAAATTAATCCGAACAGTAAATGGCATAGAGATAAAAACAAAAAATCAAAACATCAGAACGCCCCAAAATATGCAATTACAGGTGATTAAAACATCATACCAACTCCAATATGAAATCAATAAAAACATTGGCTCAAGGCACAAAAAACACGTTCTCACTCTCATCCATTTCCCGAAAATTGAAAACATTACTGCTCTTGGAAAATGGTGATAAAAGCAATTTTTTTCTTTATAAATTTCTGTAAATTTGGAAGATATAGTGCAAAAATGAAAAATTGCCCAATCCTTAAGGGGTTTAACTAGATACTTCTTTTCTTTTTAAACCTTGTTTTCATAGAATAGAAAAAAAATTCTTACATACATTAATGCAAATATTACTTGGGGCATATATGTCAGAGCATCTATTCCAGATATTGCATTGGTTTAAAGGAGGGTAAACCGAAAACAAAGAAAAACAGGGAAAGGGAAGGGAAGGAGGGGAGAAGAAAGCATGTCCAAAACAGGTACATATTTTACATATCGGACACCCAGCATGGGTGCTTGACTTTAAACTCAGGACCCAATGACACCGAAGTAGGCCCCCAACACCTAGAAGTGTCTCAATGTAGCGGTTCTCACAGAGATATCATTATATAGGTGTTTCTCTTAAAGTAGCTGCTCTTGATACCAGACTGTTGGTCGAAAACAAGTTTTAATGTCATCCTGGATGCTTTGTGGAAGCAAGAAGATGAACCTTTCCCAAGTTTCAAAAAGGACTGCACCCAGGGCCGGACTGGCCATTTGGCAATTCTGGCAAATGCCAGAAGGGCCTGTCTGGTTGTGGGCTGCCTTGTCTGCTACATTGTTAACAGAATCAGTCTTCTCAAAACACCCGTACTGTTAACATTTGTGACAGAGCACAAAGTCACTGACTCCGTCACTTACCCCAGCAGGCCACAGGTATCATTAGAAATATTGATCTTGTAGTAAATCTTCCTTTCCTTCATCCAGGGTAATATCTATAATATAACGCTGGGAGCGTCACTCTGTCCGAAGCCTTTATAGACTGCGCAAGCGCAAGCGCCGGCGCAGTCTGGACCCCACAGAGCGACACTCCCAGGAGATTGCGGTATGCGTAAGCACTGAACGCACACCGCGATCTCCAACGGAGAAGCAGGGACGTGCCGGGAGGGTGAGTATGCAATATTTACCTGTCCTCCGTTCCACCGATGCGCGCTACTCCATCCTCACCTCCTCTGCCTGCGACGTTCAGTTCAGAGGGCGCGATGACGCGCTTAATGCGCCGCCCTCTGACTGAACAGTCACAGGCAGAGGCCCCTGGAAGACAGAGAGGCGCGCAGCAGTGAAACGGGTGACAGGTAAATATAGCAAGTGCCGGGGGCCTGAGCAAGCGGCGACTCCGGCACTTGACCCCCACAGCGCGCCGGTGTCCCCGCCTGCTCAGGCGCCCAGCACTCGGTGCCCAGCACAGCCGCCCGCACTCTCAGCACCACCCCGCACAGCCGCCCGCACTCACCACCACCACGCACAGCCGCCCGCACTCACCACCGCCACGCACAGCCGCCCGCACTCACCACCGCCACGCACAGCCGCCCGCACTCACCACCGCCACGCACAGCCGCCCGCACTCACCACCGCCACGCACAGCCGCCCGCACTCACCACCGCCACGCACAGCCGCCCGCACTCACCACCGCCACGCACAGCTGCCCGCACTCACCTGTTGTGAATTCTGTTCTTGGGCTCCCTCCGGTGGTTGTTTGTGATAGTGCAGTTGTCTCTGGGTTGTAATCCGGGCAGGTGTTTCTGCTGATTGCAGCTCTATTCGGTATTTAGGTGTGCTGGATTCATTAGTCAGTGCCAGTTGTCCATTGTTCTTGGAGGGTTTACATCCCTGTCTGGTTCCTTCTGCTCTGCTGTAAATTCAGCCAAGATAAGTGTCTTGTTTATTTTCCTGCAGCACACATGTAGTGGGCTTTTCAGTTCAGAACAATTTATTGTTTTGTCTTGTCCAGCTTAGACTTGTTTGGATTTTTTCAGTCATGCTGGATTCTCTGGAGATGCAGATATACATTCTATGTCTTTAGTTAGATGTGGAATTTTTGTATTTTCTGCTGTGGATATTTTCAGAGTTTTAATACTGACCGCTTAGTACTCTGTCCTATCCTTTACTATTTAGCTAGAAGTGCCTCTTTTGCTAAATCCTGTTTTCAGCCTGTGTGTGTCTTTACTCTTATATTCACCATCAATATTTGTGGGGGCTGCCTATCCTTTGGGGTTTCTGCTCTGAGGCAAGATAGAATTCCCATTTCCATCTATAGGGTTATTTAGTCCTCCGGCTGTGTCGAGGTGTCTAGGATGTGTTAGGTACACCCCACGGCTACTTCTAGTTGCGGTGTCAGTTTAGGGTTGCGGTCTGTACAGGTACCACCTTCTCCAGAGAAGGTCTCATGTGGCTCCAAGGCCACTGGATCATAACAGTACAACTGGCCAACAATGAGTTAAATGCATCTCAGAAGAAGGGAAGGAGGGTGTTGAGCCATTTTTTTTCTGTAGTCTGCTTTGTCTCTCCTTCCCTCTTTTCCTCTGGGTGGCTGTGGAGTCTTGTGCTAGTATGGATGTTCAGGGATTAGCTTCTCGTGTAGACCAGCTTGCTGCTAGAATACAGGGTATTGCAGATTATATTGTTCAGACTCCGGTTTTAGAGCCTAGGATTCCTACTCCTGATTTGTTTTTTGGGGACAGGTCCAAATTTTTGAGTTTTAAAAACAACTGCAAACTGTTTTTTGCTCTGAAACCTCATTCCTCTGGTGATCCCATTCAGCAGGTTAAAATTGTCATCTCCCTGCTGCATGGCGATCCTCAGGATTGGGCATTTTCCCTGGAATCTGGGAATCCGGCCTTGCTTAATGTAGACGCCTTTTTTCAGGCTCTAGGATTATTATATGATGAACCAAATTCTGTGGATCAATCAAGCGGAGAAGACCTTGTTGGCCCTGTCTCAGGGTCAAGAGGTGGCAGAATTGTATTGTCAGAAATTTAGAAAATGGTCTGTGCTGACTAAATGGAATGATGATGCTTTGGCAGCAATTTTCAGAAAGGGTCTTTCTGAATCCGTTAAAGATGTTATGGTGGGGTTTTCCACGCCTGTCGGTCTAAGTGATTCTATGTCTCTGGCCATTCAGATTGATCGGCGCTTGCGTGAGCGCAGAGCTGTGCGCGCTGTGGCGTTGTCCTCAGAGCAGATGCCTGAGCCTATGCAGTGTGATAGGATTCTGTCTAGAACAGAAAAAACAAGGATTTAGACGTCAGAATAGGTTGTGTTTTTATTGTGGCGATGCTTCTCATGTTATTTCAGTCTGTCCTAAGCGTACAAAGAGAATCGCCAGTACAGTTACCATCAGTACTGTACAACCTAAATTTCTGTTATCTGTGTCCCTGATCTGCTCATTGTCATCATTTTCTGTCATGGCGTTTGTGGATTCAGGTGCTGCTTTGAACTTAATGGACTTTGAATTTGCCAGGCGTTGTGGTTTCCCCTTGCAGTCTTTGCAGAATCCTATTCCTTTAAGGGGCATTGATGCTACACCTTTGGCAAAAAATAAACCCCAGTTTTGGACACAGGTGACCATGTGTATGGCGCCAGCCCATCAGGAAGATTGTCGTTTTCTGGTGTTGCATAATTTGCATGATGCTATTGTGCTGGGTTTTCCATGGTTGCAGGTACATAATCCTGTGTTGGATTGGAAGTCTATGTCTGTGACTAGTTGGGGTTGTCAGGGGGTTCATAATGACGTTCCTTTGATGTCAATCTCCTCTCCCTCCTCTTCTGAAATTCCTGAGTTTTGGTCTGATTTTCAGGATGTATTCGATGAGCCCAAGTCCAGTTCCCTTCCACCGCATAGGGACTGTGATTGTGCTATTGACTTGATTCCAGGCTGTAAGTTTCCTAAGGGCCGACTTTTCAACCTGTCTGTGCCGGAACATACCGCCATGCGGAGTTATGTTAAGGAGTCTTTGGAGAAAGGGCATATTCGGCCATCTTCTTCACCGTTGGGAGCGGGATTCTTTTTTGTTGCTAAGAAGGATGGCTCCTTAAGACCCTGTATTGATTATCGCCTCTTGAATAAGATCACGGTCAAGTTTCAATACCCTTTACCTTTGCTTTCTGATTTGTTTGCTTGGATTAAGGGGGCTAGTTGGTTTACTAAGATTGACCTTCGGGGGGCACATAATCTTGTTCGTTTTAAGCAGGGGGATGAATGGAAAACTGCGTTTAATACGCCCGAAGGCTATTTTGAATACCTTGTGATGCCATTCGGGCTCTCTAATGCTCCATCTGTTTTTCAGTCCTTCATGCACGACATCTTTCGGACTTATCTTGATAAATTCATGATTGTATATTTGGATGACATTTTGATTTTTTCCGATGATTGGGAGTCTCATGTGGAGCAGGTCAGGATGGTATTTCAGATCCTTCGTGATAATGCTTTGTTTGTGAAGGGGTCTAAGTGTCTCTTTGGAGTGCAGAAGGTTTCTTTTTTGGGCTTCATTTTTTCTCCCTCATCTATTGAGATGGATCCGGTTAAGATTCAGGCCATTCATGATTGGATTCAGCCCACATCCGTGAAGAGCCTTCAGAAATTTTTGGGCTTTGCTAATTTTTATCGCCGTTTCATTGCCAACTTCTCCAGTGTGGTTAAACCTTTGACCGATTTGACGAAGAAGGGCGCTGATGTGACGAATTGGTCTTCTGCGGCTGTCTCTGCCTTTCAGGAGCTTCATTTCTCTTCCGTTTCAGGTTGAGGTTGACGCTTCTGAGATTGGGGCAGGGGCCGTTTTGTCTCAGAGGAATTCTGATGGTTCCTTGATGAAACCGTGTGCCTTCTTTTCCCATAAGTTTTCGCCTGCTGAACGCAATTATGATGTCGGCAATCGGGAGTTGTTGGCTAGGGTTGAGCGACTTTCATTTTTTTAAAATCGAGTAGGGTTTTGGGAAACCCGATTTTGTCCAGAGTCGAGTCGAGTGCAGTCGGCCGATTATCGCTAAAAGTCGGGGATCGACCGAAACACGAAACCCAATGCAAGTCAATGGGGAAGCATAGTCGGCAGTGAGTGGAGGCCAGGAAAACACCTACAGTGCCCATTTTAATGCCAAAAACATCCATTCTTGTTTCTGAAGCTTGCCAATCTTAATTAACTGTATAATAATAGTTGGGCATAGGGAATTGGGGGAAAGTTGTGGGGGGAGTAGGGCTGGCTCAAGTTTTTCGTGGGCCCAGGAAATGCGGACTACGTCACGGCGGTGTTGCAGGGAAAGGTAAGTATTTAAAAGTTGCAAGTGCTGTGATCCTGAGCAAGCAGGGGGGGGGGGCCCACTCGTTCGCATTGCCACTGGCACAGGGCCCCTCAAAGTACGGCGGTGTGTTTGCATGGCGGGGGCGCCTCCCACCAGCAGCGACACTTTTGCGTACTCTGAGGGGCCCTGTGCCAGTGACGTCGCCAACGAGTATGCCCCCCCACCTGATGAAGGAACCTGCACTTTCATCTGCACCTTCCTCTTTGTCCCTGTGTAAGGTGGTATAACATGCGGGAAGGGGAACCTTACTTTCAGCAGGGACAGATTCTGGCTGTGTAGAGTACAAGGGGAATGTAGTGGTCTAGGTCAATGTACCAGCAGACTCATTTAGCAGTGGCTGGGCAATGGGCAGGATGAGGAGGAAACAGATATAGGGCCAAAGAATAAAGTAGGCTACATGCAGTTCAAAATTGGTAACAGGACTAAACAGGCGGCATTGCTTTGTTCAGTGGAGTAGCAAACCCAAGAGCAGCAGACACTGTTTCAAGGGCCTAACCACACTAGTAGGCCAAATGCAGTTTAATATCTGATAGTATAGGGCGAAAGCCAGAATGTGGAAGCTCAGCTTTGTTCAGTTGAGGACAACACCAGGGAGGGGCAGACACCTTTAGTAGGCCGGAAAAGCCTATTGCATTTTTTAAAATGGTAATTTGGAGCAGAAGGTTGAAGCTCAGCTTTATTTAGTTGAGGGCAACACCAGGCAGGGGCACACAGACAGACACCTTTAGTAGGCCGGAAAAGCCTATTGCATTTTTCAAAATGGTAATTTGGAGCAGAAGGTTGAAGCTCAGCTTTATTTAGTTGAGGGCAACACCAGGGAGGGGCAGAAGCCGTTAGTAGGCCCTAACCACCATTTTTTTTTTAAAACCACTTAATGAGAGCCAGAAGGTTGAAGCTCAGCTTTATTTAGTTGAGGACAACACCAGGGAGGGGCACACAGACAGACACCTTTAGTAGGCCTGAAAAGCCTATTGCATTTTTCAAAATGGTAATTTGGAGCAGAAGGTTGAAGCTCAGCTTTATTTAGTTGAGGGCAACACCAGGGAGGGGCAGAAGCCGTTAGTAGGCCCTAACCACCATTTTTTTTTTTAAAACCACATAATGAGAGCCGGAAGGTTGAAGCTCAGCTTTATTTAGTTGAGGGCAACACCAGGGAGGGGCAGAAGCCGTTAGTAGGCCCTAACCACCATTTTTTTTTTTAAAACCACATAATGAGAGCCGGAAGGTTGAAGCTCAGCTTTATTTAGTTGAGGACAACACCAGGGAGGGGCACACAGACAGACACCTTTAGTAGGCCTGAAAAGCCTATTGCATTTTTCAAAATGGTAATTTGGAGCAGAAGGTTGAAGCTCAGCTTTATTTAGTTGAGGGCAACACCAGGGAGGGGCAGAAGCCGTTAGTAGGCCCTAACCACCATTTTTTTTTTTAAAACCACATAATGAGAGCCGGAAGGTTGAAGCTCAGCTTTATTTAGTTGAGGACAACACCAGGGAGGGGCACACAGACAGACACCTTTAGTAGGCCTGAAAAGCCTATTGCATTTTTCAAAATGGTAATTTGGAGCAGAAGGTTGAAGCTCAGCTTTATTTAGTTGAGGGCAACACCAGGGAGGGGCAGAAGCCGTTAGTAGGCCCTAACCACCATTTTTTTTTTTAAAACCACATAATGAGAGCCGGAAGGTTGAAGCTCAGCTTTATTTAGTTGAGGGCAACACCAGGGAGGGGCAGAAGCCGTTAGTAGGCCCTAACCACCATTTTTTTTTTTAAAACCACATAATGAGAGCCGGAAGGTTGAAGCTCAGCTTTATTTAGTTGAGGACAACACCAGGGAGGGGCACACAGACAGACACCTTTAGTAGGCCTGAAAAGCCTATTGCATTTTTCAAAATGGTAATTTGGAGCAGAAGGTTGAAGCTCAGCTTTATTTAGTTGAGGGCAACACCAGGGAGGGGCAGAAGCCGTTAGTAGGCCCTAACCACCATTTTTTTTTTTAAAACCACATAATGAGAGCCGGAAGGTTGAAGCTCAGCTTTATTTAGTTGAGGACAACACCAGGGAGGGGCACACAGACAGACACCTTTAGTAGGCCTGAAAAGCCTATTGCATTTTTCAAAATGGTAATTTGGAGCAGAAGGTTGAAGCTCAGCTTTATTTAGTTGAGGGCAACACCAGGGAGGGGCAGAAGCCGTTAGTAGGCCCTAACCACCATTTTTTTTTTTAAAACCACATAATGAGAGCCGGAAGGTTGAAGCTCAGCTTTATTTAGTTGAGGACAACACCAGGGAGGGGCAGAAGCCGTTAGTAGGCCCTAACCACCATTTTTTTTTTAAAAACCACATAATGAGAGCCGGAAGGTTGAAGCTCAGCTTTATTTAGTTGAGGGCAACACCAGGGAGGGGCAGAAGCCGTTAGTAGGCCCTAACCACCATTTTTTTTTTTAAAACCACATAATGAGAGCCGGAAGGTTGAAGCTCAGCTTTATTTAGTTGAGGACAACACCAGGGAGGGGCACACAGACAGACACCTTTAGTAGGCCTGAAAAGCCTATTGCATTTTTCAAAATGGTAATTTGGAGCAGAAGGTTGAAGCTCAGCTTTATTTAGTTGAGGGCAACACCAGGGAGGGGCAGAAGCCGTTAGTAGGCCCTAACCACCATTTTTTTTTTTTAAAACCACATAATGAGAGCCGGAAGGTTGAAGCTCAGCTTTATTTAGTTGAGGACAACACCAGGGAGGGGCACACAGACAGACACCTTTAGTAGGCCTGAAAAGCCTATTGCATTTTTCAAAATGGTAATTTGGAGCAGAAGGTTGAAGCTCAGCTTTATTTAGTTGAGGGCAACACCAGGGAGGGGCAGAAGCCGTTAGTAGGCCCTAACCACCATTTTTTTTTTTTAAAACCACATAATGAGAGCCGGAAGGTTGAAGCTCAGCTTTATTTAGTTGAGGACAACACCAGGGAGGGGCACACAGACAGACACCTTTAGTAGGCCTGAAAAGCCTATTGCATTTTTCAAAATGGTAATTTGGAGCAGAAGGTTGAAGCTCAGCTTTATTTAGTTGAGGGCAACACCAGGGAGGGGCACACAGACAGACACCTTTTGTAGGCCTGAAAAGCCTATTGCATTTTTCAAAATGGTAATTTGGAGCAGAAGGTTGAAGCTCAGCTTTATTTAGTTGAGGGCAACACCAGGGAGGGGCAGAAGCCGTTAGTAGGCCCTAACCACCATTTTTTTTTTTAAAAACCACATAATGAGAGCCGGAAGGTTGAAGCTCAGCTTTATTTAGTTGAGGACAACACCAGGGAGGGGCACACAGACAGACACCTTTAGTAGGCCTGAAAAGCCTATTGCATTTTTCAAAATGGTAATTTGGAGCAGAAGGTTGAAGCTCAGCTTTATTTAGTTGAGGGCAACACCAGGGAGGGGCAGAAGCCGTTAGTAGGCCCTAACCACCATTTTTTTTTTTAAAAACCACATAATGAGAGCCGGAAGGTTGAAGCTCAGCTTTATTTAGTTGAGGACAACACCAGGGAGGGGCAGAAGCCGTTAGTAGGCCCTAACCACCATTTTTTTTTTTAAAACCACATAATGAGAGCCGGAAGGTTGAAGCTCAGCTTTATTTAGTTGAGGACAACACCAGGGAGGGGCACACAGACAGACACCTTTAGTAGGCCTGAAAAGCCTATTGCATTTTTCAAAATGGTAATTTGGAGCAGAAGGTTGAAGCTCAGCTTTATTTAGTTGAGGGCAACACCAGGGAGGGGCAGAAGCCGTTAGTAGGCCCTAACCACCATTTTTTTTTTTTAAAACCACATAATGAGAGCCGGAAGGTTGAAGCTCAGCTTTATTTAGTTGAGGACAACACCAGGGAGGGGCAGAAGCCGTTAGTAGGCCCTAACCACCATTTTTTTTTTTAAAACCACTTAATGAGAGCCGGAAGGTTGAAGCTCAGCTTTATTTAGTTGAGGACAAATTCAGGCAGGGGCACACAGACAGACACCTTTAGTAGGCCTGAAAAGCCTATTGCATTTTTCAAAATGGTAATTTGGAGCAGAAGGTTGAAGCTCAGCTTTATTTAGTTGAGGGCAACACCAGGGAGGGGCAGAAGCCGTTAGTAGGCCCTAACCACCATTTTTTTTTTTAAAACCACATAATGAGAGCCGGAAGGTTGAAGCTCAGCTTTATTTAGTTGAGGACAACACCAGGGAGGGGCAGAAGCCGTTAGTAGGCCCTAACCACCATTTTTTTTTTAAAAACCACATAATGAGAGCCGGAAGGTTGAAGCTCAGCTTTATTTAGTTGAGGGTAACACCAGGGAGGGGCAGAAGCCGTTAGTAGGCCCTAACCACCATTTTTTTTTTTAAAACCACATAATGAGAGCCGGAAGGTTGAAGCTCAGCTTTATTTAGTTGAGGACAACACCAGGGAGGGGCACACAGACAGACACCTTTAGTAGGCCTGAAAAGCCTATTGCATTTTTCAAAATGGTAATTTGGAGCAGAAGGTTGAAGCTCAGCTTTATTTAGTTGAGGGCAACACCAGGGAGGGGCAGAAGCCGTTAGTAGGCCCTAACCACCATTTTTTTTTTAAAAAACCACATAATGAGAGCCGGAAGGTTGAAGCTCAGCTTTATTTAGTTGAGGACAACACCAGGGAGGGGCACACAGACAGACACCTTTAGTAGGCCTGAAAAGCCTATTGCATTTTTCAAAATGGTAATTTGGAGCAGAAGGTTGAAGCTCAGCTTTATTTAGTTGAGGGCAACACCAGGGAGGGGCAGAAGCCGTTAGTAGGCCCTAACCACCATTTTTTTTTTTTAAAACCACATAATGAGAGCCGGAAGGTTGAAGCTCAGCTTTATTTAGTTGAGGACAACACCAGGGAGGGGCACACAGACAGACACCTTTAGTAGGCCTGAAAAGCCTATTGCATTTTTCAAAATGGTAATTTGGAGCAGAAGGTTGAAGCTCAGCTTTATTTAGTTGAGGGCAACACCAGGGAGGGGCACACAGACAGACACCTTTTGTAGGCCTGAAAAGCCTATTGCATTTTTCAAAATGGTAATTTGGAGCAGAAGGTTGAAGCTCAGCTTTATTTAGTTGAGGGCAACACCAGGGAGGGGCAGAAGCCGTTAGTAGGCCCTAACCACCATTTTTTTTTTTAAAAACCACATAATGAGAGCCGGAAGGTTGAAGCTCAGCTTTATTTAGTTGAGGACAACACCAGGGAGGGGCACACAGACAGACACCTTTAGTAGGCCTGAAAAGCCTATTGCATTTTTCAAAATGGTAATTTGGAGCAGAAGGTTGAAGCTCAGCTTTATTTAGTTGAGGGCAACACCAGGGAGGGGCAGAAGCCGTTAGTAGGCCCTAACCACCATTTTTTTTTTTAAAAACCACATAATGAGAGCCGGAAGGTTGAAGCTCAGCTTTATTTAGTTGAGGACAACACCAGGGAGGGGCAGAAGCCGTTAGTAGGCCCTAACCACCATTTTTTTTTTTAAAACCACATAATGAGAGCCGGAAGGTTGAAGCTCAGCTTTATTTAGTTGAGGACAACACCAGGGAGGGGCACACAGACAGACACCTTTAGTAGGCCTGAAAAGCCTATTGCATTTTTCAAAATGGTAATTTGGAGCAGAAGGTTGAAGCTCAGCTTTATTTAGTTGAGGGCAACACCAGGGAGGGGCAGAAGCCGTTAGTAGGCCCTAACCACCATTTTTTTTTTTTAAAACCACATAATGAGAGCCGGAAGGTTGAAGCTCAGCTTTATTTAGTTGAGGACAACACCAGGGAGGGGCAGAAGCCGTTAGTAGGCCCTAACCACCATTTTTTTTTTTAAAACCACTTAATGAGAGCCGGAAGGTTGAAGCTCAGCTTTATTTAGTTGAGGACAACACCAGGCAGGGGCACACAGACAGACACCTTTAGTAGGCCTGAAAAGCCTATTGCATTTTTCAAAATGGTAATTTGGAGCAGAAGGTTGAAGCTCAGCTTTATTTAGTTGAGGGCAACACCAGGGAGGGGCAGAAGCCGTTAGTAGGCCCTAACCAAAGTTGAAGGCCAAATGCAGTTTAATTTCTGATACTATAGGCCGAAAGCCAGAAGGTGGAAGTTCCGATTTAGACAGTGGAGGACAATTTGAATTAGGGACTGCAGACAGACTTAGTAGGCTGTCCCCTGTGGACCATGCATCCACCACATTAACCCATTGCGCCATAATGGACACGTAATCTTCCGTGGCCATGCCTACAGGTCCATGCGTCTGTTGTCAGGTGCACCTTTGTACTCACAGATTGCCAGAGTGCATGGACAATGCGGTCTTCTACATGCTGGTGGAGGGTTGGGATGGCTTTTCTCGCAAAAGAAGTGTCGACTGGTTAGCTTGTAGCGTGGTACAGCGTAGTCCATCATGGCCTTATTAATAGTAAATAAAATATATAACTAGGCTCTATGAACTTTTAAATAGGTTCCAGGGGTACACGGGCAGCATTGGTGTGGTCAGTGGAGGAGTATTGCAAGTAGGGGCTGCAGACAGGCTATCAAAGGCCTAAAATAACAAACAGTAGGCAGTCATGGCAGTTTTACATCGGTTACATGGATACACAGGCAGGCACTCCAGGCAGCATTGTGGTCAGTGGAGGAGTATTGCAAGTAGGGGCCGCAGACAGGCTATCAAAGGCCTAAAATAACAAACAATAGGCTCATGGCAGTTTCACAGCGGTTACATGGATACACGGGCAGGCAGCTTGGTGGTGGTGAGTGGAGGAGTATTTAAAGTAGGGACCGCAGACAGGCTTCAAAGGCCTAACATAAGAAAATGGGCTGGCTGTAGGCACTTTATAATTGGTTCCAGGGGTACACGGGCAGCAGTGGTCTGGTCAGTGGAGGAGTATTTAAAGTAGGGACCGCAGACAGGCTTCAAAGGCCTAACATAAGAAAATGGGCTGGCTGTAGGCACTTTATAATTGGTTCCAGGGGTACACGGGCAGCAGTGGTCTGGTCAGTGGAGGAGTATTAAAAGTAGGGACCGCAGACAGGCTATCAAAGGCCTAACATAACAAACAATAGGCTCATGGCAGTTTCACAGCGGTTACATGGATACACGGGCAGGCAGCTTGGTGGTCAGTGGAGGAGTATTTAAAGTAGGGACCGCAGACAGGCTATCAAAGGCCTAAAATAACAAACAATAGGCTCATGGCAGTTTTACAGCGGTTACATGGATACACGGGCAGGCAGCTTGGTGGTCAGTGGAGGAGTATTTAAAGTAGGGACCGCAGACAGGCTTCAAAGGCCTAACATAAGAAAATGGGCTGGCTGTAGGCACTTTATAATTGGTTCCAGGGGTACACGGGCAGCAGTGGTCTGGTCAGTGGAGGAGTATTTAAAGTAGGGACCGCAGACAGGCTATCAAAGGCCTAAAATAACAAACAATAGGCTCATGGCAGTTTTACAGCGGTTACATGGATACACGGGCAGGCAGCTTGGTGGTCAGTGGAGGAGTATTTAAAGTAGGGACCGCAGACAGGCTATCAAAGGCCTAAAATAACAAACAATAGGCTCATGGCAGTTTTACAGCGGTTACATGGATACACGGGCAGGCAGCTTGGTGGTCAGTGGAGGAGTATTTAAAGTAGGGACCGCAGACAGGCTATCAAAGGCCTAAAATAACAAACAATAGGCTCATGGCAGTTTTACAGCGGTTACATGGATACACGGGCAGGCAGCTTGGTGGTCAGTGGAGGAGTATTTAAAGTAGGGACCGCAGACAGGCTTCAAAGGCCTAACATAAGAAAATGGGCTGGCTGTAGGCACTTTATAATTGGTTCCAGGGGTACACGGGCAGCAGTGGTCTGGTCAGTGGAGGAGTATTTAAAGTAGGGACCGCAGACAGGCTATCAAAGGCCTAACATAACAAACAATAGGCTCATGGCAGTTTCACAGCGGTTACATGGATACACGGGCAGGCAGCTTGGTGGTGGTGAGTGGAGGAGTATTTAAAGTAGGGACCGCAGACAGGCTTCAAAGGCCTAACATAAGAAAATGGGCTGGCTGTAGGCACTTTATAATTGGTTCCAGGGGTACACGGGCAGCAGTGGTCTGGTCAGTGGAGGAGTATTTAAAGTAGGGACCGCAGACAGGCTATCAAAGGCCTAACATAACAAACAATAGGCTCATGGCAGTTTCACAGCGGTTACATGGATACACGGGCAGGCAGCTTGGTGGTCAGTGGAGGAGTATTTAAAGTAGGGACCGCAGACAGGCTATCAAAGGCCTAAAATAACAAACAATAGGCTCATGGCAGTTTTACAGCGGTTACATGGATACACGGGCAGGCAGCTTGGTGGTCAGTGGAGGAGTATTGCAAGTAGGGGCCGCAGACAGGCTATCAAAGGCCTAAAATAACAAACAATAGGCTCATGGCAGTTTTACAGCGGTTACATGGATACACAGGCAGCTTGGTGGTGAGTGGAGGAGTAGTGCAAGGAGTGTCTGTCCCAGTACTCCCAAAATATAAATAGATGTTAATGTCTCGCAAAACAACCAAAACAAAAAAAAAAGGTGGCATACTTAGGTACAGGGGTGGGCTCATCTACTGAGTTTCTGACATAGTAATTTGGCAGTAACTATTTAATGGTGCCAATATAGGACACAGACACAGACTACTTTAAGTTGCATCATAGATGTCTACAAATTTGTATTGTCAGTGCCAGACATTGAATGATGTCAGCGAATAGACTAAAGATTGGTGGAGCTGTGCGACATAATTTTGCACGTGGTAGAGCACATTTTGAGCTGGGGTAGGGGGGAACTCTCTTGAGGCCGGCGGGACCGCCCCAGGGCCCCTCATGTTACAACGGTGTGTCTGACGTTGGGTGCGCACCACCACCGCCAGAGACACTACATTGTACTATGAGGGACCCAGTAGCAATGCCGTCAACCAAAAGCGAGCACACCCACCTCTTCAGACAAACAGCAGTCTCACGGGTGCTTGCGCCAAGTCGCGATACCACGGCCCCGTGTGGGGAGTTTTGCCATTTAGGGAGGTGTAAACATGTCGTATGCTGTACAATCAGCTGCAGCAAATTAGACATTAGAAAAGTAATTCACAGGCAAGAGCTTTTCATAGGAAAGCTAGGTGTCGGCCGGGCAAGGTGGGGCAAAAGATTTCGAAATCCAGTTGTGGTTCATTTTAATGAATGTTAGATCGTCAACATTTTGGGTAGCCAGACGAGTCCTTTTTTCGGTTAATATTGAACCTGCAGCACTGAATACTCTTTCTGATAGGACACTTGCTGCCGGGCAAGCAAGCTCCTGCAATGCATATTCTGCCAATTCTGGCCAGGTGTCTAATTTGGAGGCCCAGTAATCAAATGGGAATGACGGTTGAGGGAGAACATCGATAAGGGATGAAAAATAGTTAGTAACCATACTGGACAAATGTTGTCTCCTGTCACTTTCAATTGATGCAGCAGTACCTGTCCTGTCTGCGGTCATAGCAAAATCACTCCACAACCTGGTCAGAAAACCCCTCTGTCCAACGCCACTTCTGATGTGTGCACCCCTAACACTCCTAGTCTGCTGCCCCCTGGAGCTCGTGTGAGAACGATCACGTGCGCTGTGTGCTGGGAATGCCTGAAGCAAACGGTCAACAAGAGTTGATTGTTTGGTTGCTAATATTAGTTCCAAGTTCTCATGTGGCATAATATTTTGCAATTTGCCTTTATAGCGTGGATCAAGGAGGCAGGCCAACCAGTAATCGTCATCGTTCATCATTTTCGTAATGCGTGTGTCCCTTTTTAGGATACGTAAGGCATAATCCGCCATGTGGGCCAAAGTTCCAGTTGTCAAATCTCCGGTTGTGATTGGTTGAGGGGCAGTTGCAGGCAAATCTACGTCACTTGTGTCCCTCAAAAAACCAGAACCCGGCCGTGACACGCAACCAAATTCCTGTGCCCCCGGGAAAGGTTCGGCATTAAAAATATACTCATCCCCATCATCCTCCTCGTCCTCCACCTCCTCTTCGCCCGCTACCTCGTCCTGTACACTGCCCTGACCAGACAATGGCTGACTGTCATCAAGGCTTTCCTCTTCCTCTGGTGCAGACGCCTGCTCCTTTATGTGCGTCAAACTTTGCATCAGCAGACGCATTAGGGGGATGCTCATGCTTATTACGGCGTTGTCTGCACTAACCAGCCGTGTGCATTCCTCAAAGCACTGAAGGACTTGACACATGTCTTGTATCTTAGACCACTGCACACCTGACAACTCCATGTCTGCCATCCTACTGCCTGCCCGTGTATCCTCCCACAAATAAATAACAGCACGCCTCTGTTCGCACAGTCTCTGAAGCATGTGCAGTGTTGAGTTCCACCTTGTTGCAACGTCTATGATTAGGCGATGCTGGGGAAGGTTCAAAGACCGCTGATAGGTCTGCATACGGCTGGCGTGTACAGGCGAACGTCGGATATGTGAGCAAAGTGCACGCACTTTGAGGAGCAGGTCGGAGAACCCAGGATAAGTTTTCAATAAGCACTGCACCACCAGGTTTAAGGTGTGAGCCAGGCAAGGAATGTGTTTCAGTTGGGAAAGGGAGATGGCAGCCATGAAATTCCTTCCGTTATCACTCACTACCTTGCCTGCCTCAAGATCTACTGTGCCCAGCCACGACTGCGTTTCTTGTTGCAAGAACTCGGACAGAACTTCCGCGGTGTGTCTATTGTCGCCCAAGCACTTCATAGCCAATACAGCCTGCTGACGCTTGGCAGTAGCTGGCCCATAATGGGACAACTGGTGTGCAACAGTGTCATCTGCCGATGGAGTGGTTGGCAGACTGCGTTCTGTGGAAGAGCTGTAGCTTCTGCAGGAGGACGAGGAGGAGGAGGAGGAGGGGGTGCGAACGCCTACAGCCAACTGTTTCCTAGACCGTGGGCTAGGCACAACTGTCCCTAAATTGATGTCGCCTGTGGACCCTGCATCCACCACATTCACCCAGTGTGCCGTGATGGACACATAACGTCCCTGGCCATGCCTACTGGTCCATGCATCTGTAGTCAGGTGCACCTTTGTACTCACAGATTGCCTGAGTGCATGGACGATGCGCTGTTTAACATGCTTGTGCAGGGCTGGGATGGCTTTTCTGGAAAAAAAGTGTCGACTGGGTAGCTCGTATCGTGGTTCAGCGTACTCCATCAGGGCTTTGAAAGCTTCGCTTTCAACTAACCGGTAGGGCATCATCTCTAACGAGATTAGTCTAGCTATGTGGGCGTTAAAACCCTGTGTACGCGGATGCGAGGATAAGTACTTCCTTTTTCTAACCAGAGTCTCATGTAGGGTGAGCTGGACTGGAGAGCTGGAGATCGTGGAACTTTCGGGTGTGCCGGTGTACATGGCAGACTGAGAGATGGTTGGAGACGGTATTGTTTCCGCCGGTGCCCTAGATGCAATATTTCCTCCTACAAAACTGGTGATTCCCTGACCCTGACTGCTTTTGGCTGGCAAAGAAACCTGCACAGATACTGCCGGTGGTGCGGAAAATGGTGGCCTTACAGTGACGGAAGGGATGTTGCGTTGCTGACTAGCTTCATTGGCCGAGGGTGCTACAACCTTGAGGGACGTTTGGTAGTTAGTCCAGGCTTGAAAATGCATGGTGGTTAAGTGTCTATGCATGCAACTAGTATTTAGACTTTTCAGATTCTGACCTCTGCTTAAGCTAGTTGAACATTTTTGACAGATGACTTTGCGCTGATCAGTTGGATGTTGTTTAAAAAAATGCCAGACTGCACTCTTCCTAGACTCGGATCCCTTTTCAGGGATTGCAGACTGAGCTTTAACCGGATGGCAACGCTGTGCTCCAACAGGTTTTGGCTTTGACACGCGTTTTGGTCCAGATACGGGCCCGGCAGATGGAACCTGTTGCGATGTTGATGCCTGCTGCGGCCCCTCCTCCACCTCCGCTTCTGAACTACTGCCGCCTGCACCCTGTTCCCCCAATGGCTGCCAATCGGGGTCAATAACTGGGTCATCTATTACCTCCTCTTCGAGCTCGTGTGCAACTTCGTCTGTGTCACTGTGTCGGTCGGTGGTATAGCGTTCGTGGCGGGGCAACATAGTCTCATCAGGGTCTGATTGTGGATCTGTACCCTGAGAGGGCAATGTGGTGGTCTGAGTCAAAGGAGCAGCATAGTACTCTGGCTGTGGCTGTGCATCAGTGCACTCCATGTCAGAATATACTTGTAATGGGCATGGCCTGTTAAATGTTTCACTTTCTAAGCCAGGGACGGTATGTGTAAAGAGCTCCATGGAGTGACCCGTTGTGTCGCCTGCTGCATCCTTCTCTCTTGTTGTAGTTTTTGCTGAGGAGGACAAGGAAGCGACTTGTCCCTGACCGTGAACATCCACAAGCGACGCGCTGCTTTTACATTTACCAGTTTCGGAAGAGGAGGCAAAAGAGCTAGAGGCTGAGTCTGCAATGTAAGCCAAAACTTGCTGTTGCTGCTCCGCCTTTAAAAGCGGTTTTCCTACTCCCAGAAAAGAGAGCGTTCGAGGCCTTGTGTAGCCTGACGACGAAACTGGCTCCACAGCTCCAGACTTAGGTGGAATATTTTTATCCCCACGACCACCTGATGCTCCACTACCACTACCATCATTACCAGCTGACAATGAACGCCCACGACGACCTCTTGCACCAGACTTCCTCATTGTTTTAAAATCTTAACCAAAGTAACTTTATTTGTTGCTGTCAAACAACTTACACGGTGAGCTATAACTTCAGTATGATTTCAATATCCCTTAACAGGTTGGTGAGACCACAAGGAAAATCAGGCACAATGTTACACACTCTGTTTTCTGTGGCACAAAATCACAGAGATGACACACACGCAGGACTGTCACTCAAGCACTAATGTCAATATTAATCTCCCACCTAATTTATTTATTTTTTTTTCTCAGGGAGACTTTAGAAACCAAATAATATTAAAAAAAAAAAAAAAAAAAGGCTTTCTATGGCCCACAATTAGAGAGAGAGAGGTGGCACAACCAGGAGTCAAGACTGGCGCACAAGCTGAAAGGGCAATATTACTCTCCCACTGTTTTTTATGTTTTTTTTGTTTTTTTCAGGGAGACTTTAGAAGCCAAATAATATTAAAAAAACCCAAAAAAAAAAAGGCTTTCTATGGCCCACTGAATGAGAGGGAGAGAGGTGGCACACCCAGGAGTCAAGACTGGCACACAAGCTGAAAGGGCAATATTATTCTCCCACTGTTTTTTTAGGTTTTTTTTTTTTTTTTCAGGGAGAATTAGAAACCAAATAATATTAAAAAAAAAAAATAAATAGGCTTTCTATGGCCCACTGAATGAGAGGGAGAGAGGTGGCACACCCAGGAGTCAAGACTGGCACACAAGCTGAAAGGGCAATATTACTCTCCCACTGTTTTTTTAGGTTTTTTTTTTTTTTTCAGGGAGACTTTAGAAACCAAATAATATTAAAAAAAAAAAAAAAAAAAAAAAAAAAATAGGCTTGCTATAGCCCACTGAATGAGAGATAGCACACACAGCAGTGGCACACAAGCCCTGACTGAGGCCAATATTTTTCTCCCACTGATTGATGTAGTGTTTTTGTGTTGAGGTAGAATTTAGAACACAAATCACGGAAAAAATAAATAGGCTTTCTATGGCCCACTGAATGAAAGGGAGAGAGGTGGCACACCCAGGAGTCAAGACTGGCACACAAGCTGAAAGGGCAATATTACTCTCCCACTGTTTTTTTATGTATTTTTTGTTTTTTCAGGGAGACTTTAGAAACCCAATAATATTTAAAAAAAAAAATAAATAGGCTTTCTATGGCCCACTGAATGAGAGGGAGAGAGGTGGCACACCCAGGAGTCAAGACTGGCACACAAGCTGAAAGGGCAATATTATTCTCCCACTGTTTTTTTAGGTTTTTTTTTTTTTTTTCAGGGAGAATTAGAAACCAAATAATATTAAAAAAAAAAAATAAATAGGCTTTCTATGGCCCACTGAATGAGAGGGAGAGAGGTGGCACACCCAGGAGTCAAGACTGGCACACAAGCTGAAAGGGCAATATTACTCTCCCACTGTTTTTTTAGGTTTTTTTTTTTTTTTTCAGGGAGACTTTAGAAACCAAATAATATTAAAAAAAAAAAAAAAAAAGGCTTGCTATAGCCCACTGAATGAGAGATAGCACACACAGCAGTGGCACACAAGCCCTGACTGAGGCCAATATTTTTCTCCCACTGATTGATGTAGTGTTTTTGTGTTGAGGTAGAATTTAGAACACAAATCACGGAAAAAATAAATAGGCTTTCTATGGCCCACTGAATGAAAGGGAGAGAGGTGGCACACCCAGGAGTCAAGACTGGCACACAAGCTGAAAGGGCAATATTACTCTCCCACTGTTTTTTTATGTATTTTTTGTTTTTTCAGGGAGACTTTAGAAACCCAATAATATTTAAAAAAAAAAAAAAAAATAGGCTTGCTATAGCCCACTGAATGAGAGATAGCACACACAGCAGTGGCACACAAGCCCTGACTGAGGCCAATATTTTTCTCCCACTGATTGATGTAGTGTTTTTGTGTTGAGGTAGATTTTAGAACACAAATCACGGAAAAAATAAATAGGCTTTCTATGGCCCACTCAGTGAGAGATGGCACACACAGGGATGGCACTGTAGCAGAAATGCCAATCTTAATCTCCCACAAAAAAAAAACAAAAAAAAAAAAAAAAAACTGTCCTACAATTACTATCTCCCTGCAGTAATGTAAGCCAGGTATGGCAGGCAGCAATAGGAGTGGACTGATGCACAAATTAAATAAAAAGTGTGGACAAACAAAAAAGATAGCTGTGCAGAAAGGAAGGAACAAGAGGATATGTGCTTTGAAAAAAGCAGTTGGTTTCCACAGTGGCGTACACACAGCAATACAGCTATCACGGAGCCTTCTAGGGCAGCCCAATGAGCTACAGCGCTGAGGGGAAAAAAAAAAAAAAATAGCTTCCACAGTCCCTGCACACCGAAGGTGGTGTTGGACAGTGGAAATCGCTGCAGCACAAGCGGTTTGGTGGTTAGTGGACCCTGCCTAACGCTCTCCCTGCTTCTGACGAAGCGGCAGCAACCTGTCCCTAAGCTCAGATCAGCAGCAGTAAGATGGCGGTCGGCGGGAACGCCCCTTTATAGCCCCTGTGACGCCGCAGACAGCAAGCCAATCACTGCAATGCCCTTCTCTAAGATGGTGGGGACCAGGATCTATGTCATCACGCTGCCCACACTCTGCGTTCACCTTCATTGGCTGAGAAATGGCGCTTTTCGCGTCATTGAAACGCAACTTTGGCGCGAAAGTCGCGTACCGCATGGCCGACAAGCACAGGGGTCGGATCGGGTTTCATGAGACGCCGACTTAGCCAAAAGTCGGCGACTTTTGAAAATGATCGACCCGTTTCGCTCAACCCTATTGTTGGCTATGAAGTGGACGTTTGAGGAGTGGCGACATTGGCTTGAGGGAGCTAAGTGTTATGACCTGGTGGTTAAGAGGCCACACTGATATGACCTGGTGGCTAAAACGCAACATGGAATGAGCTCTGAGTAGGTGGTAACTCTACTGACCGCAGTCCCTAATCCTAACAACATCACTAGTAATAGCCGTGGGACGTTCCTGACTCTCCCTAGACACCTCTTCACAGCCTAAGAACTAGCTACCCCTAAAGAAGGAAATAGAAATCTATCTTGCCTCAGAGAAAACCCCAAAAGGAAAGATAGCCCCCCACAAATATTGACTGTGAGTGGAGAGGGAAATGACATACACAGAAATGAAATCAGATATCAGCAAAGGAGGCCAATACTAAACTTGATAGACAGAGAGAAAAGGATACTGTGCAGTCAGTATTAAAAACTACAAAATCCACGCAGAGTTTACAAAAATGAACTCCACACCGACTCACGGTGTGGAGGGGCAAATCTGCTTTCCCAGAGCTTCCAGCTAGCCTGAATATGACATAGTGACAAGCTGGACAAAAAGAGACATATTTGCAGAGCAATAGAGTCCAAAGAAAATGGACAAACAAGAACTAGCAAAAACTTATCTTTTGCTGACAAGGACAGGCCATATGAGAAATCCAAGGAGAGAACCAAATCCAACCTAAGACATTGACAGCTGGCATGAACTAAAGCCCAGAGCAGGTTTAAATAACAAACCCAGGCAAGGCGATTAGTGAAGGCAGCTGCTACAGCTACCTAAAGGAGCAGCAGTTCCACTCGAAACCACCAGAGGGAGCCCAAGGGCAGAACTCACAAAAATACCATTAGCAACCACAGGAGGGAGCTCCAGAACGGAATTCACAACAGTACCCCCCCTTGAGGAGGGGTCACCGAACCCTCACCAAAGCTCCCAGGCCGATCAGGACGAGCCAAATGGAAAGCATGAACCAAATCGGCAGCATGAACATCGGAGGCAACAACCCAAGAATTATCCTCCTGGCCATAACCCTTCCACTTGACCAGATACTGAAGCTTCCGCCTCGAAAAACGAGAATCCAAAATCTTCTCCACCACATATTCCAATTCCCCCTCAACCAACACCGGAGCAGGAGGATCAAAGGAGGGAACCATAGGTACCACATATCTCCGCAACAAGGATCTATGGAACACATTATGAATGGAAAAAGAAGCTGGAAGGGCCAAACGAAAAGACACCGGATTGATAATTTCAGAAATCTTATAAGGCCCAATAAAGCGAGGCTTGAACTTAGGGGAAGAAACCTTCATAGGAACATGACAAGAAGACAACCAGACCAGATCCCCAACACGAAGCCGGGGACCAACACACCGACGACGGTTAGCAAAACGTTGAGCCTGTTCCTGAGACAATGTCAAATTGTCCACCACATGAGTCCAAATTTGCTGCAACCTGTCCACCACAGAATCCACACCAGGACAGTCAGAAGGCTCAAGCTGTCCTGAAGAAAAACGAGGATGAAAACCAAAGTTACAAAAGAAAGGCGAAACCAAGGTAGCCGAACTAGCCCGATTATTAAGGGCAAACTCGGCCAACGGCAAAAAGGTAACCCAATCATCCTGATCAGCAGACACGAAGCATCTCAAATAGGTTTCCAAGGTCTGATTGGTTCGCTCCATTTGGCCATTTGTCTGAGGATGGAATGCTGAAGAAAAAGATAAATCAATGCCCATTCTAGCACAAAAAGACCGCCAAAACCTAGAAACGAACTGGGAACCTCTATCAGACACAATATTCTCCAGAATACCATGCAAACGAACCACATGCTGAAAAAATAATGGAACCAAATCAGAGGAGGAAGGCAACTTAGGCAAAGGTACCAAATGGACCATCTTAGAAAACCGGTCAGAAACCACCCAGATGACAGACATCTTCTGAGAAACAGGAAGATCAGAAATAAAATCCATGGAAATATGCGTCCAGGGCCTCTCAGGAATAGGCAAGGGCAAAAGCAACCCACTGGCACGGGAACAGCAAGGCTTAGCCCGAGCACAGGTCCCACAGGACTGCACAAACGAACGCACATCCCGCGACAAGGAAGGCCACCAAAAGGACCTAGCCACCAAATCTCTGGTACCAAAAATCCCAGGGTGACCAGCCAACACCGAACAATGAACCTCAGAAATTACCCTGCTAGTCCATCTATCAGGAACAAACAGTTTCCCCACTGGACAGCGGTCAGGTTTATGAGCCTGAAACTCCTGAAGTACCCGCCGCAAATCAGGGGAGATGGCGGAAAGAATCACCCCCTCCTTGAGGATCCCAGCCGGCTCAAGAACCCCCGGAGAATCAGGCAAAAAACTCCAAGAAAGGGCATCAGCCTTCACATTCTTAGATCCCGGAATATACGAGACCACAAAATCAAAACGGGAGAAAAACAGAGACCACCGAGCTTGTCTAGGATTCAACCGCTTAGCAGACTCGAGGTAAATCAGATTTTTATGATCAGTCAAGACCACCACGCGATGCTTGGCTCCCTCAAGCCAATGTCGCCACTCCTCAAATGCCCACTTCATAGCCAACAACTCCCGATTGCCGACATCATAATTACGCTCAGCAGGCGAAAACTTTCTGGAGAAGAAAGCACATGGTTTCATCAAAGAGCCATCAGAATTTCTCTGAGACAAAACGGCCCCTGCCCCAATCTCAGAAGCATCAACCTCAACCTGAAAAGGGAGAGAAACATCTGGCTGACGCAACACAGGGGCAGAAGTAAAACGACGTTTAAGCTCCTGAAAGGCCTCAACAGCCGCAGAGGACCAATTCATCACATCAGCGCCTTTCTTTGTCAAATCGGTCAGAGGCTTCACCACACTAGAAAAATTAGCAATAAAGCGACGATAAAAATTAGCAAAGCCCAAAAATTTCTGAAGGCTCTTTACAGATGTAGGTTGAGTCCAATCATGAAGGGACTGGACTTTAACAGGGTCCATTTCAATAGCCGAGGGAGAAAAAATGAAACCCAAAAAAGAAACCTTCTGAACTCCAAAGAGGCACTTAGACCCCTTCACAAACAACGCATTAGCACGAAGGACCTGAAACACCATCCTAACCTGCTTCACATGAGACTCCCAATCATCGGAAAAAAACAAAATATCATCCAAATACACAATCATGAATTTATCCAGATAATTCCGGAAGATATCATGCATAAAGGACTGAAATACCGATGGAGCATTAGAGAGCCCAAATGGCATCACAAGATATTCAAAATGGCCTTCGGGCGTATTAAATGCTGTTTTCCATTCATCACCTTGTTTAATACGCACGAGATTATACGCCCCTCGAAGGTCGATTTTAGTAAACCAACTGGCACCCTTAATCCGAGCAAACAAATCAGAAAGTAAAGGTAAAGGGTACTGGAATTTGACCGTGATCTTATTGAGAAGGCGATAATCTATACAGGGTCTCGAGGAGCCATCCTTCTTGGCAACAAAAAAAAATCCCGCTCCCAACGGTGACGAAGACGGGCGAATATGCCCCTTCTCCAAGGACTCCTTTATATAACTCCGCATAGCGGCATGCTCTGGCACAGACAGATTGAAAAGTCGGCCCTTAGGGAACTTACAGCCAGGAATCAAATTAATGGCACAATCGCAGTCCCTATGAGGAGGCAGGGAACTGGACATGGGCTCATCAAATATATCCTGGAAATCCGACAAAAACTCAGGAACTTCAGAAGAAGGGGACGAGGAAATGGACATCAAAGGAATATCACTATGTATCCCCTGACAACCCCAACCAGTTACAGACATAGATCTCCAATCCAGCACTGGATTATGTACCTGTAACCATGGAAAACCTAGCACAACAACATCATGCAAATTATGCAACACCAAAAAGCGAATATTTTCTTGATGTGCTGGAGCCATGTACATGGTTAACTGTGTCCAGTACTGAGGTTTATTCTTGGCCAATGGCGTAGCATCAATCCCCCTTAAGGGAATAGGGCTCTGCAAAGGCTCCAAGGAAAAACCACAGCGCTTGGCAAATTCTAAGTCCATTAAGTTCAGGGCAGCGCCAGAATCCACAAATGCCATAACAGAAAAGGACGACAATGAGCAAATCAGGGTAACAGACAAAAGAAATTTAGGCTGCACAGTACTAATAGTAACAAACCCAGGGACCCTCTTAGTACGCTTAGAGCAATCAGAAATGGCATGAGCAGAATCACCACAGTAAAAACACAGGCCATTCTGACGTCTGAATTTCTGCCTTTCTGCTCTAGTCAAAATCCTATCACATTGCATAGGCTCAGGACTCTGCTTAGAGGACACTGCCATATGGTGCACCACCTTGCGCTCACGCAAGCGCCGATCAATCTGAATGGCCAAAGACATTGACTCATTCAGACCAGCAGGCGTGGGAAACCCCACCATAACATCTTTAAGGGCTTCAGAAAGACCCTTTCTGAAAATCGCAGCCAGGGCATACTCATTCCATTTTGTGAGCACAGACCACTTTCTAAATTTCTGGCAGTATACTTCGCTGCTTCCTGACCCTGACACAGAGCCAGCAAAGCCTTCTCCGCCTGATCCACAGAATTAGGCTCGTCATACAGCAATCTGAGCGCTTGAAAAAATGCGTCAATATTGAGCAATGCAGGATTTCCTGGCTCAAGGGAGAATGCCCAGTCCTGCGGGTCGCCACGCAGCAAATAAATAACAATCTTCACCTGCTGAATGGGATCACCAGAGGAACGGGGTCTCAGAGCAAAAAACAATCTGCAATTATTTTTAAAGTTCAAAAATTTAGATCTATCTCCAGAAAACAAATCAGGAATAGGAATTCTAGGCTCTAATACCGGAGTCTGGACAACATAATCTTGAATACTCTGTACCCTTGCAGCGAGTTGATCCACGCACAAGGACAGACCCTGAACCTCCATATCAGTACCAAAATCCTGAACCTCCCAGAGATTTAGGGGAAAAAAAGACAAAACAAGCTACAAAGGAAAAAAAAATGACTCAGAACTTTCTTTTCCCTCTTTTGAGATGCATTTAACACATTGTGGGCCAGCTGTACTGTTATGACCTGGTGGTTAAGAGGCCACACTGATATGACCTGGTGGCTAAAATGCAACATGGAACGAGCTCTGAGGAGGTGGTAACTCTACTGACCGCAGTCCCTAATCCTAACAACATCACTAGTAATAGCCGTGGGATGTTCCTGACTCTCCCTAGACACCTCTTCACAGCCTAAGAACTAGCTACCCCTAAAGAAGGAAATAGAAAGCTATCTTGCCTCAGAGAAAACCCCAAAAGGAAAGATAGCCCCCCACAAATATTGACTGTGAGTGGAGAGGGAAATGACGTACACAGAAATGAAATCAGATATCAGCAAAGGAGGCCAATACTAAACTTGATAGACAGAGAGAAAAGGATACTGTGCGGTCAGTATTAAAAACTACAAAATCCACGCAGAGTTTACAAAAATGAACTCCACACCGACTCACGGTGTGGAGGGGCAAATCTGCTTTCCCAGAGCTTCCAGCTAGCCTGAATATGACATAGTAAACAAGAACTAGCAAAAACTTATCTTTTGCTGACAAGGACAGGCCATATGAGAAATCCAAGGAGAGAACCAAATCCAACCTAAGACATTGACAGCTGGCATGAACTAAAGCCCAGAGCAGGTTTAAATAACAAACCCAGGCAAGGCGATTAGTGAAGGCAGCTGCTACAGCTACCTAAAGGAGCAGCAGTTCCACTTGAAACCAGCAGAGGGAGCCCAAGGGCAGAACTCACAAAAATACCATTAGCAACAACAGGAGGGAGCTCCAGAACGGAATTCACAACAGCTAAGCACCGTATTGTGGTCTTGACCGATCATAAAAATCTGATTTACCTCGAGTCTGCCAAGCGGCTGAATCCTAGACAGGAACGATGGTCCCTTTTCTTTTCCCGTTTTGATTTCGTGGTCTCGTATCTTCCGGGTTCTAAGAATATTAAGGCTGATGCCCTCTCTAGGAGTTTTTTGCCTGATTCTCCTGAGGTCCTTGAACCGGTCGGCATTCTGAAAGAAGGGGTGGTCCTTTCTGCCATTTCCCCTGATTTACGACGGGTTCTTCAGGAATTCCAGGCTGACAAACCTAACCGCTGTCCAGTGGGGAAACTGTTTGTTCCTGATAGATGGACTAGTAGAGTAATTTCTGAGGTTCATTGTTCTGTGTTGGCTGGCCATCCTGGTATTTTTGGTACCAGAGATTTGGTTGGTAGGTCCTTTTGGTGGCCTTCTTTGTCGCGGGATGTGCGTTCTTTTGTGCAGTCCTGTGGGACTTGTGCGCGGGCTAAGCCTTGTTGTTCCCGTGCTAGTGGGTTGCTTTTGCCTTTGCCGGTCCCTGAGAGGCCCTGGACGCATATTTCTATGGATTTTATTTCAGATCTTCCGGTTTCCCAGAGGATGTCTGTTATCTGGGTGGTTTGTGACCGGTTCTCTAAGATGGTCCATTTGGTGCCTTTGCCTAAATTGCCTTCCTCTTCTGATTTGGTTCCGTTGTTTTTTCAGCATGTGGTTCGTTTGCATGGTATTCCGGAGAATATTGTGTCTGACAGAGGCTCACAGTTTGTTTCTAGATTTTGGCGAGCCTTTTGTGCTAGGTTGGGCATTGATTTGTCTTTTTCCTCCGCATTTCATAATCAGACAAATGGCCAGACCAAGCGAACTAATCAGACTTTGGAAACTTATTTGAGATGCTTTGTGTCTGCTGATCAGGATGATTGGGTGGCTTTCTTGCCATTGGCCGAGTTTGTCATTAATAATCGGGCTAGTTCGGCTACCTTGGTTTCGCCCTTCTTTTGTAATTTTGGTTTTCATCCTCGTTTTTCTTCAGGGCAGGTTGAGCCTTCTGACTGTCCTGGTGTGGATTCTGTGGTTGACAGGTTGCAGCAGATTTGGGCTCATGTGGTGGACAATTTGGTGTTGTCTCAGGAGGAGGCTCAGCATTTTGCTAACCGTCGTCGGCGTGTTGGTTCCCGGTTTCGGGTTGGGGATTTGGTCTGGTTGTCTTCCCGTCATATTCCTATGAACCTTTCTTCCCCTAAGTTTAAGCCTCGGTTTATTGGTCCTTATAGGATTTCTGAGATTATCAATCCGGTCTCTTTTCGTTTGGCCCTTCCGGCCTCTTTTGCCATCCATAATGTTTTCCATAGATCTTTATTGCGGAAATATGTGGTGCCCATTGTTCCCTCTGTTGATCCTCCTGCCCCTGTGTTGGTTGATGGGGAGTTGGAGTATCTGGTTGAGAAGATTTTGGATTCTCGTTTTTCGAGGCGGAAGCTTCAGTATCTTGTCAAATGGAAGGGTTATGGCCAGGAGGATAATTCTTGGGTTTTCGCCTCTAATGTCCATGCTGCTGATTTGGTCCGTGCCTTTCATCTGGCTCGTCCTGATCGCCCTGGGGGCTCTGGTGAGGGTTCGGTGACCCCTCTTCAAGGGGGGGGTACTGTTGTGAATTCTGTTCTTGGGCTCGCTCCGGTGGTTGTTTGTGATAGTGCAGTTGTCTCTGGGTTGTAATCCGGGCAGGTGTTTCTGCTGATTGCAGCTCTATTCGGTATTTAGGTGTGCTGGATTCATTAGTCAGTGCTAGGGTTGAGCGAAACGGGTCGGCCATTTTCAGAAGTCGCCGACTTTTGGCAAAGTCGGGTTTCATGAAACCCGAACCCTGTGTGGGGTCGGCCATGAGGTCGGCAATCTTCTGAATCTGGTATCGGAATTCCGATACCGAGTTCCGATATGTTTGCGATATCGGAAATCGGTATCGGAATCCACATTTCAGTGTAAAATAAAGAATTAAAATAAAAAATATTGATATACTCACCTCTCCGGAGGCCCCAGGACATCGCCGCTGGTAACCGGCAGCCTTCTTTGCTTAAAATGAGCGCGTTCAGGGCCTTCCATGACGTCATGGCTTCTGATTGGTCGCGGCCGCCCATGTGACCGCCACGCGACCAATCACAATCCGTGACGTAATTCTCAGGTCCTAAATTCCTAATTTTAGGAATTTAGGACCTGAGAATTACGTCACAGCTTGTGATTGGTCGCGTGGCGGTCACATGGGCGGCCGCGACCAATCACAAGCCGTGACGTCATCTAAGGCCCTGAACGCGCTCATTCTTAAGAAGGAAGGCTGCCGGAAAGAAGCAGGGCGCGTCCGAGGGTGAGTATATACCTAATAGGAATATACTCACCCTCAGCTTCTTTCCGGCAGCCTTCCTTCCTAAGAATGAGCGCGTTCAGGGCCTTAGATGATGTCACGGCTTGTGATTGGTCGAGGCCACCCATGTGACCGCCACACGACCAATCACAAGCCGTGACGTAATTCTCAGGTCCTAAATTCCTAGAATTAGGAATTTAGGACCTGAGAATTACGTCATGTGTTGTGAATTTGGATTCTGGGCTCCCCCGGTGGCCGCTTGTGGAATTGGACTTGTCATCCTCTTTCCTGTTTCACCTGGTTCCATCAGTAGTGGGTGTCGCTATTTAAGCTCATTTCTCTGGTGGTTTCTTGCCGGTCAACAATGTTATCTGATGCCTCTCAGTGCTTGTTCCTGCTTCTGACAACTACTAGATAAGTTGGACTTTTGTCCATGTTTCGTTTTGCCTATTTGTTCCAGTTCACAGCTGAAGTTTTGTTACTGTGTCTGGAAAGCTCTCGTTGATCAGGGATTGCTACTCTGGCGTTATGAGTTAATGCCAGAGTTTAAGGTAATCTCTGGATGGTGTTTTGTTAGTGTTTTTCTGCTGACCATGAAAGTATACTATCTGTCTTCTGCTATCTAGTAAGCGGACCTCAAATTTGCTAAGACTATTTTCCTGCTGCGTTTGTTGTTTCATCTGAACTCACCGTCATTATATGTGGGGGGCTACTGTCTTCTTTGGAATATTTCTCTAGAGGTGAGCCAGGTCTTATATTTCCCTCTGCTAGCTATTTAGGTCTTAGGCCAGAGCTGGGCATCTAGCGATAAATAGGAAATGCTACCTGGCTATTTCTAGTTGCGCGGCAGGCTTAGTTCATGGTCAGTATAGTTCCATCTTCCGAGAGCTTGTCCCTCTATAGGCTTGCTATGATCTCTGCCTGCAGAGATCATGACAGTTTGACCGGCCGATAAAGTGTTAAAGACCCAGGTTGAGAAAGGAGAGTTATAAGAAGTCTGCTGGAATTTTTTTTTTTTTTTTTTTTTTTCCAGTTTGCCTTGCTGCAGTCTTTTTTCTCTCTCTCCTCCTAATCTCTGTATGGCTCTGTGTGCACCTGACAATAATGGATCTTCAGAGTGTAACTGCGGGTTTGAATAATCTCATCACGAAAGTACAAAATTTACAAGATTTTGTGGTACATGCTCCAGTATCTGAGCCGAGAATTCCTTTGCCGGAGTTCTTCACAGGGAATAGAGCTAGCTTCCAGAATTTCCGAAATAATTGTAAGCTTTATTTGTCCCTGAAGTCTCGTTCAGCTGGAGACCCTGCTCAGCAGGTTAGGATTGTGATTTCCTTGCTCAGGGGTGACCCTCAAGATTGGGCCTTCTCATTGCCAGCAGGGGATCCTGCATTGCGCGATGTGGATGCGTTTTTTCTGGCCTTGGGCTTGCTTTATGAGGAACCTCATTTGGAACTTCAGGCAGAAAAAACTTTGATGGCACTATCTCAGGGGCAAGACGAAGCTGAGGTTTACTGCCAAAAATTCCGTAAATGGTCTGTGCTTACTCAGTGGAATGAGTGCGCCTTGGCGGCAACTTTCAGAGAAGGTCTCTCTGATGCCGTTAAGGATGTTATGGTGGGGTTCCCTGTGCCTGCAGGTCTGAATGAGTCCATGACAATGGCTATTCAGATTGATAGGCGTCTGCGGGAGCGCAAACCGGTGCACCATCTGGCGGTGTCTATGGAAAAGACGCCAGAAAGTATGCAGTGTGATAGAATTCTGTCCAGGAGCGAGCGACAGAATTTTAGACGGAAGAATGGATTGTGCTTCTATTGTGGGGATTCTACTCATGTTATATCAGCATGCTCTAGGCGTACAAAGAAGCTTGATAAGTCTGTTTCCATTGGCACCATTCAGTCTAAGTTTATTTTGTCTGTAACCCTGATTTGCTCTTTGTCATCCATTGCCACGGACGCCTATGTTGACTCTGGCGCCGCTCTGAGTCTTATGGATTGGTCCTTTGCCAATCGTTGTGGTTTTGATTTAGAGCCTTTGGAGACTCTTATTCCTCTGAAGGGGATTGACTCCACCCCATTGGCTAATAATAAACCACAATACTGGACACAAGTAACCATGCGTATCAATCCGGATCACCAGGAGATTATTCGTTTCCTGGTGCTGTATAATTTACATGACGATTTGGTACTGGGATTGCCATGGTTGCAGTCTCACAATCCAGTCTTGGACTGGAGAGCAATGTCTGTGTTGAGCTGGGGATGTAAGGGTATTCATGGGGACTTACCTTTGGTTTCTATTTCGTCGTCCATTCCCTCTGAAGTCCCTGAGTTCCTCTCTGATTATCAAGACGTCTTTGACGAACCCAAGCTTGGGTCGTTACCTCCGCACCGTGAGTGCGATTGTGCCATAGATTTGATACCGGGTTGCAAATATCCAAAGGGTCGTTTGTTTAATCTGTCTGTGCCGGAACACGCTGCTATGCGGGAATATATAAAGGAGTCTTTGGAAAAGGGACATATTCGTCCATCTTCTTCTCCCTTGGGAGCTGGGTTTTTCTTTGTCTCAAAAAAGGACGGCTCTTTGAGACCATGTATTGATTATCGGCTTCTGAATAAGATCACTGTTAAGTATCAATATCCGTTGCCATTGCTTACTGATTTGTTTGCTCGTATAGAGGGTGCTAAGTGGTTCTCTAAAATTGATCTTCGTGGGGCGTATAATTTGGTGCGGATCAGGCAGGGGGATGAGTGGAAGACCGCATTTAATACGCCCGAGGGCCACTTTGAGTATTTGGTCATGCCTTTTGGTCTTTCTAATGCCCCTTCAGTTTTCCAGTCTTTTATGCATGATATTTTCCGCGATTTTTTGGATAAATTTATGATAATATATCTGGATGATATTCTGATTTTTTCTGATGACTGGGACTCTCATGTCCAGCAGGTCAGGAGAGTTTTTCAGGTTCTGCGGTCTAATTCTTTATGTGTGAAGGGGTCTAAGTGCGTTTTTGGGGTCCAGAAAATTTCCTTTTTGGGGTATATTTTTTCTCCCTCTTCCATTGAGATGGATCCCGTCAAGGTGCAAGCTATTTGTGACTGGACTCAGCCCTCCTCTCTTAAGGGTCTTCAGAGATTTTTGGGCTTTGCCAACTTTTACCGCCGATTTATTGCTGGTTTTTCGGATGTCGTTAAACCACTGACTGATTTGACCAGACATGGCGCTGATGTTGCTAATTGGTCCCCTCATGCTGTAGAGGCCTTTCAGGAGCTTAAGCACCGTTTTGCCTCTGCCCCTGTGTTACGTCAGCCTGATGTGAATCTGCCTTTTCAGGTTGAGGTTGACGCTTCGGAGATCGGAGCTGGGGCAGTGTTGTCGCAGAAAGGTTCCGACTGCTCCGTCATTAGGCCTTGTGCCTTCTTTTCTCGCAAATTTTCGCCCGCAGAGCGGAATTATGATGTTGGGAATAGGGAGCTTTTGGCCATGAAGTGGGCGTTTGAGGAGTGGCGCCATTGGCTGGAGGGGGCTAAGCATCAGGTGGTGGTATTGACTGACCACAAAAATTTGATTTATCTTGAGACTGCCAGGCGCCTGAATCCTAGACAGGCGCGCTGGTCTTTATTTTTTTCTCGCTTTAATTTTGTGGTGTCATACCTACCGGGTTCTAAGAATGTTAAGGCAGATGCCCTTTCTAGGAGTTTTGACCCGGACTCTCCTGGTAATGCTGAACCCACAGGTATCCTTAGGGAGGGAGTAATTTTGTCGGCCGTTTCTCCTGATCTGCGGCGGTCCTTGCAAGAGTTTCAGGCGGATAGACCGGATCGTTGTCCGCCTGATAGACTGTTTGTTCCGGATGATTGGACCAGTAGAGTCATCTCTGAGGTACATTCTTCGGCATTGGCAGGTCATCCCGGAATTTTTGGTACCAGGGATTTGGTGGCAAGATCCTTCTGGTGGCCTTCCCTGTCACGAGATGTGCGAGTCTTTGTGCAGTCATGTGACATTTGTGCTCGGGCCAAGTCTTGTAGTTCTCGGGCTAGCGGACTGCTGTTGCCCTTGCCTATTCCTAAGAGGCCTTGGACACACATCTCGATGGATTTTATTTCAGATCTGCCTGTTTCCCAGAAGATGTCTGTCATCTGGGTGGTCTGTGACCGTTTCTCTAAAATGGTCCATTTGGTTCCTCTGCCCAAGTTGCCTTCTTCTTCTGAGTTGGTTCCTCTGTTTTTTCAGAATGTTGTCCGATTGCACGGTATTCCTGAGAATATTGTTTCTGACAGAGGTACCCAATTTGTGTCTAGATTTTGGCGGGCATTCTGTGCTAGGATGGGCATAGATTTGTCTTTTTCATCTGCTTTTCACCCTCAGACTAATGGCCAGACCGAGCGGACTAATCAGACCTTGGAGACATATCTGAGGTGTTTTGTCTCTGCTGACCGGGATGATTGGGTTGCTTTTTTGCCATTGGCAGAGTTCGCCCTCAATAATCGGGCCAGCTCTTCCACCTTGGTGTCCCCGTTTTTCTGTAATTCGGGGTTTCACCCTCGATTTTCCTCCGGTCAGGTGGAATCCTCGGATTGTCCTGGAGTGGATGCGGTGGTGGAGAGATTGCATCACATCTGGGGGCAGGTTGTGGACAATTTGAAGTTGTCCCAGGAGAAGACTCAGCGTTTTGCCAACCGTCATCGTCGTGTTGGTTCTCGGCTTTGTGTTGGAGATTTGGTGTGGTTGTCTTCTCGTTTTGTCCCTATGAGGGTCTCTTCTCCTAAGTTTAAACCTCGTTTCATCGGCCCTTATAGAATATTGGAGATTCTTAATCCTGTTTCTTTCCGTTTGGACCTCCCTGCGTCCTTTTCCATTCATAACGTTTTTCATCGGTCGTTATTGCGCAGGTATGAGGTACCTGTTGTACCTTCAGTTGAGCCTCCTGCTCCGGTGTTGGTTGAGGGTGAGTTGGAGTACGTTGTGGAGAAAATTTTGGACTCTCGTGTTTCCAGACGGAGACTCCAGTATCTGGTCAACTGGAAGGGTTACGGCCAGGAGGATAATTCTTGGGTCAATGCATCTGATGTTCATGCTTCTGATCTTGTTCGTGCCTTCCATAGGGCTCATCCTGGTCGCCCTGGTGGATCTGGTGAGGGTTCGGTGCCCCCTCCTTGAGGGGGGGGTACTGTTGTGAATTTGGATTCTGGGCTCCCCCGGTGGCCGCTTGTGGAATTGGACTTGTCATCCTCTTTCCTGTTTCACCTGGTTCCATCAGTAGTGGGTGTCGCTATTTAAGCTCATTTCTCTGGTGGTTTCTTGCCGGTCAACAATGTTATCTGATGCCTCTCAGTGCTTGTTCCTGCTTCTGACAACTACTAGATAAGTTGGACTTTTGTCCATGTTTCGTTTTGCCTATTTGTTCCAGTTCACAGCTGAAGTTTTGTTACTGTGTCTGGAAAGCTCTCGTTGATCAGGGATTGCTACTCTGGCGTTATGAGTTAATGCCAGAGTTTAAGGTAATCTCTGGATGGTGTTTTGTTAGTGTTTTTCTGCTGACCATGAAAGTATACTATCTGTCTTCTGCTATCTAGTAAGCGGACCTCAAATTTGCTAAGACTATTTTCCTGCTGCGTTTGTTGTTTCATCTGAACTCACCGTCATTATATGTGGGGGGCTACTGTCTTCTTTGGAATATTTCTCTAGAGGTGAGCCAGGTCTTATATTTCCCTCTGCTAGCTATTTAGGTCTTAGGCCAGAGCTGGGCATCTAGCGATAAATAGGAAATGCTACCTGGCTATTTCTAGTTGCGCGGCAGGCTTAGTTCATGGTCAGTATAGTTCCATCTTCCGAGAGCTTGTCCCTCTATAGGCTTGCTATGATCTCTGCCTGCAGAGATCATGACAGTCATGGCTTGTGATTGGTCGCGTGGCGGTCACACGGGCGGCCGCGACCAATCAGAAGCCGTGACGTCATGGAAGGCCCTGAACGCGCTCATTTTAAGCAAAGAAGGCTGCCGGTTACCAGCGGTAAGGTCCAGGCTGCGTCGGAGAGGTGAGTATATCAATATTTTTTATTTTAATTCTTTATTTTACACATTAATATGGATCCCAGGGCCTGAAGGAGAGTTTCCTCTCCTTCAGACCCTGGGAACCATAGTATCCCATTGCACTGCATTGGGTTCGTGTTTCGGCCGACCCCGACCCCGACTTTTTTATAGGATCGGCCGATTTCACTCGACCCGACTTTTGAGAAAGTCGGGTTTCGTGAAACCCGACCCGATCCTATAAAAATAAAAGTCGCTCAACCCTAGTCAGTGCCAGTTGTCCATTGTTCTTGGAGGGTTTACATCCCTGTCTGGTTCCTTCTGCTCTGCTGTCAATTCAGCCAAGATAAGTGTCTTGTTTATTTTCCTGCAGCACACATGTAGTGTGCTTTTCAGTTCAAAACAATTTATTGTTTTGTCTTGTCCAGCTTAGACTTGTTTGGATTTTTTCAGTCATGCTGGATTCTCTGGAGATGCAGATATACATTCTATGTCTTTAGTTAAATGTGGAAGTTTTGTATTTTCTGCTGTGGATATTTTCAGAGTTTTAATACTGACCGCTTAGTACTCTGTCCTATCCTTTACTATTTAGCTAGAAGTGCCTCTTTTGCTAAATCCTGTTTTCAGCCTGTGTGTGTCTTTACTCTTATATTCACCGTCAATATTTGTGGGGGGCTGCCTATCCTTTGGGGTTTCTGCTCTGAGGCAAGATAGAATTCCCATTTCCATCTATAGGGTTATTTAGTCCTCCAGCTGTGTCGAGGTGTCTAGGATGTGTTAGGTACACCCCACGGCTACTTCTAGTTGCGGTGTCAGTTTAGGGTTGCGGTCTGTACAGGTACCACCTTCTCTAGAGAAGGTCTCATGCGGCTCCAAGGCCACCAGATCATAACACGCACCACCGCCACGCACAGCCGCCCGCACTCACCACCGCTACGCACAGCCGCCCGCCCGCACTCACCACCGCCACGCACAGCCACCCGCACTCTCAGCACCACCACGCACAGTCGCCCGCACTCACCACCGCCACGCACAGCCGCCCGCACTCACCACTGCCACGCACAGCCGCCCGCCCGCACTCACCACCGCCACGCACAGCCACCCGCCCGCACTCACCACCGCCACGCACAGCTGCCCGCACTCACCACCGCCACGCACAGCCACCCGCACTCTGCACCGCCACGCACAGCTGCCCGCACTCGGCACCACCATGCACAGCCACCCGCACTCAGCACCGCCATGCACAGCCACCCGCACTCAGCACCGCCACGCACAGCCACCCGCACTCAGCACCGCCACGCACAGCCGCCTGCACTCTCAGCACCGCCCCGCACAGCCGCCCGCACTCACCACCACCACGCACAGCCGCCCGCACTCTCAGCACCACCCCGCAAAGCCGCCCGCAGTCACCACCGCCACGCACAGCCGCCCGCACTCACCACCGCCACGCACAGCCGCCCGCACTCACCACCGCCACGCACAGCCGCCCACACTCTCAGCACCGCCCGCACTCACCACCGCCACGCACAGCCGCCCGCACTCACCACCGCCACGCACAGCCGCCCGCACTCACCACCGCCACGCACAGCCGCCCGCACTCTCAGCACCGCCCACACTCACCATCGCCACGCACAGCCGCCCGCACTCACCACGCCACACACAGCCGCCCGCAGTCACCACCGCCACGCCCAGCCGCCCGCACTCACCACCGCCACGCACAGCCGCCCGCACTCTCAGCACCACCCCACACAGCCGACTGCACTCAGCACTGCCACGCACAGCCGCCCGCACTCAGCACCACCACGCACAGCCGCCCGCACTCAGCACTGGCACGCACAGCCGCCCGCACTCCCCACAGCCACGCACAGCCGCCCGCACTCAGCACCGCCACGCACAGCCGCCCGCACTCCCCACAGCCACGTACAGCCGCCCGCACTCAGCACCGCCACGCACAGCCATCCGCACTCAGCACCGCCACGCACAGCCGCCCGCACTCAGCACCGCCACGCACAGCCGCCCGCACTCACCACCGCCACGCACAGCCGCCCGCACTCACCACCGCCACGCACAGCCACCCGCACTCACCACCGCCACGCACAGCCGCCCGCACTCTCAGCACCGCCCGCACTCACCACCGCCACGCACAGCCGCCCGCACTCACCACCGCCACGCACAGCCGCCCGCACTCACCACCGCCACGCACAGCCGCCCGCACTCTCAGCACCGCCCGCACTCACCACCGCCACGCACAGCCGCCCACACTCACCATGCCACACACAGCCGCCCGCAGTCACCACCGCCACGCCCAGCCGCCCGCACTCACCACCGCCACGCACAGCCGCCCGCACTCTCAGCACCACCCCACACAGCCGACTGCACTCAGCACCGCCACGCACAGCCGCCCGCACTCAGCACCACCACGCACAGCCGCCCGCACTCAGCACTGGCACGCACAGCCACCCGCACTCCCCACAGCCACGCACAGCCGCCCGCACTCAGCACCGCCACGCACAGCCGCCCGCACTCAGCACCGGCACGCACAGCCGCCCGCACTCCCCACAGCCATGCACAGCCGCCCGCACTCAGCACCGCCACGCACAGCCGCCCGCACTCAGCACCGCCACGCACAGCCGCCCGCACTCAGCACCGCCACGCACAGCCGCCCGCACTCAGCACCGCCACGCACAGCCGCCCACACTCAGCACCGGCACGCACAGCCGCCTGCACTCCCCACAGCCACGCACAGCCGCCCGCACTCAGCACCGGCACGCACAGCCGCCCGCACTCAGCACCGCCACGCACAGCCGCCCGCACTCAGCACCGCCACGCACAGCCGCCCGCACTCAGCACCGCCATGCACAGCCTCCCGCACTCAGCACTGCCACGCACAGCCGCCCGCACTCAGCACCGCCACGCACAGCCGCCCGCACTCAGCACTGCCAAGCACAGCCATCAAGCACTCAGCACAGCCGCCGGCACTCAGCACAGCCGCCGGCACTCAGCACAGCCACACACAGCCGCCCGCACTCAGCACAGCCGCCTGCACTCAGCACCACCACGCACAGCCGCCCACACTCAGCACAGCCACGCACAGCCGCCTGCACTCAGCACAGCCACGCACAGCCGCCCACACTCAGCACAGCCACGCACAGCCACCCGCACTCAGCACAGCCGCCTGCACTCAGCACAGCCGCCCGCACTCAGCACAGCCACACTCGGGCAGTAGAGCCGGAGAGAGAAAGATGAGAACAACATATGGCAGAATGGAAACAGGAACAGGCAGAATGGGTGCAGTACATTACAACAGAATGGGGGCACAGGATGGGAGCAGCACATGACAGAATGGGGGCGCAGGATGGGAGCACCACATGACAGAATGGGGGTGCAGGATGGGAGCAGCACATGACAGAATGCGCACAATGGCAGCAGCACATGACGGAATGGGGGCGCACACATGACAGGATTGGGTTGCAGGATGGGAGCACATGACTGTGTGGTGCAGGATGGGAGCACATGACAGAATGGGAGCAGCACATGACAGAATGGGGGCACAGGATGGGAGCAGCACATGACAGAATGGGGGCGCACACACATGACAGGATGGGGGTGTAGGATGGAGCAGCATATCACAGGATGGATGGGAGCACATGACAGGATGGAGACGCAAGATGGAGCAGCACATGATAGGATGGGGGCGCAGGATGGAACAGCACATGACAGGATGAGGGCGCAGGATGGAACAGCACATGACAGGATGGGGGCGCAGGATGGAACAGCACATGACAGGATTGGGTGCGCAGGATGGGAGAACATTACAGGATGGGAGCGCAGGATGGGAGCACAGGATGGGAGCACATGACAGGATGGGGATGCAGGATGGAGCAGCACATGACAGGATGGGGGCGCAGGATGGGAGCACCACATGACAGGATGCGGGCGCAGGATGGAGCAGCACATGACAGGATGGGAGAGCAAGATGGGAGCAGCACATACCAGGATGGAGACCATATACCAATATAAATGCTCGCCACCCGGGCGTAGAACGGGTTCAATAGCTAGTTAGTAATATATTCCCATCTGGTGCTTGAAGACTGTGACAACATGGACCTGTGTGATTTCAAATGCCAGGGCTGAATTTCAGTCCTAGTCCGTACCTGACTGTACCTCTCCATCTTTATGCAAGAAGGCCTCAACCCAATCCATCTGAAGCAGAAACATCAGTTTTTCTAAAAAAATCTTGAAAGGAGGGACATGGTTGTGGATCCATGACTGTAGAATGGCCTTAGTACCTGCTGCCGCCACCAAATGTAGCAGTTTATGGGACCCTGGAGAGCAGGTGTAGTTATCTGGTTTTAAATATCCAAAAATGGCTAATAGAGGTTCATCAGGAGCAAAGTTTGCCAGATGTGTGATGGTGAATTGTCGTACTCTGACCTAAAATGGTCTGATGACCGGGCATGCCCATAGGCAATGGAACAAGTTGGCTTCTGGGGATTGGCATTTGAAATATTTGGAGGTTGTTTTCAGCCCCATTCTATGACCCCTTTTGGTCAGTTAGGTAGGATATATGACAGATTTTCAGTCTCATTTCTAGGAAACGAGCTGAAGGGAGGAATTTCTAGAGCTTTCAGAATGGTGTTGCAGGACAAGATGAGGTCCTCGATCTGCCATTTTGTTAGCGGAAATTGGGACTGTTCATAATCCAGGGCTACATGGATGAATTTGTAATTCATGGCTATCTGGGCACTAGATTCTTCTTTGTTCTTCACATATTTAGGTGTGTATACTGTAGTTGTTATGGTTCCTTCCTTTGGATGCCACCAGCTGGTATAGAGAGCCTTGTAGGCCAGTCGATCCTCGGTGATTGGTAAAATTTGTCATGGTCCCTGGCAGACATTCGGTAGTCAATGCTTTATATTTCCTGGTGTCATTAACAGTTACTCCTTTTGAGGTGTTTGGTAATGATATTTAGTGTTAAAAGTGAAATGGGATTTGCAAAATGCTAGATAACGGCTCAGTGGACACAACCAATTTACTGATGCCACAAAGCAATAGTCACAGCATTTGGTCTAAACAAATTCCTAGTAAATTTGCCTTGTCATTTGGCTGGGTCTCGGCTGCGTGTAGTCAGCTTGCATTTTAATTTGACCCTGCAGTTACTTATTTCATTATTGATCAAACATAATGCTGAATCAATGTTCATCTTGTTACTTGGACCATTTCAGTGTAATACAGTGATAGCGATGCCCGAAGTTACTCATTTTCATCCGAAAGCGAATTCACCATAAAATCAATGCCTGCTTGCTAGTTATGTCAGACAGCAGGCAATGGTGATTATATATACTGTTTATGCTTCCACATTATATTTTCACATTGAGCAGTAATGAAAAAAGTCTTCCTTCCTTAATTAAACATCCTCATACTTTAACTTCGTAAGATAATATGCACAGGATAGATGATAACTTGCAAATTATTGGGATCTTTACCAATCCAAAGAACTAAGCTTTGAAGTGCCTCATTTGATGGGCAAGCACAGTGGTACAACTAGGTGTCTCCATCCTGGCCCCTTCCTGTAATAATGTCTCCTTTCTGGATCCCTTGATCTAATAATGTCCTCCATCTTGGATCTTTATTTAATTTTTATCTAATAATATTCCCCATCCTTGGAGCCTTTCCAAAAAAATGCCCTCCATCCAAGGTCTCCTCCTATAACAAATTCCCCTATCCTGTGCCCCTTTCCATAAAAATGTCCTTCATCCTTGGCCCCTTCCTATAATAATTTCCCCATCCTTAGCCCCTTACTATAATAATGTCACCCATCCTGGGTCGTTAATATAATAATGCCCTAACTCTTGGCCATTTATTTCATATTTATCTAATAATGTTCCCCATCTTTGACCCTGCCTATAATAATGCCCCCCCATCCTGGGCCCCTTACTATAATGTCCTTCATTATTGGCGTCTTCCTATAATAATGCCCCCCATCCTAGGTACCTTCCTGTAAAAATGTCCCCATCCTTGGTCCCTTTAATAAATAATGACCCCCATCCTGGACCCCTTCATTAAGTAATGTACCCCATCCTGGAACCCTTTATTAAGTAATGTCCCACCTCCTGGGCCCCTTTATTAAATAATGTTCTTCATCCTGGTCTCCTTTATTAACCCCTTCCCAACATTTGAGACCATGGTAAAGAAGGTGCTCCTGCAAAACTACGTAAATTTACATCATGGCAATCTTGTAGGCACAGGGGCGGTGCCCGCAAGATCGTCACCAGGAGCTCTGCTTAAGTTATCGCCAAAACCTGGCTGTCATTGCCAGCACTGCCACGGGCCATTTAACCCCCTAAATGCTGTGATTGATAGTGATTGCAGCATTTAGAAGGCACCCGCATTATGTCATTGTGAGGGCTCAATCATTGCCATGGCAACCTAAAGTAGTCATAATGACCTCCGGGTCAGCCAGCTAGGGCAAGCCTGTTAGACCATGCTGAGTGCATGTTCTAAGAGGCTCCTTTCAATGTAGCACATACAAGTATAATGTGTTGCAGTGCTGGTGCATACAATGCTTTATACCAGCAGAGTGATAAAAGTTAAAGTGAAATAGAAGGACTAAGTAAACAAGTTAAAAAGTAAAAAAAAAAGTATTTTTTTTAAATCATAAAATAAACAAAAATATGAAAAAAAGTTAAACCAATAAATACTGTAGGTTTATTTATGTAAAAAACAAAACCACATATTTGGTATTGCCATGTTGGAAATGACCTAACCTTAAATTATCACACTATTTAAACCCTTCAATGAACTATGAATAAAAAGTCACAAACAAATTATGATTTGTCATCATACTACCAAAAAAATTGTGATAAAATCTAAAAGTCATCAGGAAAACTCAGGCAGCACAGTGGCTTAGTGGTTAGCTTGATTACCTTTCAATGCTTGGGTCCTTAGTTCAATTCTGTCTTAGTAATTCTACCTCTCAGTTGTACTTTAGAAATTGCAAATGGACCTGCACTAGTTTTTCCTGATCTCCCCATTGGTGCTGGTAGTAATATCAATGACTTTGCTAAAGTTCATCCTCCGAGCAATATGGTGGCTCAGTGGAAAACTCTGGTGCTTTGCAGCATATGAGTCCAGGGTTCAAATCCAACTATGGGAAATTCCAAATGGACCTTCTCTTGTTTTTCCTGAGCTTTCGAAAGGTGCTGGTAGTAATATCAATGACTTTGTCAAAGGTTATTTTCTGAGCAGCACAGTAGCCCAGTGGCAAGCACTGGTGCTTTGCAGTCTGGGAGTCCAGGGTTCTAATCCCACCATGGATGACACTGCAAGGAGTTTGTATGTTCTCCCTGTGCTCAGGTGGTCTGCCACCCATGCTCTAAAGACATACAGGTAGGGTCCAGTGATGATGGTGTAACCTGTACAGCATTCAGGAGGGCTGCTTGCCCATTTCCTTGGGTAAGTGTCCTGATTGGATGAATATTCTGGTACAAATAACAAGAAATTCACTTGTTAAATGAGCAGCTCAGTTCTGACTGAGCTGCGCACTCTTTAAAACAACATTTTGTATCATTTAAAGAGTGTGCAGCTCAGTCGGAACTGAGCTGCTCATTTAACAAGTGAATTTCTTGTTATTTGTACCAGAATATTCATCCAATCAGGATACTTGCCCAAGGAGGGGGGCAAGCAGGCCTCCTGAATGCTGCACAGGTTACACCATCATCACTGGACCCTACCTGTATGTCTTTAGAGCATGGGTGGCAGACCACCTGAGCACATGGAGAACATACAAACTCCTTGCAGTGTCATCCATGGCAGGATTAGAGATTAGAACCCTGGAATCCCATACTGCAAAGCACCAGTGCTTACCACTGGGCTACCATGCCACTCAGAAAACAACCTTTGACAAAGTCATTGATATTGCTTCCAGCACCAATTGGAAGATCAGGAAAAACTAGACAAAGTCCATTTGCAACTTCCCATAGTGGGGATTGAACCCTGGACTCCAATACTGCAAAGCACCAGTGCTTTCTACTGAGCTACAGTGCTGCTCAGAAGATAACCTTTGTCAAAGTCATTGATATTACTTCCAGCATCAATGGAAAGATAAGGAAAAGATAGAACAGGTCCATTTGCAATTTTCCATGGTGGGATTAGAAGCCTGGACTCACATGCTGCAAAGAACCAGTGCTTTCCAATGAGATACTGTGCTGCTCGGGAAATGACCTTTGGCAAAGTCATTGATATTACTACCAGCACCAATGGGAAGATCAGGAAAAACTAGAACAGGTCCATTTGCAATTTCTAAAATACAACTGAGAGGTAGAATTACTAAGACAGAATTGAACTAAGGACCCAAGCACTGAAAGGTAAGCAAGCTAACCACAGAGCCACTGTGCTGCCTGAGTTTTACCTGATGACTTTTAGATTTTATCACACTTTTTTTGGTAGTATGATGACTAATCGTAATTTTTTGTGACTTTTTTTAAGAGTTCATTGAAGGGTTTAAATAGTGTGATAATTTAAGGTTGGGTTATTTCCAACATGGCAATACCAAATATGTGGAATTGTTTTTTACATAAATAAACCTACAGTATTTATTGGTTTAATTTTTTTCATTTTTTGGGAAATTACTTGCTGGCTAGGTCATCAACATGTCTATCAGTGGCCACCGCCAGGTCATGAAAAACTAGAGCTGGTCCAGTTGCAATTTCTAAAGTACAACTGAGAGGTAGAATTATTCAGACCTCAGTAAGAATTGAACTAAGGATTCAAGCATGAAAGGTAAGCAAAGTAACCATGCTGCCTGAGAATTACCGGATGGCTAGGCCATCAATATGTCTATCAGTGACCACCGACAGGTCATGAAAAACTAGAGCGGGTCCAGTTGCACTTTCTAAAGTACAACTTAGAGGTAGAATCATTAAGATCTCAGTCAGAATTGAACTAAGGACCCAAGCATTTAAAGGTAAGCGAGCTAACCATGGAGCCACACGTGCTGCCTGTGAGTTACCTGATGGCCAGGTCATCAATATAATAATAATCTTAATATAGAGCTAACATATCCCACAGCGCTTTACAGTTTTGAACACATTATCATCGCTGTCAACAATGGGGATAACAATCTAAATTCCCTATCAGTATGTCTTTGGAATGTGGGAGGAAACCCACGGGGAGAACATACAAATTCCTTACAGATGTTGTCCTTGATGGGATTTAAACCCCGGACTCTAGCACTGCAATGATATCCACTGAGCTACCATGCTGCCAATATGTCTATCACTGCCCACCAACAGGTCATGAAAAACTAGAGCAGGTCCAGTCGCAATTTTTAAAGTACAACTGAGAGGTAGAATTACTCAGACCTCAGTCAGCATTGAATGGTAAGTGACCTAACCATTGAGATATGGCGCTGCCCGTGAATTACCTGATGTCTAGGTCATCAATATGTCTACAAGTGCCCACCCACAGGTCATGAAAAACTAGAGCAGGTCCAATAGCAATTTTTAATGTACAACTGAGAGGTAATTACTCGGACCTCAGTCAGAATTGAACTAAGGACCCAAGCATAAAAAGGTAAACAACCTAACCACGGAACCACCAGAATGCCTGAGAATTCCTTAATGGCTAGGTCATCAATACGCCTATTAGTATGCATTAAAAGGTCATGAAAAACTAGAGCGGGTCCAGGTGCAATTTCTAAAGTACAACTGAGAAATAAAATTACTCAGACCTCAGCCAGAATTGAACTAAGGACCCAAGAATTAAAAGGTAATCAAACTAACCACTGAGCCACCATGCTGCTTTAGTACTACCTGATGGCTAGGTCATCAAAATGCCTATCAGTGTCCACCGACAGGTCATGAAAAACTAGAGTGGGTTAATTTGCAATTTCTAAAGTACATCTGAGAGATAGAATTACTCGGACCCCAGTCAGAATTGAACTAAGGACCCAAGCAGTGAAATAACCAATGAGGCACCGTGCTGCCTGAGCATTACCTGATGGCTAGGTCATCAATATGTCTATCAGTGCCCACCCACAGGTCATAAAAAACTAGAGCAGGTCCATTCGCAATTTTTAATGTACAACTGAGAAGTAGAATTACTCAGAATTAGTGTTGAGCGATACCTTCCGATATCGGAAAGTATCGGTATCGGATTGGATCGGCCGATATTCAAAAAATATCGGATATCGCCGATACCGATACCCGATACCAATGCAAGTTAATGGGACCAAAATATCGGAATTAAAATAAACCCTTTCTTTCCTTGTAGGTTCATTCTACATGAAGGAAAACAACTAAGAATAATGTAGGATGTATTGGGGGAGGTGGCGGAGACATTAAAGGCACAGAGGTTTAGCCCAATCAAATAGAATAGCAGGAATTTAAAAAGAAATTTTAAGACATTCGGAGTTACAAAGATATTGACTATGTTAAGATTTTTTTTATTTTGTCAGATATTGATGTTTCACTACTTCCATGCCCTTCACCTTCTTTTTTACTTCTCCCACACTTTCTTCTGCATCATCCTCAGCAGCAGGATCTTTGACATCAACTTCTTCTTCACCTTATTCATCTTCTTCTTCATCTTCTACCTATTATTTTTTTTTGTTACATTCTTCATATTCTTTTTATTAAACTATTATTCTTCTTCATATTCTACTTCTTCATCATATTCTTATTTGTGACAGGCATTCCTGTAGTTGTTATCTATAACAGTTTGAAGATTACACCTTCCGTTCTGCCTGTCACAAAAGAGTTACAACAGGATTTGTCCGCATTCAGTTAGGCCTGCAGCAGCAGGCTTTTTCCAGGGGCACCACGAGGAGGAACGGACTCACCCCCATACACTGCTTAGTCTTCTTCTGCTTATAATTTAGATAATATCTTTTGCTCTGATGTTTAGTCTTATGCTTAATGTTCTTCTGCTCTTTGTTCTGCAGCCTCTTGTTCTTCTGCTTCTCGGTCTTCCGGGTCGTCGTCTTTAGGGTCTTGAACTTGGAAATGTAGCAGAAGGAACAAGAAGGCTGAGAAAATGCTGAGAACCAGCTGATGCAACTGGAGCTCGGATGGCTACCTGAAGGTCCAAGAGCCAATGGAACTACCGAGGACCAGCTGACATTACTGGAACCCGGTTACTAAGCAGGAGGTACCCGTGCCAGAAAACACTACCAAGGACCACCTGACGTTGGTGGAACTCGAATACCCAGAAGCAGGCACCTAAGCCAAAGGCTCTGCCCGGAACCAGCTGACGGTACTGGAACCAGGATGGGGAGCAGAAGGTACAAGAGCAAAAGACACTGCCGAGAACCAGCTGATGGTACTGGAACCCGGATAGGTAGCCGAAGGTACAAGAGCCAATGGAACTGTAACAACTCTGCTGGCATCACTGCATGGCCTCCCATCCCCCACCTGCATTACACTCAAACTCACTAAAGGTACCTTCACATTAAGCGACGCTGCAGCGATACAGACAACGATGCCGATTGCTGCAGCGTCGCTGTTTGGTCGCTGGAGAGCTGTCACACAGACAGCTCTCCAGCGACCAACGATGCCGAGGTCCCCAGGTAACCAGGGTAAACATCGGGTTGCTATGCGCAGGGCTGCGCTTAGTAACTCGATGTTTACCCTGGTTACCAGTGTAAAATGTAAAAAAACAAACACTACATACTCACCTTCGCGTCCCCCGGCGTCCGCTTCCTGCACTGATTGTGAGTGCCGGCCCTAACAGCAGAGCGGTGACGTCACCGCTGTGCTGTGCTTTCACTTTACGGCCGGCCCTCAGTCAGTGCAGGAAGTGGACGGCGAGGGACGTGACAGACATCAGAGGGTGAGTATGTACTGTTTGTTTTTTTTACTTTTACGATGGTAACCAGGGTAAATATCGGGTTACTAAGCGCGGCCCTGCGCTTAGTAACCCGATATTTACCCTGGTTACCATTGAAAAACATTGCTGGTATCGTTGCTTTTGGTGTCAAACACGACGATACACGCCGATCTGACGACCAAATAAAGTTCTGAACTTTCCTAAACGACCAGCGATATCACAGCAGGATCCTGATCGCTGCTGCGTGTCAAACACAACGATATCGCTAGCCAGGACGCTGCAACGTCACGGATCGCTAGTGATATCGTTTAGTGTGAAGGTACCTTTACTTCTCTGGGCCTTGTTGTGACTTCTCTCTGCTGCCAACTCCATGCTGTGTGCTTCATATCTGCTGTTTGCTCTGTGCATGCTCTGTCTATGTGCATAGGGGGGTGGCGCCGGTAACTCCTGTTTCTTATAGAGACTGTGTGCACCTTGCTAAGGTGTCCCTGGCCAATCGCCATGAGGCTTCCTGTATTTAAGCCATCCCCACCCATTGGTGGGGGCCTGTGCAACTTACTCCCTCAGTCAGTTCTTAGCTGCTGAGGTGCCAGGCCCTGTCTCGCTTACTCTCATGTCCGCCACCCAGGGGGGCATTGTACCCTGGTCTGTTTTCTGTGTAGCCACCCAGCGGGGCTTCGTACCCTGGCCTATGTCCGCCACCCAGAGGGGCGTTGTACCCTAACTTGTGTCCATGTCTCTATGTCTCTGTGCCTAGTCTCGTTCCTGACTCTGTCTTAGTCTAGTCCCGTTCCTGTGTCCGTTTATATCCCTGTCTTGGTTTGCTTTTTCTGCTGTGAGTACTCTGTGTCTTGCTTTGCCCTACTCTGCCCTCTGTGTCTTGCTTTGCTCTGCTTTCAGCTCCATTCTCTGCAACCTTGCTTTGCTCCTTGCTCTGCATTCTGTGATCTTGCTCTGCACTCTGTGTTTTAGCTCTGCTCTCAGCTCTGCACTCTGTGGCTTTGCTCTCAGCTCTGCTCTCTGTAGCTTTGCTCTGTACTCTGACTTTGCTGTGCACTCTGTGGCCCTGCTCTGCGGCTCCACTCAGCTCTCGCTCTGCGGCTCCGCTTCTTGTGGTTCTACTTTGCTCTGCCTCCTGCGGTTCTACCTGGCTCCGCCTCCAGCTCTTGGCTCCGTCTCCTGCGTTTCTGCACTTGGCTCCGCCTCCAGCTCTTGGCTCCGCCTCCTGCATTTCTGCACTTGGCTCCGCCTCCAGCTCTTGGCTCCGCCTCCTGCATTTCTGCACTTGGCTCCACCTCCTGCTCTTGGCTCCGCCTCCTGCGTTTCTGTTCCAGGCTCTAGCTCCTGTGCTTTCGCTCTGCATCCGCTCTTGCGGTCTTTCTCTACCTATTATTTAGTCCTCCTGTCTGAACAGGTTCTTACCTGTTTTACATATCTGCCTGCAGACCGGTCCCTACTGGTTCTTCCAGTGAGCCAGCAGTGCCCGCCTGCCTGCCAGTGTCTCTGTTGTACCCGTCTGTCTGCCTGTGTCCCAGTCGTGCCCGCCTGTCTGCCAGAGTGCCAGCCGCGCCCGCTTGCCTGTCTATGTTCCGTTCCCAGTGGGATCAGCAGCCACAGCCAGACACCACCCTGGAGTGGTACCTGGTAGCTTCCTATTGCACAAGTCTGACATCACCATCGGAGGCTCCAGCGAACACCTAGGAAGCTACTTAGTTACGCCACTTCCAGGGAAGTTTGGTCTGTGGTCCAGTGGGGCCACACCCCTGCACGCCCACGCCAACCAGTCTGGGAGCGAGCGTGACAGTTTGCACAGGCCATGGTTCCCGCTGAATCCCATGTCCTTTCGCTCTCGGAGCAAGATGCACCAATCATTGTCTCTGATTCTATCTTTAATAAACTTTTGGCCTATGAAAAGCAAGCTCCTGCAGATCCGCCAAGGTACTATGGGGATCCAAAACTGTGCCGTCTGTTCCTGGAGCAGTGTGTGCAGAACTTTGAATGGTATGCTTCCGATTTCTCCTCTGATCTGTTCAAGGTGGCATACATAATGTCCTACCTAGCAGGAGATGCTTTGGAATGGATCAACCCCCTCTTTGAAGTGGGGGATCCCATCTTCACGGACTTGGAGGCCTTCCTGGCGGCCTTCCGTAAAGTCTTTGATGTGCCTACTTTTGCGTCTCCTGAAAAGTCTTCCTCTCCAAGCTCACAGAGACGGTCCACACGAAAGAAACCTGTGGGTAAACCGTCACTTCCGTCCATGACTGTCCAAGACTCATCTGTTCCACAACCTGCCAAAGCAGCCACCCGAGCAAGAACCAAGAGGTCTAATAAGAGGGGGCTGGCAAATCTGCAGCCTGAATCTGGTGCTGAGATTGAAATACGGTATCCCTGTGGTTGTAAAGAACATTCAGATGGTCTTTTCCCTGTGAAGCCTGTACTCCAAAGCCCTGGGCCAGTAGGAGAGGCTGCCCCTGGTGAGAGTACTTCCTCTCCATCTAAGTTAATGACTGTTTTGCTGCCTTCTGGGAGCTTTGGTGTGTTTAAGCCGCCTATAATACAGAGTCGGTGTATGGTCTCCATTTTACAGCTCCAGAACCCGCTGTGGGCGTTGCCTGATAATGGCCAAGCCCTGCTAAAGAGCAGTCTAGTCCTGCAAGGACAACAACAGCTCCAAGTTGGAGCCTTATACATGAAGAAGTTTGTTTTCCGTATGCTGTCTGTTATGCCCATGGGTCATTCTGAGACAAGGACTCCACCACCCGCTCTGGTCAAGAGTTCCAGTAAAGTGCTTCGTTTGAACTTACCCAGTCTTGAGAAGTGTCTGGTTCCCATGCGTCAAAGACACTCAGCAGTGTCATCTTCTTCAGCTGGTCTGCTAGTCGTCGAGTCAAGGTGTGCTGACGTCACCGAAGATGGGGAAATGGTGACGATGTCTCCACACATCTCCAGCGACTATACCAGTAAACAGTTAGTCGTCGAGTCAAGGTGTGCTAATGGAGCGCCCCCAGACGCAGGGCCGCGGGGTACTCGGTACCGGGCCTCTCTGTCTCGGTTCTGGGGTTGTCACGGTGGCTAGACCCGGTCCGTGACCCTGCTAAGGGGCATCCAATGAAAGGTGTGTGGTGCAGGTTGCGATGAATAATGAGGACACAGGGTTGCAGTCTCTTTACCTCTTTACTGAAGGCTTCAGGATCCTCAATCCAGAGTACTGCTAACAGGGCTGGCTGAGACCGGCCGGTCCGAAGGCACATCCAGAGTTTCCTTTGCAGGTGGAAATCAGTGCCTACCTTCTAGCGCCTGTGTGTTGTAGTACCTCCCTGCTGGGCACCACGGGATAGTCCTCACAACTGTTGTGTCTGTTTCTGATGTTCTTCTTTCTCACAACTCGTATCTATTCTGATGTTCTTCTCCGTCCCCCAGCTGATATGGATAGGACGCACCCATATGACGGGTAGGCCTGGAGTTCTTCCGGGACCCTAGCATCGCCCCTCTCCCACAATTACCCCCTATGTCTGCTTAGGTGATTTAGGTGAGACAGCCAACCTAAAATTAACTGTCCTGCCGCTGTTTGAAGTATTGCTTGGAGCCTAATACTTCCTCGGCGTTCCGGCCACCGGCTACGCGCCTCAGTAGGATGTTGCCTCGATCTTACGGCACGACTCATACTGGCTTTATCGCCTTTTTGCTGCGATCTCATTTCTCACTTCTCCACAGTAAACCTCGCTTCTTTTCCTTTCTTAGGATGCCACCTCATTCGAGTGCAGGCACGGCTCCGTAACGTTCTGTTCTGTTCGCTAGGCCACTGTCAGGATCCCACCCCTGACAGAGACCCCCCTGAATCTTCCCCCGCAACACCCTCTGCCACAGGATGTTGCCTGGTTCCAACCCAGTCAGCTCCCAGTACTCCCGGACTGGGAAGAAAACAACAATACATGTCAGCAAAAGACATACAAATTTTGAAATGCAATGAACAAGTAATAATAACAGTGCTTCCCTTTATGGGAGGTGAGGACTCTTGAACGTTATAAACAAAACATGGTTAAATATTTTAAATAACATACTATAAATAACTTCTATTACCCAGCTGGGTATTCTACTAGGTGCAAATTCTGAACAATAATTTAACTTTTCCTTTAAGGGCGTATAAGCTGAACCCACTAAAGGCTTACAATAAAACTTCTAAAATATAAATTAACTTTTTCTTTATTTTTCTCTTCTAAGTGCAACATTTTTCTTTTTACTCTCTGATTTTTCATGTGCAGGACAGCCTGTCCATCTGCCCAGGCCTACTGCCTCTTTTCTTAATACAGGATCACTGAGCCATCTCTCTACGGCTCCCAGGAGGACTCATTCACTAACCCCTACGGGTTTACTTCCTGTCCTCAATCTCTAGAAACATTATCAAACATTCTCTATAACTGTCTAGCTAACTACATATTACTTCTATGTAAAACATTATTACTATCTACTTTTTAAGGCAACATTATACTTTAAGTGCAACTCGTGAACATTCCCTTTAAGAGGGAACCAAGTCTCTTTGAGGTAATGCAGACTCTCTCAATCTGCATGTCCAGTTAAGGCAAGAGCTTCCATGCTGTACTCAGGAACAGTCTCTTCACAAAGCTCTCCTTCTTGTAAAACCAGTAAGGGGCACCTTTAAGAAGGTGTGAACTATTTACATTACAGTTTGTGAACCATTCACCGTCCATGATTCGACAGTCTTGATAACATTGTGGAACAAAAGCAAAAACGAAAACAAAAGCAAAAATAAAAAGCAATAGGGATCCCGGGTAAACGAAGGGACCCCTTTAAAAACAACCCTGGTCGGGTACTAGCAGCAGAAGACACAGAAGACGAACAGTTAATGAACTATACTGTATATAATCTCAGCAGCTTAGGCTCATGAATCAGGAGGTGGTTTCCACCAGGGCTTTACCTCACAGGTAGCCCTCTGGGGCTTAGAGAGACTTGGCCCCACATCCACCCCCCTCAGCCGAGGACTGGTGGAGCTCACGGTCACATGTTGGGTCGAGACCGCCGGATGATCCATGGTGCAGGCGGTAATTGGCCCCTCAACAAGGGGTCCGGTCTCCTGGGCCTCAGGGGCGGCCGGAAGAGTTGCGCACCGCTGGACATCATGAGCCCTCCAACCAGTCCCTCGCTGCCACCGGGTATAGACTACAGCATCTTCAGGCTGCAGGTCGCGGTCCGCATCGATCATTCCGTGGCAGGGTTCCACTTCGCCCCAGGCGACATGTACCTTCAGAGGCTCCCCAATCTCCTGAATAACTCCTCGTCCTTCCTGGGAGTTGAAGGTCATCACTACGCCCCGCTTCGGCGGAGGATCCAGCAACTCGGCTCTCAAGTCGATCACGGCCACAGGTTGGGCTTCCCTCTCCTTCCTCTCCCGCCACGCGGTCACCAGGCGCTGCTGGTGCTCCATCCATGGCATCAGCTTCTGGTCCCGCTCCTGCGGTTCACGGCCCGGTGATGGGGTCCATGAGTCCTCCGCGGTCGGGTCGGACGAAGAAGGGAACGCAGGGGACAGGCGAATCTCCGTAGAGTGCACCAGCCGGGAACTCACCCGGGCGTGGGCTTCTCGGCACCGCTCCTCCTGCCGGGCTTCGGCCGCAGCCACCCATTCGTCCGGAGAACGGCTGCTGGGTCCTCCTCTCGCGAGCAGTTCTGCAGTGGTCAGCGCTCGCTGTAATGGTGGGTCCTGGCTTGCTCCCACCGATGCGGGCTGGCGCCGAGTCGGGTCATCCCCACATGGCTGCTTGGAGGCCGCCATGTCTGTCCCTTCTTTTAGATCGTCTTCCTGCATTCTCTTTCGTGGGCGGCCCCGTCTCCATGGTCTCCACCCTCCAAAGAGGATGAGAAGGCGGACCTCGGCTGCTGACGGACATGTCCTCAGGATACAGCAATACTTAGACTGGGCGGCCATTGTCTTTCGTGCTCTTCAGCTAGCGTACGCCCACTTCCACGCCCTTCTTCTCCTCCTGGCACTGTAATGGCGACGGTTTTGGCGGGAATCAGCGATGCACAGTCCTTGCAATAAATCACAGTTCAAGCGCAACTCAAACACAGTTCCAAGGCACACATGACCTGATTCTTCAGGCTTAAGTAGATCCTGTTCGTGACGCCAAGTTGGAGCGCCCCCAGATGCAGGGCCGCGGGGTACTCGGTACCGGGCCTCTCTGTCTTGGTTCTGGGGTTGTCACGGTGGCTAGACCCGGTCTGTGACCCTGCTAAGGGGCGTCCAATGAAAGGTGTGTGGTGCAGGTTGCGATGAATAACGAGGACACAGGGTTGCAGTCTCTTTACCTCTTTACTGAAGGCTTCAGGATCCTCAATCCAGAGTACTGCTAACAGGGCTGGCTGAGACCGGCCGGTCCAAAGGCACATCCAGAGTTCCTTTTGCAGGTGGAAATCAGTGCCTACCTTCTAGCGCTTGTGTGTTGTAGTATCTCCCTGCTGAGCACCACGGGATAGTCCTCACAACTGCTGTGTCTGTTTCTGATGTTCTTCTTTCTCACAACTCGTATCTATTCTGATGTTCTTCTCCGTCCCCCAGATGATATGGATAGGACGCACCCGTATGACGGGTAGGCCTGGAGTTCTTCCGGGACCCTAGCGTCGCCCCTCTCCCACAATTGCCCCTATGTCTGCTTAGGTGATTTAGGTGAGACAGCCAACCTAAAATTAACTGTCCTGCCGCTGTTTGAAGTATTGCTTGGAGCCTAATACTTCCTCGGCGTTCCGGCCACCGGCTACGCGCCTCAGTAGGATGTTGCCTTGATCTTATGGCACGACTCCTACTGGCTTTATCTCCTTTTTGCTGCGATCTCGTTTCTCACTTCTCCACAGTAAACCTCGCTTCTTTTCCTTTCTTAGGATGCCACCGCATTCGAGTGCAGGCGCGGCTCCGTAACGTTCTGTTCTGTTCGCTAGGCCACTGTCAGGATCCCACCCCTGACAGAGACCCCCCTGAATCTTCCCCCGCAACTCCCTCTGCCACAGGATGTTGCCTGGTTCCAACCCAGTCAGCTTCTGACTAACTTCCTATCCAGCCCCCAGTTTTACCAGATTGTGAGGAGTGGCCTAATGCATAGAACCTTTTGCTCCCCCTGGTGGCCAGAATGTGAAGTGTAAAAAGTGTGACTGTGATACCTGGTCAGGTGAACTCCTTAAGTGCCATCAGACGTACCATACCTCCCCTTAGTGGCGGAGCGTCAGTACTGCAACGACCAGGACTCGGGGGAGCTGCACTAACGTCACCGAAGATGGGGAAGCGGTGACGATCTCTCCACACATCTCCCACGACTATACCTGTAATCCGTTTCTAGGAACATCCCTGGCGTTTGGATGATTTCTTCTGGATAACGGGCAGAAGATGGTTCCTATGTGGATACCTTCAGCGTCCTTGTGGCCGGCTGATGAAGATTTCAAAACAGAAGTTTGTTCACCTCAATTTTTCTCTGACCCGGTGGAGCTGTTGTTCTCCACACTCATCTCTAATGACTTTTCCTGTGTTCAGTATCCAAGAACTTCTCTGCTACCTGTTGGACAAAAGTTGAACCTTGTGGGAGAGTTTCCAGTTTCCAAGTGTCTGGCTGGAGAAGATTTTAAGACAGCTGCATTCAAGTCCCTGTTACCTATGTACCTGGAGGAGGTGGTCCTGCTCATTGTGGAAGCTAACCCTGTTGAGCACCAAGAGACTTTGTTTTTTGAGATACCTGGTTACCCTCCTGCCTCCTTCTACCCTGAAGATGTCATGTTGGCCTGGACTGTGTGTGGACCTATTCTTCTTCTGCAAATCATCCTGGCGAGCTTGAAGAAGAGGGGCCGTAAAGGGGGGGGTACTGTAACAACTCTGCTGCCATTACTGCATGGCCTCACATCCCCCACCTGCATTACACTCAAACTCACTTACTTCTCTGGGCCTTGTTGTGACTTCTCTCTGCTGCCAGCTCCATGCTGTGTGCCTCATGTCTGCTGTTTGCTCTGTGCATGCTCTGTCTGTGTGCATAGGGGGGCGGCACCGGTAACTCCTGTTTCTTATAGAGACTGTGTGCACCTTGCTAAGGTGTCCCTGGCCAATCGCCATGAGGCTTCCTGTATTTAAGCCATCCCCACCCATTGGTGGGGGCCTGTGCAACTTACTCCCTCAGTCAGTTCTTAGCTGCTGAGGTGCCAGGCCCTGTCTCGCTTACTCTCATGTCCGCCACCCAGGGGGCGTTGTACCCTGGTCTGTTTTCTGTGCAGCCACCCAGCGGGGCTTCGTACCCTGGCCTATGTCCGCCACCCAGAGGGGCGTTGTACCCTGGCTTGTGTCTATGTCTCTGTGCCTAGTCTCGTTCCTGACTCTGTCTTAGTCTAGTCCAGTTCCTGTGTCCGTTTATATCCCTGTCTTGGTTTGCTTTTTCTGCTGTGAGTACTCTATGTCTTGCTTTGCCCTGCTCTGCCCTCTGTGTCTTGCTTTGCTCTGCTTTTGGCTCCGTTCTCTGCAACCTTGCTTTGCTCCTTGCTCTGCATTCTGTGATCTTGCTCTGCACTCTGTGTTTTTGCTCTGCTCTCAGCTCTGTACTCTGTGGCTTTGCTCTCAGCTCTGCTCTCTGTAGCTTTGCTCTGTACTCTGACTTTGCTGTGCACTCTCTGGCCCTGCTCTGCGGCTCTGCTCAGCTCTCGCTCTGCGGCTCTGCTTCTTGTGGTTCTACTTTGCTCCACCTCATGCGGTTCTACCTGGCTCCGCCTCCAGCTCTTGGCTCCGTCTCCTGCGTTTCTACACTTGGCTCTGCCTCCAGCTCTTGGCTCCGCCTCCTGCATATCTGCACTTGGCTCCGCCTCCTGCTCTTGGCTCCGCCTCCTGCGTTTCTGTTCCAGGCTCTAGCTCCTGTGCTTTCGCTCTGCATCCGCTCTTGCGGTCTTTCTCTACCTATTATTTAGTTCTCCTGTCTGAACAGGTTCTTACCTGTTTTACATACCTGCCTGCAGACCGGTCCCTACCAGTTCTTCCAGTGAGCCAGCCGTGCCCGCCTGCCTGCCAGTGTCTCTGTTGTACCCATCTGTCTGCCTGTGTCCCAGTCGTGCCCGCCTGTCTGCCAGAGTGCCAGCCGTGCCCGCTTGCCTGTCTATGTTCCGTTCCAGTGGGATCAGCAGCCACAGCCAGACACCACCCTGGAGTGGTACCTGGTAGCTTCCTATTGCACAAGTCTAACATCACCATCGGAGGCTCCAGCGAACACCTAGGAAGATACTTAGTTACGCCACTTCCAGGGAAGTTTGGTCTGTGGTCCAGTGGGGCCACACCCCTGCACGCCCACGCCAACCAGTCTGGGCGCGAGCGTGACAGGAACTACCGAGGACCAGCTGACGTTACTGGAACCCGGTTACTAAGCAGGAGGTACCCATGCCAGAAAGCACTACCAAGGACCACCTGACGTTGGTGGAACTCAGATACCCAGAAGGAGGCACCTAAGCCAAAGGCTCTGCCCGGAACCAGCTGACGGTACTGGAACCAGGTGGGGAGCAGAAGGTACAAGAGCAAAAGACACTGCCGAGAACCAGCTGACGGTATTGGAACATGGATGGGTAGCCGAATGTACAAGAGCCAATGGAACTACCGAGGACCAGCTGACGTTACTGGAACCCGGTTACTAAGCAGGATGTACCCGTGCCAGAATGCACTACCAAGGGCCACCTGACGTTGGTGGAATTCGGATACCCAGAAGGAAGCACCTAAGCCAAAGGCTCTGCCCGGAACCAGCTGACGGTACTGGAACCAGGGGGACCTATTCAAGATTGTCTTCCTAGAGCCCCAACTAGCGGTGTTGGAGCCAAGGGTCAGCAGGGGGAGCAGAGTGTAGGCCAAAGCCTGCACTGAAGGCAGCTTATTGTCTGTTGTGTCTGCGTGGCGCTTGCAGGACACGTTGCCGGCTACACAGCAGGGGAACAGCTGACATTACTGAACCCCACTGACACAGTGGCGAGTGTTTTTCTTTGTGCAGCCAGCACTTCCAGGCACCAACTGGTGGTGTTAGAGCCCAGGGACAGCAAGAGGAGCAGAGTGTAGGCCGAAGCCTGATTGGAGGAAGTTGAAAGGGAACCTTTAACTGTCATGATTAAGGGAGCTTAGTCTCCAGAAAAGCGCTGAGATTCTTACCCATATGGCTCGTGCTGAAGTCTGTATCCTCTATGCTTAAAGTTTGTAAATAAAGAAAACCCTTTTTTTACAGATTCGAGGAAGCTGGACATTCTCTTCTTTTTTGGAACCTTTAACCCCCCCCCCAAGGCGTTTGTAGCTGAAAGAGCCATCTTGTGCAGCACTAAGGATGCAAAAGGAAAAGGTGGCTCTTCTGACATCATTTGGTGTCGGGCTGGCTGCGCCTGTGCGGCCCCGCTGCCCGAGATCCCGCCTGGCAGTGTTGTCTAATGTAATCACACTGCGGGCCTGGGATCCATGGGCATACGCAGTGCATATCTTCGCCTCTCACTCCCCTCCTTCCGGCTTCTTCAGACTGTGCGGCGTCATGGCCGTGGCATGCTATTAGGGATCAGCTGACGATGCACAGTCTGAAGAAGGCGGAGGGAGATGAGTGAGAGCCTGAGGTGAAGATATGCACTGCGCATGGCCATGAATCCCAGGCCCGCAGTGTAATTAAATCAGAAGAAACTGCGAGGCGGGATCTCGGGCTGCGCGGCCGCACAGGCGCAGGCAGCCTGACAACAAATGATGTCAGGAGACGGGCAGCGCTAAATGCACATGGCCAAGGTTGAACATAACAGCGCAGGCTACGGGACAGAATCAAACAACGCTGAGGAGGCGGCGCACGGCACCAAGGGGGTAGGAATAACTGCTGTGCTGGGTCCAATTACGAAGGAAAGTCCCACCTCCGGGACGGTTTCACGGTGTGAGGGGACACAATTCATAAGTGTTAGGTTCAGCGTATGCAAGGAGCACAACAAACAGAGGCACCTTTTCCTTGTGCAGCATTACTGCTGCACAAGGTGGCTCATTCAGTAACAAACGCCTGGGGGGGACAGGTTCCCTTAAATTTCAGTAGTTGTGTCAGCGTGGCATTCGCAGGACACATTGCCGCAACACAGCAGGGGAGCAGCTGGTGTTACTGAACCCCAATAACAGAGGAGCAACTGTTGACTGTGCAGACAGCACTTCCGGACAGCAACTGGCGGTGTTGGAGCCCAGGGAATGCAGGAGGAGCAGGCTAGAGTTATTGCCGCAACACAGCAGGGGAGCAGCTGGCGTTACTGAACCCCAATAACAGAGGAGCAACTGTTTACTATGCAGACAGCACTTCTGGACAGCAACTGGCGGTGTTGGAGCCCAGGGAATGCAGGAGGAGCAGAATGTAGGCCGAGGCCTAATTGGTGCAAGTTGAAAGGGAACCTTTAACCCCCCCCCCCAGGCGTTTGTAGCTGAAAGAGCCACCTTGTGCAGCAGTAATGAAGCAAAAGGAAAAGGTGGCTCTTTTAATTATGCTCCTTGCAAACGCAGAACTAAACACTTATAAAATATGTCCCCTGATACTGTGAAACTGTCCCGGAGGTGGGACTTTCCTTCGTAATGGGACGCAGCACAGCCGTCATTCCTACCCCCTTGGCGCCGTGCGCCGCCTCCTCAGCGTTATTTGATTCTGTCCCGGAGCCTGCGCTGTTATGTTATCCCTTGGCCATGAGCAGTTAGCGCTGCCCGTCTTCTGACATCATTTGTTGTCAGGCTGGCTGCGCCTGTGCGGACGCGCTGCCCGAGATCCCACCTCGCAGTGTCGTCTAATGTAATCACACTGCGGGCCTGGGATCCATGGGCATGCGCAGTGCATATCTTCACCTCTCACTCCCCTCCTTCCGGCTTCTTCAGACTGTGCGGTGTCACGGCCGTGGCATGCTATTAGGGATCAGCTGTTGGCGCACAGTCTGAAGAAGGCGGAGGGAGATGAGTGAGAGCCTCAGGTGAAGATATGCACTGCGCATGCCCATGGATCCCAGGCCCGCAGTGGAATTAAATCAGAAGAGACTGCGAGGCGGGATCTCGGGCAGCGCGGCCGCACAGGCACAGGCAGCCTGACCTGACAACAAATGATATCAGAAGACAGGCAGCGCTAAGAGCGCATGGCCAAGGGATAACATAACAGCGCAGGCTACAGGACAGATTCAAATAACGCTGAGGAGGCGGGGCACGGCACCAAGGGGGTACGAATGACGGCTGTGCTGCGTCCCATTACAAAGGAAAGTCCCACCTCCGGGACGGTTTCACGGTATGAGGGGACACATTTTATAAGTATTAAGTTCTGCGTGTGCAAGGAGCTAAACTAAAAGAGCTACCTTTTCCTTGTGCAGCATTACTGCTGCACAAGGTGGCTCTTTCAGTAACAAACGCCTGGGGGGGCAGGTTCCCTTAAATTTCAGTAGTTGTGTCAGCGTGGCGGTCGCAGGACACATTGCCGGCTACACAGCTGGCGATCAGCTGACGTTACTGAAACCCAATAACACTGGGTCATGTGTTTTGACTGTGCAGACGGCACTTCTGAGCATCAACTGGTGGTGTTGGAGCCCAGGGATTGCAGTTCAGGTGGTAGAAACATGAACGCAACAGGAGACCTGGATACTGTAGCCAACCAATTATTTAATCTGGAAGAGGAGTGGCAAATTCCTGCGAGATCCAGGCCTTGTTCATTTTCAGAAAAGTAAGCCGGTCAACGTTATCGGAGGATAGTCGCATGCGACGGTCTGTTAGTACACCACCTGCGGCACTAAAGACGCGTTCCGATAATGAACTAGCAGCAGGGCAAGCCAGCACCTCCAATGCATACTGGCTTAGCTCTGGCCATGTATCCAGCTTAGAGACCCAAAATTTGAAGGGGGAAGAGCCATCTGGGAGTACAGTAAGAGGGCAAGACATGTAGTCTGTCACCATCTGACGGAAACGTTGCCTACTGCTGACTGGAGCCGTCTGTGATGGTGTAGACATGTGTGGCGGGCACACAAAACTGTGCCACAGTTGGGCCATACTGGTCTTGCCTTGTGCTGAAGCACTGTTTCTGCTCCCTCTTTGTGCAGAGCTTCCTCCTCTGCCTCAACACACTGAGCTGCTTTGTAAAGCACTAGCAGCACTGCTTTCATTTGGACTGGAGAAGATGATGAAATTTACCAGTGTGTCTTGGTACTCCCGCATTTTACGCTCCTGGTTCAACGGTGTTATGAGGCTTTGTAAGTTGTCCCGGTAGCGAGGATCTAGGAGGGTGTACACCCAATAATCAGCCGTGTTGAGAATGTGGGCGATGCGGTGGTCGTTTCTCAGGCACTGCAGCATGTAATCAGCCATGTGCTGCAGACTGCCAACTGGTCAAGAAACGCTGTCCCCTGCTTGAGGCATGATCTCTGTCTGCTCTGCATCACCCCACCCTCGCTCTACACACTGACTACTGGAGAATTGTGTAACTCCCTCCTCTGGACCGATGTCTTCCTCCTCCATTGACTCCTCCTCATCCTCCTCACAAAGTATCCTCTGCCTAGGCCTTTGTGAGGAACCACGTAGCGCTGACTGTCCAGAAGCTGATGGAATTGGTGACTCCTCATCCTCCACCTCTTCCACAACATCATCCCTTAGCGCTTGCAGTGTTTGTTGAAGCAGGCAGATAAGGGGGACAGTCATGCTGACTAGTGCATCATCTGCACTCGCCATCCGCGTGTAATCATCGAAGGAACACAAAACCTGGCAGACGTCCTTCATAGTGGCCCACTCAGTGGTTGTGAAGTCTGAACGGCGCGGAGTGCGATTTCTTTGCGCCTGATGCAGCTGGTACTCCATTACTGCTGGCTGCTGCTCACACAACCGCTCCAACATATGTAACGTGGAATTCCCCCTGGTGGGTAGGTCACATATGATGCGATGTTCCGGAAGGCGGAATCGGCGCTGCAGAGCTGCAATGCGCGATCTTGCCATGCTGGAACGCCGCAAGTGAGCACACTTTAGGCGGACCTTGTGCAGCAGTGCATCACAAAACTCTGCACGACCAAGTTGAGCACATGTGCCAGACATGGGATGTGAGTGAGGTTGCCTAGGGCAAGAGCTGCCACCAGATTTCGGCCATTGTCACACACTACCATGCCAGGCTGGAGATTCGCTGGCACAAACCACACGTCGCTCTCCTGCTTGATGGCATTCCAGAGCTCCTGCGCTGTGTGGCTTCGATTCCCCAAAGAAATTAATTTCAAGACGGCCTGTTGACATTTGGCTGCGGTCATGTCGGTCGTAACAGGTAAATGTTCACGGGTCCATGTGGAGGTGGACTGTGACGGCTCCTGCAGCGATGATTCTGAGGAACTTGTGTATGAGGAGGAGTCAATGCGTACAGACTGGATTCCTGCAATCCTTGGAGTTAGTAGAACACGTTCTGCGCCACTCGCAAGATCTGTACCCGGCTCAACAACATTAACCCAATGGGCAGTGAGGGAAAGGTATCGCCCCTGTCCATGGTGACTGGTCCACGCATCGGTGGTGAGGTGGACCTTGCTACTAACGGCGTTCAGTAGCGCGTGTTTTATGTGTCCCTCCACATGCTTGTGCAGGGCAGGGATGGCTTGCCTGCTGAAATAAAAGCGGCTGGGCACATTGTATCGTGGGACTGCCAATGCCATCATGTTACGGAAGCTGTCAGTCTCCACCAGCCTGAATGACAGCATTTCAAGGGACAGTAGTTTTGCAATGCCAGCATTCAGAGCCTGTGCTCGAGGGTGGTTTGCCGTGAATGGCCGCCTTTTCTCCCATGCCTGTGCTACCAATGGCTGTAGACTGGGCTGGGAGCGTGAGGATGACTGGGAACGTGGTTCTGTGGGTGGAATTACAGTGGGTCTCTGGACAACAGTGCCAGAGGTTCTTCCATGGTGATCCTGTGAGGAAGCCGAACCAGCTGTGTGTGAGCTGGAGGAAGAGGCAACAACACGAGCTGAAGAGGTGGTAGGTGCCGCTGTTGGTTGGCCTAGGTCTTCAGTGTGTTTTTGTAACTCCATCGCATGCTTGGTCCGCACATGTTTCCACATATTTGTGGTATTGAGGTTGCTGACATTTTTCCCTCTTTTGACTTTCTGATGACACACCTTGCATTTGACAAAGCAAATGTCATCTGCAACTGTGTCAAAAAAGGACCAGGCACTGCAAGTCTTGGGAGCGCCCGTTTTGGCTTTTGGAAAAGGCATGCTCCTAACGGGTGCCGAAGTGAAGGCTACAGGAACCGCAGTCTTCCCCCTCCCTCTCCCTCTTTGGCCCGTTCGGGGAATCTCTTCCTCAGAGCTGCTCCCACCACCTTTCTGTACCTCACGCCACGATGGGTCTAGTACCTCATCATCTACTCTACCCTCTGCCACCAGCTGCTTCTCCTGGGTAGTCTCGGCAGCACAGTACGCACCAGAAAGTGGCACCTGAGTCTCATCAGCAGATGCGTACTGCGGTGTGGCGACCGGAGGCACTGGCCCACCTGTCTCTTCAGAGTCAGAGAGACAAAGCTGTTGGGCATCACTGCATACTGCCTCTTCTTCCATTTCTCCAATGCTGCTTGGCTGGCCCCCTGTTTCCAAGCCAAGAGATTCAGAGAACAGAAGTAGAGATGGCTCCTGTCCTGGGCTCTCTGACTGCCTGGGCAATTTGGCAGGTGGTGAAGAGACAGATGGGTGCTCTCCAGTGCTCTGTGCCTGAGAGGATGTGGCACTAATTGAAGTCGATGCGTTAGCTGCCATCCATCCGACAATTTGTTCTTCACGCAGCAGCGGTGTTTGGCAATCTCCTGCAAAGCTGCGCATGAAGAACTGTTCCCTGCTGAAACTGGGTGATGATGAGTCACCGGTGCCCGCAGCAGGCACAGAATCCCCACGTCCTCTCCCTGCTCCGTGTCCATGCCCACGCCCATGTGCCTTACTCCCTGCCTTCTTTATCTTGGTTGACTGATAAAGATAAGCAGAAAAGTACTAAGGGCTTAGGGTACTGTCACACAGTGGCACTTTGATCGCTACGACGGTACGATCCGTGACGTTCCAGCGATATCCATAAGATATCGCAGTGTCTGACACGCTACTGCGATCATGGACCCCGCTGAGAATCGTTCGTCGTAGCAGATCGTTTGAAACTTTATTTCGTCACTGGATCTCCCGCTGTCATCGCTGGATCGTTGTGTGTGACAGCGATCCAGCGATGCGTTCGCTTGTAACCAGGGTAAACATCGGGTTACTAAGCGCAGGGCCGCGCTTAGTAACCCGATGTTTACCGTGGGTACCAGCGTAAAAGTAAAAAAAAAAAAAAAAAACGTACATACTCACATTCCGGTGTCCTTCAGGTCCCTTGCCGTCTGCTTCCTGCACTGACTGACTGCCGGCCGGAAAGTAAGAGCAGATCACAGCGGTGATGTCACCGCTGTGATCTGCTTTCACTTTACGGCGGCACTCAGTCAGAGCGGGAAGCAGACGGCAAGGGACCTGAAGGACACCGGAATGTGAGTATGTACGTTTTTTTTTTTTTTACTTTTACGCTGGTAACCAGGGTAAACATTGGGTTACTAAGCGCGGCCCTGCGCTTAGTAACCCGATGTTTACCCTGGTTACCCGGGACCTCGGCATCGTTGGTCGCTGGAGAGCGGTCTGTGTGACAGCTCTCCAGCGACCACACAACGACTTTCCAACGATCACGGCCAGGTCGTATCGCTGGTCGTGATCGTTGGAAAGTTGCAGAGTGTGACAGTACCCTTAGTGTGCTTATTCCTGAACAGCTCCTAAGAGGTATAAGAAACACTAATTTTCTAAAGTGTGGACTAGACTTTAATATGAGCTAATGTGGCCTACACAACTGTAAAGTGGTGTGTTTGGTGAACTTTATTAATTTTTTTTGCAGAACTGACTACAGAGTGAGCTGCACTCACACACAGACCGTGCAGACAGCCGTGAACAGCGCTGCAAGGCCAAAACAAGCTCCTCTATGTAATCCTATATAGTGTTTTTCCACAATCTAGCAGGATACGGAGGGAAAGCCACTAATAGGATAAATTAGAAAAAATGTGCAGCAGGCTGCACTAATTGAGAAACAGACAATGGAACGGTATGAGGCACTGATGCACCCTGAGCTGACTACAACCGGCTGTGGCTGTGGGCAGACTACAGAGCGATGTGCACTCACACAGAGACCGTGCAGACAGCCGTAAACGGCGCTGCAAGGCCAAAAAAAGCTGCTCTATGTAATCCTATGTAGTGTTTTTCCACAATTTAGCTGGATACGGATGGAAAGCCACTAATAGGAAATATTTGAAAAAATGTGCAGCAGGCTGTACTAATTGTAAAAAAAGGACAATGGATTGAACGGTATGAGGCAGTCATGCACCCTGAGCTGACTACAACCGGCTGTGGCTGCGGACAGACTACAGAGCGATGTGCAGTCACACAGAGACCATGCAGACAGCCGTAAACGGCACTGCAAGGCCAAAAAAAGCTGCTCTATGTAATCCTATGTAGTGTTTTTCCACAATTTAGCTGGATACGGATGGAAAGCCACTAATAGGAAATATTTGAAAAAATGTGCAGCAGGCTGCACTAATTGTAAAAAAAGGACAATGGATTGAACGGTATGAGGCAGTCACGCACCCTGAGCTGACTACAACCGGCTGTGGCTGCGGACAGACTACAGAGCGATGTGCAGTCACACAGAGACCGTGCAGACAGCCGTAAACGGCACTGCAAGGCCAAAAAAAGCTGCTCTATGTAATCCTATGTAGTGTTTTTCCACAATTTAGCTGGATACGGATGGAAAGCCACTAATAAGAAATATTTGAAAAAATGTGCAGCAGGCTGCGCTAATTGCAAAAAAGGACAATGGATAGAACAGTATGAGGCAGTGATGCACTCTGAGCTGACTACAACCGGCTGTGGCTGCAGACAGACTACAGAGTGAGCTGCACTCACACACACAGAGACCTTGCAGACAGCTGTGAACGGGGCTGCAAGGCAAAAGCAAGCATCTCACACAGCGGTTGCTAAATTAGCCTTGGTAAAGCACAATGAAGCAAATCGCTATCTCTAAACTGGCCGTCAGTCAGAACACAGCGTCCTGTCCCTAACTGAATTCACAGCAGAGTGAGCCCTAAATGGCGGCAGCGACTTTTATAGTGCATCATGACATCATTTCAGCAGCCAATCACAGCTATGCCAGTACTTACATGTCCACCATGCAGAACAGGATGTGCCCACACTTCTAATCATTCCTCATTGGCTGAATTCGGGCACTTTGAATTGTGGGAACTTCCAATTCCGGTATCCGATATACTGAAAATATCGGAACTCGGTATCAGAATTCCGATACCGCAAATATCGGCCGATACCCGATACTTGCGGTATTGGAATGCTCAACACTACTCAGAATTGAACTAAGCATTCAAAGGTAAGTGAGCTAACCACAGAGCCACCATGGTGCCTGAGAATTATCAGATGGCTAGGTTATCAATATGCCTATGAGTATCCATAGACAAGTCATGAAAAGGAAGAGCAGGTTTCATTTGAGGTCTCATTTCATTTTCTTAAATGTGTCTGAGAGGAGAAATCTCATTGACCTCAGCCAGAGTTGAACTAAGGACCCAAGTGAAGAATGGCAATGGAGGTAACCACTGAGCCACTGTGCTGCCTGAGAGTTTATCTCTGGCCAGATCATCAATAGGACTCTTGGCATTTAATGGAAGCTTGGAAAAAAACTAGTGAAGGTACTATTACAATCACTGACTACAATTTCTAAAATACACCTGAGAGGAGGAATCTCATTGTCCTCAGCCAGAGCTGAACCCAGGACACCAACATTGGACAGCAATAGTGCTATCAATTGCACCATCATGCTGCCCGAGTGCTCATTTTTGGGTATGCCATCTATATGACTCTCAGCACCTATGGGAAGGTTAGGAAAAACTAGAGCAGGTCCCATTTGAAGTCACTAATTACAATTTTTAAAATACGCCTGAGTGGAGGAATCTCATTGTCCTCAGTCAGAGTTGAACACAAGTGAGGTGGAAAACGGGGCCATACTGGCCATCTGACAAATGTCAGAAGGGCCTGTCTGGTAATGGGCCACTTTGTCTGCTACGTTGTTAACAGAATCCATGTTCTCAAGATACCCATACGGTTAAGAGTTGTGATGGAGCACAAAGTTGCTGACTCTGTCACCCCAGCAGGCCACAGGTATCATTAGAAATATTGGTCTTGTAGTAAATATTCCTTTCCTCCATTCAGGGTAATATTAGTAATATATCCCATCTGGTTCTTGGGACAGGGACAACATGGACCTGTGGGATTTCAAATGCTAGGACTGAGTATCAGCCCCAGTCCGTACCTGCTTGTGTGACAGGTAGGGAAGAGGTTGTCAAGAATTAAAAAAAGAAAATCATTATACTTTTTAAATATAACAGAGGCACATCTATTTAACCCCTTTCTGACATCCGACGTACTATCCCATCCAGGTGACCTGGGCCTGTCTGACCATCGACGGGATAGTACATCATACGCGATCAGCCGCGCTCACGGGGGAAGCGCAGGCAATCGCGGCCAGGTGTCAGCTGATTATCACAGCTGATACCCAGCACTATGTGCCAGGAGCGGTCACAGACTGCTCCCGGAACTTTAACCCTCAGAACACTGCGATCAAACAAGAGAGCAGCATTCCAGTGGCATAGGGAAGCATCGTGCAGGGAGGGGGCTCCCTGTGTGCTTCCCTGAGACCCTCAGAACAACACGATGTGATCGCGTTGTTCCGAGGGTCTGCTCCCTGCAGGCCCCCGTATCCAAGATGGCCGCGGGGTCCTTCTGGGTCCTGCTGGGAGGTGGCTTGTCAGTGCCTGCTTAGAGCAGGCACTGAGAAGCCTCCTGCACTGCTTGTCAGATCACTGATCTGACACAGTGCTCTGCAAAGTGTCAGATCAGTGATCTGACTTTATACAGTGATGTCCCACCCAGGGACAATGTAAAAAAAAGTTAAAAAAAAAAATTAACATGTGTAAAAATATATTTTTAAAAAATCCTAAATAAAGAAAAAAAAATATAAAAGAAAAAAAAAAAATTCTTTATGTAAATAAAAAACAATAAAAGTACACATATTTAGTATCACTGAGTCTGTAACGACCCAACCTATAAAACTGTCTTACTAGTTAACCCCTTCAATGAACACTATAAAAAAAAAATTAGGCAAAAAACAATGCTTTATCATCATACCGCCGAACAAAAAGTGGAATAACATGTGATCAAAAAGATGGATATAAGTAAGCATTGAACCGCTAAAAACGTCATCTTGTCCCACAAAAAATGAGCCGCCATACAGCATCATCACCAAAAAAATAAAAAAGTTATAGCCCACAGAATAAAGCAATGCAAAAATAATTATTTTTTTTAGAAAATAGTTTTTATTGTATAAAATCTCCAAAACGTAAAAAGATATAAATGAGGTATCACTGTAATCGCACTAACCCAAAGAATAAAACTGCTTTATCAATTTTACCACACACGGACGGTATAATTGCCCCATCCAAAAGAAATTCATGAATTGCTGTTTTTTGTTCATTCTGCCTCCCAAAAATCGTAATAAAAAGCGATGAAAAAATGTCATGTATCTGAAAATGGTACGAATAAAAACGTCAACTTGTCCCACAAAAAATAAGACCTCACATGACTCTGTGGGCCAAACTATGGAAAAATTATGAATCTCAAAATTATAGCTCAACAACTATTTTTTGCAATAGAAAGAGTCTTTTAGTATGTGAGAGCTGCCAAACAAAAATCCGATATAAAATCCTGCTATAAATAGTAAATCAAACCACCCTTTATCACTCCCTTACTTAGGGAAAATTAATAAAATTAAAAAAAATGTATTTATTTCCATTTTCCCATTAGGGTTGGGGCTAAAGTCAGGGTTAGGGTTGGGGCTAAAGTTAAGCTTAGGGTTGGGGCTAGAGATGGGAAACTAGCATTCTGGAATGCTGTAGATAAGCCCCCGATGTAACCTGAAAGATGAGAAAAAGAGGTTATATTATACTCACCCAGGGGCGGTCCCGCTGCGGTCTGGGGCCTCCCATCTTCTTACGATGACGTCCTCTTCTTGTATTCACGCTGCGGCTCCAGCGCAGGTGTACTTTGTTTGCCCTGTTGAAGGCAGAGCAAAGTACTGCAGTGCGCAGGCGCCGGGAAAGGTCAGAGAGGCCCAGCACCTGCGCACTGCAGTACTTTGCTCTGCCTTCAACAGGGTAGACAAAATACGCCTGCGCAGGAGCCACGGCAAGAAGACAAGAAAAGGACATCATCCTATGAAGATGGGAGGCCCCGGACCGGACCGTGACACCCATCAGATCGGACCGCCCGCCCAAGTCAGTATAATCTATCCTCTTTTTCTCATCTTTCAGGATACATCGGGGGCTTATCTACAGCATTACAGAATGCTGTAGATAAGCCCCTGATGCTGGTGGGCTTAGCTCATCTTCGATTTTAGGGGTGACAGGTTCCCTTTAACATGCAAACCACCCTTGGGGGTTGAGGGGTTAAAGAGTAAATACAATTTTATTTTATTTTTTTTATAGAATTTTGTCCAGCATGGAAAGCTATAAAACTTTGCAAATCACTATGATATGAGATTTATCTTCCGTTCTTTATGAGCCCTGACTCTGGGGATAAGCAGCTGCAGGAGATTGGTCTGATATAAGGCGGACACTCAGGGGAGGAGACAGGAGCTGACCCATCACTGCCATCAGCTGTACTCCAAATGAATACGTTCTGAGATCAATGCAGCTGAAGGCAGCAAATAGAGGGAAAGTCCGGGTTTGGAAGTCAATTACATGTATTTTTGTACAGGAGTGAAGCTAAATGTCTTTTTTTTTTTAAAAAATGGGATTTGCAAAGTTTCATAACTTTCCATGCTGGGCAAAATTATAAAAAAAAATTAAGTTTTAAATATTGTGCAGTAAATTGTCATTCATGTGTATCAAATCTGAGCTTGCAATACCAGACACAACCTATAGACCAAAGGAGCGCTGTTTCCACAACACATTTTTTTTTACTCCAGACAGCCCATTTTATACTGCAGATAGGAATCATTCTAACAACTCAATTTTCTCCGAAGCCCAAACATCTTTGTCTATGTAGTTCAAGTCATTAGGCTGATAATGCAATGAACTCTTAATAGTCAGAATCACTTGCAATTATAAACATATTGATTTCTAAAGCTGTATAAATGGCCCGGTATATTTACATACTGCCTGTTAGGGAAAAATCATTACAGCTTCAGCTTGAACCAACTCAATATGTCAACATTAAGGATATCAGTTTACTGACCTAAGAAATCCATATAAATAAACTATATTCCTAAAGTCCAAATTCTACTTCAATTAGGACCAGAAGGATGGATACAATATATACTGTAAAAACATTAGTGCATGAAGATAAACAGATCATTTTATCCCAGAATGAACTATAACTTTGTTGCATTTTTTGTTTATTTTTGGTACATAAATATTTACATTTACCTTTTTTGCACCAAAACGGGAATGTATCTGCGATGAGGTGCAATCAACGATTTTATAGACTATTCTTTCAGTCCTTGTGCTTTATTTAGCCATGTATTAAATAAAAGAAATGTTAAGATTGTAGAAAAAGTGTAAAAACGTTTTTTTTCCTCCTCTATTGGGTACTTTGCTCTGCGCATAAAACATTTGATGAAAAAAAAAACACAACGTTTTTAGTGGCTTTTTTTTCCCCACAATGTTTGCAACATATCCTAATGTTCTGAAGACATCTGTTTTTTTACCAACATGTTCTTTGTTTTTCACAGATGAAACTATAATTGGTAGGAGTTCCGCTGTGTTACGAAAGTCCATTGGGCCCCAGTGCAAAATTTGGTTCTGAGCTCACAACTGTATGTTTGTCAGATGTATGAGCCCTTTTAGCATTCCAGATCCTATGTAAAAATGTTTCCCCCTATGTAATATAGTCTTCAATCCTGGGCTCCCTCCTGTAATAATGTCCTCCATCCTGGCCCCTTCCTGTAATAACGTCCCCATACTGGGCCCCTTGTAGTAGTAATGTCACCTTCCTTGGCTTCTTCCTAGTATAATGTCCTCCACTCTGGCCTGTTTCAGGTATAATGTCACACATCCTTGACCCCTTCCTGGTATAATGTCCCACATTCTAGGCCCCTTCCCCGTATAATGTCCCACATTCTAGGCCCCTTCGCGTTATAATCTTCCACATCCTGGGCCCCTTCCTGGTATAATGTCCCACATTCCAGGCCCCTTCCCAGTATAATGTCCCACATTCCAGGCCCCTTCCCAGCATAATATCCCACATTCCAGGTCCCTTCCCGGTATAATGTCCCACATTCTAGGCCCCTTCTCAGTATAATGTCCCACATTCTAGGCTCCTTCCCAGTATAATGTCCCACATCCTGGGCCTCTTCCCATTATAATGTCCCACATTCTCGGCCCCGTCCTGATATGTCTCACATTCTAGGCCCCTTCTCAGTATAATGTCCTACATCCTGGGCTCCTTCCTAGTATAATGTCCAACATTCTAGGCCACTTCCTGGTATAATGTCCCACATTCTAGGCCACTTCCAGGTATAATGTCCCACATTCTATGCCCCTTCCCGCTATAATGTCTCACATTCTAGGCCCCTTCCCGGTATAATGTCTCACATTCTAGGCCCCTTCCTGGTATAATGTCCCACATCCTTGGCTCCTTCCTGGTATAATGTCTCACATCCTGGGCCCCTTCCAGGTAAAATGTTATACATCCTTGGCCTCTTCCAGTAATAATGTGCCTTTCAGTAATGATGTCCCCCATACTGGTGTAATGTCCTAAGTCCTTGGCACGTTACAGTAATAGTGTCCTTGTTCTCCATTCTATTCCAACATATGTAAAAAAATAAATGATCCTTCTTACTTTCCTCTGCTCCCACGACGTGCGACATCCTCTTCTATAGCAGGCACAGGAGCCGGGAAATGACTACAGTGTGCAAGCAATGGGCAACGTATTATGTCTGCCATGTGCCACCCGTAACTAGCATGCCGACGTCAGTTGCTGGTCTCAGATTGGCCGGCAGTGTGTATTGCAGTGCGGGGACCCGACGAGTCTTTGCACCACAATATATCTCAGCTGAATGTGGCTCTTTGGATGCACAACTAGCTGAAATAGCTGCTGGCATTGGCGGACCTCCCTCCAGCATGGGCTAGTCCCGGTTGAACCTTCTCCGACCGCGATCATTACACCCCTGTACGTGTTAGATGTCCCTGTTATTTTTTTTTGCAGGCCAAAATAAAAAATTAGGATGTTTCTGTTTTTGATTCAAGTCACAGATAAACCTTGCCCATTCAAATTAACGGGTCCATGAAAAAAAAAGGACACTCAGATGTCTTTCATCCGAGTCTTTTCAATTTATTACGGTTTAATGAGTAGGAGAAGATTGTAATTTTTTTAATTTTTGTTTTAAAGGATAAAAACTGATGCCACTTTGATTGTAAGGCCGGCGTCACACTGGCGTATTGCATCGGATGCGAGAGCATCGGATGCGATATGCTAATGACACTCGGCTCCTGCTCGCAGCAGAGCAGGAGCCGAGTGTCATGCGTCTGTGCTCCGATTCTCTCGCACAGGGAGGATCGGAGCACAGCTGCGGAGGAGGCGGAGAAATGAATTTCTCCATCTCCTCCATTGCTGGGGTCCGCTTATAACGCACAGCACTCAGATGATATCCGAGTGGTGTGCGCTGTCTCACTCACACCCATAGGCTTATATGGGTGCGAGAGAGCCCAGAGTTTTCCTCGGTCCGAGACAATCGAAGCATGCTGCGATTGTCTCGGACTGAAGAAAACAGCCAACAAAAAGTCGGCTGCTGGGAGCTGCCCCATATATTAACATTGGTCCGAGTGCAATGCGATTGTGACGCCGGCCTAAAAATAGACGCGGGGACTAACAATGGATGAAAATTGGATCTAGCACGTCGATGAAAATGGTCCATTATTTCTCATTAGCAAAAAAAGTAGACGGCTGAAAGACATCTTAATCACATGGACGGGCGTGGGGAAGTCTTTTTAAGGGTAAAGAAATAGACTTTTTTTCTAGTCCCGAAACCCCTTGAAATTGGCCAATGTGTCTACTGTAGGTTGACTTTTAGTTCTAACGCATGATACATGAGTTTAAAGTATTCAGGTGGGATCAGATTACAGGGCTGCCCAATGGACATGCTCTTCTGATTTGCACAGTAGAATATACGCCTGAACGGAAAGTGTTTATAGTAAGATACATTCGCTCTCTTAAATCATCACATCTGTTTCTCCCCGTACAGCATACACAAATGGAAATAATAAAAGAGTTTTTTTTCTCACCTAGGGTCAATAGATTTATGGTACCAGCACTAAAACCTTGAAGTTTCAAGGAAAAAAAAATGAGAAAAGACACAAAAAGCAGATGCGTTCTCACTGTTCTCCTTTACACCTATTACTACAACGCTATCGGTGTGGTGGAAATACCATTAATGATTTCTGTCAGAATATCCAGCCATGCGTTGAACGGAGATGAAGTTTTCAGGTGAAATATTCTCGGCATATAAATTAAACCCTATTACCAGATTTTGACCACGTTTGCCTAGAGATTGGTTCCATGTGTGATAATGTTCTTCTGGAGCTTCGGGAAAAGGAAAGAGCATCCAATCTCCAAGTATTGGATCACTTGCTAACTCCATTAAAGACATTTGATTGTTTGCTCTTCTCGTTTGATACCTTTACCCTTTGTATATTGAGCGTTTGTTAAAGTCTTATTGACCTTTTGTCGAAACTGGTGGGAAACAAAAACCTTCCCAATACACAATTCGTAATCAATAAGTTACCAATAACCTGTGCAGGAAATTAGACTTCAAAGTAATTAGATGTTAGAAAGTGACGGCTTAATGATGTGTTCTTATGTAGGAGTTTGTAAAGTAAATAAACTTATCTACGACTTTCCATTGACCAAGTGTAAAAGTGGGATCTAAAGTGTGACCATAAACAATGGGACTTCCTAATTCTCCAGTCACTAGCACCAAAATCACTGAACAGTTACCATTTAAAATTACTGAATGGGTGTGTGAAATGACACATGGCCTCCTAGGTCTTCTGTCAAGGCTACTACTTAGTTCCGACAGGTAAATAATTGTCTACATTGGATTTCACAGTCGTCGTTGATTTACCTGTTGGCTTCATTAGTCTGGTTTCCATTAGACTTATCATGAAGTTCTAAGTTTTTAACATTTTTCAATACTGATTTAAGAAAAACTGATGATTTGGGCCGATTGGTGTCAAGAAGCTATTTTTCCCCGATATGGGGAAATTAGTATCTGCCTCATGGAGGTTTTTGCCTTAGTGTGGATCGACATGTTAGGCAATAGAATGGACTCGATGGACTTGAACTATGAATATAAACTATGAAAAGGGATTGTGAAATTAAAATGGTCAAAAAAATAAAAGATATCTATGTATATAAAAGAATAAAAACAGGATCAATGAGCGTGATCTATGAGTGAAACGGGCTGCCAAGAGAGGTGTGGTGAGTTCTCCATCAATGGAAGTCTTCAAACAGAGGCTGGACAGACATCTGTCTAGGATGATTTAGTGAATCCTGCATTGAGCACGGGGTTGGACATGATGACCCTGGAGGTCCCTTCCAACTCTACCATTCTATTACTCTAAGATATATAAGTAAATAAATCAAACAGAAAGGGTTGGCATTCCATTCTCCTTGATTCAATACTCGATTAGGAATACATGTGCAAAACTGACAGTAAAAGCTTCAAACCATTTGACGCGTTTCGGAATACAATTCTTTAGTTATGACTAAGGAATTGCATTCTGAAACGCGTCAGATGGTTTGTAGTTTTTATTGTGAATTTTGTACATGTATTCCTAATAGAGAATTGAATCGAGGCGAATGGAATGCCAACCCTTTCTGTTTGATATACTCTTTTGCCTGGTGAGGCTTCATATACCCAGGATGTGATTGATGCAGGAGTAATAATGTTGAAATGGATTCACACTATCAGTATTTGGTCAGTATTTTACATCAGTATTTGTAATCTAAAACCTGGAGTGGGTGATAAATACAGAAGTGGTGACGTGTTTCTATTATACTTTTCCCCTGATTTTTCCACCCTGAGTTTTGGCTTACAAATACTGATGTAAAATACTGACCAAATACTGAACGTGAAAATTTAAATTTTCAAAATTAGTTTTGATTTTTTTAAGCATGTCTTATTTCATAAACGGAAGACATGATGCCAAAAAAGTTATTGCCAACATTAAAGTTTGATCACTTTGAACCCTACCAGTCCCAAGAATGGGGTCCACGAATGAGTTTGGCCACGAATGAGTGTCACTGCTCCCTTTATGGAGATGCCGGTGAGAGCCATGTCAAGTTCTTGGCTTTTTTTGGCAATCCCATGGAGGACAATTGGAGCAGTGGCGCTACCACTCCATTCTGACCATTCCTTCTTGGAATTGGTTAATGCCGTTTAACAAAAAAGCAATGAGAAATTATAGATTGGTTTGGAAATGTTTAATATTCACCGTTATGAGTCATATTTTCTAAAATGTAATAAATAATCATTATTTGTTGGAACCTCTACTTCTCTAGTGCCAGCTCTTCACTGCTCTCCGCAGGTGTTGGCTTCCACCGATGAATCCAGTCTACAACGAGTCGCTCTCCTACCGTCTACCTTGGCATCGCCGCTGAGGCCAATGATTAGCTGCAGCGGTCATGTGTTGTTTTCCAAAGCAAAGATATATTCTGTCTCTGTCTAAAACTCTTTAATGAATAAAAGTAAAGGTGAATTCTGCATTTTTTGGATTGTTTTAACTGTTTGTATGAAATTCCTTAAATACATTATTTTTATGGACCCACATTATGTACTTTTATCCCAGCTAACAGTTTGCTGATATCCCTGAAGTAGGTTTTAATTGTGCACTAATGTAGTAAACTAGTAGTCAATAACTGTCTGTACTTAACTTCCCAACTGTCCCCAGAGGCTAATTGTTCCTTCCTGTTGATTAATTTGCAAATCTCTCCACCCCCTTCCACTATTCATCCTCATGCCTTTTAGATTAAAGGTTTCCTCTCTGCAGGTATTTATATCAAGAATCAGAATGGGATGGTATATAAATAGCGCACAGAACATATAAAAACCCAGATATACCACTGTACTGATCTGATAAACTAGACCTCTAAAGCCGGCTATACACTTGAACTGTAACCTGTACGGCCACCAGCTTCTCCGACCCACCCCACTCCCATACACATGAATGATTGTCATGTCTGAGCATGCATGGGTTGGGGCGAGGAGAGTAAGATACTGGGTCTTAACTCCCAAGAAAACCAAGGCATCGAACATGTTGAAATCCAACAGCCCAATCCATTTTTCCTTTGACGTCTATCATCAAGAGAAAGTTGGGGCAAAGGCATACAAATCAGAGTAAACAGCAATATAAGACAGATAAAGGGAATCTATCAGAAGGACCAACCTTCCTAAGCCATCTAAATGGGCATGTAGGTCATAAAAAGATTAGTAAAAGGATACCTTGATATCTGCGGTTTGATGTCTTGTTCCAGAGTAATTCATGTTTTTCTTAATATGAAAAAGAGGTGTTAAGAACTATAGGTTGGATATAGATCTTCACAAGAATCTGCCTCCAGAGCTTATTTTAAATGAAAGGGGGCGTTATCAGTGTGAGACATGTAATGATCGGCAATTTGCTCTCCTGATCTACACGTCTCACTCCGGTTATGACACTATTCATTTAAAATAAGCTCTGGAGGCGGATTCTCAGGAAGATCTATGTACACCCCATAGATCTTAACAACTCATTTAAATACTAAGGAAAATGGTAATTTCTCTGAAGTAATACATTGGATTGCAGATATCAAGGTATCATTTTGTTCAACTTCCTATGACCTACATATCCAGATAGACGGCTTAGGAGGGTTAATCCTACTGACAGGTTTTTATTTAAATTTAGCTTAAGGCTTCTCGTACACATTAGATTTAAACTGGGCAAACCTGCTGATTTTTCTGAGACCAAATGGCCATCTAATTTGCTTTGGGGCCTTCAGACTCTCTTCTGAAAGATATTGAGAGAGATCCCGAAAAGGCATTTTGAATTCAAAAACTCACTCTTTTTCTATTCCCTGGAGACCCCAGGAAATGACTTCTTCCCTTCTAACCAATGAAGACATGTGAATGCTCTGCTAAGTGTAAGATAGCGCTTACTGCATGTGTTGGGGGACACTTGCTTAGCAACGGGATTCAGTCACACAGGCATGATTTTCTCCATTAAACAGTCCATGTGGTTTATTTAGGCATCATAAACCACCATGTTACACACCACACAAATATAGTTCATAGTACACAGCTTCAATCACTTTTCAGACACTCTACTCACATAGCATGACATTAAGTTGCAATCTCTAAACATGCCGGACCTCACTTCATTCAGTCACCGTGCGTGACTGCACAGTTCATAAACATCCATGGAACATCATAGGCACTAACAGTCTGTTCCACTGGCAGATACTTGTCTGCCCATAACCCCCTTTATCTGGAGTTACCTTACAGGAGCTCCTGCTCCACATGCTGACTCTTCATCAGTCCTCTCTCCCAGGGAAGTTGCCTAACTGGGATTACCGTCCTGGATCATTCCTTGCTCACCAGGCCATTCAATAGTTCCAGACCCACAGATAGATGGTAGCTTCCCCAGCACAGTAGCCATCACAGGCTCTGCAGAACCCTGACCTCACCCCGTGCTTTTCAGGAATTCAGTCCTACTCTCAGGACCTTCCAACACAAAGGCCATCCAGGTCCACGGCCTCTCCGTGCGCTATTTAGGACGTCCGTCCTAATCCCAAGACCTCCCAACACACAGGCCTTCAGGTATGTGGCCTCTCTATGTGTTCTTCAGGAATCCTGTCTTACTCCCAGGACATTCCAACACACAGGCCATCCAGGACCTTACACACTGACCATGTGACCAGACCTCAGTCACATTATATCACTGTAGCCACCCCAACAGGTGGGAGGTGTGTGTGGTTAGCCAGACCCACCCAGCTCTCTGACTAACCCTGTAAGCCTCCCTTATTATAAACTACACAAACACTTGTGGGACTACAGGTCCCAGAACAACAACATTACTGGTTTACAGCGCAGAGGACCTCCTCTGCGACACATATTGGCCATTTACAATAATGCTGGTCACTGTCTCACCATCACAGTTACACCTGCAACTGCCATGTACTCCCATGGCCTCAATATACCACTGTATGTATTCTGAGGAGAACATACAGTGCCCCTTAGCTGTAACAGGGGTCACTGCCTCACATACGCAAACGTTCATGTGAATGGTAGAATCAGGAGAGATAGCTAAGGTGTATGGAAACCTTAAGATACAGATTTCATTTATCTTTATTTCTATATATTCCACATTGATTTACAAACTGCAATCTATTAAACCAAGTCCCGGGATAGTGTGTTCCTCACTTTTACAGGTTGCTGAAGTAGGTCATTTTGCAGGTCTAACACTGTCTACACACATCAGATGCTTGTTGGCTAAACCTCCCAGTTTGAGCAGGCTCAGGTGACTCTTTAATGATTATGGGGTCTCTCAACTCTTACGTTATGGCAGATGTGGAGAAAAGTCCTACAAGCCAACAATCTTATGTCTATAGGGGCCTCTCCACTATCCTTTGACATCACCTATTAAAATATTGGGGAAAATAGGGATTGGAATTGGTTTTGTCCAAATATATGTTTCCCCTGTTTTTAGACATTTATATTAAAAAGTTAGGTCTTAATCTCCTTGCTGTTACTACTTTGATTGATAGGATTTCCTCTGCTCGAAAACCGAAAAAAGAATTGGGCAGTTGGATTTTTACATGCCTAATCATTTTGTTCTCAGGGGAACTAACCCACACTGGAATTGTCTGGTAGCAACAGCTCTCCTCTCTTCATACTGTAGACATATGTGCTATTGACTAAGCATGAATGGGTAAGGAAAGGAGAGATGATGTACAGTATCACACCCATCCTCAAAAAAACTAACCGTGACCCAACTGCTATGCCCAGCTACCGCCCCATATCACTGCTCCCGTTTGCTTCAAAACTCCTTGAGCAGCATGTCCATGCTCAACTTCCCTCCCACCTCTCATCTAACTCTCTCCTTGACAACCTCCAATCTGGCTTCCGCCCCCACCACTCCACCGAAACTGCCCTGACAAAAATTACTAATGACCTAGTCACAGCCAAAGCTAACAGACAGTTCTCCATCCTCCTCCTTCTTGACCTGTCCTCTGCTTTCGACACAGTCGATCACTGCCTACTGCTACAGATTCTTTCTTCCCTTGGCATCAAAGACCTAGCCCTGTCCTGGATTGACTCATACCTGTCCAACCGCACATTTAGCGTTTCCCACTCCCACACTACCTCCTCATCCCGCCCTCTCTCTGTTGGAGTCCCTCAAGGCTCTGTCCTAGGGCCCCTACTTTTTTCCATCTATACCCTTGGCCTAGGACAACTCATAAAGTCCCATGGCTTCCAGTACCACCTGTATGCAGACGACACTCAGATCTACCTCTCTGGCCCAGATGTCACCTCCCTGCTGTCCAGAATCCCGAAGTGTCTGTCAGCCATATCCTCCTTCTTTACCTCTCGCTTCCTAAAACTCAATGTAGACAAAACCGAATTCATCATCTTTCCCCCACCTCACGTATCTCCCCTACCCGATCTATCTATTATGGTAAACGGCATCACGCTCTCTCCCGCACCTGAAATCCGCTGCCTCGGGGTAACTCTCGACTCTGCCCTGTCCTTCAAATCTCACGTCCAAGCTCTTGCCACCTCCTGTTGCCTCCAACTCAAAAATATTGCCAGAATCCATTCCTTCCTCAGCCCACAATCTACCAAAACTCTTGTGCATGCTCTCATCATCTCCCGCCTTGATTACAACACCCTCCTCTGTGGCCGCGCAGCTAACTCTCTTGCACCATTCCAGTCTGTCCTCAACTCTGCTGTCCGCCTAATCCACCTCTCTCCTCGCTACTCCCCTGCTTCTCCCCTCTGCAAATCCCTCCATTGGCTCCCAATTCCCCAACGAATCCAGTTCAAACTACTAACACTGATCTACAAAGCCATCCACAACCTGTCCCCTCCCTATATCTCTGAACTAATCTCCCAATATCTTCCCTCACGTAATCTTCGATCCTCCCAAGACCTCCTACTCTCCTCCACACTTATTCGTTCCTCTCACAACCGCCTCCAAGATTTCTCCCGAATATCCCCCATCCTCTAGAATTCCATGCCTCAACACGTCCGATTATCCACCACCCTCGGATCCTTCAGACGGAACCTGAAAACCCATCTCTTCAGGAAAGCCTACAGCCTACAATAACCATGTCCCCTCCTCACCACCGCCAGAGCGGCCGCCTGACCACCGCCAGAGCCACCTCACCACTGCCAGAGCTGCCGCCTCACCACTGCCAGAGCTGCCGCCTCACCACCGCCAGAGCCGCTGCCTCACCACCGCCAGAGCCGCCGCTTCACCACTGCCTGAGCCGCCACCTCACCCCTACCTTCTGTCTCTTCCCCACTATCCCATAGAATGTAAGTCCGCAAGGACAGGGTTCTCTCCCCTCTGTACCAGTCTGTCACTGTAAACAATATCTATAACCCTGTATGTAATCCCTTTCTCATGTACAGCACCATGGAATTAATGGTGCTATATAAATAAATAATAATAATGTGTCTGGGCATCATAGCTGATTTTCAATATTTAGTATTAAAACTAGGGTGAACCTGTTCTAGGAGAAATTGAATCTGCCTCACATTTTGCAAAAGGTTTGGATATTAATTAATCCAAAAAAAAAATTTTGTTTTTAGTATTGTTTTGTGGAAAAAATAAATTTAACCGCTCACCTGTCTTGTTGCCATAAGACCCCCCGTCCCAAGTTCTTCTAGCATTTTTCTGGGCTTCTTCTTCAACCCCTACATCATCTTCACTCGGTGCTGGGGCATCAGTGGCCTCGTCAGGTTATTTGATGTGAATCAGATGTTCCCTATTATGTAATGGACATGGGGCAAAAAAAAGAAACCTAACTTCTCCTACTAATTCATCCCTAGCGAGTCCTCTTTGTGTCCTATCAAGCTCTTCTATCAGTTACACTCAACCAGGGTGCTACCAGCACCAAGTAGGCCTCAGATGTCACAACCTGGGTTGCCTGTGGCTTTCTAGCACTTCAGGTTCATGTCACAGCTCCACGTCGCGCCTTGTGATGTCTGAAGCCTACTCAGTTCCATAAGCCCCAAGTAAAAATGATGGTAGAGCCGAAGACGATATGCAGAGAGCAAGGATGGAAGAGGTGGAAACGGTGAGCAGCCAGGTGAAGGTTATATTTATTTTTTTTCATTCCGGGAGTTTTTTTTTGCTCTGGGGTCTAGAAAGACCAGAGAGCTTTGCAACGAACATTCAATTTGCATTAAATAACTTTGCTTGACTTTGGCCGGGAAATTTGAATCTTGGTGCGCTGCCAAATTTGAATTTTGCCAGTTTCACTCATCACTAATTAGAAGAGAGAAAAAAAAGCAAATGTACCTTTATGCAGCCAGGGTAGTGCTCATGACCCATGATGGCTTTTTCATGCATTGACGTAGCGGAAAGCAAGAGCAGAATAAAGTCCTTCATGTTTTAATAGTTTTTCTAGTTGACCAAATCTCGTCTCATCTCTTCCCTTGGATCCCACCAGAGATTAAGGGGCAGGGCCGGCGTCAGCACCCGGCGTACCCGGGCAAGTGCCGGGGCCCTGGCGAGACAGGGGGGCCCATTCAGGGCCGGCGTTAGGGGCAGGCAGCTGCCAGTGCCTAGGGCCCCTGCTCCCCCAGTGGCCCTCAGCTAGCGACACATCACGCAGATGCTATGGGGCCCCTGTGAGGCAGGGAGGCCCGCCTGTCGCAAGCGCCAACTCCCCCGCCGCCGCTTTCAACTTTACCGACGTCTGCCGGTAAAGTTCAAAGCAAATGATGGAGGAGAGAGCGTCACCTGACGCTCCCTCTCCCATCATTCCCCACTCTGCCTCTGACACTGCCGCTGCGGGTGCGCGATGACATCATCGTGCACTCGCTATGTGTCAGGCAGTACAGCGGCAGCTGCCATGACCGGAGCAGGGAGGGAGCAGCACGGCGCGGGAACGTTGAGAGAGGTGAGGAGTGTTTTGGTTTTTTTTGTAACTATAGCAGTGAGTACTGGACTATGGGGCCATTCTTGGGGGGTGGGGGGCTGTGCTGTATACTACATGTCTGTGCTATATACTACATGGCTGTTCTATATACTACATGGCTGTGTTATATTCTACGTGGGCCGTGTTATATACTACGTGGGCTGTGCTATATACTACATGGCTGTGCTATATACTACATGGCTGTGCTATATACTACGTGGGCCGTGTTATATACTACGTGGGCTGTGCTATATACTACATGGCTGTGCTATATACTACATGGCTGTGCTATATACTACATGGCTGTGCTATATACTATGTGGGCCATGTTATTTACTATGTGGCTGTGCTATATACTATATGGGCTGTTATATGCTACGTGGGCTGTGCTATATACTACATGGCTGTTCTATATACTACGTGGGCTGTGTTATGTAATATGTGGCTGTGCTATATACTATATGGGCTGTTATATGCTACATGGGCTGTGCTATATACTACGTGGCTGTGTTATATGCTACGTGGGCTGTTATATACTACATGGCTGTGTTATATGCTACGTGGCTGTGCTATATACTACATGGGCTGTGTTATATACTACATGGATGTGTTATATGCGATCATGAATCGTGGTATGTGTTAAAGGGGGGCCCACTGAGACTCTTTCGCCCGGGGCCCTCAAAAACCTGGAGCCGGCCCTGTTAAGGGGAATTTGCTAACTTCTGACCATAAATTATTGGTCTGTCCCAAGCAAGAGCAGTGGTTCTTTGTGTTCAGTAAGTGATTTTAGGATCATTTTCAAAAATTCAAGAACCTTTTTAAATGCTACGGAAAAGCAAAGTAATAAGAGATGAAGAGAGAGATTTCAGTTTTCGCAGTTCAACAGAACAGATGACCCTATGATCCTGCTTAAATTTCTGGCACATTTAATGCTATTAAAGCATCTATAGTTGGCCTTAAGGGCACATAAGTGGAATTAAATGAATATAATCGTTATGGGTGTCAATGGATGTGCAAAAAATAGGTGCGTTGGGCATCATCTGACAAAAGGGTCAAATAAAATCCCCTACTTACGATCAGTATTGCACATTAATTTCTTCCCATATAAACCTAAAACATAAATACCTAACCCAATTTTGGAAGCCAAATTGAGGTCGTCACTGCACATTTGCATATTTATAATGATTCTTGGCAGGAGTTTCTATGCAGGGAATAGATCTTGCTCGTGTAATTCAAACAAGTCGTGTAATTATCCTACATCATCTATCCAGAAAGACGCGGGGACCCGCAAACAAAATATCGATCATTAGGTCTATGAAAGAACAAACGACTATGACCAAGTGTTTTAATGCATGGTAAATTGTTTAAACGTAAAGTATATGGGATATCCTAAAGTGGCACCAAGCTATGTTCACGTGACTGAATGGGGTCTTCTGCCCATCCTCCAGTACTGTTATTTTCAGTCTGTATACCGGCTTGCAATTATATAGGGTATAGAGTTAGTATCAGTTACCAAAGGCTCCTCTGACAGCTAATAAGTGGCATATGGGCCTGTTACAAAATAGCTTAAAAAATGTAAAAGGGCAATTATACTTTTAACAATATTATTTTACTAATTTTTGGTAACTTTTTAGATTTTCCATGACCCTGTATAAAAAACAAATCCTGAAAAATTGCAGTTTTAACAGACCACTGACTCTCATAATAGTTAGATACATTCTGTTCTGGAGAGATCACTTTTCACTAGTCCTCTCATTATCATTACAGCATGGATTACAATATATTATTTCATTTAATGGCTTTCGGCTCAATCTTGACCCATGGCGACTTGATAGACATGAAAACCATAATTAGTGATGTAATGTACAGTATAGGAGAAGCTTTGCAATTTATTTGTTTATTTTTTCCTAAAAGAAAATCACTGATGAGACACTGATTGGTAAAAACTGACATAATGATGGAAATTGCAGGAGAGGAATCACATTAGGTTAGGTTCCCAGCAAAGAGGATCGCCTTGTCATGGCTGCTGGGCACACATGAATTGGCCAATTTATACGTTAAGTATCCCTGTTTTTTCCTATTTTCTAGAGCAGTAATTGAATTCCAATTTCATATATTTCATGTTTGCATGCTATAGCGCTACAGAGTGCTACTTTATTTGGTAGTTATATATGGAGGTGGCTACTCTTAGCTCGCACCTGTTCACACCTGTTCTCTTTTTGTAAGTGAAGGTCAGTTTTTGATATCTGGACATATAGGCCCTCTGATCAAGCAGTCCACCCATCAGCCTCTAGCCTTTTTTTATCACAGCGGGATCCTACATACCGATATAAATGTAAGCTTCAAACAAGGAGAAGAATCACATTAGGTTAGGTCCCAGCAAAGAAGATCACCTTGTCATGGCTGCTGGGTACACATAAATTGACCAATTTATGCACTAAATATCTTTGTTTTTTCATGTTTGCTGGAGCAGTAATGCAATTCCAATTTGATATATTTCATGTTTGCATGCTATAGCGCTACAGAGTGCTACTTTATTTGTTAGTTATAAAGGGAATGTGTCATCAAAAAAGGCCTATTGTTTAAACCAGTTTTGTATGACAGTTTTTGTTACTTGGTGATCTTTTTTTCAAATTTCCATATCACTATATTAATAAAAAAAAGCTGAACTCTTGCAATTTTCACACTAGCCACAAAACCAGATATAAGACTCATACTTCCTGTTCTGATTTTTCAGCAGTCATCATTATCATTACAGACAGGATGACAATGACCGTTAACGACTCCAAGTACAGCAGATAACACCATTCATTCTAGATTGGGGTCACAACTCACCTCTTTTTCCCCCGCATTGCCGATATCAGAGCAAAGTAACAAGCAGTCTACTGCTGTCTGTCCACAAGGCTGCCTAAACAGAACAGGAAGTATGAGTTCGATATTTAGCTTAGTGGCCGGTGTGAAAATTGCAAGATTTTTGTTCTTTTTTTTTATTTTTTCGTATAGATAAAAAACAGTAACATAAAAAGTTGATTTAAACAATACATTATTTTCTGATGACACATTCACAACAGTGGAACGACAAGCTGGAAAACGGGGGGGGGGGGGAGAATGGAAATGGCTAATATACTGGCATAGATGCTCCGACTGAATATTGTTTACATTAAAATATCTCAATTTGCAATTGTCATTTTTCTTTTCTTCACAACATGGGTACACAGAAACAAAGGGCTGACTGTACATGGTTGCACGTCCTCCAAACTTTTTCTGTTGACACTGTGAAAATAAATAGTGCTTTTTTGTGTAGCGGTGCCTTCGCTACATCAAACATGGGCTTCATTGTGATTCTTCAAGATGGATTTCTGCAGAAAACTCGCATTCCTTAGCTATTTGCTAACAAAACACATAGGTGTATGTGCACGCTTGTCCTAAATTTACTCCTAGGTGAGCTCCTCTAGACAGACCAGTATGTGCGGAGGATGCACTGCCGTCCGGTCCAGGAAGTTTCGGATAAGGTCAGGTCTTTTTTTCCCCCTTTGTTGAATCTCGAATTTGCCTTTTATAGCAGATTTTGCTTTACTAAGACTTTATACATGGAATTTAGCACATTCTTCCCTTGATTATTATCGATTTATACTCATGAGGATACAGAGGTGTCACCAGGAGTGACTATGCTGCGCCGCTGGGTGCTATGGGGGGCTAACAAGTCACTTTGGCTATAGGATATAGGACTAGGATAGTAAATTGAACCTTTGCCCCGGGTGAAGGAATTTCTAGCTACTGTGCGTAGCGTATAAGCTCATGTGACCATGTCTGTCGCCTTCTGTTATGGCAAGGCTTGAAATAGCTTTTTGCACTACAGATATTTTAGCAGGCTGCTTTACAGCGATTTTATTACATATCGTACTGCACTAGTAGAGGAAAAAATGGCCATGAAATATATTAGTGTAATAATCCACTAATCACTATATAATAACTAAAACATATTGTATAATGACAAGCATCAATGCAGCAAGAACAGA